>NC_081805.1:5267500-5925000 GCF_030704535.1 Vitis vinifera
CTGGCCAGAAAACTGATTATCCTGCAAGAATAGCCGCTGGAGTTGCGTACAGGAGCCCAAATCCGAGGGGAGGTTACCGGTGAGGGAGTTCCCCCGTAGACTGAGATCGCGGAGTTGGGTAAGGTTACCGAGTGTGTTGGGGGGAATATTACCTGTGAGGTCGTCGGCGGGAAGGCGTAGGGAGGTAACGCGGTCAGCATCGCACTGGATACCTTCCCAGGAACATGTGTCGGTACCGTTCCAGATGAGGGTGCTGCCGCGGACGGAGTCGCGGAAGGCGAGAAGGGCAGCTCTGTCGGAAGAAAGGTCAGGTTTAGCGGGAGGGAAGTAGAAGAAGAGGAGGAGCAGTGTGAAGAGGTGAGAGTACATGTGTGGAGTTTAGGGAAATCCGGTGGGTAAGTTTTTGCATTGCATGGGGGGTTTTGAAGGAACTCTGAACTCATAATCAGATTTTAAATATTGCATGATGGTTTTTTCATATTTCTTGTGCATGGACTTGGTCTACAGACTCTACACACGGACCTTTTTTTTTGCCTAAAACCCCCAGGAAAAGTCCATTTTCAAACCCCTGCAACTCTTCCAAACAACGAATTAATCAAATCACCTCTTGAGTCTTCGCATTCAACTAATTAATAACACGGGTTTTGACATAGAAACAAAATACTTTCATTTTCTCTTCCTGCAACTTTTTTCCTTCTCGCCTGCCCTACCACTCAACGACCTCTCTCTCTTCTTCTTCCTTGGCTGCTTTTTTCCTTTTTTTTTTTTTTTAATTATTATTATTATTAATTACACATTACATTCCAACGCCACGTCCAATTTCCTAGTAACGGATATATATTTCTTTTAACATTACAATTATTTGGCTTTTCAACTTAAATGGAAAGAGACTGGGCAACAATCATTTGCCACTACATCTTATTCCTCTTCTGTAATTGTGTTGACCGATACATTATTCGTTATTTATGTATATTTTATATTTTGTTGCAGGAAACAAACAACTAAACAATTCCTACAACTGCCCAACACCCACGGCTTTTAAGCTCCTTAAATTCACCGTTTGATCCCTCTTTTATTTGAAAGGAATGAGACAATAACTACTTACTGGATGCAAGTGGTTGGTTCCCCATATCGTCCATAACCTTGTTTTCCCTGCAAAGTCCACATTTAATGTTGGGAAGAAGAAAACACGCACTTAGTTTTGACTTTTGAACCTTGACACTGTGTTGGCTTTGATCACAACGCGGTTACGGAGCGCTTGACATGAAGATTGTGACATCGGGGAAAGAGACTTAGGGAAGAGAACGTGTCAAAACTTTTTGTAAGGTCCAACTTCATCCTCCGCATCACCCACGGAGACGGAGACTTGCCTTTTGCCTTTCGCACTCTGATTGTTTTGTTACATATACCGAATTTTCAAGAACCAGGATGGGGGGCAGGGGACTCCTTCCACCCGGGGTCAGAAAATTTTATCTGCTATTAATGAAAATTTAATCACTTTCCAATATGAAAATATCCTCCACCTTTCTGCCTAGATTTTTCCTCAAAAATAGATGAAAAACCATGTAAGCAAAACATGGAGACTACATTTAACATAAATATGAGTTTTATATAATATTCTAAAATTCCTGTCTGATAAAAATGATTATTTGATATTTAATCATAATAATTAGGAGCTAAATTGAAATAAGGATGAAATGATTTTTGTAATTTACCTTGCAAAATAACAGCAGTTTACCTACTACACTGCTAAAAGCAATGTTGGCAACTTGGGAACCACTTGTTCATCGTTTAATGGACATGCCATACATTATGGGAAAGGATTTCCCAAGGAAGATGTCGCTTATTCAGCTAGCTAGCTAGCAAACGGGGAATATCAAGCTTTAAGCTTGCAAACAAGGGTTCACATTCATGTAGAAATCAAGAAACAACTTAAGCTTATAACCCATATTTCATTGCTTGTTTCATAGACGATCGAGGGATTGATCCTATTTTTGGCCTGCTCATATAAAACACTTAATTCAGCACTCTGGAACAGCTACTCAACTCCATTAACCACACAATCCAAGGAACAGTGGCCAAACTGGCAAATGGATTATGAATCCTAAACATTGTCTTCAAAATTACTATCACTCCCAATTATCCAGTCATCAAGAACTCGAGTTACTTCACCCTAATGAATCACCTCAAGAACGAAGCAATCAAGCAATTGGGGGCAAAAGGGCCCTTTGTGTTTCTCACCATGTGCAACCAGCATCAAAGGATGGGCAAAGTTTTATTGGGTTTAGGCCTATGATAAAGATAAGCTTTGCTGCTCTTGGTATGGGAGCCGGAGACAGACTGAGAAGATAACAAGGAACCTACTGGGTAGCAGATGGAAATGGTAAGGGAATAAACAAACTATTGTGGACATGGTGATAACTGATAATACACTAATACATATGGAAAACAGTTCCACAGAAAGGGAACCTACTGAAACACAGCAATGATGAACCAACCCAACCCAGGAGCAACACGTGTTTGTTCAAACATGTCCCCTCAACATTTTTTGGGGAAATAAAAAGAACTACCATGTAATAGGAGTGCAAGTGGTGGCCCCTCAACTGTTGTTTGGCATGTGCAAACGGCAAAAGAGAAGAATTACAAGGGTTGGAATCTGAAATAAAGGATGGATTGTCCCTCTCGCAAATCCCAAGAATGGAAAATGGTTCTACAGCAGAAGAAAAGAAAAGAGAAGAACAATATAGCAATGTACATGATGAAAGCACAGCACTAGTGTTTAAACAAAACAGTTCCCACCGAACTTGCAACTAATTGAGAATATGACACATAAAAGGGTAGTAGACCACCACTAGCTTGCCACAGCTCAGGTGGTATCGGGAGGAATTCTAAAGTAAAAGAAAAGCCAAGCGTAATGTGGATGATGCCACAATGCCTAAATCAGTGTGGCTATCCATTTTTTTTATTATTATTATTTGATAGACTATTAATATGGCATGTATATAAATCTGCACATGATATTAAATATCTAACATAAGTTCAAGGTTAAAATGAACAATTTGCCTCAATTTCATGAACATTACTAAACAAATTGTTTAGGGTCCAGCTACGATACTAATTTGGTACACACTGAAAAAATGAGACCAATCCAATTGTGCTATATTTACATTTAGATCCCATTGCTTAGTATCAAATTCAGTCTCATTACTTGTACTTGATCTTATTCTATTGTATCTTAGTCCCATTGTTTGTATCCTCACCCAATAACTTAAATTTTATCATGTACTTTTAATTATCCAAATGAAAAGTTTGGTATGCACCTCTTTGGTATCTTAAACTTTTCCAATTGTTTAACAGAAGATGAAAAATACCAATTCAAGCATCTAATAAATTTTTATAATTAAACTCTAATTCACACCTACTACACAACACAACCATGCAAACAGGATTTAAGCAACAAGACTACTTTTTGGATTAGACTCAATATATCAAATCCAGGTTCAAATCCAATCTGTTTTAAAAAAGTGAAACATCATGTAAAGAACCCTTCTTCACTGAAGACATAGCTTAAAAACATGATTATCAGCAGTTTTCATAGTTGCCAGCTTGAAAAATGCATCATGGATTGTATTTGTATTTTACCAAAAGCATGTGAGAGGCATTTAAAAAAAAAAAAAAAACCACAAAAGGCTGCAACCTGAGTGCATAAGGAGGTATGGGGCATTGAAAAAAAAACCATAAAACAAAAAAAGAAAGGAAAATGCCCCAAGAGTTGAAAAACAAAAGATTATAAATTGAAATCCAACCTGCCAGTAAGATCCAACAAAGAGAGATCAAAGATTTGAGATTCATCATAGAGAGTTCTAATAAAAAGATCTTTTGGTGACTAATCCAACAGCTCCTGCTCTTTAAAAGTTCAATCATCATGCACTCTCCAAATGCACTAAAACAGGTAGAAACTCTCCACACCAATCTTTTATCTCTTCCCCCCTCCAGGTCCATGCCATTTTAAGAGCAAGTCTTGATATTCCTTGGAAGTACATAATGGATCCCAAATAGCAAAAAGAAAAGGTCCCAAAGCAAGCAAGCAAGCTTTCTTGCAATGGATAAGAATATGGTTTCCTAATTCCTGTCTCCTTGCACAAACATCATCCATTACTAAATGCCAACCCTCATATGATAAGCTGACCAAATGTAATGATCTTTTACCACACAGCCTCCCACCCAAAAATCACAAGCCTTAGCTGAAGCACCTGGAATCCAAAGTTCCTAAGCATGGAAGTTCATAGAACTCGCAGAAGAAAAGGAGGAATTGAATGCTTTAGCGTAAAAGCATCCATTCTTTCCTTCTCTCCACACTAAGGTGTCCTTCCATCTGTTTGCAGAGGCAGTAGATGAATGTGCTCAAGCTCAATAGCCACTAGCTCCAACTCTCAATCATGAAATGACCTCCAAAAGCAAAGAGACTCTAAATACCTCTCCCCTCCTGCACCACACCCACAAGTCTCCCTACTTCCACATTTCTATCCAAAGCAATTCTAAACAAGGATGGGTGGCCCTCTTCAAGAGAAGACTCCTAAAACCATCTGACCAACAAAAGATAGGTTCTCAACCCCTTCCTTACCAATATGAGTCCTAGGCCAAAACCCCTCCCATAGACACCTTATAGCTTTTCAAAGACTTTCACCATATACCTTGTCCACTTTGGAACTCCACCTGCCATCCATCTTCCCAAATGTTATATTCTTTCATTAATATCTCAAGATTTTTATAAATTGGGAAATTGACAGCAAAATATGTATATGGAAAAAAAAATATACATTATAGAAGTGAGCCAAAAAAGTGTATAGGAGTTTTTTAGAACCAAAAATGTTAAAGGACCTTTTCACAGATAAAATAGAATTTATTACCAAGACACTTGACATACGAAAAGACCATTTAACCTTTAAAAGAAAACATAAGGTTCAGAAAAGGGCTTCAAACCCACTGCCTAGTTTACTTGGGCATCTAGGCAGCTCACATTCTGTATCTTTTCAGTAGATTTTTCCTTTCTTCTTTGCCCCTTTTTGAGTGGTACAAACCAAATAACCCCTATCTCTCATCCCTTCCTCAGGGGAAGGATAACATCATCCATCTTAAGAAAATAAAATGGAAGATCATATCTTGGCATAGGATGTAACATATCAACCTCCAGGCATAAACTTTAGGCCTTCTCCTTTTTCTACTTCTAGAATTAGAGCAACATCCACAGCACAGCAACTACGAGTGGAACTTGGACAGGCAACAACTACACAACATTAACAACTTGCAGAGGATTACCCTAGGAGCAACATTGATTTTTTTGTTTTAGGCAAAGGTCATTTATGTTAACAATGTCCAACAAAAGGATGCATAAAAGCATACACGATGTATACAAGGATGCCAAAATGCCAGCAACATTGATTAATCTTCAAAAGATTTTTGCAGGAAAAAAAAAAATCAGGGGAAAAAATAAGAAAAACATATAATTGGTTTCATCACAAAAGTAAACATAAAAGCATTCAGATGCATACAAAGGATGCCAAATTGCAGCAACATTGATTAATCTTCAAAAGATTTTTGCAAAAATAAAAAAATAAACCCAATTAACCCGATATCAACCCGAGCTTAAAGGAATGAGGTTTGGATGGACTTAGGTCGAGTACCTCAGGTTAGAAGTTAGGTTGGGTTGGGATTAGATTAGCCATCAGCCCGATCAAACCGCCCAAATTGCAGCCCTATTTATTTATTTATTTTGTAAGGGGGCTTGGGTTAGGGTATCAAAAAAGCATCTATGGATTTTGAGTTGCCAATGAAGCATTCCAAACGGTCAATCAAGCTTGCTGCTTTCCAACAATTTCCCATCTAGGAAGGGCTATATAAAATTCTCCCACACCATCAGGTAAAGGTCACCATCACAATCATTTCTTGCCACTCCCATGCCTATAATGCTCCCCCGCATCCAATAGAAGGTTTGTTCCTTAGCTATTGCTCTTATTCGTTTTGAATCAAGAAAATGAAATTCTATTTTCTCAAGACAATCATCTTAAATAATAATGATAATATATGTAACAAAAACTTCTTCTACCTCCACTTTTATAATATATCCCCCTTCCCCTTGCTAGTGATATTACTAATCACCATGATAAAGATTAGAGCTTACAGTGGTTCAAGAGAAAGAGAGAAAGGAAGAAAGGGAAAGGGAAAGGGATTTGGCTCTTTCCAAGATACCAGCATTCTAAAAAGCTATTTGAGTGTTTTTAGGGCCAATAGGGAATGACCTGGGAAAAAAGAGACGGTAATAAGACAATCTAAGCCTTCTAATTTTCATAGAAGTTTAGGTGTTTGAATTTGAGAAAGGTTCTCAATGCTAACCCATGAAATGCACATATCTGCTCATTTCCAAATACAACATTTTTCAAAAGAAGCTTAGGCTTTCCAATTTACAATTTTCTGAAGGAGAATCCCTGCTCATCTTGTCAATGAAAGGATATGGAGTTCCCAAGTGATGCATAACGCATTGTACATGGCATGATAGATAATATAAATTTGAAGAAAGGGGAGGAGGAAAGGGGAAAAAGGGAAAAGTGCAACAATTACGAATTTCAACATAATCTTAGTGGTAAAAGAGAGTAATAGGGGATCGAAGGAGAATATTTATTGTCAAAAATAAGAGCATTTGAGGATTTAGTAGGAAAAGGAAAGGTGGTTATTAAGGACAGCTTCTTAGTAAGATTATGTTAGGATTCTTAGAAATCCATTTTGTAATAGAGAATGAGGACATCTTTGCACTTTCAAGATATCCTACTTCCTCAGATAGTAAGAGCATGAATTTAGCTTGTTATATCATATGTTCCATGCAGGAAGGCGAGATTGCGAAGTGATCGGAGAAAGCAAAAGCCAAATAGTCTAACATCCTCAACAAAGGTTCCTATGGTGCATTTTATCCTTGCTAACTGGGCTGGAAAATCCAGAGCCAAACAGTCCAGACACAAGCTGCTAACTCAGTTTGCAATGACTATGTATGATAAATGGGCAACAATGAATCCTTCTTGTCTCCATATACCAAACCAAAGGACGATGCAACTCTGGCCTCAAATAATGCCTCTTGCCAAATCACCAAACAAAGCCCTCACTACCACCTCAGAGAAGCTGCCAATAGGGGCTGTTGTAAGAACACTAACCACAGCACCAAAAGCTGCTCATAGGGCTTAAGGCTCTGGCGGCCATATTTGATCCTAAGGTTGCAGTTAAGCACCAGGGTGCAAGATCCTCAATTTGGGGACAATGTTTCCTTAGGACATATAAATAGCCCATGGATTCACCTCTTCAAGAGGTTAATTCATTCTACTTACCTAGGGTTGCCACTAGGTGCTTCATTTAAATTAGTAAGGAAATGGGACTTGGTGGAGGAGGTGTTTTAAAAGATGCTCACTTTGTGCAAGCGGCACTATTTGTCCAAAGGAGGGAGACCCACTTTGATTAGAAGTACTCTATTTAGTCTCCCAATTTACTTCATGTCTTTGTTTGTTATCCTAAAAAAAGTGAGTCAAAGGTTAGAGTAGATTCAAATAAACTTCCTATGGGACAGAGCAAAGCTTGCAAAAAAAAGGCCCATCAGGTTAAGTGGCCTTTACTTTGCATGGACAAAAAGAGTGGAGGTCTAGAAATTAGAAATTTCTCTATTTTGAACCAGGCTCTCCCAAGTAAATCATGATGGAGATTTGCAACCGAGAGGGACCCTTTTTGGAAGTGGGTTATTTCTCAAAAATTCAAGATAGTAGAAGGAGGTTGGTGCTCAAGGGAAGTGAGAGATGCTTAAGTGGTGGGTGTGTGGAAGGCAATTAGAAAAATATGAGACTTTGCCAACAGCAAAGTTCACTTCTCTATTGGCAATACAAGGAGAGTTAAGTTCTAGAAAGATGGATGGAGTAGAGACTCATCTTTGAAAGATCCTTTTCCATCTTTGTTCTCTTTAGTTACAGACAAAGATGCATGGGTAGTGAAGGTTTGGGAGCCATATGAAGAAAATGGTTGGTGGAGTCATTGCTTTTTCAAACAATTTCATAATTAGAGGCTAGTAGTGACAATTTTTTTCCAAAAACTCCAAGCTAGTTAAGTTATAAGAGAGGAGATTGATGGTTTGAAGTGGAAGGGTTCCAAGAGCGACAAGTTCTCTATTAAATCCTTATAACTCTTTAGTTCAATGAAGAAATGAGTCTTTCTTTGCAAGCTATGTTTGGAACCCTTGGGGTCCTTGTGAAGGTGGGTTTTCTATGTGGGAAGCAACATAGGATAGAATCTTGACAATTAAGTAGCTTAAAAGGACAGTTGGAGTATGCCAAATGGATGCCACATTTAAAAAAAAGGAGTTAGGTAATCATTTGCTCTTTCATTGCCCTCTGGCTACTATCCTGTGAAAGCTGATTTTTTTCTTTGTTTGGTGTGCCTTGGGTGTTTCATTCTTCTATTAAGAGAAACTTTATTGAACTAGCATTGCTTTTTTGAGGGCAAGAAGTGGAAAAATGCTCGGGCATCTCCAATGTGCTTGTTCTGGACGCTTTGGATGGAAAGAAACAAAAGGGCTTTGAAGATTCAGAAAAATCAAAACAAGCAATTAAAACTTGCATTCATGAACACTTTTCCGAATTTGACTTGGTTTGTATGTAGATGTTAATCCCTTGTCCATGATAGACTTTATAGATTAGATTACTTCTGAGTAAGGAGAGGGAGTGAGGGGTTTTTCTTGTCTTTTCTCTCTTTCTTCTGCTTGCTTGTTCTCCATCATCAATTGCATACTTTGTGTGTACTATGTTGTGGTCTTGTTACAGACTCTTTTTTTTTATTCATAATAATAATATATACATGTGTGTGTGTGTGTGTATCCCTTATGCCTATAAAAAAATGACAAAAAATAAAAAAAATCATTCTTCCACATGGATGAACACTTGTGTCTTCTATTCAAGCATTTTTTGATAGGCAAAAGCGGATATATATCAACAATGCCTAAGCAAAGGGCACATCAAAGTCCACATGATGTATACAATAGGCACCAACATGCAAGCAAAAAGAAGAGAAAAAAACAAAAGCCTTATATACAAGAATCCCAGGTAGCAAGTACTGATTGGAACGTCTATAAAGGAGTTAAAACAACGATAAGACAAGAAAAATGGACAAAAAAGACACAATTTAGGACAAGCCAAACTCTCTCTGAACTAAACATGTCAGCCTTTTCTCAAAGCCTCTTTCCTAAATAAAATACACCCTAGAACAAGTTTGATGTCAGACTGTCAGTAGGCTAACCTAATTCCCCTTTTAGTTCTTTCGGACAAAACAGTGAAAAGAGATAAAATCCAAACCCAATGATACAACCTTATCAAAATTACACGGGAACTGCTTCTGTCAAACCCTAGTTTGTTCCCATGGTAGTTGTTTGGGACAGCACGAGCAAAAGTACTTTAGTTTCAAGCCAGTATGAACCTGAACTAAAACTTCAGCATGTAACACTAGCATTTCCAAGATGGTTAAAAAGTTTTAAAAATGAAAAACCAACTTGCATGTTGAGATGAGATCAACAAGCCTGAGCCAAATGAGAACAGCATACAGACGCAATATTTCCTTCCTACTTTCCTTTTCATCATGCACCTGGCACCAGATATATAAGTTCCAAGAGCATCCAATTGTAATCAAGTTTCCCATTACAAAAGCAGGTTAAACCCCATATGCTCACATAAGAACCAATATTTTGTGAAAAACATAGTTATGTTTTAACAGAATAATTAACTTATCTATGGCTTGGGCTTTCACCTGGGCTGTGGGTTGATTGCAGATAATTGGGATTAGGGCTGAAATCCAAATATGCCTTTTACATTGGAATTTCTTTGGATGGATATGAAATTTAAATTCGATTCCATATTCATTGGTATGTAAATATAAAGTCCAAACACCCACATTATCAGTGATCAAACACACGGACAATTCCAAAACCCATAAAGTATTCTTGGATTAACACAATAACAATCCTCAACATTCAAACGTAAACCCACAAGCTACAGATCCGGAACACAAGATGTCAAACAATATGGGAACGCAAATCCATTCAGTCAGACAACTGAGATCAATGTAAAATTGACTTATCTCGATGCGGAGCTTAGTCCCGATTTTTCAACCTCTCGAGTCGCTGATTCAACTGTTCGATGCGAACAACCAAATTGGTAACCGAGTAGAGAAGCCAGTAGAAGATCAAAGCTGCGGCGATCAAGAGGACGTTGCGCTGACTCTTCATGATGGACTTCTGGTGGCGGAGGTGCTCGGTGGGGGTGCAAGACTCACTTTCACAGCTGGGGCGAGTCTCGTACTTCCAGTAGATGTCCATGAGCAAGAATAGGCAAAATGGAACCACCGACAGGAAGGGTTTGAGGAGGTTGCGAGTCACCGCGATTAGGCCCTTGCGAAGAGCATCGAGACCTGGTAAGGTTAGGAGGAGGACCATAATTGCTTCTGCGGCCGCGGCGTAGCCAAGAACTACCCATTCCAACGCCATTTCTGGATTCTTGATTTCTGAAAACCCTAGATCTGGTCGAGAAATAGCCTTGTGGAAGGGTCTTTATGGGACAAGGAAAAGGGCAGTCGGCGACAGTTGGAAGCTGCTGAATATGACAAGTGGCGTTATGATGCACTTGTTTCGCGTGCACTTGTCAATCTCCAAAACGCTGCGTTTCGCTAATAATTTAAATAAATATTTGATTTCGTTAAAATATCAATTGTTTATATAAATTATATTTTAATGGTTTCTTTTAATACCAAAATAAATTACCAATATAGCTTCATGAAACTTGGGGACGGAGAAAAAACATTTTGATGAAGAGAATATTAATTGACTTTTATAATATTTTGATGAAGACAATATTGATTGACTTTTATTTGCTACTCGTTCGCAAATGGAAAACCTCATATTCCCCTTACATTTGCTTGAAATTTTCCTCCATTTTTCTTCATCTAACTTAAAATATCGTATAACATTTGAATATGGGATAATTAAATAAACTATAAACATCATAAGTTGAATTTGAGCTCAACTCATAGCATTACGGAGGCTTATTGCATCTCATTTATTAAGGAGGATAAATTTTAATCTTACGTGACAAGTCTTTATACTCATGAGCTCAATACTAACAAAAAAGAAGTAATCTTCAAATGCTACAATTTTTACGATCTCTCTTCTCTATATAGCTTTCTGGTAGCTCCAATGTTTAAACTAACTTTTTAGGGTCATGGTTTTCATTACTTATTTGTTCAACACTTATAAAGCCAATACTAATACAAAGAGGTTATGTTAATAGTCACTTTGTTAAATGTTTTCAAAATTAGATTGATCATTAAACCCAAAAAGTTACTAAGTCACATTTCACTAATCAAGCCAATAGTTCAATCATGGTAAAACCATGGTAGTAGTATGATATTTATAAATATACATGTTCATAATATTAAAATTTTAAAATAATTATAAATATTAAAATATATATATAATGATAAAATATAAATCAATATATACATAATATAATTTGTCATATTCGATAATAATATTGTGTGCATCGATAAATATATAAATTTTGTAAATATACATTCATTATTAAGTTACATTAAATGTTATTTAACAATAATATTGTGACATTACTTATAGTATGTCTAATTTTAAAATATAATTAATATTTAAATTGTCATCCATTTAATTCAATCATATTCAATAATATAAAATAAATTATAACATATGTATAATTTATTTTAATATTTATGTTTTTTATATTTAATTAATATATAAATGATATAAAAAATTCTGTTAAGAAAATTGACACAATAATTTTATATTTTTGGTCCTAAAATAAATGAAAGTTAAAAATAAAATAATTAAAAATAAATTGAAAACAGATGAGTTTTAATATATATTTATTTTTGTCCACTTATATAATTAAAAGCCATTGGATGCCATTGCCACCTTTGGATACGTACTTGTTGCAGACACCGGAATATGGTACTCACCTTTGAAATGGAGCAAGTATTTGATGATGAAAGCCAACATTGCCGGTTGGAAATTATGTGGTAGTCCATGACTTCCGCCTTTTTTAAAAGGGGGAGGAATGTGTTGCCCCTCCTAGTGCGGATAAACGAATGTTAGATAGATTAATAATCACGTTTAAATAATAAAATTATTAAATTAATAACCCCATTAAATATATAAAATAATAATATTTTTAGAAATTCTTAAAAAAATATGTATATAAATTAATAATTAATAATTAATAAAAAACATAATATATATCACCTATTTTTTTGTATTTTTAAATATGCTTTAAAAATAACTTTTATATATAATACTTTATTTTTAATTATTTTTTGAATTTTATTATTATTTTGAAACCCGCTTATCATTTTTTTTTCCGACATCTGCCAAAAGAATGGTTGGGGAATAATGGTTTTTGTTATTGAGTTGAGATTTACTTAATTACCATTTACAAGACATAATGTTTAAGAAACTAACAAAAAAAATGGTAAATGATTTATTTATTTAATAATAGAAGAATGTTATACATGATAGTTACCAAAATTGAGCTTATTTTCATAATTTGAAACTAAAGAAATTTATATTGGATCATTGTGACAATGCATTTTTAGTTAGGTCTAGTGGAAGAATAATTTGATTTAGACTTTTGGGCTCTTTTTGCATAGGGCTTGGCCCTCTCATATGTATGGGGCTTGAATCTCTTGGGCCTTGTTTAGACCCAAATTAAGATTTGAGGATCTCCAAGGGGGTGTTCTAGTGTTGCATATACCATGTTTTAAATTTGTAGTCACCTAATAATATGTCCAATTTGCATACATTTTAACTAGATAATTGATTTTATATATCTAGTATAAGGTTTCATATGATTAAATTTGGATCATACTTGGGAATGAGAATCATAAATCCAAAAGGAAATTCATGGAATAAAAGAATATAAAATTCCCATTTTTAATGGTTGATTAAAATAAGGAATTTGAATTTTTTATTTATTAAATTTTATGTCAATTTCATGGTTTGGTTATCCTAGGAATCATGTGGGTATAGCCAACAATGGGTTGGGGCTTAAGGTTTGAAAATAAATATGGCCTAGGATTCTCTTCTTCCAACCACTGATTGAGGACAACTCAACCACATTGTTCTTTCATGGAACCAACAATTACTCCCTCTTTGAACCTTATTATAAACCATGACTGTGATGGGAAGTTTTATTGGTGCCTCTTTCACTTGGTGCAGTCTTAAAATGAAGGGTCGGTGTCGAATCCCCCAATTGTACCTATTTTTGAAACATGGGGGTCCTTGGTTTTTTTCAATTGAAGGGTACGGGAAACAAAACCAGCATGTAGCCATGAGGCAGGACATGGCCTAATATGTCCATTATTAATTATTTCACAATTACACCAAGGCATGGGGTGGATATTCATATATTTGTGTATATATTTTATAAGACTTGTTTGGCTTATTGTTGGATGGTTTCAATTATAAGAAAACATGTTAGAGTGAGAAGGATGGAATCAAGGGAAGAACTCTCTTTTTATAGGGTAAACATACAGTAGATAATAATGGTCCATGCACCTCCGATAGAGGGATTATAGATTAGGTGATGATGTGAGACACGCGAAAAGAAAAAAATGGGCATCCAACAACCATAGCTTTATTTTGTTCATTTTTTGTGTCATCAGGTCAAGAGAGTGGATGCTTTGAACGTAACCTGTAAGCAGCAAGCAGTATGTCTTGCTTTCATTGGGCAGCGCAGCGTGTAGAATTTGGAACCTATCCCATAGAAGCATATGGTGGTAGCCTGGTAGGTTCTTTCTAGAAAATCAAAAGAATAACATATGAATAAATGGGGACAATTAAAGAAACACTTCCCCCTTTAGGCGTTTTGTCATGTTATTTGAACCAGTAGTTAGAAGGGAATCATTCGGAACTAATGATCTTCTACATACCACCAACTAGACGCCACAGCTGCAATCAAGTGGTTGGCTCTGCCCCCCACTGAATCAAATGCAAATCCCTATTTCAACTTCCCTCTACTTTTATTGCTTATTATTATTATTTTTTTGGGTTATTTCTTAGGGTGGCTGGATAAATTATTAAAATCGTACCTTTAAATTATTTTGATATGGTATAGACATTACACATAAATCAAAATTACAAATAAAAATTTAAAAAGAAAAGATTCAAGAGGCGTGTACCATCAACATAAAGAGGAATGTGCCAACTTATTGTCATTGTCACAGTAAAGAGGAGCTTTCCTATTTTCATCATCTCGTATCTTTGTAGAAAATTGAATTAGAAGATTAAAAAGTTTCAAACTTGCTTGAATGGTACGAGAAGAAATTTTCATAGAAGGTTCTCAAAGGGAAAGTCTCCTGGGTTTACCTACCTCAGTAAAAGACAATTATGGATGATATAATTAGTTGATCTACAATTAACCTTCTTCATGCCTTTTTCGTTTTGAGGAAATGATATTTTTAAAAGGAAACTTGAGCAGAATCAAACATAGAAATGTCAAATAATTCATTTTATTAGAATTTTTAATTAAAAAAATAGTACAATTATGCATATAAATGTTATAATGTTAGATGAAATAAGATACAAGTAACATCTTGGTATATTCTCATAAGTTTTAATCCATGTCTAAGAAAAAATTTTCAACAAAAACATTATTTGCACTTAGATATAATTCAAAGTTTAAATTATTTTAAAATAAATTTAAGAGTTAAATTATAATAAGAGCAAAAATATAAGGATAATTTTCATAATTTACATAAAGTATTTTGACATGTAATTAAAGGCCTTCGAACTCCTCATCTTGATCGTTAAAATACGTGTCGTGAAATCTAACAATTGAATTATGGTAAAAATAGATGAGATTAAAGTATAAAAATGCAACTAGATGAGTCTTAGGTACAAAACCATGTAATCCAAAGGGTTAATATATGAAATCATCTAATTGATGATGTCTTTTCGATATTTATCGAAAAAAAAATCGTTCAATATTGTAAGAGGACCCATAATCAACACAAGGAGGAAATTCCCTAATAATATAAGATAAACTTTTAAACCAAGAAAAAATTGTGAGCAAGATGTATTAGTGTGTGACACGAGTCATTATACATCAAATATGTGTTCCTCTTTTAATCCATACGATTAATCTACACATACTAAAGTAGAGACAGGCCTGGAGAGACCTAACAAAAGATTTCGTTGATAACATAAATAAACAATAATTTCTCCAAAAGAGGTTTATATGATTCATAAATAAATCATCTGCCCCTGAGTTTGTCATGCCTCTTGTCATCACCTTTAGTATAATGTCTCCTTTGTTGAATATGAAAAATGATCACTTTCCTTAGTTGTTTAATGGCCCCATTGCTGAATGTCATGATTATCACTTGCTTTGTGGCCTTGTTAAGGAATATATATCTCAGCACACAGGTGACACTACAGATTGTAAATTAATAGAACCATGGGTCCCCGACTACACCAGCCAAGGGTGGAACCAAAGCTCTCTATATGATTGATGGGGAAAAAAGGAACTAAAGTGCTGGTGCCTAAAATTAGATTGAGACTGACTCATGATATCTTAATACTGGCCTAAAGCAAATACCAAAAGCTATGGATAATGGATGAGAGAGAAGATTCTATGTTTAGTACTTTCGTGGATAATACCATTCCCCACTAGTATCATGCTTCTCATTATTGACCCTCCTTTTTAAATCCCATATCAACTTTGGATTTAATATATGTCTATACCAGTTTAAAACAGGGAGACAACATTGTCTTCTTCATCGTATTGTATCTTTCATAGACATGAGTTGGCCGGTATGGCAAAAATATCCTATCAGTATTGATTCAATAGGTATCAACCCTGAGATAATTTAAGCTTAAACTATAAGCAGAAATTGAGGTGGATGGCTAAGGCTTCCCTTAGAAAACAGAGACGGATTCTAGCCAAATACCATAAAAAATTTTGCCTTCGAACAATCATTTCATAAAAGAAATCTCTGATAATGAGTGAAAGATACATCTAGAGCTCTAAAAGTAAGGAGTGTGTTTGATTGAGAGTGTTTTTAGTCAAAGTGTAACAACAATCCACACCAAAAGTAAGGAGTGCGAGTGTTTTAAAAGCGTAACAACCTGCATCGCACCTAATCGTATAGATATTATTGTTTAAAGGGTAAAATTCGTCTATAAGATTAAAAGAAACTCATATATATCACCCAATTGTGTCAACTTTGGATCTAAAGGGATCCTCACGGCTATAAAATGTATCTACAAAGTTAAGAGTTCATACATATATAGTGTTAGGAACTTTCTCCCCTATATGATGTGGGACATCACACAAAATGTTTTTAATTAAAATGTTTTCTCTAAAAGCAATTTTGAGAGAATCATCTATCAAATGCTTTTCTCGTAGCATTGTTAAATAGACTTTAAATCATACTGCTTTGAAACGAAATCTAAAAACAAGTATGTTCCATATCTAAATTTTGCAAGAAAGGTAAAAATTCAGCAAAAACAATACAAAAGATCCAACAATGTTTACTTAACTTAAGCATCACAAAGCACTTTTTCCAGTGAAAAGAATATGCCATTTACATATTAGTAGACAAAGCTAACATTGTTAAGTGGGTGTGGGGAATGTGGAATGTGTGGGACTTCTCTTCTCGTTGCAATTTTCTTTTCACATATTTCAAGGTACCTGTTTCCAAAAACATCTTTCTCGCTAGCCTTTAAGGTATGCTTTAGAGGAAGTGGGAAGGAAACTACAGAAGAGAGATGGAAAGAAAACAAAAGAGAAAAAAAGTGAAGCAAAGGAACCACCGAAAGCAAAGCGACTTGATTTACCAGAGGAAGGAAGGAGAATGGAACGGTAACTGGAACAGACTTCCACGGATTCTGATTCATTTGCCATCTGCAATTTCATAAATGGAATCATAATAAGAGAATTTGGCTACTTTAGCTTTGCATATCATGGAGGAAAAAGGTAGAAAAAGAAAAAGAAATCAAAGGATGAGAGACATACCTTTTCCTTCAAGCACTTTTCTTAAGAAGGAAAGGAAAACTATGATTAACGCAACCCCTGCTATAAGCCCGATGAGAATTGCTAATGTCTTTTCGATGTCTTCATCATTGTCGTTATCATGATCATGATGATCATAACCATACCCATCTGCATTCGGAAAATTTAAAAGGCTATGAAATTTTCTCTCATTATCATCAATCCCACAACAAACAATTGGTGACTACAACTCATTCATATTTGGTCCCTGTATGAATGGGATGAATCCAGAGCCTCAGAGAAACTGAATTCCCCTTTCATAAACATTGTAAGAAATTCATTTTGCACTTCGGTGATTAGGGTTTTGATTGGTATGCATGGTTTCAAGCAAATTAGAATAGAAATCATATGAATTTAGGGCCACTGTCACACTGCATTGGCATTGGATTCTTGGGGTCCTATGAGACATTCATTCAAAGTGGGGCCTGGGTTGGCACATGAAATGCGAAATTATATACCAAAGTGTATGCTTTATATAAAGCTTTTTTGGGTAAAGCCAAGTCCAAGTACTTTGACACTGGAAAAATGTAATCAAATGCCAACTAGAGTCAAATACAAGAAGCTCCATGAGGTTCAGCATGGAACCCCATAAGATCTGAAGGTATCTTTTCCCCTTTTCCTCTTTTCCTCTATTCTCCTTTCATTATAGTATGCTTTAATGAAAATTATGGTAATCTCATGATCCATGGTGAACCCAAGCATTTAAGCCACGTTCAGAATCTAGAGCACAAAATTATATTAGATCACTCCATTGGACAGTGAACAAGAGAGGGATTTTTTTTTTTATACGGATTCTAGTACATTAAACCACACATTGGATTGACTACTTCCACTCTTCCACACTCTAATACACACAAAGGAAGGTTTGGTAGTAAAAGGGGAAATTCAGGGAAAAAAAGAAGCCTTCTTGAACACTCCGAATTTACCCAAATACCTTGAAGGCTGCCTACAGTTGAAACCCATGCATTTACATTTCAGTTTGGGAAAATGGAACATTCAGGAGTATTCAATGAGGTTTTAGGAATTCCAGAAATAGATTAGAGACCCAAAAAAAGAAAACCAGAAACCAGAAACCACCAGCCTGGGTGGTGAATCCGCTTACCATTTGCAGTGTGCGATCGATCTCCACCTTCCCAGAACCGCGCGTAGCACTTGGCCAAGAACATGTCTCCCCAAGCAGAGGTCCCACACTCGCTTCTCAGCCGTCCGATGGCGTCCGACACGCAATCCTGACACTCGCTCGCACTCAGATCCCCTACGCACTGCGCCATACCCTGGATGTTCCCTGACCCCCCGACCCGAAAAGTCTGGGTCCCGCCCTCCAGGTAGCCCAGCACGGCATCGCGGCGGGTCAACGCGTCGGAGTCATACCCAATCGACGGCCCACATTTCTTCACCACCACCGTCTTGTCTTCCACCCCTAGGAAGGTGGCGTTATCGTACTTGACGAAGCATCCTTCGAGCTGCAACGCGCCGCCGCAGGAGTCAAGACAGAGGGCTCCGAGTTGAGACACGCAGCGAGCCACGCAGCGAGCACAGTCGCCGGGGTTGAGGTCGCCTCTGCATTGGTAGAGGCCGGAGACGGTGTCCTGAGAGGTGGGGCCAGGGACGGTGTACTTGTTGTAGAGGGCGGCGATGCCAGGAGCCGAGGCTGAGTTGACGAGGGAGGTGAGAATAGAATTGACGTTGGACTCGTAGGGTGAGCCCTGAACGTACCTTATCTGAGCGCACCCACCAAAGATGAAGGTGTCTATGGCAGAGATTGAAGGGCTTGGCAGAGCTGAGAAGGTGATGAGAAAAATCAAGAGAGACGAGAGACAAAGAGAAACGCTTACAGACATGCTGTCCAGTCTGGTTAGCCAAAGTTAGAGAGCAGGAAGAACTGAAAGGTCTAGGCTGATGGAATGGAAGTAATGGAAGTGTACGAGTCTATGAGCACTTTGGCAGGCTGTGGTTGCTTCACGCAGAATTACGTAAGGCAGTGAGACAACTTGATTTTTGTATATAGTATATGATGATCATTTTTCCAAATAAAAAATAAAAAATGGGATAGTAAAGTAGAATGACTAGATGGGTATCAACCATTTTGACTTGATGGTGTTGGCCTCCTTTTTCAGGGTCGATAATTAAACCCCTGCATAAATGCTATGATTTTATTTTTTATTTTTTATTTTTATTTTTATTTTAAAACCTTATTAGGGTTAAAATCTAAAACTTAAATAACCAAATATGATTTTTTTTAACATGAAATATATATATATATATATATATATATATATATATATCAAAGTAAAATCTTGTTAACGATCATAATTGAAGACGACTGGTTGCGGGATTCCGCTAAGTCCAACAACGGATACCTTGCGGTTTTCTTCAAGAGGAAACGACTTTTACTTTTAGCAGGCCTATGAGTTTTTTATTAACCTTTTTCTAATACTAAATTTGAAAATGACTCCAAACCCGAATCGAGTCAACACCCGCACAATGCAATTGATGAAATTTCCAGTCCACGTGGTGGGATTCATCATTTTTTACACCAAATAATGGGCCTAATTATTGAAGGGCGAGATTCCTACTTGACAACCTAACCTCTTTATTACTTCATAGATGGATGATTAAGTACTTCATTGATGGATGATTAAGAATTGAACTGAGTTCTCCAAAAAGTTAACAGCAGGTTCCAAAAGCATTCATGACTAGTCAGAGATGGATGATTATGAATTGAATTACCCACCAAGCAGAAACTCCATGGTTTGGGTTTTTTTTTTTTTTTTCTTTGAAGCTTTACACAAAAGAAGAAAAGAGAAAAAGGGCTCTCTTGTGAATGGGTAACAACTGTAACATTTCAACCAGTCAAATTTAGTACAGGCCTTCATTTAAACTTGAAGCAACAGCCATTATTTCATAGGATGACCCATTTTTCCCATCTATGAACAGTCTTCCAATATATGACTTAGTATCTTCATGCCTGCATATTTGTGGAAACAGGACAAACATTTTGGAATTGGGAAAAGCCAAACTGGGTCCCCGCTCTCCTTTTTTTTTTTTTGTTGAAAGGTATTATCATAATTTATTTGATGCCTAACGATCACCACCTTACATGGTTTCTCTGCATAAAATTTGTTTAGTGAAGTATTGAATGATAGAAAATTTTGATGCTCCTCTTTTACCCAATAGTTGTTCAACCACCTCCCCCTCCAATGCATTTGAATAGATTATTTTCTTTGTTTATGAGTTGAATGACCATGGTTTTCAAGTGGGCACAGCAAAAGCTACTTGATTTGGAGCGGAGAGGTGGGGGAGCAAGGATGTCTGTCTCTGTGATCGGCAATTGACACAAGACACTTTGTTTATATGACTATTTAACAAATTTTTCTCTTTGGGATATCACAATTTATTTATCTCCGTAACCCCTTAATCGCGACAGTTCGATTAGACCCTGAAAGGAGCTAGCTTGGAAATATATGGGTTGAACCACTGCCACATGAAACCCAACTCATTTGTATGCCCAAGTGATGGTTTCACCAGGCATCAAGGGAAGCCACTCCCACCTCTTGTACATGGGCCCACCATAGACAGCGGTTGCCACAAACTGAACCAGGGGTTGAAGAAAGCCAGAAAAGGCCTAGTATTGAGTTTCAGAGCTTTATGTTAGAGGTCATATTTTGATGTGATGATGAAGAGTGGGAGACAAAATGAGACAAGAATATGGTTATCTGTCATTTGAGAGATCCAACCATTTGGTCTCTGAAGGAGAAAAGGAATGGATAAGAAGAGAAACAGAGTGGAGAACAAATAATTTAGAGAATATGGTTCTTGAGATATGGAACCAAAATCCATAAATTCCCACACCATGAATCTGCTGGCATTTCATTTATTGTGTTACTAAGAATAAATCAATCTCTTCTTTTTCTTGTATCTAGCAATCCATGCATCCAAATGAGGAATGGTTCAAGGGTCTTAATAAAATTCTCAATTTATTTATTTTGGTGATACCAATTATTATTGGGTGTCACATAACCAAACTGGAATCAACTTTTCCTGGGTTTTAAGGGCAACAGTGACCTTCAAAAGTTAAATCCTTAAACACGTAAACGAGTTTAAGGTCAGTCTCTTATTCCCTCACGGATCAAAAGAGTAGACGAGAAGCGACACTTGCTATGCGGGCATGTGACAGAAAACAATTGGTGGACGTATCAATGGGAGAATGGTTTTGGAATGATCTTGGAAGAATTGATGATGTGAAGAAAAAGGCAGGGGTAGTTCCATCAAAGCAAAAAGGAAAGAGATGGAAGAAGAGAGGAAGGTGAGGTCCAATAATGTCCTTATATTAAAGTCACGGTAGTTTTGTCTTTGCCTTGACGTGCCCACATAGGCTTCTGCCTTAACACCCGACCAGCTGATTGTCATTTTGCCATCCAGATAAGGCCTTCTCATGGGCACCCTGTACCTTCCTACGCTTCACCTGTTACCTTTATTTCTGGAATTCAGTGTCCTTATGCACCCATCTTAGGCTGCTCAAAACCTCCTGAGTCAGGCCCTACTAGCCAATCAAAATTTCTCAATGTTTTGCCTTTGTCTGGCCCTTTTATGGTTTTTTGAGTTTGATTCTATTTTTCACAAGGCAGGCCCATAGGCCATAACTAATAGTATTTATTTTAAAGATTTAAAAATTACATTGACATCTTAAAAAAAAATTAAAAAAAATTTAAGTCAATAAATTATTTTTATTTTCTATTTCAAATACATTTCACTTATTTAATTCCTTTATTTATATATATATACATATATATTAATTTAAAAACATATTCGTTTGACTGCTTTTTTTTCCCATATTTTTCATAGTAAATACAAGAAAATCTTTTTTTTTTTTTAATTTTTTTTTTTTTGGTACTTTTTGGGAATCAAATACGACCTTAATAATTTGTATACCTTATAAAAAATTACTATTATTTTTATTTTAAGAACAAAAAAACAGAAAATATCTTGGTATAAGAAGAAACCAGGCTAATCTCAATTAGTATTCATGGTGGTAGCATGTGACAGCCCTTCTTTTGTACTCAAAGAGAAGTGTACATGTATGAATGGGCCACTCCAAATTGGTTTGTTTCACATACACATATCTTGGCAGACCTCACTTCTGAACGGCCCAATGACAACAGAGCCTACCAATATTTATTCTTAAAGAATAAAAGGGTTAAAAGAAGAAAATCTTAGTTTTTTTCCTCCATAAATAATAAATTTGCATCCACTAAAATTTTATTTCAGACACCAATCAAACACTCGCTGAATTTGTACAAACAAAAACAACCATGTCAGATTCAATTCTAAAATCAGGCAATCCAACCAGCAACCCCCGAGACCAGAAGGGATGATGCTACCAGTCTGCCCCTTTTTAGACAGAATGAGGACTGCATAACAATAAATAAATAAATAAATAAGAACGAAAGTGGAAATCAGTTTTAGCTAAAATTTGGTCATTTACGCTTTCTTCCGAGCTGAAGCTCTATGCTCCTGCATCCTTTCAAACAGGCTTCCATCGTAGACTGCTCTAATAGTTTCTTTGTGTAGTAGACCATTCTTGTCCTTGCAAAGGAAGTATAAGATCTTCCATTCTGTCCAGCTTGCAAGCCTGCAATCCACTTCACCGTTTTAGTATTTGGGATTTTATTCAAAAACTGATGGGAAGAACCAATGCGGCGTTCTGGAATTATGAAGCAAGGAAACTAACCATCCACTGTAATCTTTTGGGACCCTGTTATACTTGAGCATCGCCAGCAGTTCATCAGATGTTAAAGCGTTTGAATTAGCACCCGCATGCTTGGTGAAAATCTCTTCAAACTTTGAAGGAACAAACCTTTAAAAAAGATGGAAGAAACAAATGATCAAATTCAGAATCTGAAGGAGGAGAAGATCAGAGTATAGTGCATGAACAACTGGATCTGGGACTCTGGGTGGTCACTTCTCAATGAGAAAGTGGGATCAGAACCTGGAAATGAGACCGTTTGGCTCTGGGCCTGGCATGGAGTAAACTTAAGTATGAGAATGTACAACTAAACAATTAATATATGGCCAATTCAATTTCAAGCAGACCGAACTCGTAAACCCTAGCTCCATTCTCTGGTGGAATGCACCTTTCATATTTGAGTTGGCTGGTTCTCAGGATGATGCCTTGGACTCTGCTCAGTTAAGTTCAATATTGGCACATTTGAAAAAGTAAAGAAATTTGAGAGCAATATTTTTTGTCTAATAGACCCACAATATGGTCCAAAATGAAGATACTAGATTAAACACCACATAAAGCAACACTTATAAGCCGTGTTAACATGTTGACCTAATATCAATACGTAGAAATTTGTAGTCCATTTTTCCCCTCATCACTTCTTGGTATGTATAAAAACAACCCGAGAGTAAGTTTTTATCTTCCAATTCTTATTTGCTGGAGTGCATGACATTAAGAGTTTGTTTGGGAGTGATTCTATAAAGCATTTATAACATTTTTAACACTTGAATGATAAAAAATTTCAAGTATTAAAGATATTAAAAACACTTCCTAGAATCACTAATAAATGAACTCTTATTATGGGCTCAAATCTCAACTCATGTTTATTTCTCCTCTTTATTAAGCTTACATATAAACCCTAAAAAGAGACTTTCCGTGAGGAAGGATGTTAGAGTGTATGATATACATGGTGGATCAAAATCCTACAAATTTAAACTTACATGTAAGCATGATATACACGGTGGATTTAAAACCTACATGCTCAAACTTTTAGAAAAATTAGTTGTCTATCGTCATCTTCAATTAGCCCTCAAAGCCCTCTACAACTACTAAGCTTTAGTATAAATGCACCGATAATTGGAGTGACATTTAAACTATTTGATGATATATTTGTCATTTATTATCTAAATTTGTTTTGTGGACATGCCCATAACAAGGACCATGTAAAAATGGAAATGAATGCAAAAATGGAAACATGAAGTATACCTTCCTTCACTATCATAGACTCCGGAGTCACTTCCATGTTTGGCCATATGGATGTTTTTTATCTCAATTGGGAGGAGTAGAGAAGGGAATTTTCCCTGCAACATGCAAAAATTGAATTGTCATCATCACTGATTACTACCAAAAAGGGCTATTTTGTAGACCTAATTATAATGGTTTTAAGCACCTTTGAGTAGTAATCATATTCATTTAACCCAATTAATTCATTAAGGTCCTTAGTAATTGGTTTTAACCATTTTGTGGCAAATTTACATGTTTTTATCAGCTTATGAATCGATTCAAGCATGCCAATTGATGGAGGAGCTATTTAGGCAAGTTAAGCAAGGATTTTGGACGATTACAGGCTTGAATTTCAAGTGGAAACACGAGCACAAGCAATGGAGAAGAGGAAAACAGAGTGAAGAAAACAGCTGCAGTCTTCCTTTGAACTTTTGGAGCACTTCCTGAAGTCCATTTTTTGCATGCTATATACCATTTGAAAGCTTAGGAAGTCAAGAATCCAACGCTTCAAACCTT
The DNA here is from genome assembly GCF_030704535.1 of Vitis vinifera. Lineage (NCBI taxonomy): Eukaryota > Viridiplantae > Streptophyta > Magnoliopsida > Vitales > Vitaceae > Vitis > Vitis vinifera. The sequence continues at coordinate 5,292,170 of NC_081805.1, forward strand.
GTATGATTTGGAGCTGAAATGAGGAAGATATGGCCTTTGGAAGGCAACTGTATCATGTCAAATGACCAATTTCGCAATGTGAATTTCACATTGCGAAAATTTCGCAATGTGAATTTCGCAAGGAGATTTTCTTCATGGTGCGAAATTTTGCCATTTCGCAATGTAAATTTCACATTGCGAAAATTTCGCAATGAGATTTTCTTCATGGTGCGAAATTTTGCCATTTCGCAATGAGGATTTAGGCACATTGCGAAATTCCTTTGAATCCCCTGTTTTGAGACATTGTTGATGTTATTCCACTACCGGTTCTCCAAGATATTTTGCTTGATTTTTAGCTTTGTAAATACCTATTTTACCCTTGTAATCAACCAATGAATAGGTTGCTTTTGTAATAGCTCTTGTAATTTAGCTTGTTATTGTCTTTAAATAGAGGTGAAGAGCCTCAGACAAGGATCATCTAATCTTGTAACCTGTAACTTTATAAGTTATAAGAGCACCTTTGTTCATACGTTTCTTTTCTCTTTTCTTTCTCATTTTCTTAGTAGCCAAACATCCTTGGAGGATGAAATCCCCAAGGATGAGAGGCTAAAACCTTTTAGTTTCTTGAAGTAATGGATGCCATGTGAAGCTCCCGTGTCAGGATGGAGATTTCCAAGCCATGAATGTAAGTAGCTGAGCATCATAAATGTTTTCATTCAAAGTAAAGCTTTTAATCCCTCTGACTTGCTTTGAATGGCCAATACTTGATAACCTTTTGGTCTCAGTGGATTCTTATTGTTAGATCCACTGATGTTCATTAGTTATCTCCTACGAGCCATTGTATTGCAAGTCGAGGAGATGACCTATATCATTAAAAGAGCATTTATGAGGTTCAACTACCCTTTTTGTAAGTTTTCAAGGACTAAAACTCAGTTGTTAAACTCATACCGGTTCGGGAAGTAAGCATCACCTTAGTTGCTTCCCCAACTCGAGGTGAAAAGTCCCAAAATCTCCATTTTTACACAGTGAGTTAAGCATGGCTATCCAAAGCTTTGAGAAACTTCTTTTTCCATCTTTTAACCTATTTTCATGTTAGTTTAGTTTACAACACCTTCATCTTTTTATGTTTTCATCTTAACCTAATTTTTATTAAGAAAAGTTCACTCCATCCTCCGAACTTCACCAGTTAAAGTAAAAACCCTTCCCAGTGTTCGATCCTAGAGCCACTATGCTATAGTAGCTTTGCTACTTTAGTGTAAGGACCTTAGGTATAAATTTTGTTGATACCCTTACATGCCAAGCTACCAAGAGTCGGGCTATCAATCACCAAACCCATGAATACAACCAGATCAAGTGGCCATATCTAAGCAATCTTTTGATAAGCCTACTAAAAATTTTCATGATCTTTTTCTTCTTCTTATTCCCAGTTGTGTCATATTATAAGGGTTCAAAGAAAATTATGAGTCCAGAGATTCATACACATCATAAGCCACTACTTTGATTTTATTTCTCATGGTGGGTGGATGTGCCACCAGCTTGCTCTGCCGGTGCTAACATCTCTCCATAAGAAAAGATGTGAAGTGGTGTCCTACCTGATTTCAGTTTAATAAATTTGCTACTGATAATGTGCTACAATTTTTGAATGAGTAAAAAGTAAGCTTTTATTTTTAAAAACTAAAAGCACTTTTAAAAACCATTTTCAAACCCAAATCAAGTAGGTTTTAATGCCTTGAATTCACTAATAAGTTAAATAATTTTAGAAAATAATTTGAAACTTAAATATTCACTCAATTAATACAAAAATTGATCTAAAATGACTTCACTATTTCCCTTATATGTGAAACCATAATTTTATAAATTTTCTCAATAAAAAAATATACTTTGAAGCAAGCACACATAATTTTTTAATTTTAAAAAATAATTTGAAACTAAAATTGACTCGAAGTAACATAGTTGTTTCTTCTTTACACATAATTACACTTTTATGAATTTTCTCACTAATTTTAAATCAAATAAGACTTCACGAGTTTAATAATTTTTAAAAATAATTTAGAATACTCAATTAATATGAGAAAATAATAGACTAAAATATTGGTTCAAGATGAGTTATGGTTTTATTATTTCTTCTCTCTAGACAATTATACTTTTTTTTAATTTTCTCACTAGCTAAATGGATTGTAAATCAAATAAGATGAAATCAAGTTGACTAAATTAATTACAAATTAAATCAAAATTAGTTCAAAATATTCTATCCGTAATTTGATATTAAGTGTATATATATGTAATAAAAAAACTTTTTATTTTTACATTAAAAAATATAAACTTTAAATATTTTTACTTTTTTTTCCTTTTTTGCTTTAAAAAGTGTTTTTAAAAAACAACTTTATCAAACACCCATGATTTAAAAAAAATACTATTTTTTTTAACTTAAAAACAATTTTTAAAAATAAGTTTAAGAAAAGATGACATTGCCACAAGGAAGAATCTTGACAAAAGAAAATAATAATTTTTAATTGGGAATGTAAAAGGTAACTAATTATTTTGTTTTATGGGATGATTTTTTATAAGAGTATGACAATTTTAAAAAATCGTTTTTAAATTATCGTAGTAGGAAAAATAATTCCAAATCTACCATAGTTTAGTTCAAATAGGAAAGAGCGAGAAATCATCTCTTAAAGAAACAATTTTCACAAAAAAAATATATATGCGAGAAATTCTCACTTAAAAAAAAATTCAAGTGGAAAATCGTTTCTTCAAAAGACGATTTCCACAACACAAAACTAAAAAATTATCACTTAAAATAAAATAATAATAAAATATTAAAAAAACCCAAGTGAGGAATTATTTTTCACTTATAATTTGATGATTTCCCTTTTGGGTTTTTTTATTATTATTATTATTTTATTTTAAGTGAAAATTTCTCATTTTTGTAGTATTTTTTTTAAAATAAGAATTTCTCATATATATTTTGTGTGAAAATTATTTTTTTAAAAGACGATTTCTCAGTTAATTTTACTTATTTTTTATTTTTAAAAATCGTTTCTTTAAAAGATGATTTCTTATTTATTAAATTTTTTTGAAGTCATCTCTTCTCATATAACAAATGGAATTATAGAAATCGTGCAAAAAAAGTTCATAAATCCTCTTTTGAAAAGAGGATTTTTCACTTCTAATTTATTTTTTTATTTTTTATTTGAACAAAAATTGATTTGAAATTATTTTTCCTAACTGCTATGCCAGATGAGGACGAGATAAAAAAGCACGGTCTTCGAGAAGGATGTCCATAATTCAGGAATTATTTTTTAAAACCGCCGGACTGGTGGGTGCAAGATTGACAGAGACAGGGACCCTCTGGGCTCTGGCCCTCTGGGCAAATGGTCAACAAAGGGTATAGAATATGAAGTTATAAGCACCAAAATATGTGGCTGCAAATTAGGTCCACCCAATGTCTATTTCTCAATGAAAAAACCTTGTGGTAGGTGATGACTGATGACTGATGACTTGGCCTCACCCTGCAGAATCTAATGCGAATCTATCTCAAAGGCACAGATTCTTACAGGTTGTCAGAATGACGCTATTGTCTACAGCCTTAGACTAAACAAGAGTTTGATAATTCCTCTTATTTTAATCACCGACAGTCACAGCTATAGTTGCTTTTAACTAACAATTAATTTGTTTAAAAATAAGGGGAGAATTATGTTTTGATGGGCCAATTTAGGAATAATAACATTTTCGGAACCCAACTTTCCATAATGCAAGATATGTCCACTGTTTGGAAAAATATTAAAGGAAACATGCATTCTGGCCTGAGGTGTTATTTCATACCGAAAATACCCCTCTATTGTTCATCGTCCCTGTGAAAGGTCCCGATATTTCCTACCAGCCCACGCAGGCTGCAAAATCTGTCCAATTTTTTATTTTTATTTTATTTTAAAAACATAAGATGCTATTTGGTAACCTGATCGTGATTTGCAGGCAAAGGTTGGATTTTTCAGCATGGCTCAAAAATCGTGGATTTAGGGTTTGTGAAATTTAAATCCAATGGCCCAAAATCAAAGAGACCCCTAGATCAGATCAAGAAAACACATGGAGGAAAAAAAAAAAGCACTTTTTTTTTTGTTTTTCTTGGGGGTTTTGCATGGATTTTGTCGGAAATCAAACGAGGATGGATTTTCTCGGAAATCAAACGAGGATGAATTTTCCCGGAAATCGAATGGGGGATGGATTTTCTTGGGAATCAAACGGGGGTTGCAAAAAAAAAAATAATAACTTGATTAGATTAGTACCTGCGAGGATTGAGAATGGCAGAGGAAAAAATAGGGCTTTTTTAAGGGATTCTCTCGTCTGGAGGCCAACTTCAGGAAAGGGCCTCGGAAATCAAACGAGGATGGATTTTCTCGGAAATCAAACGAGGATGAATTTTCCCGAAAATCGAATGGGGGTGGATTTTCTTGGGAATCAAACGGGGGTTGCAAAAAAAATAATAATAACTTATTAGATTAGTACCTGCGAGGATTGAGAATGGCAGAGGAAAAAATAGGGCTTTTTTAGGGATTCTCTCGTCTGGAGGCCAACTTCAGAAAAGGGCCTCGGAAATCAAACGAGGATGGATTTTCCCGGAAATCGAATGGGGGTGGATTTTCTTGGGAATCAAACGGGGGTTGCAAAAAAAATAATAATAACTTGATTAGATTAGTATCTGCGAGGATTGAGAATGGCAGAGGAAAAAATAGGGCTTTTTTAGGGATTCTCTCGTCTGGAGGCCAACTTCAGAAAAGGGCTCCTTGATGCCCGAGTGAGAGACGGTGTCGTGAGAGACGGTGGCTGCTGACAGGGACAACTAAAGGGCAATTTTGGAATAGCATTTTAAAACAGTAGATAGTGCATGTTTCATTTAATATTTTTCCAAACAATGGACATATCTTGGATTATGGAAAGTTGGGTTCCGAAAATGTTATTATTCGCAAATTGGCCCATCAAAACATAATTCTCCCTTAAATAAATTAAATTAAAAAAAAAATGGCGCAGAAAGGAGATTTACCGGTCGAGTTTTCCGACTGAGAGCGAGATTAATCAAAAAGGCACTGCCGGCGGACAAGAAAATACCACACCCAATTGCGCGGAAGCCTGTTACAAAAATAGAACGACCCATGAGAATCCTTCCAAAGAGAGAAGCAAAAATTTTCCACTGAATTTTTAGCAAAGGGAAACGGGAGAAAAACCTCTGTAAGTCTCCCATGGGTAGACGGTCCCGTCTTTGTTCTGGTCAAAGAAAGCAACGTGCTTCTGAAGAGCACTCAGATCACCCCCCAGTCCTGCATGAAAGCCCAAAAAAAAACAGAAAAAAAAAAAAAAAAAAAAAAAACCTCTTTAGCTTCCCTAAAGAACAAAATTAAAGACCCAAAAAAGATGGAGAGGATCCTGCAGGCTCTCATGACCTTCATTCGAAATGGGCCTACAATCATCAGAAGAAGACGATGAAGAAGAAGCCATGTGTACGAGACTCTAATCAACTTGGGGGTGGGTAGGTGTGGGAATCGGTACTGGTGTTTAGAGGATGAAAAGGGAAAATAATCGTGAAAAATCAAAGCAAAGGAGGGAACCCAAGACTTGGTTGTTGCATCTGACAGTACACCCATAAATACAAGGCAAGAGCGCCGCCAACGATTCTATTCCCCAACTCTCCTTATACAGCACTGTTCCTTTTCTGTAACTTTATTTTATCCCAATGTTTTTGCTTCCATAAAAAAACAGTAACCAATAAGCAATGCCTCCGTGCCTCTGTTTTAGATTTGATGCCCATTATAATAAAGTTGGAGAAGCGTCCTTCTTTGAACAACAGGTATGTCTTAATATGCACCTTGAAAATGCTTGGTGGCCTAAACGCTGCCTCTCTCCAAATCTCAACCCACTTTCCGTTTGACCAGGCCATTCCGTTAACCTATACTTGGGTGCAATATCCAATCTTCAAAATGATTAAAAAAAAAGGGTGATTTACAAGCCCATTGTTAGATCACATGTCCAAATTATGCTTTTGGGGTACGGAATTGACAGTGATCATCACATAATGTAAAAAGTCTCAATATTATCAAATTATGAGCTTATTTTTACCTGTGGTTGGGTGGTGAAGTAAGAATAAAGCCACGAAATTGCCAAAATAGACATTGAAGGATTTTGAAGAATCCCAAGAAAAAAGCAATTGGCTTTAACTTTACAAAAAGAAAAATGATGGGTTGCGAAGAGATACATGCTTATAAGTCACTCCCCCACCCCTCCCTCTCTCTCTCTCTCTCTCTCTCTCTCTCTCTCTCTCTCTCTCTCTCTATATATATATATATATATATATATATATATATATATATGCTTGATGATACGACATGTAGAATTGGGGTAAAATTGGAAACATCTATTTATTTGATGGAAGCATGAAACATCTGGATGGATGGATAATCATAAAACCCAAAGTAATGAATTGGCGTATCCGCAAGCGGCGGAAGCCCATGGATAAAACTCCTGACACGTGCTCCACCTGCATGTTGCCTGGACTTTTCTCAATAGTACAGCAATTTAAAAAAGTTATGCTTAAATTACTGTACTGGCAGAAGTTATTACAAATATAGGGTAGTTTTTGCCACATAGGAGAGAGGAGAGAGGAAAGAGGAGAGAGGAGAGAGGGTGAGAGAAGAGAGGAAAGAGGAGAGAGGAGAGAGGGTGAGAGAGAGGAGATAGGAGAGAGGAGAGAGGAGAGAGGGTGACTGTAAAAAAAAAGCAAACTCGTCTCTTGAAGAGACGAGTTCCATGAAAGAAGAGAGGAAAGAGGAGAGAGGAGACAGGGTGAGAGAGAGGAGACAGGAGAGAGGAGAGAGGGTGTGTAAAAAAAAGCAAACTCGTCTCTTGAAGAGACGAGTTCCATGAAAAAAAATATATATATAATTTTAAAAAAATTCTAAACAATTATTCAAGGGAACTCGTCTCTTGAAGAGACGAGTTCCATGTAAAAAAATCCCAAATTTAAAAAAAAAAAAAAAAAATTTCCAAAAAGGGAACTCGTCTCTTCAAGAGACGAGTTCCATGTAAAAAAAAATATATTTTTTATTTTAAAAAATCCCAAATTTAAAAAAAAAAAAAAAAAATTCCAAAAAAAAAAAATTTCCAAAGGGAACTCGTCTCTTGAAGACACGAGTTCCATGTAAAAAAAAATATATTTTTTAAAAAATATAATTTTTATTTTAAAAAATCCCAAATTAAAAAAAAAAAAAAATCCAAAGGGAACTCGTCTCTTCAAGAGACGAGTTCCATGTAAAAAAAAAAAATATTTTTAAAAATATATATATATTAAAAAAAAATCCCAAATTAAAAAAAAAAACACAATTCCAAAGTGAAGAGACGAGTTCCATGTAAAAAAATATATATTTTTTAAAAAATATATTTTTTATTTTAAAAAATCCCAAATTTAAAAAAAACAAAAATAAATTCCAAAGGGAACTCGTCTCTTGAAGAGACGAGTTCCATGTAAAAAAAAATATATTTTTTTAAAAATATATATATTAAAAAAAAAACACAATTCCAAAGAGACGAGTTCCATGTAAAAAAATATATATTTTTTATTTTAAAAAATCCCGAATTAAAAAAAAAAAAAATTCCAAAGGGAACTCGTCTCTTCAAGAGACGAGTTCCATGTAAAAAAAAAATTATTTTTTTTAAAATATATATATATTAAAAAAAAAATCCCAAATTAAAAAAAAAAAAAAAAAAAAAATAATTCCAAAGGGAACTCGTCTCTTCAAGAGACGAGTTCCCATGTAAAAAAAAAATATTTTTTTAAATATATATATATTTAAAAAAAAAAAAAAAAAAAAAAACAATTCCTCAAAATTCCTAACAGACGAGTTCTCATCTAAAAAAAAATATTTTTTTTTTAAATATAAAATATATTTTTTAAAAAATATATTTTTTATTTTAAAAAATCCTGAATTAAAAAAAAAAAAAAAAAAATTCCAAAGGGAACTCGTCTCTTCAAGAGACGAGTTCCATGTAAAAAAAAAGTTATTTTTTTTAAAATATATATATATTAAAAAAAAATCCCAAATTAAAAAAAAAAAAAAAAATTAATTCCAAAGGGAACTCGTCTCTTCAAGAGACGAGTTCCCATGTAAAAAAAAATATTTTTTTAAATATATATATATTTAAATAAATTTAAAAAAAAAAAAAAAAAAAAAAACAATTCCTCAAAATTCCTAACAGACGAGTTCTCATCTAAAAAAAATATTTTTTTTTTAAATATAAAATTTCAAGAGACGAGTTCCTTTAGGAAAAAAAATATATTTTTTAAAAAATATATTTTTTATTTTAAAAAATCCCAAATTTAAAAAAAAAAAAAAATTCCAAAGGGAACTCGTCTCTTCAAGAGACGAGTTCCATGTAAAAAAATATATATTTTTTAAAAAATATATTTTTTAAAAAATATATTTTTTATTTTAAAAAATCCCAAATTTAAAAAAAATAAAAAAATAAAATTCCAAAGGGAACTCGTCTCTTGAAGAGACGAGTTCCCTGTAAAAAAAAAAAAAAATTTTAAAAATATATTTTTTATTTTAAAAAATCCCAAATTAAAAAAAAAAAAAAAAATCCAAAGGGAACTCGTCTCTTGAAGAGACGAGTTCCATGTAAAAAAAAATATATTTTTTTAAAAATATATATATTAAAAAAAAATTCCCAAATTAAAAAAAAAAAAAAAAAACACACACACACAATTCCAAAGGGAACTCGTCTCTTCAAGAGACGAGTTCCATGTAAAAAAAAAATATTTTTTAAAAAATATATTTTTTATTTAAAAAAATCCCAAATTTAAAAAAAAAAAAAAAATCCCAAAGGAAACTCGTCTCTTGAAGAGACGAGTTCCATGTAAAAAAAAAAATATTTTTTTAAAAATATATATATTAAAAAAAAAATTCCCAAATTAAATAAAAAAAAAAAACACACACACAATTCCAAAGGGAACTCGTCTCTTGAATAGAGTTCGCTTGATGAATTGTTTTTTTAAATATTTTTTTTTAAAAAAAATTTGTTTTTACGAACTCATCTTAAAAAGACGAGTTCCCTTTAGGAATTATGAGGAATTGTTTTTTTTTTTTTTTTTTAATATATATATTTAAAAAAAAAAAAAATTTTTACATGAAGAGACGAGTTCCCTTTGCAATTTTTTTTTTTTATTTTTAAATTTGGGATTTTTTAAAATAAAAAATATATTTTTTTTTACATGGAACTCGTCTCTTCAAGAGACGAGTTCCCTTTGGAATTGTGTTTTTTTTTTTTTTTTTTTTTAATTTGGGATTTTTTTTTTAATATATATATATTTTTAAAAAAATAATTTTTTTTTTACATGGAACTCGTCTCTTGAATAGACGAGTTCCCTTTGGAATTTTTTTTTTTTTTTTTTAATTTGAGATTTTTTAAAATAAAAAATATATTTTTTAAAAAATATATTTTTTTTACATGGAACTCGTCTCTTCAAGAGACGAGTTCCCTTTGGAATTTTTTTTTTTTTTTTTTAAATTTGGGATTTTTTAAAATAAAAAATATATTTTTTAAAATAAAAAATATATTTTTTAAAAAATATATTTTTTTTTTACATGGAACTCGTCTCTTCACTTTGGAATTGTGTGTGTTTTTTTTTTTTTTTTTAATTTGGGAATTTTTTTTTAATATATATATTTTTAAAAAAATATATTTTTTTTTACATGGAACTCGTCTCTTCAAGAAGAGACGAGTTTCCTTTGGGATTTTTTTTTTTTTTTAAATTTGGGATTTTTTAAAATAAAAAATATATTTTTTTTTACATGGAACTCGTCTCTTCAAGAGACGAGTTCCCTTTGGAATTGTGTGTTTTTTTTTTTTTTTTTTAATTTGGGATTTTTTTTTTAATATATATATTTTTAAAAAAATATATTTTTTTTTACATGGAACTCGTCTCTTCAAGAGACGAGTTCCCTTTGGATTTTTTTTTTTTTTTTTTTAATTTAGGATTTTTTAAAATAAAAAAAAATATTTTTAAAAAAAAATATTTTTAAAAAAAAATATTTTTTTTTACATGGAACTCGTCTCTTCAAGAGACGAGTTCCCTTTGGAATTTTTTTTTTTTTTTTTAATTTGGGATTTTTTAAAATAAAAAATATATTTTTAAAAAAAATTTTTTTTTTTTACATGGAACTCGTCTCTTCAAGAGACGAGTTCCCTTTGGAATTTTTTTTTTTTTTAAAAAAAAAAAATTGGGATTTTTTAAAATAAAAAATATATTTTTTTTTACATGGAACTCGTCTCTTCAAGAGACGAGTTCCCTTGAATAATTGTTTAGAATTTTTTTAAAATTATATATATATATTTTTTTTCATGGAACTCGTCTCTTCAGTTTGCTTTTTTTTACACACCCTCTCTCCTCTCTCCTGTCTCCTCTCTCTCACCCTCTCTCCTCTCTCCTCTCTTCTTTCATGGAACTCGTCTCTTCAAGAGACGAGTTTGCTTTTTTTTTTACAGTCACCCTCTCTCCTCTCTCCTCTCTCCTCTCTCTCACCCTCTCTCCTCTCTCCTCTCTCCTCTTTCCTCTCTTCTCTCACCCTCTCTCCTCTCTCCTCTCTCCTCTCTCCTATGTGGCAAAAACTACCCTATATTTGTAATAACTTCTGCCAGTACAGTAATTTAAGCATAACTTTTTTAAATTGCTGTACTATTGAGAAAAGTCCCATGTTGCCGCCTACTTTTTTAATACTTGCATGTTTCCAGCTGGCCGCGTTTAGATTTTCACGAATCACGCTTTCACACTACCAATTTCTTTTAAATTTGCTTCATTCGGAGAAAATTTTTAATTGAAACATCTATCAGGCTAAATATATCTATTACGTATAAATTCATCGAATTCTCTTTTTGTTTTTAGATTTTCTATAAATCACACTTTCTTACTATTTAATTTGCTTCATTTGAAAAAATAATAATAATTGGAATCTCTGTCGAGGTGTGGCTAAATATATCTAGTGTATATAAGTTCATCGAATTTTTCTTTTGTTTTTAGATTGTCCACAAATCACGCTTTCTTACTGTTTAATTTGCTTCATTTGAAGATATTTTTTAATTGGAACATCTACCGAGGTTTGACTAAATATATCTAGTGAGTATAAGTTTATCGAATTCTTCTTTTGCTTTTAGATTTTCCACAAATCATGCTTTCTCACTATTTAATTTGCTTCATTTTGATAAATTTTTTAATTGAAACCTTTGTCGAGGTTTTGCTAAATATATCTAGTGCGTATAAGTTCATCGAATTTTTCTTTTACTTTTAGATTTTTCACAAAACATGTTTTCTTACTATTTTATTTGCTTCATTTGGAGAAAAATTTTAATTGGAACCTCTGCCGAGGTATGGTTAAATATATCTAGTGAGTGTAAGTTAATCGAATTCTTTTTTTGCTTTTAGATTTTCCACAAATCACGCTTTCTCACTATTTATTTTGCTTCATTTGGAGAAATTTTTTAATTGGGACTTCTATAGAGGTTTGGCTAAATATATCTAGTGAGTATAAGTTTATCGAATTCTTCTTTTGCTTTTAGATTTTCCACAAATCACGCTTTCTCACTATTTAATTTGCTTCATTTGGAGAAATTTTTTAATTGGAATCTTTGTCGAGGTTTTGCTAAATATATCTAGTGCGTATAAGTTCATCGAATTCTTCTTTTGCTTTTAGATTTTTCACAAAACATGTTTTCTTACTATTTTATTTGCTTCATTTAGAGAAATTTTTTAATTGGAATCTCTGCCGAGGTTTGGTTAAATATATCTAGTGAGTATAAGTTAATCGAATTCTTCTTTTGTTTTTAGATTTTCCACAAATCACGCTTTCTCACTATTTAATTTGCTTCATTTGGAGAAATTTTTTAATTGGAATATCTACCGAGGTTTGACTAAATATATCTAGTAAGTATAAGTTTATCGAATTCTTCTTTTGCTTTTAGATTTTTCACAAATCATGCTTTCTCACTATTTAATTTGCTTCATTTTGAGAAATTTTTTAATTGGAACCTTTGTCGAGGTTTTGCTAAATATATATAGTGCGTATAAGTTCATCGAATTTTTCTTTTACTTTTAGATTTTTCACAAAACATGTTTTCTCACTATTTTATTTGCTTCATTTGGAGAAAAATTTTAATTGGAACCTCTGTCGAGGTTTGGTTAAATATATCTAGTGAGTATAAGTTAATCGAATTCTTTTTTTGCTTTTAGATTTTCCACAAATCATGCTTTCTCACTATTTAATTTGCTTCATTTGGAGAAATTTTTTAATTGGAACTTCTATAGAGGTTTGGCTAAATATATCTAGTGTGTATAAGTTCATCGAATTCTTCTTTTGCTTTTAGTTTTTTTACAAATCACGCTTTCTCACTATTTAATTTGCTTCATTTGGAGAAATTTTTTAATTGGAACCTCTGTCGAGGTTTGGATAAAATATATTTAGTGCATATAAGTTCATCAAATTCTTCTTTTGCTTTTAGATTTTTCACAAATCACGTTTTCTCACTATTTAATTTGCTTCATTTGGAGAAATTTTTTTTAATTAGAATCTTTTTGAGGTTTATTGAAATATATCTAGTGTGTATAAGTTCATTGAATTCTTTTTTTTTTTTTTTTTTTTTTTTTTATCACTTGGCTCCCTTATGAAATTTGAAACTTTTATGAGGACAAGATATATTTAATAAAAAATTGAGGAGAAGTGAATAATTTTTTTTATAAAATTTGATAAAAAGGATAACACATTTAGTTAACACCATCTAAATTAATATTAGATTTCAAATACTTTAAAAAGTTCGTTTTACAGTGCTGTTAGGAAACATTTTTAACTTAAAAAATGTTTTTTTTTTAAAAAAAAAATTAAATGTTTTATAAATTTTAGGAAACATTTTAAATATTTGAAAAATCAGTTAGATCATTTGACAGTGATTTTAAAAAATGTTTTTAATCTTTTTAACAATTGAAATTTTTTGTCATTTAGTGTTAGAAATGTTAAAATCGTTTTCTAAAATTACTTCAAAATACACTTTTAGAGTGTGTTTGATATTGATTTTAGAAAACATTTTCAGTCTTTATAACTCTTTAATGATAAAAAAATTTAAGTATTAAAAATACTAGAAACACTTTTATAATTATTATCAAATGGATTGTTAGAGTGTATTTGGTAGTGAATTTTTGAAAAGTTTTTAGTATTTTTAACACTTAAATTTTTTTTACTTTTAAGTATTAAAAATATAAAAAACACTTTGTAAAATCATTGTCAAACATACCTTTATAGTAGTGACAAATCACTTATATTTTACAAAGAAACACTTTATAAGTGATTCTCTTAAAAACACTTTTAAGAAAAATATTTTTGTGGAAAATAAAATTACTTGAAGTAGAAATATTGTAAAACACATTCTAAATGTTTTTTTTTTTATAAAAAAAAGGTAACTTTTGCAGGATTTATTTTTACGTGATGAGTGATATGATAAAAATTATTCACAAAATATTAAGACTATGTTTGATTATCAAAATACATGAAAAAGTATTTTAAAGAAAATGGTTTTCTTATATTTGATTTTATCATAAAAAAATATAATTAAAATTATTTAATTTTTATATAATAAAAAAATAAAGTAAAATAAATTTTAAAAACATATAAAATAATTAATTGACTTAAATTTTTTTTTTCTTAATTTTCTCTTCCCATTTTATTACCTTACATTTTCCTTAAAAGATTATGGGAATGAAACGTAGTCTAAATTAAAAAAAAAAAAAAAAATCTTTTTTTTTTGGGGCATTTAATCAATCAGCTCATGTGATACGAGATGATAAAGAAATAAAAATTCCAAAGGAGAAAAGAAGTTAGTTATGGCGGGCATCTATGCCCACTGAGTGACAAGTGACAAGCATGAGAGGTTACAGCGGACCCTAAAATGCCTTCACTTTGCCAACATTTCAATTTTCAAGCCAGCAAACAGATGAAATTCCAGGATTCACTGTTAAGTGTTAACTTCATCCATGATAAGATAACCGACCCACCATTCGTGTGTGGGGGTCACCCACTCAAGTGCCAACAGGCTCCAGAGAATGGAAATACAGGAATTTTTAAAATTTTTTTTTTAGATTTTTGGCGGCGTCAAACACAAGGGCCGCAGAGACGCAAAAGGAACAGGAAACATGATGAATCTGAACACGCAAGTACAACAGTCTGAATACGCATGATTTAGGGAAAATCACGCATGGTAACTTCCTCCTTCAGTCTTTCTTTCTTCTAAAGGATTCATCATTTCCTTCCACGCTAACAAAATACTCTCTTATGCGAAAATGGAAAATGAGAATTTTCATTATTATTTTTCTTCTTTATTTCTATATTTGACTAATATAATAAGTGGTGATGAGAATGAAATCAAAAGTAATTTCCAAAATAATAAAATCTTATTTATTAATAAAATTTCAATTCATATTTAGAAGGAGGTATTTTAATTTCTTATTATGAGTTATTTTTAAAAATATTTTTTACAAATAAAAAAATCAAATCTTTTTTTATAAATAAGTCGTTTATAAAAATAATTTTTTTAATGAATATAATATAAATAAATTTATTTTAAATCTTATTAAAATAAAAAAAATAATTTTGTCATTACAAATAAATTAAAAAATACATATTTTTAATAAAATATAAATAATATTATTATAATAAAATCATAAATTATATTTTTTTATAGATATTAATATCTTATAAAAACATAATTGATTTATTTTTTTATAACTAAATAATAATAATTTAAAATTAATAATTGTTAATACATATCTTAAAAACTTATTAAACTTATTACTTTATTTTTAAAATTTGTTTCTCGAGAACAAGTATTAATTTTCTTAAAAAAAATTATTCTAAAGCACGAGTCCTTTTTATTATTTAGTAAAAAAACACTTAAAAATATTTTTTAAATAAAAAAAATATTTTAAACCATGTATGTATGAGAGCTTTTTTGCTTTTTCAAAGAATAAAAAATAAAAGATTATTTTAAATTATATGTTATAAATATTTTGTCAATTCATCTTTTTTTTTTTCATTATTTAACATTAAAATAGAGATAAATAATCATTATAACCTTGAACACAATAATTGGAATCATTAAAATTCATTCATATTAAAAAGAAATGGGAATGGAAAGAAAATCTTCATTCCCATTCCCATTCCCATTCCCATGTACCAAACATGGCCTAAATGCACAAGAACATTTCATCAGACTGATCATTATTTTTGGATTTTATGAAGTCATCACAAGAGCATGGGGGTTTTTTGCTTTTTCAAAAATTACGGCTGGGCCACCGTCATCCGTCCATATCTAATGAGAACCAATGAGGTTACAATTTACAACCTACTAGTAAACAGGTTGAGCATGCTTAAATTGAAGACATCAATCAATATAAAACTGAATGGATGCCACCATAATAAGATGGAGAGAGATTTTTAATACCAGATCAAATTGAAAGTTGACTCGGTTGATAATGATAAACCCAGAACCAGCCAGATCAAGGTTCAAGAGGGACATGCCTGGTTTCTTATTTAAATGCACTGGTGCATCACATCCATCTCATAGTAAATAATATAGACAACAATTTTATGGAATATTAAATGTCATCAATTCACTGAAGAATCCGACTTATTCAGCTGAGCTACCATTTGACACTAAAAACATTTAACATCAACAATCCCAGGATTGAGGATTGAGGATTGATCCTTTTACTCTGGTCTCCTTTCTCAGACACAAACATATGTAATAAATAAACTAAGCCGAGAGTTGGAATCATCTAATGTATGTATTTTATATACATTATCATGCTCATTCAACTCCCACCCATTTCAGAGAATACAACACTTCAGGACAAGCCCTTTTTGATCAATCCTCGCCTCTTCATTGCCTGAAAAAAAAAATGTTCCCACTGTGACCAACCTCATAACCCCAAATAATATATTCTAGAGCAAATATAGGCTATTTAGACAAGTGTATCAAGATTCAACAGAAACATGGAACCAGTTACATCATCTGATAACAACCACTGCTATCAGTAAATTTAGGCCATCCAATCTTCACGAGCTTTTACAGCAATCCAACTTTCTAACCACCCATTCACTAAGCAGTCCCGGCTGACAGAAAATAAATTGACATAGCATGGATTCTACAAAGACAATCTTCCCTTTTATTTTTTTTTTAACAATCTTGAAGAGATAGAAAGAAAACACTATTTCTGTCAATCACCAGAAACAAAATTAACAAACCTTCAGGAGGCTGAGCCAGCTTTCGATTCTGGGGAGACATCATTTCTTTCTTCAATTGAGTCAATATGTCCTCCATTGTATGCTCCCTCTGCCAAGTAGCAAGCATGGGGAAAAGACTAGGTTCGACCTGGTAATTTGACCATCATAAGCTTATTATCAAACATACCACAGCATAAAAATTCTTGAAAGTAAAATTACCCACCACTCCAGTTTCCTGATTGACACAGGTCATATTTATCCGAGTCTGGAACTTCACAGTTGGTGGATTATCCGGATAGTCCTGACCACAGAACAGTTTCAACTGGTAGATGCGCCCTTCATGAACGGTCTGGCAAGCAGCAGTAATTGCTAAGTAAGGAATCACTTTCCACTCTTTTAAAGGGTGACAGTAGAGTTTAGAAGGAAATAAGTTGTCTAAAAGCAGTAGTAGAAAGGTTTAACTGTCAAACAAATTCTTCCATGGGAAAAGAATCTTGGACAATCATTTTCCTTAGGACGGAGGAATTTTGTTGAACTGGGATCACTTGCTCATCATTATCAAAATGGCACTCTGTCCACCAGGAAAAAAGTTTGACACAGAGATACCATTGTTTAGGCAGTCAGGATTCAGTTTCCTACCAGCTATTTGAGTTGGCAGCATAAATCATATTTGACCATAGCAGTCACTTTCAGTTCAAACATATGATTTTAAATCTCTTCTGTATTTCCATATCCAGGCCATCAAAAGCACCAGCGTTTGATTTCCTCTCACTAATCATTCAATCAAGCATTTACAGGTATTTGAGCATGATTAATTAGTCAAAACCATAGGTTCAAGAAAAGCATCCAACTATAGATAATACCAACCACATAAATTCTTAACATCTAGTTGAGAGATTCAACCTGTAAGGAGTTCATTATATCATGAAAATTGTGTGAAAAAGAAAAAACTCACATTAGGAGGACCAATGATAGTCCCAGTCCACGACTGCATGTATATATCATCAGCATCATCCATTCCATAACTGACAGTTCCATCGCCAATTCCCTTTTCCCCTCTCTCAAGCTCTTCCAGTAATCTGAAATTCCTTGGAACTGCATATGACCACAAAATCACAAAGATATATCTCCTGCTATGCATGCAAGCACTCAAAAGACCATGTAGCAACAACAACCAGAAAATTTTCCAAGATAAGATGAGAATTTTGCATTGATTATAGAAGATGACATATTCGCATCATCTGCATATTTTTTCAGAACTTGATACAGAAGCTGTTCACAAGTTAAGTCACATAAAATCCATCTTATTAATGCTAATTTCATGAAGCAGAAACATAATTTTTTTAGTATAAATTTTTAATGATTAAGAATAGAAAGAAAGTATTATAAATTCGAGAAAGTACCTAAGCATTATAAATTAGAGAAAGTATCCATGTTTCAATCATAATCTCGCTTTAAGCTCCAGTATTTGGGAAAACTAAATCCACAAACTAGTACTAAGGAAGTCACACCATAATGCAGCAGGAGATTGTGACACTTATATAAAGAAAAATTCAAAATCCATGTCACTTGTATAAATAGAAATTCAGTTCCAACCCAAAAGCTGTATCAGGCAAGACGGCTCCAAATCTGTATCACCACTATACCATCTCAAAGCCACTTTGTGGAAGATAGCTTCAAAGTCATATTCTGAGAGACAGATCCAAAGCCATATCACTGGATTGGCACTCAAAATTTTCAGCCTAGAAAATACCCTTGGAAATGATGCCCCTTACACTTACTGTGCTTAAATTATGTGATTTGAAGGATGAGCTCAGCCCACCTAGTCCAGGATACAATACAGCATCAGTACGAGGATTGCCTCAATCCAAGCTCTAGGTGGTAAAGGGACGACAAAGGCTACAAATTTATGACCAGAATAAGAATATCCATTCCAAGAAGCTGTATTACATGGAGGCTAGAAATTTATGACCAGAATAATAACATCTATGAGTTTTGGTTGCACATACTGTATATATACTAATGGAAATTCTTTTTTTCCTTTTTTTTTTTTAATGATGCAAAATCCACTAGTCTTGCTTCGCAAGATAAGAGGAAAACCATGGGCACACATCTTGAGAATATATATATATATATAGGAAAAAAAAACAAAGGACAAAAGATTCTAAATGTTGGGACAACTAAAAAAGCTTGACCACAGGCAAGGAAAATAGCTTCTAACTTTGTCATTCTAAGTCAGCCATGTACATTCCAGAGGCTTAAACATTGCTCTGATGTGTAGATGTTATGGACAGAGATTACAGGCAAGATGTTTAGAGCATTAAGTACATGAGTAAAAAGGGGTTTGAAGACTGCAGTATCAATTGACAGTCACACTATTGTAAATCTAAAACAGAAGAAGCTGAGTACCCCTAATAGTGTGTCACACATCAAGGAAATGGATGGAATCTGTCACAATTCTAGCTCCAACTAATCACGTTCTTAAGAGAACCATATGTTTCATGTGCCAGGTGTGTATGTAATGGAATTAGAAATTGGAAATGTTATCAATATGGCTAGTTTCCTATTTTTGTTAATTCATATATTATTGGTTTTTTCATCTACCTTTTTATTTATTATTATGAAGTCTATGAAATAAAATTATCATAGTATAATCAAATCTATGAGATTTGAATATTCATGACAACAATGCATTCCAAGCCATGCTACAAACTTGGAAAGGCATGCCAGAGTGCTTCTCCAAATGCACTCAGGAAAAAATGCCTTTCATTTTGCATAAATTCTGCATGGCACGCCACTAGGTAGATTGACAAAAACCTAGCAGTTCAGAGCATAATCATTTTCCATGCATTATTCTAGTATAGGATGTCAAGAAGTTAATTTTAGATAATCAATCATAACAAATTCCTACCATTTCCTTTTAGGGCCTTTAATCAGGCATCAAACAAATAAATCTAGGATATCAAACACAAGTGACCATTGTCACCACACATGCAGACAACTCAACACCGAAAAGAAATTTGATCACACCATCAATATGAGTTATGAGCCTCAAATAAGATACAAATGGTATCCAGTACATGCAATACTTAGGGTGGCCAATCACCATGGATGAATATGCCACTTGCATTTTCCATATCTAAATCCAAATTTATCTTCTCCAAATACACTCAGGTAAAAAAGGCCTTTCATTTTGCATAAATTCTACATGGCATGCCACTAAGTAGATTAGCAAAATCCTAGCAATTCAGACCATAATCTCATTTTCCATGAATTATTCTTGTATAGGATGTCAATAAGAAAATTTCAGTTAAAAAACCAGTATTAATGATCAATCATAACAAATTACTGTCAGCTCCTTTTAGGGCCTTTAATCGGGCATCAAACAAATCAATCTAGGATATCAAACATAAGTGACATTGTCGCCTCATAGCAACTTTTCAGCTCAGAAAAGATACTCTTCACACCATCAATACAAGTTATGAGAGTCAAATAAGATGCAAATGGTATCTGGTATGTGCAATACTAGGGCGGTCAATCACCATGGATGAATATGCCACTTGCATTTTCCATATCTGAATCCAAATTTATCTTCTCGATCTATGTGTGATCTTCTTGGTCAGTAAGATCCATGAAATGGTTCTGAAAACCTCCCAACACCATTGCATGGTGGACCCAAAGATATTCATTTTATAATCATATATTAAAAAATTACATAAAAAGCTAAGGAAAGAGGGATCCATTGGTGATCTCCTAAAGAAAACCAATATTCTTTTCCACCCATACTGCTCATCGCATATTGTGCTAATGCTCCAGGTTATACAGCATAACAACAAGAAGATCAGTACAGAGTACAAGACGCATACTCATACAGAGGCACTAATACTCCTTTCGCATTAGTTAATTTCAGTCGAAAAGAAGCAAAACCTAGAATACCGCAATATCATACAAGCCATTGCAATTCAATAGCAGCTCAAATACCCAAAATCTTAGGTATTTCGCAGGAAACAAGGGAAACAATTCAAACAGGATAAGCAAAATCGAATGAAGGAACCCTAATTGGGACATATTCCAACGAAGCAAACAACAATTCCAGAAAACCCAAACAGCAACACAAAATGCAACACAATTTCTCAGAATTCACCGATGAATTATAAATTGAACAGCAAAAACACGAAACGATTCAAAGAGAAGATGGATCACAATGATAAGCGTGAGAAATCTAGGGTTTGAAGCTCACCCACAACCCCTGATCCTTCTGAACCCATTTTATGCTGGATTCACAGATAAAGCTAGGGTTTTTCTGTGGTCGAGAGGGTTTCGAGAGAGAGCTCTTTAGAGAGAGAAAACTAAAAGAGAGGGGACAAAGACAGCAGTCCAACCACAGTTCGCAGCGCCAGGTCTCGATTTGGCAATATTAATATATACACTGTGGGTATTGGAGCGATGAATAATTTCCTGTTGCAAGTCCACGGATATCACCGTAGACCCGTCAATCCTAACCCTCCCCACACGTTTCAGTTTCATCATCGCACTTCCTAGCGTATTACAAAATCTCACGCGGTTCTTCAAAATTTGAAGAAAAAAAATGTGAAGCTTTGGGAAAGTGTTGGGAAAATAGTGCATTGCATTGCGTCAAATTATTTTTTATCATATATAATTTTATATATATATATATATATTTAATATTAATTTATTTAATATTCTTTTATTTAATGAAAATGTTTTTGCTGGAATATATATATATATCAAATTTAAAATTAATAATATTTTAAATCAACCGAAATTGTGAGATTGCTCTTGACAAGAAAGCTTCTTCCTGTACAATAATGAGTGTTAGAAACGGAAACTGATATAGTGGTAGGTATGATTACTGGTATAACTTGTTTGACAAACTCCTACACCAAACCAAAGTCAAGTGTCTCATGTCACATGTGGCCAAATTTTAGTATTTCAACTTTGAATTTTTCTATGACAAGTAAATATGTCAATGTTCTCATGACACACCCTCTACTTAATCGAAGCAAGGTTAGGGGATAATTCCATAACTAAAAGATATTTGAATTTACTCTATATTGATTGTTATAAGAGGTGGTTAGTTCTAAGGGTTTGACTATGAAAAGTTCCTCAATTATTAAAAAAAATGCTAATAATTATAAATTAATTTTCATAGTCCTACTTAGAAGTAGGAAATCTGTTACAACATGGACTAAATGGTTAGCTTCCTATTTTACTAATATATTTTCTATATGAATTCTCCTTGGACTTTGATTATGAATTCTCCTTTGAAGAATTAAATTTGAATTTCTTAATAAATCCCTTCATCATAGGAAAGAAAATGAGAGACCTCTTAGAAGAGTTTCATGTCAACTTTTTTCATCATTTTCTTCATGTACAGGTGTTTTGGGTTTTATTTAAGGTTTTCTCTAATACAGGAAATGAACATAGAAGTAGATATAAGTAGTCCAAAAAGTCAACAGAATTTTGCAATATATATATATATATAGTTGTTTTTATACAAAAATTTGACATAAAAGAATAATAAAACAAAATTGATCTAAAAAGTTTCTATTATTTTAACATTGCATTCATTTCTTATATCGTGAAAATACATTTTCGCAAGAAACAAACACATGGTCATTGAGTCTGCCAATTGGTAACCATATTTTTAAGTAAAAATGCATGTATATGATAACCAAATTGCTGATGATGTACAGAGCAATGGAGCCCTTTGTGTAACGCCCAAGTTTTCTTTTTAAAGGGTAATTTAGGAAATTCTTAATAATGATATTAAATTAATTAATTAATTAATTTAATAAAATGGAAGAGGGGTGAAAAGGTAATTTTACGAATAATACCCTAGGTATAAATAGAAAATTATCTTCTTCCTTTTTTGAATCGTATTCCTATTCGCAGAAAGTTTCCAGAAAACGTGAAATTGAGGTCAGATTTCAAGATTTGAAGAACAAACCTCTATAAGTAAGTTTCTAACCCCTAGATTATTATTTTAGATTCATTAGTTAATTTCAAGCACATTAGATATTTTTTTTTTGGAAAACCCCAAATCTAGATTAGGGTTAGATTATTTTTTTAATTCGTTTTAATATCAAATAGTAAAAATTTAAGATTTTGATTTATTATTGGAATTGGGAAGATCTTAAGTTTTTTTTTATTAGAAAAAAAAAATTCCTGTGAAGATTTCGATTTAGATTAGGGTTAGTTTATTATTATTATTTCGTTTTAATATCAAAATAGTGAAAATTTAAGATTTTGATTTATTGTTGGAAATTGGAAATTCTTGAGCTTTTAGAAAAAAAAAAAAAAAACCTAGAAGACGTGTGTGCATACCGTAGAATTAGAGAAAAAAAAAATGGAGGATGCGTGTGCTCACTGAAATTGGAGAATGAAAAAAAAAAAAAAAAAATATATATATATATATATATATATATATATATATATATATGGGGTGTGGTTGTGTGTAGGGATGGAGGAAGAATGTTGTTAGTTAATATATATATATATATGTCTATTGTTTGTTGGCAATAATGGAGTATTGTTGGGAATAAAGTTTATGTTTAAAAATAAAAATGAGAGAATAAAAGTTTTAAATAAAAAGGAAGTAAAGTTTTTTTATATTATAATTATGAGCATAAGTTAATAAATAACATAGAAATTAATTATTGAAATAAATTATAGTTTAATTAAGTTGTGTCCCAAGAAATAAATTTTAAAATAAGTAAATAAATTCAATTTTAAATGAATTAGAAATTTATTAATTTTTAAAATATGAATAGATTAAATTACCTTTCATAAATATATAAAAAAATAATAGTAATTTAAATACCTAAAATTTTAGGATTGTCAAACCTATAATTTTAGATAAATAGTAATAATTGTTCCTCTTATGTTTTGTTAGGTGAAGAGTAGATTTTAAGGATTATTTTCTCCAAAGTTTTTGAGGACTTCTTTTGAGGTAAGGGAAGTTAATACAATATTTATAAAATTAAATTATTTTATATGTTATTTTGAATTGTGGAAAAGAAAATGATATTTTGTTACCATGCATGGATCAAACTGTTTTGCACTAAATATTATGTTGGAATATTTTGTTTTATTTATGACACAAAATATGGAGATATAATGTTGTGTAAATTTGCATACTTGAACAAAAACATCACTCTGGTTTATTTGGCCCTTGTCAACGAGATATAATAGTTGACTATTCGGCCCTGTCAACGGGATATAATAGTTGACCTTTACATTTCATGGTGGGAATGTAATTGATTTGGACCCCAGCCTCTAGGGGTTTGGTTAGAGGTTACTAGTACTAATAGTGTTTGGTTCTATCCACCAGGAACAATTTGAGGCTAGCCACCCATTTGAAAAGTCCTACCTAACTGGCTATTTGATATTTGATAACCAGAGTAATGAAAATTGAATGGATTTGATTGAATCTTATGTGAAAGTGTTTGAATTTGATATGAAAATAGTTGGTTGAATTTTGAATATATTGGTATTTTTGAAACTCTGATATTTGATGAAAAAAAAAATGATATCTCCTATTTGAAATGAAAATCCATGAACTGCATTAATATTCCTTATTGGGCTGTGAGCTCATTCCCAATTGTTGAAAATTTTTCAGGTACTCTTAGTTCGGGTGAGGAGTGATGGCTAGGCTGAAGAATGGTCATCATTAGAATTTGACTTAGGATTTTATGTTGGATTTTGTTTAACTGTTAATTATGTTCATTTAGATCATTTGGTATTTGGAAGTTATTTGGAAATTGAATTTTGAGGATTTTAGATTTTGTTCCGCGACTCTGAACAGGTATTTTGTAATTGGTAACATCCAGTTACAATATGATTGTTTGGATCAGATTATACTTTAAGCCTTCGGGTTTGAGGTGTGAAATGACCGTCACGCCCTTGGAGTGGGTCTTGGGGCATGATAGAGTGGTATCAGAGCACTAGGTTGTGATCTTGATGGGAACTTGTTTAGTGTACCTTTGGGGATAGATGAATGACGCATTTGTTTAAGTTTTAGTTTCATTTAGTATAAATTCCAATTCTTTCTTTATTTGGAAATTTTCTAATTGGTTCTTTAGTGACTAATTTAGTTATGCCTTATTATTTTAGGACATCATGCCACCAAGAAGAGCAGTTTTTTCACAAAATAGTCAGGCTAATGATTATGTACCTCCAGTTGAGGGTTTGCCTCCCGTGAGTGTAGAAGGGATTTATAGGTATCTTGGGACACTAGCTGGTTTAGTTGAACGCCAAGCTCGAGCTGTTGGGACTAATGTTTAGGGACAGTCTTCATCTTCTAGGGGTAGCTCTTTGATGACTTCAAGAAATTGGGTCCTCCTTACTTTTCTGGTGCTACAGATCCCACAGAGGCAGAGGCTTGGATCCTTAAGATGGAGAAATTCTTTGGTGTCATAGATTGCTCTGAGGAGCAAAAAACCTCTTATGCAGCTTTTATGTTAGATAAAGAGGCAGATCATTGGTGGCGTATGACTAGGAGACTTTTGGAGGATCAGGGACCCATAACATGGAGACAATTTAGGGAGGCTTTCTACAAGAAGTATTTCCCTGACAGTGTTAGGCGGCAGAATGTGGGAGAGTTTATTCGTTTGGAACATGGGGATATGACTGTGGCTCAGTATGATGCCAAATTTACAGAGTTATCACATTTTTCCCCACAGTTGATTGCTACAGAGAAGGAAAAGGCATTAAAGTTTCAGGATGGATTGAAGCCTTATTTGAAGAACAAGATATCTATTCTGAAGCTTGGTGTCTATTCAGAGGTTGTTGACAGAGCCCTTATAGCAGAGAAATATAATGAAGAGCTTCATCAATATAGGGAACAGCAAAGGAAGCGAAATAGGAGTGATGGTGCTCATGGTAATCAAGCACATCGAAGGTCTACATTAGGAAGAAATCAGGATAAAGAGAAGGCAACGCAGAATTTAGATGGGGCTTGTCCTACTTGCGGTAAGAAGCATGGGGGTAGGCCATGCTATAGAGAGACTGAAGCTTGTTTTGGTTGTGGGAAGCAAGGACATTTGATCAGAGATTGTCCAGAGAATAGGAAGTTCATCACTGGGAAGCCTAAAGAGGAAAATAAGGAGGATAAACAGAAACCCAAAGCCCAAGGACGGGTGTTTTCTATGACTCATCAAGATGCTCAGGCCACTTCTGATGTGGTGACAGGTACTCTCCGAATCCACACCTTATTTGTTAGAGTCTTGATTGATCCTAGATCAACACACTCTTTTGTTTCAGTATCTTTTGCTGGTTTGTTGGGTTTGCCTGTTGCTAGCATGGACTTTGATTTGATTGTTGCTACTCCTGTGGGAGATTCTATTGTGGCCAGTAGAATGCTTAGAAATTGTATTGTGATGATTGGTTATAGGGAAATGCCAGTTGACTTAGTACTCCTTGACCTTTAGGATTTTGATGTGATTTTGGGGGTGGATTGGTTAGCTTCCTACCATGCATCTGTTGACTGTTTTGAGAAAAGGATGACGTTTAGTATTCCTAGTCAGCCTAAGTTTAGCTTCGAAGGGAAGCATGTGGACAGACCACTGCATATGATCTCAGTCTTACGAGCTAGTAGCTTGCTCAAGAAGGGTTGCCAAGCATTTTTGGCTAGTGTGATGAGTAATGAAAGTGATTTGAAGTTGGAAGACATACCCATAGTAAGGGAGTATCCTGATGTCTTTCCAGAGGATTTGCCTGGCTTGCCACCAGAGAGAGAGGTGGAGTTCACCATCGATCTGGTACCAGGAACAGGTCCTATGTCTAAGGCCCCATACAGGATGGCACCTGTGGAGCTTAAGGAGTTGAAAGTTCAGCTTCAGGAGTTATTAGACAAGGGTTTTATCAGGCCTAGTGTTTCACCTTAGGGAGCTCCTATTCTATTTGTGAAAAAGAAGGATGGCTCAATGAGACTTTGCATTAACTATAGGGAGTTGAATAAGGTGACAGTGAGGAATAAGTATCCCCTTCCTCGGATTGATGATTTGTTTGATCAGCTACAAGGTGCTTGCGTGTTCTCTTTTTATATAGATCTTCGATCGGGTTATCACTAGTTGAGGGTTAGAAGGGAAGATGTACCCAAGACTGCTTTTCGAACTAGGTATGGGCACTATGAGTTTCTTGTTATGCCTTTTGGTTTGACTAATGCACTTGCTGCTTTTATGGACTTGATGAATAGGGTATTCAAACCCTATTTAGATCAGTTTGTGGTGGTTTTTATAGATGACATCTTGGTATACTCAAGAAGTAGAGAGGAGCATGAGGGCCATTTGAGTATTGTATTACATACCCTCAGAGATAAGCAGTTGTATGCTAAATTGAAGAAGTGTGAGTTTTGGTTAGACCGAATTTCTTTCCTTAGGCATGTGGTAAGCAATGATGGCATCTCAGTTGACCCTAGCAAGGTAGATGTTGTAGCTAATTGGAGAAGACCTAGTACTGTGACTGAGATTCGAAGTTGCTTGGGACTTGCTGGTTAGTATAGGCGGTTTATAGAAGGGTTCTCTAAAATTGCCCTACCTTTAACTAAGTTGACACAGAAGGGAGTTAAGTTTGAGTGGTCTGATGATTGTGAATGTAGCTTCCAAGAGTTTAAGAATAGATTAGTGTCAGCTCCTATTTTGACTATCCCTTCTGGTTCAGGAGGATTTGTGGTGTATAGTGATGCCTCTCATCAGGGTTTAGGTTATGTTCTTATGCAGCATGGGAGAGTTGTAGCTTATGCTTCTAGACAGTTGAAGCCTTATGAAAGGAACTACCCTACTTATGATTTGGAGTTAGCTGCTGTGGTTTTTGCACTTAAGATTTGGAGACATTTTCTTTTTGGTGAAACTTGTGAGATATTCACAGATCATAAGAGTTTGAAGTATCTATTTTCCCAAAAGGAGTTGAACATGAGACAGAGAAGATGGATAAAACTACTTAAGGACTATGATTGTATTATTCAGTATCATCCTGGGAAGGCGAATGTTGTAGCTGATGCCTTGAGTAGGAAGTCAGTTGGTTCTCTAGCAGCTATTAGAGGTTGTCAAAGGCAGTTACTTGAAGAGTTTGGGAGTTTACAAGTCCACTTTCGAGTTATGGGCTTAGGAGCACTTGTAGCAAATTTCAGAGTACAACCAGACTTAGTTGGGAGAATTAAGACCCTACGAAAGAATGATTCCCAATTAGTGCAAGTTATGGAGGAAGTTAAGAAGGGCAGTAAGCCTGATTTTGTTTTGTCAGATGATGAGATCTTGAGATTTGGGACTAGACTTTGTGTCTCAAATGATGAAGACTTAAGGAGGAAGCTTTTAGAGGAAGCTCATTGTTCCAAGTTTGCAATCCACCCAAGAGGGACAAAGATGTACAAAGATTTGAGGCAAAACTATTGGTGGTCAGGTATGAAGCGTGATATTGCACAATTTGTGGCTCAATGTTTAGTGTGTCAACAGGTGAAGGCTGAACATCAGCGACCAGCAGGGTCTTTGCAGCCACTTGCTATTCCTGAGTGGAAATGGGAGCATATTACCATGGATTTTGTGATCGGATTGCCAAGAACCTTAGGGGGTAATAATGCTATTTGGGTGATTGTTGATCGGTTGACAAAGTCTACTCACTTTTTGCCTATGAAAGTCAACTTTTCTTTAGATCGTTTAGCTTCTCTTTATGTGAAGGAGATTGTAAGAATGCATGGAATACCAGTTTCTATAGTGTCTGACAGAGATCCTCGTTTCACTTCTAGATTCTGGCATAGTCTACAAAAAGCTTTGGGCACTACATTGAGTTTTAGTATTGCTTTCCATCCTCAAACTGATGGCCAATCAGAAAGGGTAATTCAGGTTTTAGAAGACTTGTTGAGAGCTTGTATTTTGGACCTGCAAGGTAATTGGGATGATCATTTATCTTTAGTAGAGTTTGCCTATAACAATAGTTTTCAAGCTAGCATTAGGATGGCACCTTTGGAGGCATTGTATGGTAGGAAATGTCGATCTCCTATCTGTTGGAATGACGTTGGAGAAAGGAAAATTTTGGGGCCTGAACTTGTGCAATTGATTGTTGAAAAAGTTGCTTTGATTAAAGAAAAATTAAAAGCAGCTCAAAGTAGACATAAGAGTTATGCTGATCATCGTAGGCGAAATTTGGAGTTTGAGGTGGGTGATCATGTGTTCTTGAAAGTTTCATCTATGAAGTCTGTGATGAGATTTGGGAGAAAAAAAAAACTTAGTCCTCGTTTTGTGGGTTCGTTTGAAATATTAGAAATAGTAGGCACTTTGGCATATAAAGTAGCCTTGCCCCCAAACCTATCTAAGGTTCATAATGTGTTTCATGTTTCGACTCTAAGGAAGTATATTTATGATCCCTCTCATGTTGTGGAGTTGGAGCCTATTCAAATTTTTGAGGACTTGACCTATGAAGAGGTACCCATTCAAATTGTGGATGTGATGGATAAGGTACTACTACATGCTGTTGTCAAGTTGGTAAAAGTCCAGTGGAGCAATCATAGTATCCGAGAGGCCACTTGGGAGTTAGAAGAAGAGATGAGAGAAAAGCATCCTCAATTATTTCAAGATTCAGGTATGTCAAGTTTAGAGGACTAAACTTTTGTTAAGGAGGTGAGGATGTAACGCCCAAGTTTTCTTTTTAAAGGGTAATTTAGGAAATTCTTAATAATGATATTAAATTAATTAATTAATTAATTTAATAAAATGGAAGAGGGGTGAAAAGGTAATTTTACGAATAATACCTTAGGTATAAATAGAAAATTCTCTTTTTCCTGTTCTTTTTTGAATCGTATTCCTATTCACAAAGAGTTTCCAGAGAACATGAAGTTGAGGTCAGATTTCAAGGTTTGAAGAACAAACCTCTATAAGTAAGTTTCTAACCCCTAGATTATTATTTTAGATTCATTAGTTAATTTCAAGCACATTAGATATATTTTTTTTGGAAAACCCCAAATCTAGATTAGGGTTAGATTATTTTTTTAATTCGTTTTAATATCAAATAGTGAAAATTTAAGATTTTGATTTATTATTGGAATTGGGAAGATCTTAAGTTTTTTTTATTAGAAAAAAAAAAATTCCTGTGAAGATTTCGATTTAGATTAGGGTTAGTTTATTATTATTATTTCGTTTTAATATCAAAATAGTGAAAATTTAAGATTTTGATTTATTGTTGGAAATTGGAAATTCTTGAGCTTTTAGAAAAAAAAAAATCTGGAAGACGTGTGTGCATACTGTAGAATTAGAGAAAAAAAAAATGGAGGACGCGTGTGCTCATTGGAATTGGAGAATGAAAAAAAATATATATAAAATATATATATATATATATATATGGGGTGTGGGTGTGTGTACGGATGGAGGAAGAGTGTTGTTAGTTAATATATATATATATGTATATATGTCTATTGTTTGTTGACAATAATGGAGTATTGTTGGGAATAAAGTTTATGTTTAAAAAAAAAAATGAGAGAATAGAAGTTTTAAATAAAAAGGAAGTAAAGTTTTTTTATATTATAATTATGAGCATAAGTTAATAAATAACATAGAAATTAATTATTGAAATAAATTATAGTTTAATTAAGTTGTGTCTCAAGAAATAAATTTTAAAATAAATAAATAAATTCAATTTTAAATGAATTAGAAATTTCTTAATTTTTAAAATATGAATAGATTAAATTACCTTTCATAAATATATAAAAAAATAATAGTAATTTAAATACCTAAAATTTTAGGATTGTCAAACCTATAATTTTAGATAAATAGTAATAATTGTTCCTCTTATGTTTTGTTAGGTGAAGAGTAGATTTTAAGGATTATTTTCTCCAAAGTTTTTGAGGACTTCTTTTGAAGTAAGGGAAGTTAATGCAATATTTATAAAATTAAATTATTTTATATGTTATTTTGAATTGTGGAAAAGAAAATGATATTTTGTTACCATGCATGGATCAAACTGTTTTGCACTAAATATTATGTTGGAATATTTTGTTTTATTTATGATACAAAATATGGAGATATTATGTTGTGTAAATTTGCATACTTGAACAAAAACATCACTCTGGTTTATTTGGCCCTTGTCAACGGGATATAATAGTTGACTATTCGGCCCTGTCAACGGGATATAATAGTTGACCTTTACATTTCATGGTGGGAATGTAATTGATTTGGACCCCAGCCTCTAGGGGTTTGGTTAGAGGTTACTAGTACTAGTAGAGTTTGGTTCCATCCACCAGGAACAATTTGAGGCTAGCCACCCATTTGAAAAGTCCCACCTAATTGGGTATTTGATATTTGATAACCAAAGTAATGAAAATTGAATGGATTTGATTGAATCTTATGTGAAAGTGTTTGAATTTGATATGAAAATAGTTGGTTAAATTTTGAATATATTGGTATTTTTGAAACTCTAATATTTGATTAAAAAAAAAATGATATCTCCTATTTGAAATGAAAATATTTGATCCATGAACTGCATTAATATTCCTTATTGGGCTGTGAGCTCATTCCCAATTGTTGAAAATTTTTCAGGTACTCTTAGTTCGGGTGAGGAGTGATGGCTAGGCTGAGGAATGGTCATCATTAAGATTTGACTTAGGATTTTATACTGGATTTTGTTTAACTGTTAATTATGTTCATTTGGATCATTTGGTATTTGGAAGTTATTTGGAAATTGAATTTTGAGGATTTTAGATTTTGTTCCGCTACTCTGAACAGGTATTTGGTAATTGGTAACATCCAGTTACAATATGATTGTTTGGGTCAGATTATACTTTAAGCCTTCGGGTTTGAGGTGTGAAATGACCGTCACGCCCTTGGAGTGGGTCTTGGGGCATGACACTTTGAGTCATTATTCCTTTTCTAGGTCATTTGCAAAAACTTGTATTCGTTACTAGCATAGCCTCTTCATCTTATCTGTGAGTGTTTAGCTGTTGGCAATTTCAGACAAAATTCCTAAATGTCCCTTAACATGATTTTCCAATTCCTCTTTGGACTACTTAACATTTGAAGATTAAGACTTTGTTAAGAAGTCAAGGCATGTAGTTGAGTGTGTAGTGATTGAATGTGAATCAACTTTGTTTTTCTTCTTTAAAAGAGTTAAGAAAGCCGAGAGAAATTATTTTGCTAAAAGACTTTTGTTCCCCTGTTTTTGGATCGATCTAGGTGTAGGGGTAGATTGATTCAACTAACCTATTTTAAAATTAATTTTTAGCTCTTGGATGAAGGGCTTCATTCCCATTTAAAATCAAATTTCTCCAATTTCTGGAAGTAGAGTGCAACAACCCTTTTTTGTGCTCCTCATTCCCTTTTCTCTTTAAGGTTGCTTGCTCCAAAAAAAATCTCATCCAAGTTTTCTAAGAAATTTTGTTTTAATGGATTTTATGAAAATGAACATGAGTTGATTTATGAAACATTCATATTTCATTCTCTTGGTTTTGTGTAAAAACTCATTTTATTCTTATATGGATTCAAGAGGAGGTCGAGATCGAGTTTGATATGGACTCTAAGTGTGCTATGAAAGAAGAAGATGAGAAGCTGAAAGTGAAATATACCAGTCAAATGGTCCGGGAAGGATTAATTGGCTTGAGTTAGGTAAAACCTTGTATTTAGTTTTTCTTCTCTTCATAGTGGATGTTTTCGATCGGTTGTAGGCCCATGGTTTTTTTATCTCTTTGAAGGTTTTCCATGTTAAAATCTGGTGTCTCATCCCCTCTCTCTCTCTCTTCTTAGCATCATTAAATTTTGGCCTTAGGTACAGCTCCTTTGTTTTTTGTCATATTCAAAAATGGAATAACGAAAGAGGGAATAGACAAATTGTAAAACATAATTTCAATAGTGGTTTGATGGGAATGGAGTTTTTCTTTCCCATATTTTGCCTCATAAAAATTCTGTCCGACAATGCCTTTTTACCTTAATTTTCCATCAAGTTAATTGAGGAGATTTTCTTTTTCAACCTTCTAAAAAAATTTCACAACATAATTTTTTTATAAAAATATTTTAGTATTAAAAATGATGATTTCTTTTCTTCAATAGTAAGTGATTGTGATACTTAGGTTAATAATATGTAACTTTTTGAGGAAATCATATTCCTACTCACATTGTATTCTTTTTGGTTCACTTACCAATTTTTTTCAATGCATGTAAAGGAACCATCTGTTAAACCTTGTCTTAATCCATCCCATCTTTTTCTTAATTCCCCTTTCCTTTCACCTTAGGATGGAGAGCTTTATTTTAGAACTTAATAAAATTTAGAGGAAAATACAAAAATGCTTCTTGTACTATCATCTTTTACATTGGATTGTTACTTAAAAAATAGAGATGTCTT
The DNA here is from genome assembly GCF_030704535.1 of Vitis vinifera. NCBI lineage: Eukaryota > Viridiplantae > Streptophyta > Magnoliopsida > Vitales > Vitaceae > Vitis > Vitis vinifera. The sequence goes on from NC_081805.1 coordinate 5,324,800, forward strand.
GTTAAAAGGCTTAAAATACTTTGAAATTGCAATAATAACCCTCTTATTCATATTTTTTGAATAACTTATTTTAGATTTTTATAACTTTTTTTTCCTTAAAATGTCTTTCATCTCTCACTTCTAATTTATTTCCCTCCTATTTCTCATACCTAACTCTTTCTTTTTTTAGGTTTACGCCCTCTTTTTTTTTTTTTAAATGAAATTCAAACCTATAACAAGTATCAAGAGAGAAATAATTTTTTCCCATCTTTATTTAGTCTTTAACATCATTCATATGATTCCTACTTTTGTAGACATAAAAAAAAAATTAATGAGTTAAATTACCACTAAATTGGTATTTCAAATTGTAAATTCTTTGTGCAACAAAATTTTGGTTGGACGAGTAATGGATTATACAAAAAGGACACATGACAAAATTGGGAAGACTATAAAATTAAGTCTTGCAAAATAGAAACAAATATTATAATTAAAGTCAAAAGAGAATTAAAGATAAATATTCTTTTATTGACAAATTTCGCAAAACAAATCCTCCAATTGAAGTTACAAGATAATTATAAATAAATAAATATTCTTTTGTTGACAAATTTTCTTAACGAAAGAAATAAGTTGTTAAAATTCATATTCTTTAAATTAAGTAAATCAAATAGGGATTTCAGATTTTATTTTCTAATTTCACTTATCACTAGAGGGGATTAACAAAATAACTTCACACTTGAACAAAGGTTTCACAATGAGAAAAATGTTTCATGCAATTTTCCTACAAGTACAAAAAATTGCAAAAGTTGCTTTAGGCCCTCGATTAATCTTAAATAAAATAAAACATTTTCATCATTATCTTTTAGATCATAATTAAGACAAAAAAAATCAAGTAAACATTTTCGTAGTCATTATTCAAATTATAATTGAGTGAATGAATTAGAAGAAAAATATTGTTTTATAAATAATATTATCATTGAATTTGTATCCCATAATTACTTTAATACAAATTTTTATTCACATTGTGTTTCCTATACTATTGCTAATTTTGCAGGACTTCACGGATTTTATTATTATTATTTTTATTTGTAGTTGTTTTCAATTTGGGTTTTTAGCTTTGTTTTTATTAGCGTTTAATTTGGTTTTGTTATTTACTCCATAATATTTACTTAGGTTTTTCTAAAACCCAAAAACTTAACATGGAAGAGATAAATATCTTGTAGAGAATCGGAAAATAAAAAAGGTAATTAACCTTAGTTAAAAAAGGAAAGTGAATGGAGGAGATAAATAATAATAATAAGAAAAAAAAAAAAGGTTAGGTGATGTTTGTGGAAGCCAACAAAATGAAAATGGATAAAAGATTCAAATAACTTACGTTTGTCAACAAAAAAAAATAAAAGAGGGATCTAATTCACTAATTTTTGATATTTTTTTTTAAAAAAATAAAAGTGTTCAAAAAATTGTTTTTAAAATTATTTTTCAAACAATAACAAAATAAAAAACTTCTTTCGATAAATAAATTTTAGGTATTTTTAAAAAATAAGTTTTTTTATTTTGATTTTATAAAGAAATATATATTCATTTCACATAACATTGATTAAATTAAATTTAATTCAAGTTTTATTAAAAATATAGAATTATAAAATAAATATTTTTAGTAAAATATGAATGCTAAAATCACACTATTTTGGTATATATTATAAAATAAGGATATAATTCATTTTCTTATTAAAAATGATTAGTAATGGTTAATAATATATTATTTAAAAACAAAAAAAAAACTTATGTAAATGCAAAGGTTTTCATATAGTTTTAGTATTTAATTATAGTTAGTATTTTGAGCTAGTTTTAATTCATTTTGTAATTAATTGGGTTAGTTTTTTTTTTTAATTATAAACTGTGTTAATTCAATTTGTAATTAATTAATTAGTATTTTTTTACCTAATTATCATATAAGTTCTATAATCAGGTCGGGGACCAATGACACTATCACCAATTATGATTATCTAATCATTCAAGTACAACTGATGTAGTTGACAAAGTATGATCATGCTAAGCCAAATGATGCCCCACTCTCAAACTCTTAACTAAAAGTCTAAGGTTGTGTTTGTTTTTTGACTGAATAGAAAAAGTCAAATATTTTAGCTTTTTCTATTCAGCCAAAAAATAAACACAAAATAAACACAACCTAAGTATATGATGGTGAAGCTGCTTAATAAAAAAGTTAATAGAAATCCTAACCACATAAAATAAATAAGCACAAAAATAGCCCTACAGGCTACAGCCCATTTTCCGCCTTTAGGCCACCTTCACGCCCACAACGCCGTCATCCGGCATGCAGCGGTCACCACGCGCTATCCCGCATACCCATCTCTCTGTCTTTTCTTTCTGTTCTTCCTTCCTGGCTTAACTGATGAAATAATGGGTAAAAACGGATGAAATACTTATTCATTCTCAATTTTCTTTTAAAATAATTCTTTTTTTCATATAAATACTTTTTACTATTTCAAGTATTTATAATATATTTTTAAAAAAATTATTATTTTTATAAAAAAATAATAAAGATGTTGTTATTAAAATAAGGTCAAAAATGGATAAATAGTTGAATTTTTAAAATTGAATTTCTAATAATACTTTTAATTAAATAGCCCTCAATTGAAAAAAAATGGTAATTTTTAATTTTTTAAGTTATTAAAAATGTAAGGTTAGATTTGTAATTTCAAGAGGATATGGATTCTTTTTAATCATTAAAAAATGGACAAAAAAAATAGAAATAAAGAAAAATAAATCTCTCACTTTATATACATAATCAAAGCAATCAATTGTAAATGGATAAATAGTTCTTTCTTTCACTCTTTCACCTTCTCCTACCTATTTATTAGTGGATCAAGTTAAATGATTTCTCAATCATTTTTCTCTAACAAATTGAACATGAAAAATAAATGGTTAAAAATTATTATTGACAAATACATTTTTTTTATATAAATAACTTTTAAATACCTCATTAAATATTATTCTTTTTTTTATTAACTTACATAATATATAATAAATATTTTTTAAATACCTTGAAAACTTACATAATATATAATAAATATTATTATTTATTTCAAACTTACATTATTTCTCATATATATTAAACACCTCATAAAATATTAGGATTATTTATTTGTTCTAACTTGCAAATTAGACATCACCAAATATTTTTTTTCAAACTTATAGAATATATAATAAATATTTTTTAAATCCCTTAGAATTTTTTTTTCTTACTTACAAAATAATAAATATGCGGTACATCATTTGTCCTATATATTAAACCATTTTAAATACCTCATAAAATATTATTATTATTATTATTATTAACTTAAAAATTAGACACATAATGTTTATTATTTATCATATTATTTGGAAAATAATGTAAACACTCACGTGCACTTCAAGATATTCAAAATTTCTCCATTTCAAAATTACCTTAATTTTTCCTCACATTAATCTTAAATATTTTAAAATAAAGACTTAATTATTTAAAACCATTAAAATAAATATTTTATGATTAAAGCAAAATGTTAAAAGTAATAAGAAAAAAATCATGAAATCTTCAAAACTATAATTACAACAAATATTTTTAATTTTAAAACTAATTTCATAATTTAAATTAATGATTTTAAAAAATAAAAATGTTACAAAAATAATTTTTGTTTATTTTTAATTCCATTTAAATATGATTTTCTTAATCTTTACTGAAAGCAGTGAAATTATGTTTATAAGGGAAAAATGGTAAATATATATATATATATATATATATATATATATATATATATATATATATATATATATATATTTGTTTAGTTTACTTGTAATGAAAAATTCAAATATGATTAATTTTAAATTTATTTTCTATGTATTAATTTTGGTAGGGAAAACTTTAATGACATAGTTCGATAAATAAATAATAATAATAATTAAAAAAAAACTATCAATTATCGTCCTAATGTCAAGTTCCAAGTTGTTTAATAGTTGTATAAAAGCTATTAGGAACTTTGTACATCCTTTACACTTGACACATTTCCTTTGTACGATTTGTGTTATTTCCTTGTACAGTGGTACAAATTTCATATCCCTCTTACGTCATATGTCCATGTAAGTGTATTAATCATGTCTTTAATGGTTTGGTTAAGAAAATAATAGATGACTTAGAATTAAATTTTTTTTCCCTAAACATCATTATTCAAGAAAACATTGAAATTTTCATGTGGAAGTTATATAAAAGTGCATGACATGGGTGTACAATTCTTGGGGTGACAAGGAAAATAAAGGAATGGTTCATAATTGATTGAAATCTTTCACAAATGATAGTCTTATACTCTCTTCTACACTTAATGTATTTTTCTTATACAATTAGTGTATTTCTTATATAATGATACAAATTCCATATCTCTCTTAAGTTATGTGTCCACGTAGGTGTATTAATTATGTTTCTAATGATTTAGTTGAGAAAATGTTAGATGACTTAAGATCAAATTTTTTCCCCTAAACATCATTATTGAGAAAAGTATTGGAATTTTCATGTGAGAGTTAAATAAAGTGTATGACATGAATGTACAATCCGTGGATGATAAGGAAAATAAAAAAGAATGATTCGGAATCAATTGAAATATTTCACAAATTATAGTCTTGTACACCCTTGTACACTTAGTACATTTCCCTTGTACAGTGACACAAATTTCATATATCTCCTAAGTTATGTGTCCATGTATGTGTGTTAACCATGTTTCAAATGGCTTAATTAAGAAAATAGTGGATGACTTAGGGTCAAATTTTTTTTCCTCAAATATCATTACTAGGGAAAGTATTGGGATTTCTATGTGAGAGTTAAATAAAGTGTATGATATAGGTGTACAATATGTGAGTGACAAGAAAAATTAAGGAGTGGTTTAGAATTAATTAAATTTTTTCACAAAAAGTAGTCTTGTACACCCCTTGTATAGTGATGCAAATTCCATATCCCTACAATGAATGTGTACTTATAAGTATATTAAACACGATTCCAATAATTTGGTTGAGAAAATGACAGAAAACTTAAATTTGACTTTTTTTTTTTATGAATATATTATATTTTTTTATGAAAAAATACACCATTGGTTAATTCCTTTATTTAATTGTCAACATATTATATATATATATATATATATATTAAAATAACTAATAGAAAAAATAATAATAATCAGTAAATGAATTTTTTTTTTTTATTATTTTCCTATAAAGAAAATAGTATTAAAAGGTTTTCAATTTTCATTTTTAAAAATAGTTTTCATTTTTTAATTACACGTATTTTCAAACAGAAACAACATAGAAAATAAAAATTATTTTTAAAAAATAAAAAAAATTAGAAAAATATTTTTAAACTAAACTCAAACATAATCATATAATTTTAACTACTTTTTTTCATAGTAAATATACCATTCAACCTTTTTATATAAGAAAATTTCAATCTCTACTATACCATATATTGATATAATTCACTTCTAAAATTAGGTCATTCGAAAGCATTTTAATTGAATATTTAAAATAAAAATTCTTTATCCATCCTCTTTCTCTCTTTTTCTTTTTTGATAAATTTTCTAATAAGTAAAAAAAATCTTTAGTAAACAAATTCAACATTTCATATAAGTTATTATCAAAAGAGATGTTCAAAAAGTTATTAAAATAAGAAAGAAGAAGATTAAAAGAAAATTTAAATTTTTTATTTTATACTAGTAAAAATAATAATAATAAGTTTTAAAATACTTTTTAATATAAAAGGAAAGAAAATAGTGAATATATTTATTTTAAATAGTGTTTTAATTATTAAATTATTTACTTCTAAATGCAAAGAATAATTTTTATTTATTTAAATTGACATTTGTTTGTAAAATTATTTTTCAAAATAGTTTTTGAATCATTAATATAATTTATGTTGATTTATAATTTAAAAATAGAAAATAATATTGATTTTTAATTATTTATAAAAGAGTTTAGAAAGATAATTAAAAATCTAGAAATGATTAAATAAGGATGAATTTATTGGTGTTGGTACGTGAAGAGGGGGTGGAATAGAGAAAAAAAATAAGTCAAAGGATAGTTTTGTCTATCACTATGTTATATCTTTGTAGTCAATGATAGGAATACCTACATCAATCATCAAGCCCAAGTGGGCTAAAATCACAATTCTCCTAATTTTTTATTGACAAACGTCGACATGTCTATCAGCCTTGCCTCCAATTTCTTTACGTTATCTTCGCACATTCGGACAAGGTCCAAGAAGGAGAAGGCTCAACCTACAACTGCAGTTACGCTAATGATGGCCGCCAACGGCGATATTCACTACGATCGAGCCAAAGAAGTCAAGCAGTTCGACGAATCCAAAATCGGCGTCAAAGGTCTCGTCGACTCCGGCATCACCACTATCCCCCGAATCTTCATCCACCCAACCGAAACTATTTCCGACCTCAAATCCTCTAACCCATCCGGTTCCCATTCAATCCCCGTCATTTCCCTCTCCGGCGACCGCTCCTCCGTCGTCGACCAAATCAGGCGCGCCTCCGCCGAATTCGGCTTCTTCCAGATCATCAACCACGGCATCTCCACCGACGTCCTCGACCGCACGGTCGCCGCCATCAGGGCCTTCAACGAGCAGCCAACGGAGGTTAAGGCGCAGTACTACCGGCGGGATATTGGAACGGGAGTGGCGTTCTCGACTAACTTCGACTTGTATCACTCCAAGGCGGCGAGCTGGAGAGACACGCTTCAGGTGAGGCTGGGGCCGACACCTACGGAGTTCGATAAGATGCCTGAGGTGTGCCGCAGGGAAGTGATGGAGTGGGACCGTGAGATGGTGAGGCTGGGAGAGGCGTTGATGGGATTGATGTGCGAAGGGCTGGGGTTGGATGCGGGAAGATTGAAGGAGCTGACGTGTTTGGAAGGAAGAATTATGGCGAGTCACTACTATCCGTACTGTCCTCAGCCTGAATTGACGATGGGGCTCACCCCCCACACAGATCCGGGAGTGTTAACGGTGGTACTGCAGAATCAGGTAGGTGGGTTGCAGGTTAAGCACGATGGGGCATGGCTGGATTTGAACCCTGTGCCCGGTGCTCTCGTCATCAACGTGGGCGATATGCTTCAGGTAGCTCCAATTTAGGGAAAAGAATCCTTTGTTTGAAAGGAACAACCCATGAATATCTGAAATTAAAATTGTGGTGATTTTTTTTTTTTTTTCAGGTAATGAGCAATGATGAATACAAAAGCGTGGAGCATAGGGTGGCGGGGAACCCATGTCGGGAAGCAAGAGTTTCAATTGCAGTTTTCTTCAATCCGGGCGATAGGCATTCCTTGTTTGGGCCATTGCCGGAGCTCATATCAGCAGAGAAACCAGCTGTGTACAAGAGCTTCACATTCGATGAGTTTATGACAAGGTTCTTTACTAAGGAGTTGGATGGTAAGTCTTTGATAAATTTCTTTAAACTCTCACAATGAGGACTGAGCATTCCATACAAGCGCATACTCGTTTCAGAATGCTAGAGCCGTGCCTTTCTTCTAACAGGTCGACTTGTATGTACTTTGAACCTTTACAACTTCCCTTTTAGGGAAAGTAGCATGTAAAAACATTTTTCATAATAGTGTTGGTGATGAAAGTATTATAGATTATATCATAATCACTTTCAAATTGGATAAGGAGAATATTCTTAACCATTTGAATTAATGCTTTCTAAGTATTGAGAATCCATTATAATAGTCAGAAATCAAGATTCCAAAATTTATAGAAAGTATTAGAAAATATTATAATAATCTTTCTAATATTTTCATTCCTTTTTTTTTTTGGTCCAAAAAAATTCCGTTCCGCTTCATCTCTGGTTGAAGAGGGATTGCTGTTAATGCCGTTTTCGTCATCAGCGAAGCAGAAATCCTCTCATTTCCGGCATTTCTTCCTCCCTATTTCAAGGGGAGGTGCTGTGTTTTGAAAAGATTTTTTTTATTTTTTTATTTTAAATATCACTAGATACAAGTTTAATAAAGTGAACAAACAATGAAATTGAAATGCCACTATAAATCTCATTTGCCCTACCTTGCATCCCAATCAATCAGTCGGAACACTAAATAACCTTTTGGATATGCGATTGATGTAAACCTCTTGGTAGACACCGTATTAAATTTAGGCACAACCATGCCATGATCCAGTTTCAGTCAGGTTTACTCCTCCATTTGCATCCTCTTTCCATGCCCAAACCATTCAGCCATCTCCTCATCACTGCTACATTCAACAAACTCTGGTCTTCTCTGGAGGCTGGCAGATCTAGATTCGCCTCCCCTTGAATGGGGTCTGCTCTTCTCCAACATCTCTGCTTTCCATTTTGATCTTTTACTTGAATTCTGAGACAATTCGCTTTTACCCCCTGCAATGGGAAAATCTACAAATCCAGAAATTCCATCCCATGATTTTGAACCATCAATGTCCTTACTCTCATCCTCCACAAATCTCCACCTAGCTGTACCATTGTTAGGACTTTGCGTCTCTTGTCTGATAGGAAGCTCACCACTGGTTTCATCTTCATCTTTAACAAACCTAGACCCCTTATGATAGGAGGAAAATCCTTGAATTTCATGACCAGGTTGAGCAGAAGCCTTTGGCCGTTTATGATCACATTTCAAGCATACCATGTTTCTTCCAAAATTGATGAAGTTACACCTATAACAATAACAATACAGATGTTAAAGAGTCCTTACATTTTGTTTATGTTTTCAAAACAGAAACCCAGCCTAGCCATCACCCTTTCCAGGAGTAGAAACCTTGATCTCTCCTCATGGGGGAGGCAAGAGATACTTAGGATTAAAAACCATTAAACAATTGAATGCATAAGAAAAACTCACGAATCACATTCCCAATCCCCTGGATTGAGTTCCCGCTTTGGAGGCTTCTCCTTACATTGCAAACATATCGTATTCCTAGCAAAATTTAGGAAATTGCATCTGCAAGAATTAAAGGTCTTAATGAGAAACAGAATGAGGGATATTGCAAAGTTTAATGTTCTTAACAATCATTACTTGTTACATATCCAGTCTCCCTTCTTCAATGGAAGATGATCTTGATCCTCCCATAGTTTCCTTAGTCTTTCTTGGGATATATCATTGCATCGCAAGCACTTAATATTTCTAGCAAAATTTAGGAAGTTGCATCTACAAAATAAAAAGTAAAAGGAAAATGTAAATCACTATTAGACAATAATAAGAAAAGCAAGATTCAATATTCAAAAAAGAAAAAACCAGAAAGTTACTGAGATAAGCTAAAGACTTACTTTGGGCAAAGCCAATCACCTTGCTTAATTGGAAGATTAGTTCGGCCTTTTTCGGCTGATGCCAGACTCTCTTGCAGTGATGCTACCTTTTTGGATGAGGTAGCATTTGGGAGAAGGGAATCAAATTCCTTGGAGCCAAACTCCACCATTGCTTTTAGTAGCCTTCTTGCAGATTCTTCAATTGTTTTGCTTCGACAGAGCATGTTCTCCACTGTACCAGTAATGGGGTCAAGCCCATATGTCAATAGGATGCGCATGAGATCCACAGTCCGCCCCCCTTCACCCTCACTTGCCATCACATATGCTCTTTCACAGTTTCCCCTCAAAATGCAGGAGCTGCAAACCTAAAAGACACTTATTGATGTTAGAAGTGATAAATGGCAAGTAATTTGTCAGGGCATCTCTTTCCAGAAGAAAATGATTGGATATTATTTTCATATCTTAAAAACTCAGCACATACATTTCCTTCATCAATATCTACATGTGCCCTTAGACGTTTGCCTGAGTTGACAACTTTCCTATCTGTGCTTGGGCATCCAGATCCTGCAACGACCTCGATATCTTTCCTCGAGAAGTAACTGATGGAAAAGGCTTTCACTGAACGGTAAGTTCTCAAATTTAGGAAATATCCCATCTGCTGAAAATCATTAAAGAAAGATTTTCCTTTACCATGGTAAAAGTTAATATTTATTATTTAATAATTTAAGTTGACTTTACATGATATTGTTTACTTAAAATTTACCCTTACTAATTTCAACTAATATTTATCCTGATTATTTTAACTAATATTTATTTTCATTAATTTTAAGCAATGAATTTATTCATTAAACACCCAGAGTTAAATATTGTAGATTCAAAAGATAAATGAGTCATAGACGTGGAATCATGGTTGTAAAATGTGCTCTCGCCAGTGAATTATGGTTGACTTGGAATCATTTTTGAACTTTAAGTTATAATATTAAGTTATGTTATCAAACATACTTAATCTATTTACGGGCTTAAATTAAGTTATTGAGTTGATTTACTAAAGACCCATTGTGAAAGAGTTAGCTGCTAGATATTTTTCTAGTATTGAGAAGATGAAGTGAGCAACTTTTCTTCAGTATCATGGGTTTTACCGAGTATAAAACTTCAAGTTATGTAGCATATAATAAAGTTAGCAATGGTTTGAAACCAGAAGGATCCAAGTTATGATAGGTAAAATTCAAACAATATTTAATGCTGGATGGAAAATTTCTTCAGCGTAAGGCACTTTTATAATTGGGATAATTGACATTCCAGACCAGGTAGCTTCAAGCCATGGAGTCATAGACAAGAGTCAAGTTAAACCAGAGGAGAAACCCATATCTTCTATTTGGACACAAAATCAAACACATAGCATGCACAAGTCAGAAATCTGGAAAATTTCTTCAGCATACGGCACTTATATAATTGGGATAATTGACATCCCAGACCAGGTGGCTTCAAGCCATGGAGTCATAGACAAAAGTCAAGTTAAACCAAAGGAGAAACCCATATCTTCTAATTGAACACAAAATCAAACACATAGCATGCACAAGTCAGAAATCTGGAAATTTTCTTCAGCGTAAGGCACTTTTATAATTGGGATAATTGACATTCCAGACCAGGTAGCTTCAAGCCATGGAGTCATAGACAAGAGTCAAGTTAAACCAGAGGAGAAACCCATATCTTCTAGTTGGACACAAAATCAAACACATAGCATGCACTAGTCAGAAATCAGAGTTCACACGGAAAACTGAATAAATAACCATCTTACGCATTCCAACCTACAAATGAGAACGATTCAAGTCTCAGAGAGTAAATGCAAGTCGAAAATACCAGCATCCATTAATTAATCCGTCAATACCTTATAAGATCGAACCTATCTCGGGTAAAATCAAGGCATGCAGTGCGAATTCGGTTGGCTTCCTTGACACCCATTGCGCCATTTTGGAAAGGGTTTCCGTCTCCTTCTTCAAGGTACCCTTTCTTTGTCAAAATTTCCATCAAATCCACCCATTCCGGCCACGGATGCAAATGACGGACAGTCGACTTCGTAGGGCTAATCCAATCTGATGGGGCTCCATGTACTGTCGATGGTGGAGACTCGTCTAGCTCATCCAAAAACTCCAGCTTTGAGTCGGGCAATGGTGTTTCGCTTGGAGAGTGAAAGTGTGAAATGGGGGAGAAAAATCTGGGGGCGCTGAAGTGGGTAACAAAGGTCGAAGTGAAATATTCACGACCTGTACGGAAGAGTCTGTTCATCTCGCACGGCGGGTAAATTTTTTGGGAGGATGTTTCAGTTTCAGGTGGCAGCTTGTTACTGCTTGTATTACAATTCTAGACTTTCTAGTCATTTGAATCCGACCGAGATAATCAATCAGGAGCACAGGAAAGCGAGAAAGATTTACGCTTTTTATTATTAAATAATTTAATTCGAATCAAGATTTTTACTTCCTCTGACAAAATTAAAATTCTAAATAAAAACTTATTTTAATTGATTTATGGGAATTATGTTAAATTAGAATATAAATTTTAATTAATTAATTTTAAAATTGAATTTGTTTTGTAATAAAATTATTTATTTTTATTTTCTAATATTATAAAATTAAAATTCAAAATAGTTTCTACTTCATTTATTTATAAAAATTAATTTAGTATTATAAAATCATCTTTCAAAGATTTTCAAATAAATTTTTATTTTACATGACATCAAAAATAATTTTTAAAAAATCGGTGCCGTAGCGAAAGCAGTGATACCAAAAATCCCTCTCGTAGTGATAGAACCCAACACACATTCATGTCTATAACGTGTCAAAACTTATCCATTGATGATGACTAAAAATGAATCATTGGAGTGTATCTCACTCAATTTATAATGGGAAGAATAATTGGATGGCCACTAACCTTTTTGTCGCCTACTTCCATCGACCTTTTTGAAGCACAATCAGAGGCAGGAGGAGGGGTGGGTCCAAAGGAAAACAGCATAATGAGTGGTGGAAGAAGGGTCTAGGAGACTAGGATTGAAAATGACCCTCTCACCAGTTACCACTATAATGGATGTGGCCAAAAGGAATAATAGGATAGTAGTAGTCCAAGGGCATCAATCACGTCCCCGCCCTCCCTCCCTTCTAATCGGAGAATCAAGCAAATCAACATGATCACGCCTCTCCTCCGCCCATCATAATAAAATTAATAAAATTTCTAACTTGTCTGCCGCAATTTTACATGTTGAAAATGAAATGGCATCTTCTTTCTGTTCCTGGGTGCTGTCCCATGTAAAAACTTCTCTCATACATGACAAGACATTATCAACTTTGCTTCTCACACACCCAAGTTCAAGTTCCGGAGCTCAGGCTTGGCACCCTACCAAAACTGCGGGCGCCCTACAAATTACAATGCACCCCGACTTTGGTGGAAAAATAATCCTTTTGTAATTAATATCCATACTTTTATGGCTTTTAAAAGCACAGTCATCAATAATGACTTTTAGAACCATGATCGGTCGTTAGGGTTTTGATCTTGAAAAACTGCACTTATCAATTATGATTTTAAGACGAAAAAAGTTAGAAAATAATAAATACTTTGATGAACGCTTTCTACACGCCTCAAACAAACAGAAGGAACAGAACCGGGAAGGTGAACTATTAAAACTTCACAACCGGACAAAAAAAAAAAAGTGGAAGATTGACATTTTTTTTGATACAAGCGTATCCTACCCCTGGTAATGGCCTAAATCAAAGTCTCAGATCTTCAGGTTTTGTGAAGATGTGAAGAAAAATCTACACGGCTGTGGGGGTGTGGGTAGTGTTATATGTACAGATGATCTGGAGAATTCATTCCTACACTCAGAGAACATCTTCTTGTGGGTGTCGTGGCAGAGTCGTGAGCCGACGAACTAATACGTCTAGAGCTTCTTTCATCCACCAATGCTGACAAACTTCTCTTGCTTCCGCCACATCCATCTGTATTTACAACATAATTCCACATAAGGGTTAGGACTTGGGACTCCTCTACACAGTTAACCAAACAAGCAAGCAAGCAATCACAAGAAGGATAAGAAGAGTCTATAGGCATTGACAAGTGACATTACCCATATTCTTTGCCGCTCATCCTTCTCCGGCCACAGATCAAGTTGCTCCTTTACAAGCAAAGGGAACATGTACCCTTCATAAAACGTCCCGTATCTTTTGCTCATGAAGCTCCATTGCCCCAATTCACACTGCAAATCCATTATTTATCAACACCACCAGTCACTTCACTACTCAATTCCAGATTCCAGATTAATGTGTAAGAGATGAAAAGAGTCAAATACTAACCCCCACTTTGCCTAGAACGCCCGCTTCTTCAAGGGACTCCCGGGAAGCTGCTTCTTCCACGGATTCGTCAGTTTCCCAACCTCCCTGATCAAAGTGTGTTTGTTCTAATTAGATGGTAATGAATTATGAACAGTGAAATTAAAATTCATTATTTTATAGAGGAGGTTAGTGGTTACTACCTTGGGGAACATCATTCCTTGGCCTTTCTTCGAACTGATCACAAGGACCTCTAATTCGTCCTTGATGGAGCCATCACTCCCGCTTTTATATCTGTATGGAATGCATCTGCAGAATTTAAAAATAACGGGAAACAGAATGTTTAGGTTCAGAAAATCAACAAAAGGAATATAGAATGAAAAAGACCATAAGAATGCAGATGGGGGCCACCCCCTTTTTTCAATTAAACAACGACCCATTTCAAAAGAAACACTCGTCCACACACTCATCAATCAATCACCCAGCACAGTATGCAAAAACCCAGGAAGAATCAGAAAACCCACCCCACAACCAGGCGTCGGCCTTGGTCGTAACGTTGCAGCTCCCTTCCCGTGCGAGAAACTACACAAACCATCCTAACTTGCACAAAAACTCCCGATACCACACAGAAGGAAGGAGGAGAAAAGGAACAAAAACGAAACCCCTTTGATTGATTTGTGTTTTCCCAATCTGGGATAATACGGGCGGTTCACAAAATCCTGAGATTCCGAAGTTTTTCAGTTATTCTATAAATGGAGAGAGCTGAGATTGAGATGAGGATAAGGGAGGAGTCGGATGAAATTTGTGGGAGGATTGTGAGATTTGTGGATAAAGGGGAACGGAACCGCTGGACACAAGGCTTTATATAGCATATTGCGGGCTTATATTGGGGAGGGAAGAACGTGTCCCTTCGGTGTGGATGCCGCATTATTGTTTTGTATATAATAAATATAAAAAAAAGCAGGTGGGGCCTAGAGACTGCGAGTTATTCGTGGACGCGTCACGTCTCATTCCCGGACGCTCATGGTGACTTGGATATCTCCCCGTCGGTTCTTTTCTCAACCACCCTGGCTAGCTTTTTGCTTTTGCTTCCATCCGCTTTTTATCTAACGTCTTTCTGGGCAAAATAAAAAATAAAAAAATACCATTAATTATTCAATTTTTAATAATGAAAAAACTGAAACCCACCATACATTTTCTTGGATTAATACTTTTCTCTGATAGACTCCATGCACATTTGCATGAAGGAACGTCCCTCTTGAAGGCTTTTTAATCTCTCTTGTTTCCCAAAATTGGATGCTTAGTTAATTGCTTATACATCTTGCACAATCCCTGTAACCCCGTTACGAGTAGTGAAGTAATTACTATTGAAAATCACTTGAGACCTTTTCTTTAGAAGTCCTAATGTTGCTTATCTTCCACACGTGGAATCATTCCCATTCTCACTCACCCTCATTTTATTGCCTTTAGTCAACCAATATATGATGAATCCTTTCAATATGAAAAAGAAGCAAGAAAAAAAAAATTCACATTCCTTGGAATGGAATCAAGTTCCCACCTTCCATCCAGGTTGGTAAGAGCTTCTTGGATGCTATACTCCACCTCCCACTTGGTTTCCTCCTCAAAAACTTATTTCACCTGGTTTCAACTTACAACTGACAATGTGACCTGGAATCTCAGAGATATTCATATTGTTTTTCAGCACATGATTCACATCATTATGATGCTGAATTTGATACTGCAAGCTCACGATAAATGAGGATAAAAGAAATTAGGAGGGGCTGGCAAATATGACATCGGGAATATTTTTCAAATAGTCAAATTAAATCCCAGTCGTTAGTCACCAGATACAGAGAATAACGAGTTCAAACAATAGTAGAGAGGAGGGTACAATTTGCTCACGTTATTACGGTGGTCTTATATTGTATACGCGTCCACGTGTATGTTTCCTCTGGGATCGATCAGAACAATTTTGAAAAAATATAAAAGACATCGAAAGCAAGGTTTCGAAACAAAAGCATAGATATCGCCATCAAAAGAGGACCAGTGCGTCCTGGGATTTGTAAGAGTCGGACTCACGTGCAGTGGAAAAACCGGAAGCCCGCCCACCCCATGAGAAATATTTGGATGCTCTTTTTGTCTCTTTATTGTCCTCCTTTAAAATTTTAACATTATACAAAGACTTGTCCACAGTTCTCCTACCAAATAGTGGAGTTGTTGAGCTTCTCGATTGTGAATGGCGTCACCTTTGAGTGTTACCATTTAACAACCGTGTTCTCTTGCCAATTGGCAGCATTCTTCTATACGGAAAAATTGCTTATTGAATTCATTAATGCTACGAGTGACGGGATAAGGTTAGGAGTATTTTAATTCCTTGCCACAAAATGGAAAGGAAGGAAGGAAGAAATTAATTGCTATTGTGGACATGGGATGAAGCAGCCGAGCTTTTGGGCAAAGTCAGAATTGGATGGAGCGAGTGGTTCACCTAGGAATAATGGGCACTTGCGGAAACTTCTGGGAAAAATGAGAGGTTATTTTCTATTCTTTTCATTTTTCTTAGATGAATGTTCATTGTTAATAATTTGAAACGATGGATAAAGAAATCTATTTTGGTTTCCATAAGTGAAAAAAAAAACTCAAAAAAGTGAGATGATGTAAGAGGTTACATTAGCTTGAAGCTTCCATTTTTGTTGTTTATACAAATGTTATTTTATTTTTTTTTAATGTCGAACCATATGCTTTTGACATGGCATCTTGTTGGAATGCAAATCTCCTTCTTGCAGGATTATAAAAAGAAAATAATAGTAAGTGGGTTTAAGTTTAAGGTTGTATAAGAGCACTCCACCAATAGTTTATAACAAAGTCTTAATCAGGTTAAGTTTTCTTAAAAAATAATCGCACCTAGTTTGTTACCATCACATGGATCTGATTTCATATACTTTCAAAACATATTTAAAAAAGTGTTTATAGATTTTTTAGTACTAAAAAAAATTTAATTTTCAAATATTAGAAAGGTCGAAAACAATTTTTACCCATCAAACTCATTTTGAATTGGTAGCTTTCGAAAGCTTTCAAAAGCAAATTTGTCATATTTCAATGAATATGAATTTAAAGTAAAAGGAAAACGACAAATAAAAAGGTCAGTTATTTATTTACTTTTATTTTTTTTGTTAAAGACACCGTGTTTTTTATTATTCGGGTCATAAAGACTCTCCACCTATCCATAGAAGTCAATATTTTTGTATTATTATTATTATCCTCATATATAAATAAAATTTACTTTCATACCATATCCTTTTTGAAAAGTTGGATTTTTTGAAAAATAATTTTAAAACATGACTTACTTTTCATCCTTTCCATCCTTCGGATTCAAAAGATTTAAGCATATAATGTTTTTTTATATGATAAAGCAAGTTATTTAAATTACTTTTATGAACTTCCTTTTACGTGATGACAGATTTTTTTTAATTTTTTAATTTTTAAAAATAAAATATTATGTAAAAAAATTACTCATAATACGGTTCATTAACCTAAAATAAAAGTTTCTAATCACATATTTGAAAGAAATATGAACTTTTAGTGGTTCGTGTACCACATTTTCTATTCTTATCGGACTTTGTGGAGAGATAAGTGGAGCCCCGTGGGTGCCCATGGGCCCAAACCCACCTTGTGGAATCATGGGATTTGGTCCCGAAAACCTTGATTGGACTCATCCTCCCTAATCATCACAGGTTGGGGATCCCACCATATTTAAATGTTTGTTTCATAAATAGAATAATTTTATGTTTTTTCAAACAAATAAAAAATAAAAGTCATTTTTTATTTTTTATTTTATTAATTATTATACATGTAAAATAATTAAAAATAAAACACTAACCATAAAAATTATATTTAAAAATATTTTGTATTCCCAAACAAGTATTTATTTCATAGGAATAATTTTTAAAAACTATTTTTTATAACTTTTTTCAAGATTACCACACAAGTCTTAAATTTCTTTTAAAATAATAATAATAATAATAATAATTCTCATTCGATATTTAAGAGTGCGTTTAATAATAATTTTATTTGAAATATTTTCAATAAAAATGTTTTCTCTAAATATAAACATTGTATGTGATTTTTTAATTTTGTAAATGTTTTTCAGATTTTTTTAAATATATTAAATTTTTTTTCAAAGATATTTTTTTTAATTAAAATTACTTTCTAAAGTCATTGTGAGGTGAATCAAACTAGAAAATTTATGAAAAATAAAATTCAAATTTGACTGGAATAAATTTTCTATGGTATATATTCCTTTTACTTTATTTTTAAAATAAAAAAATCCAAATAGTCAAAATATTTCCCAGATTGAAAAGGTATTATTCATATAATACATTATTTATATATATATTATATTATAAATTATATTCAATGAGTTACATCAAATTGATGGATGCTCTCAAACTCGCTTATATTTAAATATTTTTTTTTTTACTAACCCTCTCAATTAACTTTATTTCTTTTCACT
This sequence comes from Vitis vinifera, assembly GCF_030704535.1. Taxonomy (NCBI): domain Eukaryota; kingdom Viridiplantae; phylum Streptophyta; class Magnoliopsida; order Vitales; family Vitaceae; genus Vitis; species Vitis vinifera. The sequence goes on from NC_081805.1 coordinate 5,342,910, forward strand.
ATCTTCTCTTGATTTCTTCATATCAAAATTGAAAAAAAATCGTGAAGCCCTTTAATCTTGAAAATGCACAATTTACTTGATAAGATTGTCTGGTAGTTGATGATTGGGCCATGATTCTCTTTAGAAAAGCTTAAAGAGGACTTTGTTTGGTAATTATTATTAAAATTAATTTTTAAATAAAAATAATTTTCTAATTTAAAAAACATGTGTTATAGTTTTTTTTTAAATATTAATTTTTCATAATTTATTTTTAAAACAAATTTAAGATATTTTTAATTAATTTTATATATATAGTATGACACACATTTCAGAATTGATGACTTTTTTGCACATGCCCACATCAGAGTTTGGGAAATGTCCTCGATTTTATCGAAGTTTCAAATTCAGTAGAAAAGATAAAACCATGTACCCGGCAGAAGTGATATCACGCGTCTAGAGGATTCCAGTAACACGTGATTAACATTAAAACAGAAAAAAGTGGCCCCCACGTGCAGAGGCTTACGACTTGTTTGTTAAAAAATCAGAGTATGTTTTGGTAATTGTTTTCCAAAATTGAAAAACAGTTTTTAAAAATTATTATATAATATTTTATAAAATAAAAGTTTATTTAAAAATTTAAAATATTTTTAATCTGTTTTTAATATTTTTAAATATGCTTTAAAAATAATTTTTACTTTTTATTATTTTACTTATTTTTATAATTATTTTTCAAAATGTCATTTATAAAATAAGTGAAAATAATAATAAATAATTAAAATATATTTTTTAAAATTATTATTTTTATTCTTAAAAATAAAAAATAAAAAAATAAATTTTAATTATTAAATTTGTTTTTGTGATTTTAAAAAAAAATAGAAAACTGTCTTATAAATCAGTTATCAAATAAAGTCATATTTCTAATTTTTTGTCCATAAAAACAAAAACAATATATTTTAGATTGTTGTTTTAAAAATATTTTAAAAAATAATTATATAAACAAGTAAAATACTTAAAAAAAAATAGAAAAAATATTTAAAATATATTTGAAACATTTCAAATTTTTAAATATGTTTTTTTTTTATAAAAGCGATTTTAAAAAATAATTTTTAAAAACTATTTTCAAAAAATACTTACCAAACAGGAATGCTGCCTTCAGGTTTTTCTTCCCTCTGTGTACCACCAATACCGTCTCATCATCTCCAGTATTTCCATTTGCAAACGCTCTGATCCGGTGGGCTGTACGACTGTATCCGGATTCGACGCTTCACCAATCTTCTGCTGTCAACATCCACGGCCCTGTCCGAGATGTCTGATGTCTGCTGTCTGTTGTCTCTTTTCGTTTCTGGAAGATGGGAACCGCTGGGCTTTCCGTAGTAGGTAAGCTTGACTTGTGCCGTTTATTTACATCCATACACTCAACACTGGTTCAGCAGTTCACGGTTTTAGATGGAAAATTCGATGGGCTGCTGTCTCCATTTTCAGCTTTTGACTTAAAATTACTAGCTCAAGCGTGGAATAATTCAGATTCTATTAAGTTGTACAACAGTTGAAAATTCTAGACTCGTCCAACTCTAATCATATAATTCTCTAAATTCATTTGAAAACCTCTCCCATATAAGCTAAAATTGTGATTGTTTATCTCAAGCACCCTCATGCAACCATGCACCTTATTAGAACCATATTTTTCGGTGTTCACCCTAGATATTAACGCTATGTTTGGTTATTGAAAATTAAAAAAAAAATGTTTTTTTTTAAAAAATTAGATAAAAAAAGTTAAAACTGAAGCTTGCCTCAATGGATTTGCTTTGTGGTTTACCCGAAGAATTAATTTCAATTTTCTTCCAACTACAAACCTATAAAAGAGAAAAGCTCCTCCGGTCTTACATGATTTTCATTGTTTCTTTCTATGTCTTATGCGTTTTTATTTTTATAACGTTTTATAAAAACAATCAAAGAAATTCTCTCTTTCTCCTTTATTTATTTATTTATTTTCTGATAATCGAGCAACCTTCCAAGGTCAAACCCGTAAAACTCTTCATGGAGACTTAAATCTCGGGGTGCTGACTATCTCGTAATAATCAATAACAAGTAAATTCAGGATATCATCAGTGATAGAATTCGATCCAAGACTACATATCATTTATTAAAGCCATATTTTTTTATGTTCACCTTGAATATTAAAACTATGTTTGGTTACTGAAAATTTTAAAAATAAAATATTTAAAAATAAAAATTAGAGAAAAAAAGTTAAAAAAAAAAGCAAATATATATATAAAAAATCAAAAAATTATTTTTATACACTGCTTCAACTTCAATTTTTTTAACGACCCTCCCAAACTAAAAATAAAGAAAAAACCTAGATCCACTTTCAAAACATAATCTAGAGGTCATTGTCTCCAACTTCCTCTACCAACCTACCTACCCTTCCTCTACCAACCTACCTACCCCGCTCTCTCATCTCATCTCTCATTTCCCCCCACTCCCGCTTTCTTTTAGTCCTTCTTGACAACCCTTCCTCTCTCTTTATCACCCCATTTTCATACTATTTTCCCTCTCTCTCTCCCACGTCCCATCCCTCTCACAACAGCTCCACTCCCACCTCCCTCACACCAGTTCTAACCTTCAGTACCATATTCCATCTTCTCTATGACTCCACCTCCACCACTCATTACCACCACAACCCACCATCCCTGTCGCTAGTAGCGTGCCACACCATTAGATCTAGTACTAGCACTGCCATTGTTTCACACGCGCAGCCGAGACCTTCTTCATGCACCACCACTATATCATGGGATTTTTTTTATAAAAGTACGATAAATTTAAAAAAAGTAATTCTTAAATTATCTAAGTAAAAAAAATAATTTCAAATTTATGATAATTTTTATCAGATAGGATAAAAGGAGATTTGTTATCTTTAGCAACTTGAAAATTGTATTTTGAAAAGACGATTTTCACCAAAACAAATATATATAAAAAAAAAATTAATCATTCAGTACCTTGAAAAGACAATTTTCACAAAAACAAATATAAAAAAAAATTAACCACTCAAAAATCGTCTTTTGAAAAGACGATTTCCACCCAAACAAACATATAAAAAAAAAATTATCCACTCAAGAATCATATCTTGAAAAGACGATTTCCATAAAAACAAATATATATATAAAAAAAATTAATCACTCAGAAACCGTTTTTTTTGAAAATACGATTTCCAAAAATAATTGGAAACTATTTTTTGTTTTATTTTTATTTCAAGTTATTTTGTAATGTATGGTTTTTATTATTATATAAGTTTTTAAATTTATTTGGATTATGTAATATTTGTTTGAATAATATTTATTGAAAATTATTATTTTAAATAGATTAAATCATTCAAAAAAATAAAATATATATTATTTTATTCGTAGGTAATATTTTTACCTTTATTTCATATTTATTGTATAATACATGATAAATATTTGTTGTTATATGTATTTTTTTAAATTTATTGGATTTATGGTAATTTTGTTAGAATATTATTTGTTGTAAATTATCATTATATCAAGATCAATGAATTAAATTATTCAAAAAATAAAAATGATACTAGTTTATTTAATTAATATGAAATAATAGGATTATTGCTTAATTTTATCAATCAAATAAAACGTTTTATAAAATATTAAAATTTAAATTTAAAAATAAAATAAAATATTAGTAAAATGAGAATGAAAAATAATAATAATAGAATAATTATATATTAAAATCTAAAAAATAGAAATACAACATTATCCAAAATTATGAATTTATCCTATATATTTTTTTAAATTAATATTAGTGTTAAATCATTGAAAAAATTGTTGTAAAACAATGAGATGTAAAAATAAAAATATAAATAGAAATAGAATTAAAACTAAAATGTTATTTGATTTATTTAAATGGATATTTAAATGTGTGTGAATATATATATATAAAGTAATTGTGTATAATATAAAATAGTAACCGTGAGTATTAAAGATATATATATTTAAATATTAAAATATTATATACATTTAAATATCCATTTTAAAAAAGAAAAGAAATATATAATTGTAAAATGTTAGAATATATAATAAAATAAAATAAAATAAATCAATTTAGTAATGGTTGTTAGGATTAAATTATTTTTTTGCATATAATATTATTTAAAAAATATTAAAATATAAGAAATATAAGTAGAACATTATCCAAAATTATGAATTTGTCTTCTATATTTTATAAAAATTAATATTAGTCTTAAATTATTGAAAATATTCTTGTAAGATATTGAGAGCTAATAATAAAAAATAAATAAAAGTAGAAATAAAACTAAAATATTATATGATTTATTTAAATTGTCTCTAAAAGACGATATCCACAAAAAAATATATATATGTAAGAAATTCTCATTTAAAAGAAAAAAAAAACCAAGTGGAAAATCGTCTCTTGAAAAAACCATTTCCATACTTTTAAGAAATTATCACTTTAAAAATCTATTTTTCATTCTTTATTCTATTTATACAATAATACAATTATTATAAATATATATTATAAAATTAATTAATTTTATTTACTAAATTTAATATATAAATAACATACTAAATTTAATATAAGATAAATATTTTTTTTTCTCTTACTTTGGAATTATAAAAAAAAACTATTACCAATTTATGTGAAAAATGAATTTTAAAAACAATTGTTATTAATTTATTAAATAATTATTTAATATATTATTTTTAAAAAGCCCGAGTGGGAATCATCTCTTAAAGAGACAATTCCACACCACCTTTAAAAGTGAGAAATTCTCACTTCAAAAAAACAAAATATTAAATTTAGTATGTTATTTAGTAAGAGAAAAAATGGATTTTTAAAGGGTTTTCTTTTTTTCTTTTTGTTTGAAGTGAGAATTTCTCAATTTTAAAGGTGGTGTGGAATCGTCTCTTCAAGAAACGATTTCCACTTGTTTTTTTTTTAAATAATATACTAAATAATTATTTAATAAATTAATAACAATTTTTTTTAAACTCATTTTTCACATAAATTGATAATAGTTTTTTTATTTTAATTCCAAAGTAAGAGAAAAAAATAATAGATTATTTATCTTATAATAAATTTAGTATGTTATTTATATATTAAATTTAGTAAATAAAAATAATTAATTTTATAATAATTGTATTATTGTATAAATAGAATAAAGAATGAAAAAAATGGATTTTTGAAGGTTTTTTTTTTTTTTAAGTGAGAATTTATCGCTTGTATGAAAATTGTCTCTTGAAGAGATGATTTCCCACTTCTCACTTTTGTGTGGAAATCGTACGATTTCTCACTTGGGTTTTTTTATTTATTTTCTTTTAAGTGAGAATTTCTCACATATATATATTTTTTACGTAGAAATCATCTCTTTAAGAGAAGATTTCTCACTTTCTTTTATTTATTTATTTATTTATTTTTTAAAATCGTCTCTTTAAGAGACAATTTTTTACTTGCAAGCTATTTTCTCTTTTTTATTTGGACAAAACTACTGTAGATTTGAAATTATTTTTCCTACTACGATAATTTAAAAATTATTTTTTAAAACTATTGTACTCTTATAAAAAATCCCTATATCATGCCTTTCTTTCATCCGTGACTACCCATAGTGAGGGTAAGTTCCCTTGATTTGCGCGGTATCGATTTGAGAATTCGGGCTTGATCATAGGATGTAGGTTTTCATTGGATTTCCTTTCGATTTTGGGCCTAAGATTGAGTTGATATTGTTTGGGTTTTTGGGTTTTAATTGATTTTTTGTTGTGCGCTGTATATTATTTGTTATTGGGCTTTACTGTTTGGGCTTGCTACATTGTTTTGGATCATATTGATATTGGGCTTTATTTTGGGTCAGCCCATTTTCTAGACTTTGGAGGGGGCTGTTATGTGCACCATGTGGAGGGTCAGATTTCATGGAAGAAAGGGGTGTTTGGGAAGCTGTATTTAAGGGCACTAGACCCTATGGTAGAGTTCAAGAATTTACTTTAATAAAATAAAATTTCCAGAAATTCGTTTTTTGAAATGTCCAGAAAATTGTTTTTTGATAAAAAGGCTCCAGAAGTTTGTTTTTAATAAATTCAAAATATTGTTTTTTTTTAAAAAAAAAAAGGTTCGAGAAATTTGTTTTTAATAAATTTAGAAAATTGTTTTTAATAAAAAAAGTTCCAGAAAATATTTTTGATAAATCCGAAAATTTGATTTTAATAAAAATTAATAAAATAGTTTCAATAAAAATCTAGAATTTTTTTTTCATAAATTGTCCAAAATGATTTTTAAAAACAAAAGTATTAAAAATTATCTTTAAATAAAAATTGCAAACATGCCAAGGTGAAATCACAAAATTCTTTTAAATAAAATAACTTTGTAATAGTTTTGTAAATTATAAATCATTTAAAAAAAATAAAGATGAAATCTCCTTGTAAAATATGCTTTTAATGGAATTAAATGAAAACATTTTTTTAAATAAAATTTAATTGGAAAGTAATTATCATAAGTGGAAGTTGTAATTTTCGAAAATGAAGTTTGATTTAGAAATAATTTTCAAAAATAAAAGTTGCAAAAATCTTTTAATAATAAAAATCTCTTCTTAAATAAAATTGGTTTGGAGATATTTTTTTTCATAAATAGAAGTTGTCAAATTCTCTTTTTAAATAAAATTAAATTAAAAATATTTTTATAAAAAAATCAACTTCTTAATAAAATTGAATTAAACTAATGAAAACCTTTTCTTTTTAAAATCATTTTTCCTAAATAGAAATTTAACTGATACTTATTTTTTAATAAATCAATTTCTTTGTAAATAAAAATCAAATTGAAATTTTATCTTGTAAATAAATTTGTAAACATCATTTTTTTTCCTTAAACAAAAAAATTGAAGTAGAATACTTTCTTGAAAACAAATTTTTAAAAATTCATTCATTTTCTAGCAAAAATAAATAAAATCACTTTCTTGTAAATAAAATCAAATTCAAACTTTTCTCTTTAAACAAAATTGTATTCAATATATTCTTTTAATAAATAAATCAAATCCTTTGTTAATAAATTGATTTTTTTTGAAATTCTATTGTGATTTTTAGAATAATAAATAATTTCTATAATAAATTGATTTGTGCATCTCTTATGTATTAATTCTGTTTGTTTTCGTAGTCCGTTTTCACAATTTCATTATTGTATCATATTTTCCTCGGTATCCATATTTGATTAATCAATTAAAGTATAAATACTTCATAAAATTATTATCAAATACACTCTTAGAGTGCGTTTGATAGTGATTTTAGAAAATATTTTTAACATCTTTAATACTTAAAAGATAAAAATTTTCAAATATTAAAAATACTAGAAACATTTCATAAAATCAATATCAAATGCATTCTTATTATTATTTAACAATCATTAAAATACAATAACGAGGAAACCTTGAGCTAATAGGTTCAAGTTTTTGCTCCACAAGCAAAAGAATAATAACTCTATCACAAATTCATCCATTAACGATAGCAATCCTTCCTACCATCTTCTTTTCTCCAAATAAGACTTTTGTTCATGTCATGGATGTTGGTTTCGCATTCCAATATTAGCAACTTCTAGATTCATACGAGTATGAAGCCATGAACCATTTCTAGGAAGGAGACATTACCAATTTCAACATGCTAAGAATTTAGTATTGTAATGATCATGATTGAAGGTATTACCCTTTAATTATCATTTGGATAATTATTCATTGGAAGACCATTCAGCTAGATTCATATAATTATGAAAGGATGACCATTTCCAATTTTCTACTTCTGCATTCATACCATCAAGAAGAAGTCATAAATCATTTCAAAGACGTCTCTCTACTCCAACAAACAGGGGACTCCTCGGATTTAAACAAAAGACAATGATACACTACAGGAGAGGGAAAGCCAAGAAGTTTTCAAAAGCCTTTGAAAATTTAAAGAACCCTTCAAAGATTTAAAAGATTTTTCAATTGAAGACTTCAAAATTTTTTAATCAAGTATTTGAAGATCCAAAGACTCAGGTTATCTTTGATTTCCAAAAAGTAATAAAGAACGAAAAAAAAATGTTAAATTTTTTTTTTCTCATATTTGATTGTCTTATGAAAAATATAAAAAAAAATCAAATATAATTAAAACCAGTTAAAAACTTATATATTTAAAGGTGTAAGACCTTATAAGACCTTAAGTTATACCAACTCTCCCAAAAGTAATTGCTATTAGAAAATGCGCATATCCTATTCTTATAATGTCTTCACCCAAGTGCTTATAACATTCGAACACAATGGGAGTTGATGGATGCAACTAACCTTAGGGAAAAAAATAGAAATAAAAAGTAAAAGGAAAAAAAAAACGAAGGAAAATAAAAAATACATTCAAAATCAATAAATTATTTTTATATATTTCTTTAAATTCATTTTATTTATTTTCATTCATTATATAAAGATTAAATAATTTTAAAATATATAAATTTTTAACTAATTTTAATTATATTTAATTTTATTTTTTTATGGTAAAACCAAATATGAGAAAACCACTTTCTTTGACATTTTTTTTTTCTTACTTTCCCCTAACCAAACACAAGAGAATATTTCAATCAAAAAAATTAATATCTTATTTGGAGATCTATTGAAAAAAATTATATTTTGTTAGAATAGGTCTTTGATAAAAAATTAAGTATTAAAATACTTGGAGTGTGTTTTTGTCTTTTATAAAAAAATAAAATAAAAATTAGATGACAAGATTGAGATTGTTTCAAATTACATAAATCAATGAAACTTGGTGGATAAAATCGTAAGTTTGATTGATTTATGAAATTGGCATAGTGGTATTTAGATCAATTTCATTTTAGGGCGCAAGTCTTCAACTATAACCATCAAGCCAAGAGTCCAAGACCTTCAAGTCATCCAACATACTTGCTTAATGATGGGACAGGTTAAGTAGCCTAACTTGAGCATGTGTAAAGCATTTAGCATTTGGGGAAGTATTCTTGTGAGTTGTGAGGTATCAATCAATACATTAACAATTGAGAAATTCATACTCAGCAGTGGGGTTCTTGTGAGCAAGGCTTGGCCAACTGCCAACATGGGCCTATTTGGACCGCACAAATGTGGCAGCCACCAGCACGCATGACTCCAAATAGAAAAAAAAAAAAGTAAAAAAAAAAAAAGATTAAACAGAGTAGGTAAGTTTAGAAAAGTGGAGTGCTGCAAAATCAAGAAACATGAGGAGCAAATGGGAGGAGGCAACGTGGCAAAGTTGGATGATTCTTGAAGCACACAACTGCCGGCCGCCGACCAACCAAATCACAAACCTAACGCCCCTCACTAACTAATTAAGTTATTTAGCCATGTCGTTAAACCGCCATAATGCCTTCGTCTTTACCCCCAGTATCCTCATGTCCCCCGTTCTCATCCTATCATATCCCACATGCCTTATGGCTACATGTGAAAGGTTCTGGTCAAATGTCAGGGCCCCAAACAATACTCACATATTTCCACGACTTTCAACTTTCAAAGTTTCGAGGTCGAATCTTTTAAGGAAACATAAGTCACGGACCAATTTTTTTCAGATGTCCGCCCCTCTTCTAAGTATTTGACAACGATTTTACGTGACTTCGATGAGTCGTCCTCAGTATGTTTTAAGAAAAATTATTCAAACAATAAGTAGTAATTAAGAGAAAAAAAGAACGATATTGAGGAACCATGATATATCTGATCCAGGTAGGACTAGTACTAAACCCTTGCGAGAGACATGTGGAATATAGGGGGAGAGGGAGAGAGCGGTCAAAGGAAGGAAGCCAGGTGTGAAGCCTCTGGCCATCAGGCCATCTACCCATCCTCTTTGAAAATTGGTTAGTTGCCACAGAAATGCATTGACTCCCGCAAACATTAAAACTGAACCCACCAAACAAATCCAAGGAAATTATTTTCAATTTTTCATACTTCAATTGAAAAATAAAATCCCTAGCCGTCCACCAATCGTGGCCCTCCGTTTGGCTTTCACAGCGGCCACGATTCTCCCACCGCTAATGCTGCTGTCCAAATCTGTATCTCGTGTTGAGTAATTGTGATAAAGTAGAGGGGCATTGGTCGGGCAGAGGGTTCAAAAGAGTCGTCTGACTCAAGTATTGGTGATCAACTCGTGCATATTGATATTTCCTCCACGTTTCGGTGTTCATATTTATATATAAAGAAGGAAAGACCTCTTGCAATATCTCTCAAAACGCCTTCAGAAACTGAGAGAGAGAGAGGGGCATAGAGGAAGCCAGCACAAGAAATGAAGGAGAGCGACAACAACAAAATGGAAGAAGAGAAGTATATGGGTGCTCCGATTCACAGTCAGGTAATGAAGATCAAGCAAGAGATGGAGAAGATCAGCCACCCGTCTCTGCAGCAGCCTGAGGTGAGGCGTGTCCTCCGTGACATCACCCGGCAGCGCTCTCGTTCTCCGTTGGGATTAGCTGATAGGCCTATCTCAGTTGCCAACTCCTAGAATCTTCCCACCACATGGATTGCAGATCTTAGTCTTTTTGTCCTTTTTTTTTTTTTTACCTCTTGTTCTTGACATCTTGCTGTCTTGTTCAGCTACCCACCAGTTTCTATGATTTTGTTATTGTATATATATCTTGTGGAGCAGGATGTGGTGGCTACTTTCTGATTAATTTCTAAAATTTGAAGGATTCACTCCAACACTAGCTTTTCGTCCCTTTTAATTTTAGACGGATTGATGAACTACTGGAAATTTCTTCCATCACTTTTCTCCTGTTTTCTTATGCTTTGAACACAAATTCCATCTTCCTTAACATTTTCTTTATTGGTTTTGTTGGTATAGATTCTTTATAGAAAGCACTCGGATCTCTCCAAATTTTTCGTCGTTGGCTTTGTTGACATGATGATGAATAATTATGCTCTGCACTAAATCCATTATCCACTTCCCACGCACAATCATTAGTCATATATCATGCTTTAAATATAAGGACATGATTAGCTTTACCAGATATTTTAAGTTTATTTAAACTAAAACAGATTCTGCATTTACTTTTTTCAGTTTTTTCTGCCAATTTCATGGATGGTAAGGTGTTCATTCAGTTTTCATGGCAATTCAATCATTAATGAGGCAAAGATTAACCAAGTTGTTGGCCATGCTTTCAATTGAATTTGTATGGGGCCTTTGCAAACTAAATCAATGTCCAATTACAGAAGCAAAATATAGATCAGCTAAAATACAGAGATCTGAGAACCAGGGCAAAGGGGAGTAAAGTTTAACTGTACATTAGTGTAGAAAAAACCAAAACAGAACGCTACAAGTGTGAAATAAATTGCAATAAGAAGTCAAATGAACAAAGAGGGATCACCGGCCCCAACCCAAAATTTCCTAGAAGCGTTTTGAGTCAAATATGCTTCAAAACAGAAAATTATTGTAGAGAAGAATAAAAGATAAAAAGGAAATGTACATGGTGAGAACAATGAGACATAAGGGTGAATGAGTCTCGGTCAAACTTTCATTTTCTTTTCTTTTTTTCTATCTGATCTGCAGAGCTAAAATAACTCTTCTACCATGATAACTTAGCCTTGAGCACTGATCTTTTCCTTTGACGAGAGTAACTTCACCCTGCTTGTGAGACCTCTCATCACATCTATAATCACTGATTTCTTTTGGATCCTAAACTGGATAGCTAATTCAGCGGAACCCGAAACACCTTGTTTCAAAAGGGCTTCATCCTCCATTATTTTGGTGGGGAAGTGTCCCAGTGCAATCACACATAATGCAATAACAGTGCGTAGAGCAGCCACTTCGTTTGATATCCCAAGAGGAGCTTCGGCTGCTAATGATTTAAGTGTATTCAAATCGTGCTTCTGTACTGTTTCCAAGTCAGAGGCAAGAAGTACTCTTAAGGCAGCCAACAGGCGGCCCTCTACCAATTCTGAGCCTCCTAAGTTTACCTGCCATAGGAAAAAAACATAAGATAAGCATATGAGGTCAAAAGTCTGAAATTCAAGAGCAACTCTATGAAAACAATGACTGTCTTTGTTAGGTTAGTCCTCAACTAGGGTGGCAAGTCTGCCTTTGGTACCACCTGTTATGGATGTTGAAGGTTCAAGCTTGCAAGATTTGATTATGAAAATCAAATCCAGGGCATGAAGTCGTTTTGGATAATCTAGAGGCAGTTTTGTTCAATGTTTTTGGATCAGGGAAAAGGGAATGCAGTCATCATCTTCATCCGCCTCATAAGTCACTGCTGTTTCGGTTATTTAGGATATTTGCATGAGGGCATTGTTTGTAAGTTTTTAAATGTACTCTACAAAGACTTGAATTTTCACTTTTATAATCTCCTTTTTTTTTTTCCTTAGTAATTCTATTTTTAATTTCCTAATTGGTGATTTTGAAGTCTCACAGATTATGGTGGTGTTGAGCCACCAAATACAAAAAGTTATCAAAACTGACATATTCCAAGTCAAATGTTTGGTTATTTAGGATATTTGCATGAGGGCATTGTTTGTAAGTTTTTAAATGTACTCTACAAAGACTTGAATTTTCACTTTTATAATCTCCCTTTTTTTTTTTCCTTAGTAATTTTATTTTTAATTTCCTAATTGGTGATTTTGAAGTCTCACAGATTATGGTGGTGTTGAGCCACCAAATACAAAAAGTTATCAAAATTGACATATTCCAAGTCAAATGTTTGGTTATTTAGGATATTTGCATGAGGGCATTGTTTGTAGGTTTTTAAATGTACTCTACAAAGACTTGAATTTTCACTTTTATAATCTCCTTTTTTTTTTTCCTTAGCAATTTTATTTTTAATTTCCTAATTGGTGATTTTGAAGTCTCACAGATTAGGGTGGCGTTGAGCCACCAAATACAAAAAGTTATCAAAATTGACGTATTCCAAGTCAAATGCCCAAAAGCTGTTCCACAATGCAAAACCAAACACAACCTAGTTGGAACAGCAGTATCCCAACCCAAGGTTGGAAATGAGGGAATGCAAGGCAGCTTACTTTAAGCTATAGTTAGTCTAAACAAAAAGTAAGAATAGTGATATTCAACTCTTGAAAATTCAACTAGAGAAGGGGAAGCAGAAACCTTGAGAACAGGAGCTTCTCCATCTAAATTTAGCTGGGAAAGAATTTGCTGTTGCCAGGGAGCTGGTGAAGAGAAGTTCGGGGACATGACCCCAGCAGCCATGCTTGCAGCATCCAGAAGGGCTCCATCATATTTGAGCTCAATACAGTCATAGGGATTTGAGGGTATCACAAATCCATAATCAAGAAGGAAAAAGTCATTGTTCAAACAGCCATAGTTGAGTACTAGATTATCATCTTGTTTGATCTGTGTTTCCGCCACAACCTGGTGTTCATGGACTAAATAAATTAAATTGAAAGGAGGAGAGAAAGATGAAGAAATATGAATCCCCTTCCCCACCAAAGAAAAGGTAAAAAAAATGAACGTGCCTTTATTAACATATTAGTGCTCCCTGCATCTTGTTCCTGAACAATTTGGGCATTAGGATTGAAGCTGTGGTTGCACATATCAATAAGAGGAAGCATCATAGGAACATCAACATGCGTCCCATCTGACAGTTTCTTGCCGTGCAAACGGAATGCCCTGGATGAGACTGCAGACATTGCCCATCCAAGGGAAGATGCATCAACATCTTGACCCCTAAAAGGGTGATCATCCGGTTTCAGATTTTTCAGTACACGTTTGACTTCTTTCTCAAAATCTAGAAGAAACCGACATCTCTTGTTTACCTGGTGCAAGCAAATCATGAGCAACTATGAATATAACTGCAAAAATCAAGGGCTGTTTGGTAATCCGCAGTCTCAGCACTATGGTATCAAATATATATATACCCTTCAGCTGGTCCACTCAGGGGAAACCAAAAACAGGAGCAAATCCTGGAAAATTTTCTGTGATTTGGAAAGTTAAAAACTTGGGGTCATATGCTAATAGAGCTCCTTCTATGTGGGATGGGGTGGAAGAGAGAGTAAGGAGGAGACTTGCGCTTTGGGAAAGACAATATATTTCCAAAGGGGGAAGAATCACACTAATAAAAAGTACTTTGGCTAGCATGCCAATCTATCAAATGTCTATTTTCAGAATGCCCAAGATTGTTGCTAGAAGGCTAGAGAAAGTGCAAAGGGACTTCCTATGAGGAGGGGGAAACTTGGAGGGGAAAATTCATCTAGTTAATTGGGAGGAGGTATGTACAAACAAGGACAAGGGTGGGCTAGGCCTAAGGAAGCTAGCCATGTTGAACAAAGTCTTGCTTGGCAAGTGGATATGGAGGTATGCTTGTGACAAAGATAATCTTTGGAAACAAGTGATTACGGTGAAGTATGGGCAAGAGGGACTTGGATGGAGGCCAAAGAAGGCTAATGGGGCGGTTGGAGTAGGGGTTTGGAAGGAGATTTTGAAAGAATCTGATTGGTGCTGGGATAACATGGTATTCCGAGCTAGGAAAGGTACCAAAATCAGATTTTGGACAGATGTTTGGTGTACTGATACAGCGCTGTCCCATTGTTTTCCTCGTCTCTTCGTCATGGCTGTTCATAATAATTCAACGGTTGAGGAAATGTGGGACCAAAATTCTGGTCAAGGAGGTTGGAACCTAAATTTTTTGAGGGACTTCAATGATTGGGAGTTGGATATGGTTGGGGATTTGCCCCATGTGCTAAGGGGTCATAGGCCTTCTTTGGAGGAAGACTCGGTTATTTGGAGGCGAAGAAAAAATGGTCAGTTCAAGGTCAAGGAAGCTTATAGTTTGTTGGCCAATCCTAATGACACCGGCTTTCCTTCAAGATGTATTTGGGTGGCTACGGTGCCAACTAAAGTCGCCTTCTTTGCTTGGGAGGCGACGTGGGGGAAGGTGCTTACTCTGGATAGGCTCCAAAGAAGAGGGGTGCAACTTCCTAATTGCTGTTTTTTGTGTGGTTGTGAAGAAGAAAATGTAAATCATATTCTTATACATTGTATAGTGGTTAGAGCTTTGTGGGATATTGTCCTTAGGTTAGTAGATGTTAAATGGGTCTTTCCAGAAACTGTAAAGGAGGTATTAATTAGCTGGAAGGGCCCCTTTGTGGGGAAGAAAAGGAAAAAGATTTGGAAATTCATTCTGTTGTGCATTTTTTGAACGGTATGGAAGGAGAGGAATAGATTAGCTTTTAGGGGGGAGGGAGGGGGGGGGGGGGGTGTTGAATATTCAGAAGCTAAAAAATTTTTTTGTTTGTAATTTGTGGAGCTAGGCCAAATTGGATTTAGGTGCGGAGGCTTTTTCTCTTATAGGCTTCCTGGAGTGGGTAGCATCCACTTAAGGGGAGGTGAATCTTTTTGTCTTTGTTTTTTGAGGCTTAGCCGCCTTGTATACCCCCTGTATGCTTTGTGGCTTTTTGCCTCTTTCTTAATGCATTTCTTCTTTACTTATCAAAAAAAAACTTGGGGTCATATGCTAAACACAATTAGAAGGGTTCTGGTCCACATTTGGCAGAACAGATATTCCCGCTCCCCAAACAACGATCATAATTTTGATCTGAAAGCACTAAATCAGCAGAAAGTATTAGCATTTAAGTTTATTGATTTAAATACCTGGTAAAGCAGAGGAGCATACTGCAAGTTCTTTATATCCTCTCCAGGAAAGAAGATGGGTACACTGTAAGTTTCTGGAAGATTGCTGATGTATGCCCACCAGAAGGAACCAATTGATGCTCTTTCTTGCAAAAGCTTCAAACCCAATCTCATAGCCCATAGTTCCTCTGCCAAATGTGCTCAATGTCCAGTTTACTCCTTAAATTGAAAACTCAGTGTAGCGTGTAGCCTAATGTTTAAAATTGGAGTCACTAACCTATATTTTGAACAGGAAAGCCTACATGCAATTTCATAAAACATAGGTTTCACTTTTTGTGACACTCATATATCGTATTCTAAACAGAAGAAAAACTAAAGTCAGATATATTATATGGATATTCTGTGCTTGGAACCAAATTCTAGAGGAAAATAATTCAATTAAAGGAACTTGAGACAAAATGAATTGGATTTCAATTCCTTCATCATGTTGGTATGGGAATTGAAATGAAAACAATTCTTTCTGTTGTATCGTATTGTAATAAAGATGGAAAAGAAATCATTTGTTTTATTTTTTTTTTATAGGTAAAAGCACAAAGATATGTTAGAAAAAGGGTGCTTGAAAGGTGACCCAGAGCATACAGGGAGTATACAAGTGTCACCTAAAAAAACAACAAAAACACAAGCACTCACCGGCCCTCAACAAGAACCCAGCCATTCCACAAAGTTAAACAAAGTTAAGGGGCCTACAGCTATAGAAGATTTAGCCCAAGATAAGAGATTACAAACAAAGGAATTTTTCAATCTTTGAGTCGACAAAGTCTCATTATCAAAGACTATCATATTTCTTTCCTTCCAAACCATCCAAAATAAACAAAGAGGAACTGCCCGCCAAACCTTTCTATGTTTCTTGTCCTTAAACGAAACATACCAACTTAATAGAGTGTTTCTCACCGTAAGCGGCAGAACCCAATTAACTCCAAAAAGAGAAAACACAAGATCCCACAAAATCTTCGCCTTAGAACAATGAACAAGGATATGATTTATCGTTTCCTCTTCAACACAACACAAGCAACATTTGTTGGCTAAAATCCAGCCCCTCCTCTTAAGTTGATCTTGAGTAAGGACCTTCTCCCAAGAAGCTTCCCAAGCAAAAAAACTCACCCTTGTAGGAACATACGGACTCCAAATAATATTGGACGGAAACGAGACTGCACAGCTATGAACAAGAGACTTATAAAGAGATTTTACAATGAAAATCTCATTTTTCGTCTCTTTCCACAGCATCCTATCCTCCACATCAGCATCCAGCCTCTTTCCTTGAATGGATGAAAGGAATCTCTCCAGCTCCTCCACCTCCCAATCATTGAAAGGTCTAAGGAAGTGGGGAGTCCAACCTCCCTCTTCCCCCATTGGGTCCCAATAGTCCGCTACCCACGCATCTTTAGAACCCGCTAAATCAAACAAGGAGGGAAAGGCCTCACAAAGGGGCGTGTTCCCGCACCAAATGTCTTTTCAAAACCTCATCCTTTTACCATCCCCCATCGAGAATGATACATTATTGAGCAATAACAAACCTTCCTTGCTGATTTCCTTCCAAAGCCCTACCCCATGGCCCTCCCTAGCCCCACGAGTGCTCCACCCTCCTCTTTCAACCCCATACTTCGTACTAATAATAAGCTTCCAATATGAGTCTCTTTCAACCGCAAAACGCCAACTCCATTTGCACAAGAGGGCTCTATTGAGAATGGAAAGATTTCTAATCCCCAATCCACCCATCTTTTTGTGAGTACAGACAATAGCCCACTTTACAAGATGGGGCCTCTTCTCCAACGCTCCCCCTCCCCAAAGAAAATCCCTTTGAATTTTCTCAAGTCTTAATTTAACCACTCTTGGCATGCGCAATAATGACATAAGATAGGTTGGCATGCTCGCCAAAGTGCTCCGGATGAGAGTGATTTAAATATTAATCATTCAAACTTAAAATCAAACTAATAAATAAATTTAGTTATAAAAATAAATTAATTCATTATGAAAAAACTAATTAAGAATACCATCTACTTCAAAAAATTGAATGAACAACCATTATTAATTATTTGAAGTCTCCACATAAAACAAAAATAATAAATCACTCCTAGAATGACCTAAATTATTTTAAATTCAACATTTTAATTCAATCAAAACAGAAAATTGCTTATACCATTTAAAAAATAAAAAATTACTAATTATTACAATAAAATATTTTTTTATTTCAATTCCTATATGACTGCATCAATAATCATAAAAATAGAAATCTATGAGAAGATTCTACTATGAAAAAACTATTAAAGTATAAAAAGAAAAAGAAAATTAAATGATACTGATGGAAGAAAAAGATGAAGAAAGTGAAAGAGAGAACATACTAAGTTACAGAGAAAAAG
The DNA here is from genome assembly GCF_030704535.1 of Vitis vinifera. Taxonomy (NCBI): domain Eukaryota; kingdom Viridiplantae; phylum Streptophyta; class Magnoliopsida; order Vitales; family Vitaceae; genus Vitis; species Vitis vinifera. The sequence goes on from NC_081805.1 coordinate 5,360,884, forward strand.
ATAGAGAAAAAAGGGCATCGTTGGAAAAGTAGAAACTATAACTTAGCATTTACTTCAATAAAATCCAAATCATGTGAAATCCCACCCTTTTTAAAAGAAATTGAAAACTTAAAACTTCTTCCACCAAATCCTTTGAAAATATTTCTTTCCATGAATTCCTTCATTTCAAATCAATTGTTTTCTTTTCTATCAAATTCCTTTCATTCCAAATGCACTCTAAGAAATTAAATTTCAACTAATAGTTAGAAATGAATTAAAAGAATCTTCTAGGAGAGCATCATGTTTATCTGCTATTAAGACTCATTACTTTTCATATCATCCCATCAATTTTCCTTTCTTATCACTTTAAATAATTGACATACTGTGAATGATTTAGCTACTGACTTAATGCTCACATTTTGGTGGGGAGAGCTTTTCAAACACTTGGACCATTTTTAATTGGAATTTTAAACAGCTAGAAAAAGCATATTCATGTCTCGCACAACACAAATGGCATCCTTGTTTATATAGTAGGACAGAAAGGTTCTAGAAGACAATTATATGAAGCTTGCTAGAGAATGTGGAATATCCTAGAAGTTTTTGGAAGCCTTGGAATTTTCTAGAATTCTATGGGTAGCCTTAGGTTAGCTAGATCTACATTAGAATTTAAGTGTATTGCACTTATGAGTTTACTTAATGGTTATGTCTCCCTTATTTATAAATAGGCACCTAGAGTACTCTAGAATTGTGTGAAACCCCGTGTAGGAACAAGGAATTTCTAGAATATTTCAAAACATCATAAACCATGTTATATGTTTCATAGTGTAGAGATTGGGGGAAGGTTCAAGAGAATTCTACATCCCAATAAAGAGAGAACTTTCATTTGATCAAGGCACTAAGGCTTGTACCCATTTAAGTCTTGCACAGTTCATTAGTACAACACACTTGTATTCTTTCAAAGCTCACTTTATTAAAGTGTTTAGCTACCTTGGTAACATTAAGCAGGCTTAAGTTGTTAAAAGGCAAAAGAATGGCTAGGATTAGTTCTCACATATGGGTATGGAAAGTTAGGCATAAGTTGGGCCAAAATTAAAATGGAATGAGCCCAAATAAACACAATCAAAATAAGCCCTGTAAATAAATAATAGTAAATAAAAATAAAATAAAATAAGTGAGAATGGGTATGAGACAAATTTTGGGGTTTACAAATATGCCCCTCTTCAGTAGAGTCCACGAGTAAAGTAAGTGTAAAGTTCTACACAGATGCTTGGGAGAGGCCTACATCCATGCCATTCATGTCCGATACCAATATCATTGATTTGTTGGAGAATCTATGTAATGAATGTAGTTTAAAATGCATTTGATTCAATCACAAAACTCAAAGATGAAGTTTACAAGTCCAGCCCAAGTTTTGGTTTTGCCCTAAATATCTTCAAATTTCTTTAAAATAAGGATAATGTTGACTTTTTTTCACATGGATGATAGTATTCATTCACAAAGGAGACAAAGAAGCCTTGTGAAATATTACCAACTTTACCAATGGTGTTATTAGAAATCTAGTTCACCACCAACAAAGCAAATACAAAAGAAAGATTTCACTGCAGCAAAGAAAGAATGAGATGCAAGGGAGCGAGAAAAGACCAGATGACCCATTATTCGAAAGAAATGGCTCTCTCTCTCTCTCTCTCGCTCATGCAATTGAATGAGAAAAATAAAAATAAAAAATAACAGAGAAAAAAGAGGAGTCTGCTACCACAAGGTTTGTGAAGATTAAGATTCCCCTCTATACTAGAATATGAACTAGGGAATCCATGTGCCCTAATTTGAAAACTCATTCTCCAGGCACCACAAGAAGTGTAAGTAAGCATTTTTTTTTTCTTTCCTTTTGTGCAAATGGTATTTTGACAGACATATCTTAATATTTTTCATGCAATGTTTATTTGCTATCACTAAACTCATTGCAGTTATTGAAACACAATCCAAACACACCCTAAGCCAATAAGAATAGGTGAAATTATGGAATGACAATCCACAAAATCTATGAGCTAGCAAGAACAGGTGGTGTTATATGAATATCCACATATTATCTTAAGCCAGCAAAAGTGGCATAAATAGTTCCAACAAGGAGAGGTGTAGAGAAAAATATAGTATTATCTGTTCATAGTTATGAACATTGCTTTCATTGCATTAGCAACAGCTTATTCCAATACTACAACAGCTAAAATCTTTCATTGCAATCATTATTCAATATGAGCCCCATAATATCAAATTTTATGAGTGTAAGATCCATTTGAAATTCATCAACTGCTTTATAATAGTTGCAGAAGTTTTTTACATTTTATTTAGCATTTATGTTGTGGAAAAAAAAAAGAACTAGCCATACAGTCGTCTTCAATTTTGCATTACTTTTAACAGTAAGCGCAACAAAAAATGTATATACAGCACAAGATTTGGAAATATGTTCAGGATCAATCTTTGCTTGCAAACTAGCTATCCCATGCAAAGGATGGGAACTACTTTATTATAATTTCTTCAACAGAAAATTCTATTGAGAAAAAAAAAGACCAATGTAATAGAACTTAGCATAGACCTGATTTAAATCATGCATTTAGAAAAAATAAAATCAAATAAATTTGGAAATGGTCTTCAATGACAAACTTGTCAATCAAATACCTTTCACATAATAATATCTAGTGTGACTAGTAGGCATACGAGTTTCTAACAGCATTTAACCACCACAGTCACACATAGTAAGTAAAGAATCTCGATTTTCTATGTTCAAGCCTAATAGTTTACAAGGATAACCAGTAAGCATAATTCATTGAGATGACCTAAAAAATGTCATTGAGAGACTTATTTCTCTTTTGATGTGGAGAAAGAAAGAGATTGTTCTATTTTGATTATTAAAAAAAGAAGAAGTTAAAACATAAAAATATTATCATTAACTTGAACAATTAAAAAAATGCTAATCTTTTCTTAAAAGGGAGAACAAGAATAAACAACATTTTTTTATCAATGATGTTGCAGAATTTAGGCACTTCCATTTTATTCATATATTTATGTACAGTCATATAATCATACACCTTTGGTTCTTTGATTTCTACATAGTATTTGAAGTTAAATCCATTGCAAATCAAGTGCTGTGTCAAACATAGTAGACAGGTCAATTTCCCTACCCTACTTTTTCAGGATTTATTGGCGCCTATGTCTGTGACTTTGATACAAATGGGTAATAGTCTGGTCAAATCAAATTTCCAAGTTCTAGAATCATCAAGCTGCCCTCATTTTCCAGATTGCCCACAAGCTTTGAACAGGAAAACAAAGGTCAAATAGAAAGAGAAAAAAACCCAACACCGTTTGGTTGCTCTTATAAAAAGAAATGAGTTATCAAAGCAATGAAAAAACACCCCTAAAATGTCACTCAATAAGGCCAATTTCTAGTTTCATAATTTGGACAATATACCCATAAAATAGAAAACCCATATCTCTATGCACGACTAGGAGTCAATTTTGTTAGTGTTCATTCTTCATACACAATGCCCATTACCAAATTCTCCTTTTTAAGTCTAACCAATGCAACAACGAAAACAAAAATTGAAATGGGAGTGAAAGACAAGCTTCGTACCAGGAACTTGACGGGCCAAATTCACCAAAACGGAGTCAATAGTATCAACACCCTCGGATTCAAGAGAGCTAAACCTCAGGGGAATGTGGTGAGGGAGGGCAATCAGGTCAGAGCCTTTAGGGATATCTTGAGAAGCCACCAATCCAAGGCCACAGGAGTCAGCACTTGGAGCTATTGTCACTGCCTGGTGAACGAAACCCCCTTCTCTCCTCACCCATTTGATAAGATCAGGTGGGTGGGGCACCAGCCGCCCCGGATGGCACGCGGTGGCCGTGGCCGTGGCGGCGGCGCAGGTTAGAGGACGGAACTGGGTTAGAATCTTGGAAGCACCCAAGCCCGCCATTTCAGGCCTCAACTCACGCTCCCCCTCCTTGCTGCAATCACTGTGGAGAGCCGAGTGAAGACTGGTCTGGCTGGGGTGTAGTTGAAATTTGATTAGAAACGAAAATAATATGGGGTATTTTATTAAAAGGGTCAAAATAATATTTTGAAAATATTAACCTATATCGTCCAAATTAGCTTCATTTTTCAAAATAAGAATAATATTTTTTTTGAAAATGATTAAAATAATTTTTTTTTTATATCTATATAAAAGAAGATATGAGGTATTTTGGTATACTTAAGATTATATTTTGTACTTTAAAATATGAAGGTTATTTAAAAAAAAAAAAAAGAGAAATATTTTGACCCTTTAACGTATAAATGTTAAAAAAGAAAAATATATTTTTAAAATTTTCTTAAAATTTTATATAAACCAAATATAACTTTAAATTATAAATCGATCTAAAAAAAGATAGGACCAATTATGTTAAAATGATAAATGAATCTAGTAACATGCCTAAAGGTCATTTGTTTTGCATAAGTGACTAAAAGGATAGAGTGGGTGGTGTTTGTTTTTTTATTTAATTCTAAATAGAACTTTAATACTTAATAGTGTTAAATATGAGATTGTTTGTTTTTTTAGTATTTTATTTATATTAAGTATTAAAAAGTAAAGAAAGCCAATATGTTATTTTTTTTATTTAGAAAAAACTACATGTTTTGACTTTTTCTATTTAGTAAAAAATTTATAATAAGTTATGAAAAAATAGAAAAATAAACGACCTATATACTAAAAACAAATTATTTTAAGCAAAAAATCAAAAAACCAAATACCACCTAAGTTTTAAAAGTTCTTTAAAGGATATATCTAACAAGTTATTTCCAAAAAACATCTAAAATAAGATGTGAACATTTTCACGGTGTTACGTATAAATAGTTGAGATGGCAACATTAAAAAATAAGAAGAATAACATGTTGCCTTATACACTCATTATATAATTAGTTTATTGGTCTTGTATAGTTTGTGTAACTGTTTTATACGATTATTCAAATTATCAGATGTGAGCTTAATAGCATTGACGACGATTCAATCATGATTTATATAACAAAAATATATAATAATATAATGATTTGTCTAATTCCAAAACTTTAAATAATAAACAACAACAATCATAAAACTCAAATTCCATTCTCCATTTTTTTTTTCATTTTCTCAATAAAAAGCCAAAAACAAGTATTTCAAAAAAAAAAAGGGGGATGAGATCATGACAATGGTTAGTACCATCGAGATAGCAAATCATAAAATTTGAGACTATGAATCTAAAAATCAAGGGTTTTGTCAATATTTTCAAATTAAGACCAGACGCATGGTCCCTAGATTTTAGAATGGAAACAAAAGAGTGATGACAATAAGATGGAGCCTCATATGTTGACAATTATTAGTATTGGTAGATCTAAATCTCGCTTACATTTTTAATCATTCATAAATGGTAATCAAAATATTCCACTCTAATAGAGTCCCTCACTCAAATTGTTATAATTAAATAATTTTTTATTTTAAAAAATAAAAATAAAAGTTGACTATTGATCACAGTGAATCATTGATAGAGTTGGTAAGACCCACCAGTTTCGTGGATTGCATATACGCGGTCCTCTTTCCACTGAAAACTAGAGAGAGAGAGAGAAAGGGTGAAAACGACACAAAACCCACAACTGATCGGAGAGAGTGTGGGTGTGGGAGACGGAGAGAGTGGGAAAGCATTGAGCTGCTGCAATGGACTTAATGTCACTGCGCTTCATCTCCAATCAATCTCTGTTCGCCGCCGTCCGATCCGGCGACTTGGAATCGCTGAAGCAGATCATCCACAAATTGACAGAAGAGGAGCCGTCTGTTCGAGCTTCGATCTTGGCTCTGATGGCCGTGAAGAACGACGCCGACGAAACGGCTCTCTACATCGCCGCCGATAATAACCTCCATGAGATCTTCACTTACTTGCTCCAGTTCTGTGATCTCCAGACTGTTATGATTAGGTCCAAGTCCGGCATGGATGCCTTCCACGTCGCCGCTAAGCGTGGCCACTTAGGTATGGCTTTCAGTTCTCATACTCCTTCCGATTTCAGCTATTACGTTTCCAACGTTTAGAATTTTTTAATCCATGTCTCGTCGGTTTATAGCAAGTATAAATTGTATGAGAATTGGTTTGATTTTGAAAGCCTAAGGGTTTCATGGTATTTTTTAAGTAATTTTATTTCCTTAGAAACTGGAAAGGAAAGTCCAAGGCGATTTTGTTTGGGGAGTAAGAAAATTGCGTCCATTTTTATAGGTTGGCTTAGGCCTATTCCTATTTTGGTTGCTTTTTGAAATCCTTAGTATTAGGAATAAGAAAACAAAATTGGTGAAGGACTGGTCGGTCTAACATCTCGACCGTCTTTGATCTGATAATTTGGCCATCTTGATCTGATATTTTTTCTCAAGTTCGAAGCTAATCTTTAATTAACTTCCAACTTATTTAAAACAATATTTTGATAGAGGGAGATGCAATTGAGTGTTTCATGCTGCCTGAATCCAGCGAAGGTATTTCATTGAGGACTAATTTCTCTCTCTGTCTCTCTCTCTCACACCTCTAACTTTTTTTATTAGAAAAAAAGGGAGATGCAATTGAATGATTAGGATTTGTATAATTTGGCAAAGGGGCCATGCAATTGACTTTCTCTAGTTTCAGCAACATTTCTATCATCTAGGGCTTATTATGTGTTGTAGGATTATGAGCTTACCTCTCTGGTGGGATTATCTCCTTATATAATTCCTACCATTCTCTCTCACGTTAATCCTCTTCCTAACCTTGGATCTCACAATTTTCACATGATTGATCCAATTTCTATATGATGAAGACGCATGATGTTAAACACAATATTCACTGCTTATTTTTGTGCCCAAGACTAGAAAGTACTGTTGTGAATATTTCCTACATCAAACCATTGATGAATCACTTTTTAAAGCTTTAAAGGAGATATTAAAAAATAGAAAATCGTGATATGGTATATATTTTTTTGATAAGTAAAGGAAATTCATTCAAAAGGCAAGACGCCACAAAGTATACAGGGGGTATACAAGGCAACTAAGCCTCAAAAACAACAAAACAAAAACAGCTCCCCTTAAGTGGAAGCCATCCACTCAAGAAACCCTATAAGGGAGAACGCCTCCTCACCTACATACAGTTTGGCCCAACTCCACAAATTACAAACAAAAATATTCTTTAACTTCTGAACGTTCAACACCCCCTCCCTAAAAGCTATCCTATTCCTTTCCTTCCACACCGTCCAAAAAATACACAACGGAATGGCTTCCCAAATCTTTTTCCTTTTCTTTCCCACAAACGAACCCCTCCAACTAACTAAAACATCCTTTACAGTTTTTGGGAAAACCCAATTCACATCTACTAAACCAAACACTATATCCCATAAAACTCTAACCACTGTACAGTGTATGAGTATATGATTTACACTTTCTTCCTCACAACCACAAAGAAAGCATCGGTTTGGAAGTTGTAACCCTCTTCTTTGTAGTCTATCCAAAGTCAGCACCCTCCCCCACGTCGCCTCCCATGCAAAAAAACAAACTTTAGTTGGCACCCTTGTCACCCAAATGCTTCTAGAAGGAAAGCCTGTATCCTCAGATCTCACCAGCAAATTATACGCTTCCTTTACCCTAAAATGCGCCCTTCCTCCTTTACTCCACAGGACTGAGTCTTCTACCCCAGAGGGTTTGTGGCCCCTCAAAATCTGAAGAAAATCTCCAACCAACCCCAACTCCCAATCATTGAAGTCCCTCAAAAAATTGAGATTCCAGTTTCCGTTGCCCGAATTTTGATCCCACATTTCCTCAACCGTTGCGTTCCTTTGAACCGCCATAGCAAAGAGATGAGGGAAACAATGGGACAACGCTGTCTCTGAACACCACACATCTGTCCAAAACCTGATTGTGTTGCCCTTCCCTACTTTGAAGAACATGTTATTCCAGCACCATTCTGATTCTTTACAAATCTCCTTCCAAACCCCTACTCCCACCGCCCCCATAGTCTTCTTTGGCCTCCACCCGAAATCCTCCTGCCCGTACTTCACTTTGATCACTTGTTTCCAAAGATTATCTTTGTCACTAGCATACCTCCATATCCACTTGCCAAGTAATGCTTTGTTCAACAAGGCTAGCTTTCTAATGCCTAGCCCACCTTTGGTCTTATCTGTACATACCACCTCCCAATTAACCAAGTGAGTTTTCCCCTCCATCTGTCCTCCTCCCCACAAAAAGTCCCTTTGCAATTTCTCCAGTCTTCTAGCCACCATCTTGGGCATCCTGAAGATTGACATTTGGTAGATTGGCATGCTAGCCAAAGTGCTTTTTATTAAGGTAACTCTTCCCCCTTTAGATATATATTGCCTTTTCCAAAGAGCTAGTCTTCTCCTGACTCTCTCTTCCACCCCGTCCCACATATAAGGCGCTCTATTGCGTACCCCTAATGGTAGACCCAAGTATTGAGAAGGTAAAGAGCCCACCTTGCACCCTAGTTCAACAGCCAACTCCTCCATCCCCCCCACCTCTCCCACTGGAATGATCTCACTTTTTGCAAGGTTAATCTTTAGACCGGAAGCCGCTTCAAACCAAAATAAAACCCAACTTAAATGAGTTAAGTGGTCCTTCCTAGCCTCACAGAATATGATGGTATCGTCCGCAAAGAACAAATGAGAGATATGGTATATATGAGTCATCGACAATCATCACCTTACAATTCTGCCCTTTTTTCCACCTTTGGGAATCATACATCGCCAATAATCTGAATTGAGATTCACAAGCCTTCAAGTGTGTCAATTCACCAAGTCCTCTTCTGCTTTCCAGAACTGCATAATATATTTCACTCAGCATAAATCTTAGATGGGTTATAAGATAGTGGCTGTGGGAGTTACAAAGTATCACAGAATATGCTTATGTGATTGTACTATTGAAACCTGTATGCATGAGCACATATGAATAAAAAATCTTACTGATTTTGTTATGATATTATATTATGTTAACAGTGATCAAATAGTTGTTGACATGATATAGCTTTGCTTGCTATTGTATCTAGGGATTGTGAAGGAACTTTTGGATTTGTGGCCTGAGCTTTGCAAGTCATGTGACTCCACAAACACAAGTCCCCTTTATTCAGCTGCTGTTCAGGACCATTTGGATGTAGTGACTGCCATCTTAGATGCAGATGTCAGCTCAATAAGGATAGTAAGGAAAAATGGAAAAACTTCATTGCACACAGCTGCTAGGTATGGCCTTCTTCGTATGGTAAAAGTTCTTATAGAGAGAGATGCTGGCATTGTTTGCATCAAAGATAAGAAGGGCCAAACCGCACTCCATATGGCTGTAAAAGGTCAGTGTCCTGATGTAGTAGATGAGTTACTGGCAGCTGATCACTCAATACTTAATGAACGTGACAAAAAGGGTAATACAGCTGTGCATATAGCCACAAGGAAATGCCGACCACAGGTGTGTTTCTATTGTTCTTTTCATCACTTATTGGTTCTTCTTCTATTCCTTCTCTCCTTTTTGTTCTTCATTTTTTATTTTAGTCATTTCACATTTACTGGTTACAGCAGTCTTCATAATTTATATAGGCTAGTCATTTTACATTTACTATTAATTTTTTTTGATAGACATTTTACATTTACTAGTAATGGCAATCTTCATATTGAGAAGGTTTCTGACAAACCTTAATACTTATTATTTAATGACTTAAGTCGACTTTAAATTAAATTATGCTTAAGTTGTTGATTTAATACTTATTAGTTAATATTTAAAGTATTAAGGTTCTCCTTCTATGTACTTTGGGGTGTTTTTTTGGTGTTTTTGTCTTTAACATACGTTTTCTTTATACTTATCTAAAAAAAAAAAAAAAAGTATTAAGGTTGTAATGAAGTTAACTTAAAATTTATTCCAAATCATCAAATTGTCTTATTTACTCTTATTAATTTTAAATAATATCTACACTTATTCATTTTAATTAATATTTATTTTTATTAATCTTAAATAATGAATTTGTTTATTAAACATCCATATTTTAAGTATAATAGATACATAAGATAACTACAAAATATTTATAATAAAAAATGAGTTATAAGTATGGAGTCATTGATTGTAAAATATACTCTCAATAGATGTGGACAAATGAGGTAAAAAAGATTTGAGATTAAGAATATGTTAACTATTTTAACTTAATGCTTAAAATTAAAATTAACTTTATGTTATGATATTAAATTATTTTACTAAATGTACTTAAATCTTTTTTTATTTTTATGAGACCAAATATACTTAATCTACTTAATGACTTAAATTAAGTTATTAAGTTATATTAAGTCAATAAGTTGATTTACCGAACACCATCTAAGTCTTGAACTGGATTAGAAGCTGCTTCGTTCCTTATGGGGTTACTCTTTCTGATCTTCAGAGGGACAGTATTATCCTTAAAATGTGAGCAAATGAAGCATATAGTTGTTCCTTGTGCTGAAGAAGAGAATGAGGAAAAGATAGGAGATATGTTCTCTCATTTCCATAGCAAAAATGGGATATACAGAAAACTAAAGATAATGGGGGATCACTTCTCTTCAAGTTGTTATAGATGTTGATGATGTGCAGTTTGTGCAATAACTTATTAATTAAAGCATCAATAATGCATTTAATTGGATTCTGAAATGCTCTCCAATCTCCACACAAAGGAATATGCATTTTTTTCAATCATCAACTTGTCCTCCTCCTAGTTGACCTTAATGTTTTGAATTCTATCTTGCCATATTTGAGAATATTCATGGGCCTTTGAATAGGAAATCCAAGGTTCTAGAGAAAATTTGCTCCTAACAGTGAGCATGTTTTGACTTTATCTCCAGCTCTTAAGTGAGATAAACCTAGACAGTTCCTGACTCCATGGTGTCATAACTCATTAGAGTGCCCCCAATGAAATGTCCTATAAACTAGGCATGCCACCTATTTGCAAATGGATTACATCCAGTTTGCTTGAGTATTGTACCCTCTTATGTCTCTTTAATGACTATAGAAACAGTACCTTGCAGCTGTGCCAAGTGATATCTTAAAGCAAGTGCAAACTCAAAAGTGCTCCTCCCAGCCCCCACCCCCGACTTCCTTTCTCCTTCCTGATTATCTTAATGTGAATAAACCTCGCATATTCCTATTAAAAAACATATATATTACATGGACTAAAGTTTCAAAGGGAATTTTAGAAGTTTGGAGAGGTACCTCCCAGGGAGAATGCATGCATTGGCTTATAAACCTGGCATGCAAAGACTAGAATGTTCTATGCAAATTATGAACCTCATATCCAAAAACTGTAGGAAGACTGGGATCACCGATAATTGGAGGAATCCACAAAGCGATTATTTAGTACTTAAATATGAGGTTTGGAGGGTTGACTTTCAGGTATGCTGCTAACTACATAGACACTGATTTGTGTGCCTCAGTTGATAGTGATTGCATTACCATACATGTTAATTAGACCCAAATTTCACCTTTGGGAAAAGTAGAGTTTTGAAATCATCCTAAAGGCATCTTGGCAGTATCTGAGTTTCAAAGAGCTAATTTCAAGTTAGTATGAAATGATTAGACATGTTTTTTTACTCTGGGCTTTGCTCCTGCAAGGGGTGTTTAACACAAATTTTTCCAATATTTTTTTGTTACTTTTGGAATATAATATATTTACCCTCCTTGACTGCTCATCTCAATTTGCATATACTACTGAATTTAGGGGCATTTTCATTTCCTTACAGCTGTTTTCAGTTGTTTTTCCTGTACTGATCATCAATTCCTTCTCTTTCAGATAGTAAGCCTTTTGCTAAGCTATAGATCAGTTGATGTCAACGTCATCAATAATCAGAAAGAAACTGCAATGGATTTGGTGGATAAACTTCAATATGGAGAATCCAAATTGGAAATTAAGGACGCTCTTGCAGAGTCAGGTGCCAAGCATGCCAGATATGTTGGTCAAGAGGATGAAACAATGGAACTGAAAAGGACTGTGAGTGATATAAAGCATGAGGTGCATTCACAACTCATACAGAATGAAAAAACCCAGAGACGAGTTTCCGGCATTGCCAAAGAGCTAAGGAAACTTCACAGAGAAGCTGTCCAAAACACTACCAATTCTGTGACAGTTGTTGCCGTTCTTTTTGCCTCCACTGCTTTCCTAGCCATATTCAACTTGCCTGGCCAATATATAATGGGTGGACCCGAAGTAGGGAAAGCTAGGATAGCTGACAATGTAGGGTTCCAAGTTTTCTGCCTCTTGAATGCTACATCTCTCTTCATATCTCTTGCTGTTGTTGTGGTTCAGATCACTTTGGTGGCCTGGGACACTAGAGCTCAGAAACAGGTTGTTTCAGTGGTTAACAAGCTGATGTGGGCTGCCTGCATTAGCACAGGCGCGGCTTTCCTGTCAATAGCCTTTGTGGTCGTGGGCCAGGGAGGCTCATGGATGTCTATCACCATAACCCTAATAGGAACGCCCATTCTTGTTGGGACTCTTGCTTTCATGGCCTACTTTGTTTTCCGGCAGCATTTTGGCATTTTCGGCAATGATTCTCAGAGACGGATCAGAAGGGCAACTGGAAGCAAATCTTTCTCATGGTCTATGTACTCGGCCAATATTTCAGATTTGGAAGACTATAATTCTGACCGTGAGAAGATCTACGCATTGTAAAATTGCCTTTTAACAGAACAGGACCATGTGGACTACATGTTGGTGTTTGTTAAGATGATGTTGTGTGCGTTCCCTCTGTAAGTAGCGGTGGTTGGTGATTAGAGTTCGAGTGTTAGGTCCTAGGGGTGCAGTTTTTTTTTTCCCCATCTAATGTATAGAGATTTGGTGCGTTTTTCTCTGTTTTATAATCCACAATAAATGTATATTCATGTGTATGCAGATGCTATTTTGTAGTTTTCAGCTATTAAGCGTCCCTCATTTTGCGCTTATTAATCCAGTTGTCAAACCATATCTGTAGTCATTCTCGGCAGTAGAGGAAATGTGACTTTATGCACTGTCGACCATTGCAAAATATCAAATTTGGTTGAAGCATCAACCTCTTAATTTCTCATTCCCCTAACTAATCCCCTGAAGAAGAAATTGTCTCCAAATGGGCATGAACTCGTGGCACTAAGGCCCACCTCTATATCTAGACTAGAGTTGTCAAAGAAGTTTGGGGGCTTCTAGCCTGTTCGGCTCGACCCATTGAAAGTCGCCTAGTCAAGCTTAATGGCCTAACGACTAGCTTTGAATTATTATTATTATTTTTTTTAGCTTTTTATCAAATGGATACATCCATCCCCATTGCAACTATGTCAGTGAAAAGCGTAAATTGGTCATCCAAATATTTTCTACACTTCTTTTATTCAAATGCATTCAAAAGTAAAGTAAGAATGAAAATATTACATTTAAAAAATAATATATATATATATATATAATTGTAAGGTTAGACAATAATATATAGAACTTGATAACACAAAAATTAAAATAATAATATATTTAGTTTAAATATATTAAATGATATAATGACATATTAAAGGATATAAAAAAAATAACAATATATATAAATATTTTTTTCTTTAAAATTGTTCACATTTTTAATTATAAATTTATATTTATTTTGTATTTAATTATTATATAAAAAACATAGTAAGATTATTAAAATTAATTAATTTATAATAATTTTCTTTTAATTTATTTATAATATATAATATATAAAAGATAGTATAATATAATTTCATGTACATTTGCAACAATAAAGCACATTTGATCAAGTGAAAAAGACCATCCATCCAATCTTAATGTCTCGGTTCAATCTTTGGTGTGATGTGTTCAAGTGTTTCTCCTCATTTGCTTTGAAAAAACAATCCTACACGGAAAACTCAAAAAAGAACAATGACATATTTAACGTATTAGTACCCAACTGTGGGATAATATCAAAATATCGGTCCAAATATTTGATAGGAAAAAGACATCAAAGACAATTATGCACAATTGTTGACAAATTCTCACTCTCTATCATCCAACTTGTCCGCTCTCTTTAAAACATTGAATTAGATTTTTTCTTTTTCCTAGGTGAATATGGACCTCCCACGAACCTCGCTACAATACATTTTTACTCGAGTCAAGGTTAAAGGGCATGATGAATGTGATGAATTTGAGGATGCTAATCCTATTCCAAAGTGATTCCACATTTGGAGTGTGTAGGCCATTTCTAGGGGGAGGGATACTGGTGGAGGTGTGGATTTTCAAATACATCATGTTATCATCTTAATATTCAAAGTTATTGAAATGTGGATCGGGAAGGTCCATCTTGCTTTGTAAGCCTAATTTGAAAAAATTGAGAAAAGTTGGGTGCAAAGAATAATAAATACGACAATGAAACATACATACCTTAGTCTGGTTATAATGTAGACTACTCTACCGAGAATAGATAGATTGAATGCTATAGAGAGCTTCTAGAGAGCAGTGAAAGAATTATGTAGCGAAAGAAACAAAATGAGGAATATTTATAGAAATTTTTTGGTGAGCAATTTACGGATTTACCCTTAAAAGGGGCTGTCATATAACCGTAGTGAAGAATGCTTAAAAAAAATTACATTGGACAGAAGCTCAACTCGAAAGGTCAAAAATTATAACTGAAGAACTCCTATCCTTCACCACTTATATAAAAATAAATAGAAGAAAAACTGAACTGCTCAACTATGAGTTCCTCCGCTGGGGTAAATGAACAAAATAGATTCTACTTTCTAGTCTCTGATTATTGGTAGCAGTTTCTGCAGAATCCCAATCTATCCCCTTGAAACTGAAACGAGTAATGAATTATCTCTACCTCTTCATGATCTTTTCCAAATTGAGAAACATATATCAAATTCCATTCTAAATAACATAGCATTTACGATAGGCAGCAAGAGATAAGATCAAGCCATGACTATGAGGCATGCATTATCTTTCAAAGGATGGCGATCATAAAAATTTGCCAATTCCTTTATTTTTATATGATTGTTGTAACAGATGAACAGGAAACAAGGGGTAAAAAAAGAAAAGAAAAAAAGACTGCATTTTCTAAATTAAATATCTCCCTCTAAGCCCATATGGTCTTCAATAACAAAAAAAACAGAACCACATGAGCATATTCCGTTCACAAGAGAAAAGAATAGCTTAGGACGACTACCCAAAGCTTATCTTGAGATTCAAAACCAATTCCCACCATCCCTGACCTCCACAAATTTAACAGAGAACAAACTACTACGATATACAATTTTACAAATTATACCAGGTGCCATGGTTTGCAAAAGCTGAGATTGATTTTATAATTAACCTCAACCATTGGCAAGAAGAAGCAACATAATCAAACCTGAAGCTGTCCTGGGCCTCTTCTTGATGATCTTGAGGGAGGTTTATTCATTTCTGAAGTGGGCATAGGTCGCCGTGCTTCTTCTGGTCTTTGCACCTCCTGCACACAAGTAACCATGTGATACCATCAATAGCATTGCAAGGCTTTAAAGCACGTGCTCGTGAATATAACATAACATAACATATATAACAGTACTCTGGGAAATCTTAGTGCCTTTCCTAACCATATGGAGTGGCCACACATTACCAACTCCTTTCTTCCTGGCTAAACCATATCAGAAGCGACATTTTTATCTATGAAGCTTTTATTATCTGTGCTTCCATTAGAAACCCTTTTAGAGATCATCACTTAGTATTGAGACATAAACTGAAAAAGAAAAAAAAATGTTTCAATAATGTATTCTATAACAAAATATATATATATATATATATATATATATATTTCTGGAAAAATCACCAACTAAGTGATTTCCATGAATCACTTAAAGTGATTCTCCAGATTTTTAAAAATTTACCAAACACCTAATTTTTATGAGAACATTTTTAAGCATTAAAAAACATTTTTGCCCCTTTCAAAATCATCCACAATCAGACTACAAATCTCATCGTATATTTCTAGCACAATACAAGTCATCAGCTCTGCAAAAGCCATAAGATTTCAAGTCTCTTCTTATGGCTTTTGTCACCTTGTCTCACACCATGGTTCTGTCCTCTTCACCTTTTCCCCTGTCTCATACCAACACGTTTCTTGCAAGAACCAACACAGGATTTCTCAAGAACAAACAAAGCATCTCAGGTTTGGTATGAATCTTAAGATTCCTTTTTATTTCATTGGGATTAAGTTCTAATATTGTCATTCTCATCCACCTCAACCTCCTCAGATACGTTAGTATTTTGATAAAATGAATGAGATTGAGAATATCAAACAAAATCTAAACAAACCTTTGATGATGAATATGAAGTGGAATTGTTGCGAGACTGAGCCTGTGATGATTTTGAATGCATACGGTGCTGGTGCTGCATATGTTCAAATTGTTGTAGCCTTGAGGCGAAATTAATTCCATTATGCACATTTGCATCGTGGTTCACATCACCATCCTCTATAACTTGTGATCCACTTGGCATGTGATGTAGAATTTGTGAATAAGGATTCCCTGAAGATGTTTGCTTCATTTGCTCACCGCTAAAGGAAGATGGAGGCACTGTTTTCAATCGAGTCCGTAGTATCTTGAAGGCAGCACTTTGCTGGATTCATGTGTAAATGTAGTGAGCAGATGGGAAAAAAGGGAAAAGGAAGCATATTTAAAACATCAGCAATGATCAATTTAAAAGGAAACTTTAGAATGCAAATTAACATGTTAGAAAACTTTGAGATCATCCAACTATGTGATGGATGATCCAAGCAATCTTTTCTGATCACAACACTTCATATAGATTTTCAGGATCAATGTCCAAATAGGTCTGATTAAGGTTTGTGCAGGTTGACACAGAATGCCTAAAGGAAAAAAAAAAAGTGACATCCTCCTTCACAATGAGAGACATTTCTACGGGCTAACACCATCCCTTACATTGAGAGACAAATCATTCACCTCCCCATTTTTAAAGTTACAACACTTAAACAAATTTCAGAAGTTTTTAGTAACAATTCTTTTTCATATTTCACATTTGAATGGTCACCTAATTTGAGCCAAAGTTCTAAAATGTCAAATTGAGGCAAGCAGGCACAAGATTTGCACTGAAATATTAGTTGCACTAGAACATTTAGATAAAACAGAAATAATCTCAAATCCTTCAAAAATCATTAAAATCAAAAAGCAATGAAATGTAAAAGGGAGAAACTGACAAAGTTGTCAATTGTGAGTACTTAGAAAGGAATGGAGGTTGAAATGAGAAGACTACTGATCCTAAATAGTTGGGAACAGCCATTTTGCTTGGTCCATTAAATAGTAATGAGCCAATCTATAGGGATCCATTTGATTTTTGAAAGAACCAAGGGAAAGAAAAATGCCAAAAGTAGCTTGAGAAAGTTTTCAAAGTAATTTTCAGCATTTTCCTTCCTTTTCCATGTTCTTTCTATGATACAAACAGAGCCTTCAGGTTCCTAAAACAAGCTAAATAGTTAAAAGAGATGATTGAAAAAGGAGAGTAAAAATGAGATCATCAATCTCTTGAAGGTCATGCACTTTCATGAAGTTTGAATGCATAGAATGGATCTTATGAGTATGTCACTTCCAGGATTTAAAGGAAAAAGAAAAAGCAGGGACACAAATTTTAATTTTATTTTAACACTCAAATATACATCAAATTATTTTATTTTCACCTTCAGAGACATTGTCTTTTGTGTCTGAAATCAAATCCTAGCCTATTTTAAGTGCAAAGAAGTTCATGTCTCAGGCACAAACAGAACAGGCAAAAGAAAACAGCACAGCTTTTTAGATATACCTGAGGAAGCAACATCAGAAGACCATACAACACTTTTAACAACCATATATACCTTCCTGGTTCAAGAAGCTGCAGGAACCATAATAGATTCAGCTACTCAACAAAAATCCCAATTTGAGAATAAATGTGGAACTTGATATAAATGAAAGAGAGTATTAATTACATACTAGAAGAGAATCAATTGCTAGTACTATAATTTTTATATGAGAGCAACAAACAGCCATTCAGCAAAGCAATTACATATGTTACCTGATAATTATCATAAATCACTGAAATGTTTTAATCTTTGTTATGTTGAGACATGAAACCATGTTAGGCATGTACAAGAGTGTAGGATTTCGTAATATAGCAAACGAAAAGGATAAGTACCACATGCATGAATGGAGAATTAGCACTTCAAACTATAAACTGAGAACTTCAGTTATCATTCATCAACCATGTCCAAGATTTGTGAATGACTAGTCGTGCAATTTAGTTTTCCACGAGAGTGTTTATTTTGGCTAAGAACTGAGAGGATAGGACATTCAAACTGAATAAAGCATTGTAAGATATCACACGTATTATTAATAATATCTTTTTACATCCATATCCAGGTAAACTAAAAGAGAAATATGAATGAAAAAAAAACAGTTTCGGCACTCTCTCTGTCCTTCTATCTCTATCCATCTCTATACATACGGAACTATAATTTTATTGTTTTGGCTCCTCTCCAAAGCATAAGGACTATAGAACTGTCATACTGTGTTTACAATATAAGGATATCTGAAGAATAAATAAAATCTATGGTTGTAGCAATCCCATAATGGAGAGCCAAATATTAATTGTCTGTTCTAATTGACTTGGATTTTCCCTTCTACCTTCCCTTTAAACTAGCAAAACATGGTGAACATGAAAAATAAAAATTCAAAATTTGTTGATCTCTTTTATTCTTCCAGAAAGCTAATAATATAAAAATTGATTTAATTTTTATCTTAAGTAAAATCTAAAATTTTGAGAAAAAGAAAATTTTCCTTTTGTATTGTTTATTTAATTTGGTCTAAAAATGTTTTTTTTTTTAAAAGAAAAAACTAAAGTTTAATCTTTTTTATACATCAAATAATTTTCTTTGAAATTGTAAAAGTTTTTTGGCAGATTTGTCCATCTTCCACGCCTCCTTTATCTTGTAAAGAGGATCCTACCCTCCCCATGCATTGAAGAGGAGCTGTATCCTACTTGTATAGATGTAAATCAAAAGAAAGACACTAGGATCCCAAAAGCAAAGGTGAAAAAGATGGAGCATGAATAAAGTCCCCAACAAAATCAACCAGAGAAATGACTCTCTTGATTAGCCTATTAACTCCCTGATTGGCTGATGTAGCCTTTCAAGTAAATCAACAGTCCAAACGTCTAGAAAGATCCAAAATCCCTTATCCAGCTGTTGTATTAACATGGCCCTTCCATCCAGTTACCCAAAGAACTATCACTAAATACTCTCCACCATAAGGTTCAAGGCATCCACCTCTCATCATTTTTACACCGTTCAAAAGAACCAATATCTCTTCTCCTTTGACAGTTAAAACAAAGTTGCCTTGATTGAAAAAAGCTCAAATGATGCCATCTCTGAGATCTTGGATGAGGCTGCTAATCACCATACAACCCAGATTGCCTGGAGAGTGACTAGTTAAGCTTTATGATACCTATAGCTGGAGGAGCTCGCTCAAGCAGCAACTCCCCTCTGTGTGGGATAGATAATTCTCTAATCCAACAAAATAATGCTAAGGGGGAACGCCCAAAAACTCCTTGGTAACTAAGATCCAAAATTATGTGACTCTCTAGGGTTATCCAAAAGTAAGGGGAACACCTGTCCTCTAGGCACCTCTGGCAGGCA
This sequence comes from Vitis vinifera, assembly GCF_030704535.1. NCBI lineage: Eukaryota > Viridiplantae > Streptophyta > Magnoliopsida > Vitales > Vitaceae > Vitis > Vitis vinifera. The sequence goes on from NC_081805.1 coordinate 5,380,544, forward strand.
GGGAGTGTGACGACATGCACACTTCCCCACAAGTGCTTTGAGAAAGAATGTTCTAAAAGAGCAGACAGTAGCCTTAAGCTACAATGCTGAATAATTCACCTATTAATCATAGTTCCTCTCTCAATGCTGATTACTGCTTCACATTTATTTTAGTTCCAGCTATAGAGCAGTTTAAAATAAGATGAATGCCTTGTCACTTGGGTCATGTTTGGCTAGTGACATAGGGACAGGATATGATAGAACATAAGAAATCTGATTCTAGAGTTTGGATTGTTATCATTATAGATAAAGAAGGTAACACAAATTATTCACTCCTATCTCCAAATCCCACTGATAATCACCAAGGTCTGTGGTGGAACTTATTGAACACAAATAACAAATCCTGCAAGCAACATAATTTATCGCAAATATTTTGAATAATTCAAAAATCAGCATTTCAAATCCCACTAGCAACATATTAATAATTAAAACATTTTGAATGATATATACTAGAAACTGTTACATTCAATATAAAGGATTGCCCTTATGCATTATTATTTATAATTTATCCATTAATTGTATATTTAAATTTATATGTTATCAAATTAATCAAATAATATCAAATAATATTAAATCCCTCTTTCTACAAACAACTCCACAATTTTTCTATCAACTATGAGAAATTAGACCAGCTTTTCTTCATGGGCTCCCTCAATCACTAAAAAGAGTGATCTCTAGGCCTTTCAATGATGAACTACCGAGGGAGGAATGTCACTTTTTTTTAGTAGAGATAACATCATGGGATATGTTCCATTAACCAAATATGACCTAAGGATATATGACAAAAGGTGGCAATAGTAATCCGTATCTCTGTCTCATTGTTGACCACAACTCAAATTGGGCTTTATGTATTGATACAAAAAAATGGCAACCTAACCTTAGACAGAAGTACAAGTTCTCAGCCTAGTGTTAGCACATCACTAATACGTGTGGATGCCATGGGTTCAATTCTACCTAATGGTAAGGGAGAAAAAAAAACCTTAATTAGAAGCACAAGGTCATCTCTGACCACTAGAATATCTCCGTCCAAAATGCTTACTCAAGAGGCTACATCTACAGTAGACTCAAGATTTTTTTCCCTCTTCTTTTTAAGATGGAAATGACAGGGTCAAACATTTTCAACATACACAGATCAAACACAGGTGCCAGAAATAAATATATGGGATGAAGTGAGAGAACTAACAGGGAAAGCGGCTCCTTGAAATTTGCTCACTAACCTAGATAAATTAACAGGGATAGATGAAAAAATAACACTCAGACTCCACAGCTAGAAGACCAGTTCAGAGAAAATAGGAGCAGTGATTGCCAGGATATTAGCAAATATCAGAATTAACAAGGGGACAAAAGTTTGGGAAACAGCAGAGTTATGCACCTGCAATCTAAGATAAGCAAAGATTGGAGTCTCCAGCAAGCGAACCAGTTTATCTAGTTGGACCAAGAATTTCACATTTATATCTTCCTCCACCAGAGACAGGATCACAGAACTTGCATGTTGGTATGTCTGCCGAGTAACAGGAAATGCAAAAATTCATGAAAACTAGACAATAAACATGAAAATATTGTTCATTAGCTCAAAGTAAGAGTTTTGATAAAATAAATTCACACACACACACAGTTACCTGAGCTAATAAGCAAAGACTTATTATTGCCATTGGCGAATGGCACCAGGAAGCATACAAAGAAACAAACAAATCTTTCCCAGTGGGATTCACTAGTGATTGTTTTAGAAGAGATCGTAGCCCAGCCAACTCAGAGGATGTAAGTAAAATCAAGTTCAAAGCCTGAAACAGGGAAAACAGACAATTAATTTCCTACAATGGAGTTGACTCATGATCTAATTTAAAAGACTTTCAACTAGCATTTCTACAATGCTTCACTTGGGTAATACCAGGCTATCTCTGAGGCTTATGGAGCTACTTGATTTTATCAAATCAAAAGCATTTTCTTCATTTTCTTTCCATCACAAGAAGATCAAGGATGCAGCCTCAGCAAATTGCAACCTCAATAGCTCTTATATAAAAAATTCTTCAGAACCCAAGGATAATTACTTGTCAAAAATCACTATGACCAATTTCATTACCCATGTTAGCTAGATAACCAGCCACACAATACCTTCCTATGAGTATTTAAAGATTAACCCCTAGATTGCTATCCTAATTAGATATCTACAGTTATCTAAAACTAGCCAGTCTCTAATATACCACTCATCTGTTGCTGTCTCAGTTTGTCTTTCAGCAGCACCATCTACATCACATCTACTCTAACTCTTATACATCCCAGGCTACAAAAGCGATTCTTTTCCTGGAATCTTCAAATTAATTTCTGCCCAATGTTCTAAAGATGATATTATGTTATAAAATCCCATTTGATTCTGGAATTTGTACAGGATAGAATCTATCACACTGTGCATGCTTTTGTAACTTTTGTATAAGTTTAAAAACGTTGCAATAGCTTTTTCTAGAACACCAATTAATATTTCTGAAAAGAAGATCACTCCTACATGACAAAATTTGCAAAGTAATATTTATAACCATCTAGCAGATGGTTTAATATTCCTACAAAACCACAACTTTAATCTTCTAGTATACTCCAGCATGCTATCATCCTAGTCCAGAGGTCTACTAAGGCTGTATCCTATGAGAGCTCAGACAAGTGTAGCTAAAAGGGCATTTTCTCAAGAGATCTTTTATGGGAAGTCTATCCCACATCAATGACCACACAAAATATCTAACCTTGGGAGCACACTTCCTTTTCCATATCCAGTTCAGAGGACTAATCGAATTCCCTGGGTTCCCTTTCCATTCCTACTTATCTCTCATGCATTTACCAATATATTTGATTTCTGATACAAATGACAACCTGAACCATGATTGATGCAAAATCCAGATCAGCTTCTCCCTCTAGTATCATTGAGAGTTCACGATAGACTCTTTCAGCATCCAAAAGTACACAAAGTCGGCGGATTATCAAAGCACCTCTCCTGAAAGATGGAGACAAGAGAAGCATAAACTGAAGGTATAGATGAGATGTATGCTCCTAATTATCATTAAAACTACTAAGCAGGCTTTTTATTTTTTTAATCAGAACTAAGCAGGCTATTTAAACAACTAGAATAAGAAAAAGGGGGAGAAAAGGGAAAGGAAGAAACTAACTTCTCCAAAAGGGAATTATCAACCCGGAAATTATGCACGAGGAAAACTACAAGATGGCGAAAGTGTTGTGGATCTTTTGCTATGCATGCATGCACGTCAAGTACCAGAAGCACTACCTGGGGTAAAACAAGAATTGCAACATGTTACACCAATCAAAGTACAGGAATCTGAAATCATTTTAGCATTTTTAAGAATATAAATGTGGTAACAATAATTAGATTTGGAGATGCAAATGGAAATGACTAAGGGAAAAAAAAATGAAATCTGAAACATTCAGGGACGAGAGGGGAAACAGGAGAAGGAATTACCTCATCAGAAGGATCTGAAAGAGCTTTCAAAAGGGTGTCAAATATGTCATTCAGAAAGTTTAAAACCTGTTACAGGAAGAAGAATGAAACTTGAACCCTTTCCACATGAAAACCTGGATTACTCTCAAAATCCACAGAAAAAATGTATAAGCAACAGAAATGGACTTGTTATTGCCCATGAAGGGAAGAAGAGTGCAAAACCATGCCATCTCAAAAACAGAGGTTTCCTAAAATTGGTAAAAATGTTTTTACTGGTACCTCATGCTCAAATATTCGTATCCTGAGTGCTTCGGGAAGAATTATTTCCCCAATTTCTATCCTAAAACAAAGGTTTGCTGAAGTCAGCAGAACCTTTATACTCAAAATGTTGTATCCTGGCTTTTTGGGTTTTTTTTTTTTCATGGAATTTAAGAAAAGTTTCCAATACAATTTCAAAACCAATTATATCTGTGCAGAAGGATTCACACAACAAACTAAAGATTCCCTGGGTTTATGGTTTCTTACAGAACTTCCAATTCCATGTAAAAGAAAGTATACAGTAAAGGATTGGAAATAGAAACTCCGTTAGTAAAGAAGACCAGGACTCTTTCCAATGATGTATATGAGGATATTATCATAATACCACTGCTTGCCAAATTTAAGCAGGATTAGAGCATGATTTTAACCCATGCTTGTGGCTAGCAAGAGAGTTAATACCAATGATATGCTCCAGAAAAGGAGGCCTCTCAAGGCTCTTAATCAAGAATGGTACATTACGTGCAAGAAGATTTGAATCAATTGATCATCTTTTTATTCATTGCCCAATGCCTTTGGGCTTATGGCATAGACTATTCAGTCTTGCTAGAATAGATTTGATATGCCATACCTATCAAAAATAAAATAAAAAATAAAAAATGGATTTGGCATGACTGTGTTTGGTGGTAGAGATGATGACTACCTTCTTCAAGGCTTTGGGAATCACGCAAAAAAAAGGTTCCATGGGGAATTACAAGCCTTAGTATGATTTGTTCAATTTTCCAAGAAAGGAATGCAAGGATTTTTTAAGATACTAAGAGGATAGTCGATGTGGTTTAGGACTTATTTTATTCTTCTTCCTCTCCTTTTGCCTATTCTAGCACAAGGCTTTCAGAGGCTCCCCCTAAGGCCTTATACTGTTAGACTAGTGGTTGTTTGCAAGTCAAGGAGGTTGGTTGAAAAGACTTCAAAAGTATGGCCATGCCAATTGAAGTAGTTAAATTGAATTTTGATGGATGTGCTTTGGGTGCCCCAAGGCAACTTGGGATTGGTGGTGTGATTAGAGATCATCAAGGTTCAATAATCCCAGCATACTCGAAACCTGCAGGTGATGGTTTTCTATTTAGGCTGAGGTTATAGCACTTCAGAAGGGACTTGTACAAGAAAAAGCTTTGGGCTTGTCCAATTTTGTGGTGGAGAGGGATTCTATTGTTGTTATCTCATGGGTGGTAAAAAGGAAAAAGGTCCATGGAGAGTTGATGGGTAGCTGTGCCAAATACTCGATTTCTTTACAGAGTTGGGATCCTCCATTTGATGGGTTCCTAATTTAGCTAATCAGATCACAGATGTACTAGCAAAAAGAGGAGCAAAGCAATCAGTACCTTTTGTTGGAGATTATGTGCCTCCTTGTGTCTATCTAATGTTTATTTCAAATGTCGATTATAGATTGAGATTAGCTAAGATCCTGTCATGGCTTTTGCAGGGTAAGGTGATTCAGCTTCAATCTTTGAAACCAGTCCACTTGGGCACTTCCTTTTAGTAGACAGTACAGAAATCAACATATTCACACTAGTGGTGAACCATAAGATGACAGCCTGATTACCTCAGCACGATGTCTGTTTAGAAGTGTTGAAATCCAGTGCAATGCTTCAACCCGGGTAGACTCCCATTCACTAGATAATTGCCTGACACATAGAAAATCACCACAACATCATAATGATTTTATTGACAAAAGATTGAAATTATCATAAACATTTAAAGCCCAGATTTTTTCCAGGACATGAAAAACTATACCTCCTTGCAATAGAGAGGATCGCTCCTACATCAAAACCTTCAGCTGGAACAACCTGGATTGCACGTAGCTCTTCATTGGTTTCACGAGCAACCTTGTTTACAAATAAACAAATGTTAGGTTCATTCTGATTTAAAAAAAATGTTTGACAAAATGTACTACCAAAAAAACAACAAAAAATAAGAGAGAGAAAGAGAGGAAAGATCATATCAACTTACCACTCTTATTTTCTCTTCTTTATCAGATATGCAAGGCAAAATTGCGCCTAAAATATCAGCATAATAAGGAACAAGCTGGTCACCTCCGAGTTTTACAAACTCATAGATCTGTACAGTCAAGGAATACATTTAACTGAATCGAATAAAATAAAATGAGACAGACACTTGTCTGCAACTCGAAAAAAAACTGCCACAGTGTTAAGATAGGATCAACCAATAATTACATGACAGAATAAAAAAATGCCCAAGATATTTCATGCTCTTGTGATCTTATATACTAATCCCCTTACCCATGTAATTGCTGTCAGCCGAGTAAATTCATCTGGAGAAGCAGCCCTCTGTACCAGAATTTCAGCCATGCGACCATAATCTACAGACTTCAAGAGCAGAACTGCTCCAGTGAGAAAATTACAAATGAACAATAAAATATGTTTTATGCTTAGAGAGAGAGAGAGAATTGACATCATTGAACAATAAATTTTTTTTTTTAGGTAACTTTTTGTCCCCATTGGGACTTGAACCTAGAACCTCCCACAAACCATCCCCATCCCTTTACCACTTGAGCTAGGCCTCGAGGGCATCATTGAACCATCATAACACTATCCTTTTTTAAAACTAGATTTGAAACACATTTATTATATGTTTAAAAAAATCAGTTGAGACCATCCCAAGCCTCCAAAACCTCAACCCACCCTCCCTTCCTGCCTCCTTATATACACATACGATCTATGATATTATAGATGTTATTCTTATTCTGATAGATGCCACACTATATTATATTTCATGCTATTAATATAACTACTATTGCAGTATCTTAATAATAATAATTTACAGAGAGTGAATTATGATCAATTAAGTTTGGTCTTGACCATTAGATTTATTCCTCAAATGATAGAGTGGAAATGCCAATGCAAGTTTCTCAAGGGAAAGGCAAGTGACCAGAGAGTGGATTAATACAAACATCAATGAAAAATGGGAGATTTCATGTCAGCAAACATCTTACTGGGGAATTCTTGATCTCTTGGAGAAACTCTGAAAGTGCTGAATCAGCTTGTTGCCGTATTTCATGGCTAGAATCACTTAACATATTAAACAAACCTGGAATTTTTTTGTTATTGTGAGTTCATGAACACCACAGAACAAAACCAGAATAAAGAAGTATGTCGTCTTGAAATAATAAGCATTTACCATCAAGAAAATCAGGAAGAAAACCCAGCATATCAATATCTGGAACACTGTCCAACACAGTGATCCATCCAACCAAAAATTGGCGGACATATGGATTTAGGACATTCATACGCTCTCTCAATAATGGTATAAATTCTTCAATGCTGAGGAAAAGCACCACAACAACCAAAAAAACCTAGTAAAATTAGAATTTAAAACTCCTATGATAATATTTAACTTCTAATACAAAAACAAACACATAGAGAACTCAAATTGGATGATATACCTGAATTGATCACTTTCAGTAACAATGTCCTGTTTCCAATAATAAAAAGCTCAGAATTCAAATAAATGTCTATCTTCAAGAATATTACAGAAGACATGCACATTCACCAAGGTCCAGGGGGCTAATTACTTGATTACCTTAACAAGCCGATCTAAAAGATGAGCAGCACTTTGCACATTGGCATCTGAGTCTGCTGAAAGCTTACATAAGGCATCAAAAATTTGATTAAAAAATACAATAAAATCTCCTCTTACAACCTGCACAGCAGCAAGAGATGAGTTAAGCCCTGCACAGATCAGGAAAGAAACAATGTAATAAAAGTAAATCCAGTTAACCTCACCTTTGCAATGTTATAGAGAGCTTCACAAGCATAATAACGAACTCTGCTGTCTTGATCAGCAAAAGAATTAAGCACAGGTGGTACAATTTGCTAGCAGATTACAAGAAACACAAAAGAAATTCATGAACAAAATATCCATGAAAAAAGGTAGTGAAAAAAGAGAAGATTCCATATATAATAAATGGTTTAAAGAATTTAACAATGAAGTTAAATTATCATCAAATATGACACTATGTGCATTTTTTTCTTTTGAGGGGGGTCACAAACACATGAGATCATTTTTATTAATTAAAATGATCAAGAAGGATGGGACATCCATCTTTTTTTCTTTTCTTTTTCTTTGACATCCTTCTATAACATACGCATCGAATCAAAAGAAGAGAAAAAAATCATAAGAAAGAAGCAATAAAAGTTGTGCCTATCAGAAAGAAAGGAAGCAATAAAAGCTGCACAAACGAGAAATGTTAAAAATAAAATTCAAAGTGAAAACCCTAATTACAACTCACGGCAAACAATCCACAACAAAGAACATAAAATGTTTTACTCCTTTTTTGGGTAAAAGGTCCACTATTGATAGGCTAAGCAAGGAAAGAACCAAAAGTCCATCACTTGATTGGCTAAAAGGAACTACCCATCAAATTTCCATAAACCTCCTGTTTTCTTAGTAAAGGCAATAGCAGAATATCTCTCCACTACATGATTAGAAAGACCCAAAGCTTTGACATGCACAAGGCCCTCCAGAAGTGATAGAATCTAAGCCTCAATGTCAAAACCCTCACCTGTAGGTTTAGAGTAGGCCTTTATCACTGTATCTCAGTGATCTCTAAGCACTCCTCCAATCCCAAGCTACCCTGAAATGCCCGAATAATATTCATCAAAGTTTAAGTTAACAGGCCCCTCACAAGGCCATGACCAAAGATGAAAGCCTTGTTGGACAACCTCTTGGACCTGCATAAAATGTTTCAATCTAATAATATAAGACTTGCGAAAGTGTTTCACTAGCAAAGGCCCAAAGGAAAAAGAGTAAAGCAAGTCCCAAAGTGCACCCCACCAAACATCCTAAAAATTATGAAAATTTCTTTCATGCCATATGGTCCAAATCAAATTTAGTTATCAATACTTCATAGAACCCAACCTCTTGGATGATCCCTAGAGCCCCTAAAAGAAATGATCAATATCTTCTACAAAGTGGGACCCAATCAATCCAAGCAAGGATGAACAATGAGTGTACAAACCCAAGGCAACCAAGCAATGAAGAAAAAGATGATACCCTACTGGCAATGGCACTACTATGTGCTTTAAATAGCTTAATCTATGTAAATGAACGGTTTTACAACTACAAAAAGCATATTATGCACTTCCTTACTAAGGAAGTGACTATATCATCAGTATTAATAGGTAATAGGTGTAAATTCTAGAAACTCTTCCCCTGTAACTCTATTTCAATTAATGTTTTTACTCCTAATCATAAAATAAAAAGTCTAGAATTTCTTCTCATAGTATAAATATAGTCATTTCATCTGGTTTAAGTCACAAGTTTGAAGATAAGGAAATTTTCCCTTGAGTTTTCCCAGAGTTTTTTCAAATGCAGCTCCTTTACAGCATATCATGTTAGAAATTTCTAAAAACAGCTGAAGGAAACAGACTAATTTAACTACAAATAAATGAATAAATCAACGAAAATGTGCTTCTGGATTTATAGGCTTCCCTTTCATTGCATTGATTCATAAGTTTTCCCATTATATTTGTTTTGATCATTAATGCTCTACCATTCTACTAGCTTCAACTCAACTCTGCTTTGTAAACAAACTCCAGCTTTGGTAAATTCCCTACCTGAACAAAAATAATAATAATAAAAACAAGGTTCAGCATCATCTATTTTCAACAGCACATCAAACTAATAGTGCGTTTGAAGTGATTCTAAGAAATGTTTCTAGTCTCTCTAATATTTGAACTATAAAAAATTTTAAGTATTAAAAAGGTTATAAACATTTCCTAGAATCACTGTCAAACACACTCTAAATTGTCTGTCAAAGCCAAGTACGAAACCATCCATTTTACAAACTCTACACTAAACACAATCCAAATTTGTGTTTATAAAACCTAAACCTAGGCCCCCAATGAAATCCACTTGGGAAAAGTCAATCTCCCAAGGGATCTTGGCATATTTGTAAAAAACAAAAATCTTTGAACACTTGATCTGGACACCCGTCCTTCCTGAAAATTCTGTTGTTGTACACACCTACCATCTCCCATATACACCAAAACAAGCAAAGGGAGGACCAAAGATCCACATTCTCTTTTATGTTTTTTTGCATTCTTGTCATGTTCCACTACAAGCAAAGAAGCAATCTGACAGGCTTTGGAAAAACCCACTACAAGCCAAATAAAGCCAAAAAAGGTCCCAAAGCTTTCAGGCTCTGACACAATGGATTGTGTTGACTACTTCTTGACCTACACAGACAGCACCCATTGGCCAACAGTCCAACCCCTCCTCATAGGCTGATCAAACATCAAAATCTTCTCCCGAGCAACTTACCATGCAAATAAACAAGCCCCTAAAGGAGCCCTAAATTCCAGATTTGCTTAGCTGGAAACCTCTCAGCAATTTCAGAACACAGTGAATAATAAGACTTGATAATAAAAAATAAAAATAAAAAATCATTCTTTATCCCCCTCAAAACCAATCTATCCTCCCTCCCAATCATCATAACCCTTTTTTTGTATCACAATCATCATAACCCTATGAAAGCAAGGGTGCCATCCTCCCACTCAAAGATCACCCACTCTAACATTACTACTAGAATTTGAACAAGGGATGTGATCTTTCAGCATAGAATTGCTACTCCATCTATCTAACTAGAACCTGATTTAAAATAAAAAATCATTCTTTATCCCCCTCAAAACCAATCTATCCTCCCTCCCAATCATCATAACCCTTTTTTTGTATCACAATCATCATAACCCTATGAAAGCAAGGGTGCCATCCTCCCACTCAAAGATCACCCACTCTAACATTACTACTAGAATTTGAACAAGGGATGTGATCTTTCAGCATAGAATTGCTACTCCATCTATCTAACTAGAACCTGATTTTTAGCTCATTCCCAATAGAAATACCAGTCCTGTGCCAAAACACATTCTGCCCATATCTAAAAGCCTTCCAAATACCCACTCCAAAAGCCTCTCGGCTCTCCTGCATCTTTGAAATTTCAAACACCACCAATCTTACGAAACTTGCTACCAATAACCTATTTCCAAAGGAAATTGTGCTCCACTATGAACCTCCATCACCACTTTCTAAGGAGAGCTTTGTTTAAGGTTGCAAGCCTTCTTAAACCAAAAGCAGCATCCTTCTTATCCTGACAAACCAACCCACTTCCCGAAATGCCCTTTCTTTCCTTAGAGCTTATCCCCACATAATAAGTCACTCTGAATTTTCAAATTTGCGTTTTGAATTCATGCTTCTTTTAGTTATAAAAATAGATGCAGAACATTGTTTGATTTTACACGTGTAAACTGTAATATTAATTTTTTGCCATTATATTGAATCATATTAAAATAGAAAAGTGAAGGGAAAAAAATCTTCCTATGGAAAATACCTGAAAGTATTAGAAAAGGAAAATACAACATAACTAGACAAGTGCACAAGTCAGGTATTGCCATCCAAACCTATGGTTTACAGATCCAGTGCTGCAACACCCCTTAAAGTTCTTTGTCCTATAAGTAAAAGTTGTAGTAATAAGAAAAAGATATAAAGATGAAGGGGTTTAGCTGACCCCTCCAGGGAGGGAGTAGTTTTATTTTGGTTCATAACTTTTTCTTCTTAATTGGGGTACACATAGGATTTAGGGGTTTTGTTGTCTTACAGTGAAGGACGTCTCATTGCCAACAAGAATTTGGTTGTTTTATGAACTTGATGCTGATAAATTTGTAGAACTAGAGATATGTCCTAGAAAACTGAACTTTCATCCTTCCTTCCCTTTTAATCCTTAATACATTTCTCTCTCTTGTATACAAAACAAATATATCATTTGCTCAAGTAGAGTGACAAGGATCATCCCTCAACAACGTAATCCAAGATAGCAACTCTTCAAGAAATACGTCTCTGTTAATGATATACTAGCTAAAGACATAAGCCAATCTCCCAGAGATAAATATCCACTGATGCTTCCTCCCCTTTGGCACAAGGCACAACACAAAGCGTGCGCCTAAGTGAAGTGAAACCTGACCTAGTATGCATATCAATTTTATAAAATATGATCCAAAACCCAATTCATTCAATAAAAAATTTAAGATTTCAAACATTTAAAAGAAGCATTCAACAAAAAAAGTAATAAAATGATATAAATTTTAATATACAATTAGAAATTTCAAGAATAAAAGTGTTTTAAAATATAAAGTAAAGTAGACAACACATGCCTCTTCAACAAGGCACATGTCTTGGCAAGCAAGGCGTTATAGCTAGGGAGTGGTTGCGCCTTGAGCCTAGGCGTGCTTTAAGCAAACCTTTTAAAACTATGAATCCAAACAAACAAGAACCTTGGCTAAAATTGGAAATTTCCAAATAGAAGCAGAGTGAAAGTCATTCATGCAAGTTTATATCCTATTAAAGCATTTCATAGACAAGCCTAATTCCTTAATACACACACAAAACATGAGGAGAATTTGAACTTAGACCAACCCTAAACCCACCCCATCCTTTACCACCACAACCCAAGGCCAACAGTCATTACAAACAAGCCTAATTCTGCAGAGATATCCACCCCACAAATCATGTGGGCGGGCTGAGAGCCACAAGCTAAACCAAAAAGATTATCAAATGAGTCTAAACCCAAATCCTGTCCACAATGAAAAAGAAAAATAAGGCACGGACAAGTTGAGCTCGTCATTCATCAATTATGAAATTTTCTAAACAAATCAAGGTACTGACAACCACAGGATCACCTATGATATAAAATCTTATACTCCATTACCACTACAAAGAAACTTTCTCCACAGCTTCCTCAATGATTATGACATATGGATGGGGAAGAGATGCATTGACTGGGCAAGTGGGATCCCCCAAAGCCCCAAGAGGGATTTTCACTTCACTAATTCTGTATTTTCGCATTGTTAAGTACCACATTAAAATCACTCAGCCTTGCTATATACCCCCAAGCGGAATTCATGATAAGTCAAGGCAATACATCCAGTCAAGCATAAAGCATCAGAAACTTCCCTAATGCAAAATATATAAGTTTCCTTTTCCACAGATTGATTCACTTTGTGTTTTAGGATCAGTGTTGTCAAAAGCAAAAGGTGATATCAAGGCAATAAGACTCCTTTTAGCCTAAGGCGAAAAGCGAAAGACAAGGCAATGGTCTAACTATAATAAGGCGATAAAAAATATACATATATTTACCTATTCAATATTCAACCAATATAAGTGTTGTCTTCAACAATCAATACTGTTAGTTTTTCATCACTCACGATGTCTTATAAAATTAACAAAATAGTAATAATTATTGAAAGTATTAAATATTATACCCCATATTATAAAAAACATTATATTGTTTAAATATATTTATCATATCTAAATGTATATTCTAGTTTTTCAAACATCTAAAAAACAAAATAAGATATTGAACATTCTAGAGAAGCTCTAGGCATCATCATCATAGTCATTATTGAAATTAAAATTGTCATTACTTCCATCAAGACTAGATTGATAACCCTCCATCTTATTATCTCTATAATTGATAATATAATATTTTATCTTATACTTTGTTTAATCCAATGTTAGATTGAATGAAATTATAATCTAAGTATGTTTAATATTAATTCATGGTCAAAGGCCACCTCTATGCCTTGTGCCTTATCCCAAGGCGATTGCCTAGGCGTTGCCTCTTTGAAGTCGCTTTGCCTAGGTCTTCAAAAGACGACTTTTATCTACCCTGTCTAGCTTGATGGCCTAGGCGACCCAGGCAATCGCCTTTGATAACACTATTCAGGATACCTCTAGACTACATTTAAAGAACCTCCACTAGTAGTTAACAGCCACTGCAACGCAAAAGAATATAATATAGGTGAGATTCTCCTTCAAAGACCACGAAATCTTCAATCCCCTGCCTCTAAGTAGACTTGAAATAACCACTTTTGCCATTATGATACTAGTTGAAGAAACCCATTTGCTATGAGCACTACATAAGTTAATTAAATACTTATGCTTTTAAGCTAAATTACTAGAGTTACGTGCATCACCGGAATACCAACCCTTTAACTTGTGCACACATGGAAGGGTGACACCCTGGCTTGTACACAACCTTACTATGATTATCTAGAGAGCAACATGTGTCAGACATGGGATGAATGTTTTACTCATAGAAGCTAATCTTGCTAATGTTAAACCGCAATCTATACATACCCACCTACAATGGAGTCGTTACCACAGCTAACTGACTGCACCCATCACAAATTGTAGCGCCACTAAGTTAATTACAATAAACAAATTTTCATGACTTGCTCATAAGAACTTTGAACCTAGGCTATATAGAGTAATTAGAATTTGCGAAGGGTACCAACTAACAAACATGCAATTAAAGAAATACACCAGGCTTCTTGCATTTCTCCGTTTATCCACTCCATCCAAGCAGTTTCACGGCATCAGTGAAACATCAAACAAGATTTTCCAAAAATAAAAACACAACAACATAAATTTAAAGAAAGAAGTTGGCAAAACCTTCAAAAGTGACAGAATTTTGCATGGAATCCCTTACCTCAAGGTGCTGTGAGGCTTCCGAAGTCAAACCGACCGTTGCAGCAGCCAAGCCTATCAATCCTCCCTACAGAAAGGAACTCAAAATTCAAGCAATTATCAAGAAAAACAGAAATAAGATCCAATCCAATCCAGCCCAAAGGAAACAAAACCTTGCGGTGATTGGCCTGCGGGGAGAAGGTGTATTCCGTGGTCAGCAAGTTAATCACCGCCGTAATCTTATCATGATCTCCGGCGGCCGCAAGCGTCTTCACGATTCCTTCCACCTGCAGCGAACGCCAGAAAATTCACATTACTAAATCATCAATCAAGATCAAGCCCAAAAACCCTAGAAAACAGAGAGAAGGAAAACCTCGAGAGCCGCATTCTTCCGCTTCTCGTATAGCTTGTCAGATAGATTTCGAAGAACGGCGGCGGGGATTACAGAGAGCGCGTCCATTATCAAAACCCTACAAACAAAAAGTTTCCCTCAATCCCCACAGATTCAAAAAATTCTCCGCTTTCGGATCATGTTTCCTTAAAACACCACTTCCATATTTGCCCTAGATAAAATCCTTCAACCGATGAGATCTAATCATCTAAATTGTAGTTGAATTTGGGAAATTGGTTTTTTCCTTTTTGTTTCCCCTATTTTCTTGTTTTTGAGTTTTTGAATGTCATCGGGAAATTCTATTTTATTTTATTTTATTCTTATTTTTATTGGTTTTAGACTTTTAGTTTTAGCCTTTAAGGGTCTCACCGGAGATGCTCTCCTCTCTCTCTCTCTCTCCCCCTCACTGTACAGAAAATTACTTACAAGTGCCGTTGTCTTGAAGGCGTTGTAGAATTCCATAATCCCAAAATGCCCTTAACATCCCTTTTTCGTAACGCTCCAAAGCCCCGACCGCTCTCATAGCCTCGTTTAACATTTAAGTATTTAACTCGGAGAGGGCATCGTTGAAAGCCAAAGTTTAGTTAAAGTACTTAAAAAGTAAAAAGATGTTTTCAGAAAGTTTATAAAAAAAAATTAATTTTTTTAAATATTTTTAAATTAAAAACGTTTTTTCAAATTTCTTAAAATATATTTGATAATATTTTTATTTAAAATATTCTTAATAAAATTGTTTTTTTATAAAAATATTGTTAGTACCATCAAATCTTTCACAAAAAAACATTATAATTAATCTTTCAATGATATAATAATTTTTTATATTTTTTAAATCTTATTACACATCTAATTTTTTTTTACTGAAAATGTTTTCTAAAATTACTTTAAAATGTGGGTAATTATTTACCATTGTCAAATAAATAAGTGGATTTATCCAAATTGTTTGAATGCCATGGCATTGCACCATTAACCACAACCTACTTATCCGCTAATACTTATCCACTAATATCTCAAGATTCTCAACTTCAATGGATAAACCATTAAATCCATCATTTAAAGCAACAGTCATCATCAATTCATTCAACTTGCTTTATCCCATAATGCGTGCCTACGGCTATTCCCATAGATGGCCACAGCCTATCATTCACTAGCCACAATAGACAAAATAAAAAAATTTAAAAAAAATGTATGATCATGCATTATGTAGTTGCAAAATTTGACTTGGAGCCGATGAGTATGATCCACGCACACGATACCAAATTGGGGGTGGCATTCAGTCCGCACATTCTGCTTCGTATCTTTCCTAATCGACGTGCATAAGTGCATCATCGCCCTCGAATTGAATTCCCCTTTCGGCCGTGATAACGAGTTGCTGAATAGGAATATGCCGGTGGCTTAAGCCGCTAAAATGAGACTTTCAAAAGTCAACCAAACATGGGTCCTATATTTATTTTTTATTTTTTCATAAGTTTTATCAATATTTAAGATTTTTAATAAAAAAGTACACATCGTTGTTATTATTTTATATTTTTAAAAATAAAAAATATATCCCATGACACGTAATAATTGTTGAATTTGAGAATTCATAGAAATAAAATCATCTCCCACTTTGTATTATACCTCTACCTAACCTTATAAACATAATTTTTTATAATATAGTATACCATTTATTTGATTTATTCATTAAATTTCATTTAAAAAAAATCAAGTTTTTATTTTTAAAAATAATATATTATCTACTTATATCATAAAGGTCTAATGATTTTATATCTATATCGATTTTATTTATTTATAAATTAATCTAATTTCTCCGTACTTTAATAACATCCATTTATGTCACGATCCAAATTTTATAGCATTCATTACCTTAGAATTTTCCCAATCTCAATATGAAAACCTAATTGTCGTCCATGTGTTATAGTGAACGGATTGGTCCTAGTCCGAATTCCTATGCAGGGTGGTTGAACCATGAGGCATCCAAAAAACAAGGACGAGTTACCTGTAAGATGGTTCAATCGGGTGGGTATTCAGAAGCACTTTTCCCGTGCTATCCATTTGAAAAACTGTGGGTGTGAAAGTGAAGTGCACCCACCCTTCCCCTTTCCAATTACTAGAAAACCCTGTCTCCTCCACATTCGCGTTGTTGCTTTGCAAAAGTGACCCAGATTTGAGGGGATGAAGGGATCTGTAAATCCTAAATAAGAGGACAGAATTCACAATCGTAGGACCCAAGCTGTCCTGAAAATGAGTGTAAATTGAGGCGCACACACAGCATTCATTTATTCTATGATTCAATGGAGTGGACGGTGCCAACAAGACAAGCTGGTCAAAAACGATAAGCACTTCCCGATTAAGCCGTTGTCACTGAATAAAACATTTTCTATGTAATTGTAAGTCTGAGGACATGTTGAAAGCAACTTGGGCTTAAAAAGCCCAAAAGAAAAAGTCAAAAAGGTTTTTTTTTTCTTCCTTGTCTGCTGCTTCTGACATGTGGAACAAGTCCTTTGAATTTGTTCCCAAAAGGAGTGATGTCACAACGGATAGAGCGATGGAGGCTGTCTCCACCTTCAGAAATACTGAAAATTTGTTCCAACCATTGATGGGAAGTTGGGAGCTCAAGTTATATTTATTTGTGTTTAAAACAAATATTCCACGTATATTTATTGCTAAAAATACCATTTATTTAAAATAGTTAATAATATTCTAACCTTTTAAGATTTTAAATTTATAAAAATAGTTCCAAAATATTTTTAGTCATTTCTTTTTCTTTTTAATTTTTAAAATTTAAGACAGCAAAAATCTTTTTAAGCTTGATAAACTATTTTAAAAAACAAATCTAAAAAAATAATTTTTAAAAATTATTCTATGATTTTTGTACAAAAAAAAACCTATTTAAAAACCTAAAAAAAAAATTAACCTATTTTTAATATTTTAAATTATTCTATATATTTGTATAATTATTTTTTAAAACAATCTTAAAAAAATAAATAAAATATTTCTCAAAAATTCTATTATGAACAATTTTCAAAAATAATTCCCTAATAGAAAAATTATTACCATTTTATATTTTTAAAAACAAAAAAAACAAACAAGACATCTAAAAAACTAGATGAATTGACATGAACCTAATTATAACTATTGTGAACCCACTAAAATTCGAATCATATTTAAATAATATTGTGAGATCGTGTCAAAATGGTCCCCACTTATCTCCCACAACTCACGAGTGACAAAACTGATGCAAGCACATTTGGGTAGGCTCCACCATGGATTTCTTTTCATCTCAGAACAAAATATTCCACAAATCATTACATCTTCTCCGTAAGACCAAAGATTACTGTTACATTTAAATAATTAAATGTGATGTTCCAATATGGAAAATGAACGTTTTTATTTGCAGAGCTAAAACAGCACCAGAGTGGAGAAAGGACATTTGAAACACTACTGGGCATGGAATACAAGGCAATCAGTACAGCTCAAAAGAAAAAGGACTTATTAGGGACTCCTCCAGCTCTCGGAAGCCACGGTAGACAGCCTCGGTCTGGCTCTGTGGAAGGGCTAGCCTCCGCACCTCGGTCATATACCTGTTTTTCCAAATTCATCAAGAAGCAGAGTGAAAATTCAGAACAGAGACTATGAGTTTGCAGTACAAATTAAGAAGTTTAGTTCAAGAATGCACGGCTCTAATAAGTGAAACTACTTTGGAACAGATCACCAAAAAAACATGTATGTATTCAAATTCTCTGGTCAAAAAAACTATTTGCCGAAAGTAGAATGAGAATATATCAACAACTGGATTGAACCTCTAATTCTTTTGCATCAAAATTCCAGTATGTGAACTCTCACAAAAGAACCTGTGTCCTAAAAAGACAACTTGCTTTCTCGTATCTTATCCTCCCAGTCCTATATTTTACTTGCAGCACTATTGGTAGAGGCATGCCATCCAATGCATAGGCTAGATAGAATGAAGACCAGTTATCTCTCCAAACACAATAGAGCAGCACTAGTTGGAAGCAGTAAATCAGAACGCCACATGAAGAAGATTACTAATTACTATTGTGGGTGAACGGTCCATTTCATTAGACGTGCAGAGAAATCCACATGATATTGTCGCAAGATAAAACCAGGCCTCACTATTTTTTTCCCGCTCAGAAGCTCTACAGAATGTTTACCAGCCAAAAGAAGCCAAAGAAGAAGAGCCAAAAGATCAACCAAGGGGGCAGCAAAAAGAGAGACAGAAACCGTCATTTCATGGTGCCATGTCAAAACTTGCTACTTAAAGCATGCATACAATCTTATCATCATCCTCCATATTTCCAGATCTGCTCCATGTTCAGTACCACGCCAACTTGCCAGTCACCAGCATAAAACTCTCAATCAAAGGAACCACATGATTGGACCAATTTTTTTGGATCCTAACTGCAGATATCAACCTCCAGAATCACTAAGGGAAATAGTTAGCACCAATAGGTGAGAAGCCTTCCATAATCCTACAGGCCTTTCCCCATATAATAAGACAAAGACACTGTGTCCATCCACAGTACATAAAAGGTTCTAATGTCAAAAGGCTGAAATGCAAAGTAACTGTCCAAACAAACACAGATTTGCATACAAGGTGTTTAACATAGACAAGAGAAAAGGGAAAACTAGGAGTGTCATTGCTATGAAATCTTGCTCTTATCCAAACAGACAGCAGGTCAATCACCGAGACACCCAAATGGGGTTCCAAGAACTGCACAACCTTCATTTAATCACCAAATATTTCTATTTTAGTTTCTAGGTTTTGAAACCACAAGCAAACAGAAGATCCCCCAACTTCAAACACCAAATATTTGATTGATAACTTTTGAGGAAATCTTCAAACAACTTTCACAGAAAACCGTTTTGGCGATTTGATAAACATTGCTCATGTGGATAGAACTTAGTCCAGAAGTAGGAATCCAACAAATCCAATATAAGGGCAATGATTTTAATCCATTTCAATAAGACACCAGTGATATAATCAAGAAGCTTGAGCTCTGACCTCCAAACACTCTTGAGAGCTAAATAACTTCACTGAATTATTACCTCCACACTATCTCCAAATTTCGATTCCATTATACTTGATTTTCATAGTTCCAGAGGTGGTTCAGAAAGATTAAAACAGAATCTACATAATGTAACTTTAGTAAACCTGGGGCTAAAAAATAAGAGAATAGTAAAAATATTGATGTCATGAGACACTAAAAAAGGGCCATTTTTATTAGCTTTGGCCCCCTCCTAAAAATGGATAAAATCAATTTGCTCTTTGAGTAACTAGGCCAGCAGGGCATTGGAGGGATAAGGAGTATATTAGAAGTCATATGAAGCAGGAAGAAGATGACCTTAAAGATGAGGCTAAGATCCAGCCTTCATTGGAGGACTGCAAGAAGCTAGAACTAGATGGTCTGGTTGTGGTGAAGAGAGATTCTAATGTGGTTATTTCTAGGGTGAAACAAGGGAAGGTGGGGCTCTGGTGCACTGTTTCGTGAGGAAGGTTATAGATAGATCAAGTGAGGATAGGTGGAAATAATTATATATATAAAAGATTTTACAATAAGGTCACAGACTTCACAGGTCAATTTTTCAAAGTGTGAAACAAGGTAAGGTGGCTATTTCAAGGTTGAAATGAGGTAAGGTGGATTCTGGTGCAATGTTTTGTGAGGAAGATCATAGATAGACCAAATGAGGATTACAAAGGTGGTAAATACTTGATAAATAGAAGATTATAACAAGGTCACATGCTTTACAGGTCAAATGTTCAGGGAATGACCTGCATTTGAAGGTCAAAATTTGCCTCAGTTTGGTGGAGACAGTCATCAGATGATGATATGGTCATGAAGTTTAGGTATGCCAAAAAAGAAACAGTTAGATCATTTGCACAACATTTGAAATATATGCAACAAGGACAAAAAAAACAAAAAGAAATTGACCTGTTTGCAGCACTTGTGATTTTATCTCGAACCCCTTGGTTAATGACAGTTGTTTGCTCCAAAGAAAATGCACCACCTAAAATTAGAGAAGCTCCAGTAGCACTTGTGCCCATTCTCTGTGCAAATACAGACATTGCCCATTCACGAAGAACCACAAGAACTGAACGGAGAAGGCGCAACCTCAGGTTTGGCGATGGCAAAATAGCTCCATTTGATAACAATTGTTCATAAGTGTTTAATACAGGTTCAGTTGCACCCTTGCAAGCAGCGAGAAGAGCTCTCACAACATCTTCATCTCCAACAGGTTCAACCCCAGAAGCTAACCGCTCCTATAGAAACAAGAAAGCTTTGTTAAATAAAAGCAGCTAGCACATGAAGGCAAAATTTCATTTAATCAAGGAAATTAGCTTTTCACGGAATACATTTCATCATAATCAGCAAGTTTGCAGTAAAATGATACAGGTAGGTGCACTGTAGAAATGGAATGATATTCTGTGATCAGCTTGCTCTGTGGGGGCAAAGTGGTTCACTGTGGTTTCCCTAGAAGGTACAGGGTGTCCTGGGGGTAGGACAATTTTTGCCAACAAGTTACAAAGCCTTGGGGTGGTTCCTCTTCTTTTAGGTTCTGAACTTTGCCCAAAGGGGGACTGTTGTAGAAGGTGGTGAGATGGCCTTTTCAAATGGAAAATTTTGCAGAGGTTTTGAGGAAGCCCCATTTTGATGTGGGTGATGCTACATTGTTCTAATGACGTTCTATGCAAAATCAACATTAAGAAGGCTATGATAATGTAATTAGGATTTCTTGTATGAAGTTTTTGAGAATATGGGCTTGGCCAATGGTGGATTGGGTGAATTAAATGGTGTATCTCTACAACTAGGCACTCAATGCTTGTTAATGGTACTCTTTTTGGTTTCTTTCAAAGTTTTAGGGGTTTAAGACAAAAAAAACCCTCTTTCTCCTTAATTAGTCATTTTGGCGATGGAGGCTCTTATTTGACTTCTAAAGAGAGCAAACGAGGGGGGGTTTCATCTTGGGTTCTAAGGTGGAATTTAGAGGTTATTTGGCTAAGACACCCTGATTTTTTATGAGGCATGCAAATATCAAATGAGGACGCTCCCATCCATGTATTTAGGTCTCTCTTTGGGGGTTGCCTAAATTGAGGGTGGTCTAGGACATGGTGGAACAAAGGGTTCAGAGAAGACTTTTTTTTTTTTGATAGATAAACATCAGAATATATTAGAAAAGGTTAAAAAGCCGCATGTATACAGGGGGTATACACAAACGCCCAAAAAGAAAAACTGAACAAAAGAGGGGGAGAACCTCACCCACCCTCAAGTGGCCGCAAGCCACTCCAAAAAGCTACATAGAGAATAGGTATCCTCACCAATGTACACCCTAGCCCAACTCCACAAATTACATACAAAAAAATTCTTGAATTTTTGTATATCTAAAGACCCCCCCCTAAAAGCTAACCTATTCCTTTCCTTCCAAACCGTCCAAAAAATGCACAACGGAATGGAATTCCAGGTGTCTTTTCTTTTTTTCCCCACAAAAGAGCCCCTCCAACTAAGTAACACTTCTATAACTGATTCTGGGAACACCCATTGGACTCAAAAAATGGCGAGAACGATCTCCCAAAGAGTCTTAACCACTGTACAATGTAACATAATATGATTCGCATTTTCCTCTTCACATCCACACAAAAAACACCGGTTAGGGAGCTGCCACCCCCTTCTTTGAAGCTTATCCAAGGTGAGTATCTTCCCCCACGAAGCTTCCCAAACAAAAAAAGACACTTTTGTTGGCACCTTATCCATCCAAATGCGTCTGTTCGGGAAAACGCAGGCTGAGGACCCAAACAGCATTTTGTAAGCACCCTTAGCCCCGAAAACACCATTGCTTTCTCTTTTCCATCTCACAGCATCCTCCTCAGTCGAAGTCCTAAAATCCTTCAGCAGATTCAGCATATTTCCTATCTGTTCCAGCTCCCAATCATTGAAGTCTCTAGCCAATCTGAGATTCCAACCTCCTTGACCCAGGCTAGAGTCCCACACTTCACTTACTTTGGCATTCCTATGACCCGCCAAGGTAAACAGCTGAGGAAAAATTTGAGAAAGCGCCTCATTGCCGCACCACTTATCCGTCCAGAACAAAATTCTGGTCCCCTTGCCTACCTTAAACACAATACTCTCCTAGCACCAATCAGCTTCCTTCATGATCTCCTTCCACAATCCCACTCCATAAGGCCCACAAACGTCCTTAGTCCTCCACCCGCACCCCTCTTGACCATATTTCACCCCTATCACCCTTTTCCATAGGTTCTCTTTCTCATAGGCGTATCTATCAGAAGGGTTCAGAGAAGACTTAAAATGTGGAAGTGGCAATATCTATCAAAAGGGGAGCAATCGACTTTGATTAAAAGTACCTTGTCTAGTCTACTCATTTATTTCATATCCCTATATGTCATGTCAAGATCAATTATCTCTCCATTCAAGGCTCTCCTTGGCAAGTGGTATTGGAGACTTGTGTCAAAAAGGAAACCTTTTCAGAAATAGGTTATTATAGGGAAGTTTGGAGAAGAAGAAGGGGAATAGTGTTTTATAGAGGCAAGGGTGGGGTTTAGTATAGGGTTATGGAAAGCAATATGGAGTAAGGATAAAATTATTGGTTTTCATGAAATTTATTTATTTATTTTTTTTTGATAGATAAACAACCAAATATATTAGAAAAGGCTAAAAAGCCACACGTATACAGGGAGTATACTGAACAGCCCTACACAAGGCTAGAAAAAACAAAACAAAGGGGAAAAAAACCCACCCACCCTCACCCACCCTCAAGTGGTCCCAAGCCACTCCAAAAAACCTAAAAGAGAGTAGGTTTCCTCACCATTGTACACCCTAGCCCAACTCCACAAGTTACATACAAAAGAATTTTTAGATTTCTGAATATCTAAAGACCCTCCCCTGAAAGCTAACTTATTCCTTTCCTTCCAAACCATCCAAAATATGCACACCGGAATGGAATTCCATATCTTTTTTCTTTTTTTCCCCACAAAGGAACCCCTCCAACTAAGTAACACCTCTATAACCGACTCTGGGAACACCCATTGAACTCCAAAAATGGCAAGGGTAATCTCCCATATAGTTTTAGTCACTGTACAATGTAAGAGGATGTGATTCGCACTTTCCTCTTCATAGCCGCATAAGAAGCACCGGTTTGGGAGCTGCCACCCCCTTCTCTGAAGCTTATCCAAAGTAAGGATCTTCCCCCACGAGGCTTCCCAAGCAAAAAAAGACACTTTTGTTGGAACCTTATCCATCCAAATGCGCCTATACGGAAAAACCCCGGCTGAAGAGCCACTCAAAATATTGTAGGCCCCCTTGGCCCCAAAAACTCCATTGCCTTCCCGCTTCCATCTCACTGAGTCCTCTTCAAGAGAAGTCCTGAAATCCTTCAAAAGATTCAGCATATCTCCTATCTACTCCATCTCCCAGTCATTGAAGTCTCTAGTCAACCTGAGATTCCAACCTCCTTGACCCATACTAGAATCCCACACTTCACAAACTTTGGCATTCTTGTGACCCGCCAAGGTAAACAACTGCGGATAAGATTGAGCAAGCGCCTCATTGCCACACCACTTATCCGTCCAGAACAAAACTCTATTCCCCTTCCCAACCTTAAAAACAATGTTCTCCCAGCACCAATCCACCTCCTTCATAATCTCCTTCCACAACCCCACCCCAAAAGGCCCACACACTTCCTTTGTCTTCCACCCACATCCCTCTTGACCGTATTTCACCCCTATCACTGTTTTCCAAAGGTTATCTTTTGAGTTGAACCATCAATATTTCACCCCTATCACTGTTTTTTTGCTTGGGAAGCCTCATGGGGGAAAGTTTTAACTTTGGATCAACTCAAAAGAAGGGGTTGAAGAAGAGTCTACTAATCACATCTTAATTCACTGCACGAAGACTAGAGTTTTGTAAGAGTTATTATTCGCCCTCTTTGGGGTGACTTAGGTTCTCCCTTGTTCGATAAGGGAGACTCTCCTTGGTTGGTTTGGGTCCTTTGTAGGCAAGAACCGCAAAAAAACTTGGAAACCGACTCCTTTATGTCTTTTTTAGGCGGTGTGGAAAGAAAGAAATAGCATAGCGTTTGACAATGAAGAGTTTTAAATACATAGATTGAAGTATTCTTTTGTGTAGTTTATGGTCTTGGACAAAGTTGTATATAGATGTTTGCCCTTTATCTTTAATCGACTTTTTTGATTGGTTAGGCTTTAGGTGAGGGCGGGTGAGGTTTTTGTTTTCCTCCTGTTTTGCCCTTTTTTGCCTTTTGGCACCTATTGTATACTTCTTGTATGCCTTGGGTTGTCAGGCTTCCTTTTTCTAATTAATATACTCTCTACTGTGTTTATCCATCAAAAGAATAAAATAAAATAATTTTTTGTTTAACAATATTTATAATTTTATTTACAAATATTTATTTTTCTTGTATTTATTTACTATATAAAAGATATAAAGAAAGATTTATTTAGATACAATGATTTTATGTTTTTAACGATAAGTTAAATTGAATTCAAAGATAGAATAAGTAAAATTAATATAAAGTTTTTATGAAGTATATAGAGAATATAATATAGGTATACATGTTTTAACATTAACGACAAACTTGCCCACCTAGAAATGTGCTGGAATACCAAGTTGGTGAACCTGATTCAAGTCTCACACACGCTGCTCCTTCAATTTTTTATTTCAAGCGTTGACCACAATGGAACCTTAGCAAAAAATCAAAGAAAACCGATAAAATTGGGAAATTTTGCTTCAAAGATTTTTCTCTCCATTAATTATATCAACCCCAACTAATATTTGAAATTTCAGAAAATTTTAAACTTTGATAAGGTGAGGGTGAAGAGTTTCAAAAGTAAGATTTGTTTTATTGTGGGTAATGGATGGAGTAAACTTTTGGAACGATACCTGGTATAGGGATTCTTCTTTGAGGGTTTCTTTCCTGTTGTTGAATGCTATAACCACCTCAAAGGATGTTTGGGTAGCAAATGTATGGGAGCAATCCAACGAAAGGAAGGAGCATGAGGGGGAGTAGCATTAGTTCCATGTTTCTTAAGATAACTCCATGACTAGGAGTTGGATGGTGTTGAAGCATTCTTTTTAAGATTATAAGGAAAATCAATAAGGAATGTTGAAGATAGGTTAGCGTGCATGGCCTCAAATAGTAGCAACTTTTTAATTAAATCCTATTACTATTGGTTGGAGCATGGGAATCAAAGTCCTTTCCAATGGATATTATTTGGAATCCATGGGTGGGTTCCAACAAAAGTGAGTTGTTTTGCATGAGATGCAGTTTGGAAACGAATATTAACTACAGATAAATTAAAGAGGAAATGACTAACTTTGGTTAATACATGTTTTATGTGTAAAAGGTGACAAAAAATCTGTTGAACACATCCTCCTTCATTGTTCCAAGGCAAGAATGTTATGGCACCTGGTCTTCTCCTTTTATGGAATTGCTAAATTTATCAATTAAAACAACACTTCTAAGTTGGCATGGACTTTTCATCAAGAAGAAGTGGAAGAAAGCATCAAAAGCTGCTCCTTGTATTTTGGTCCGTAACCTATTCTCTCCTAAGGAAATTAGTACCTAATATGATAAATTGGTTCAACTAGAAAACCCAACCACTTGGAAAGACTTAGCACTCACAGAAATGATTGAAATGTTTTGGACAATTAGGAAAGAAAAATAGATAGGCCTTTGACAATGTAAAGTTATTAGATAAAGAGCTTAAATCCTTTTTTATGAGTAATTTTTGGAGTTGGTCAAAGGGGGTTTAGAGGATGTGTCCATATCTATGGCAGACTTTGTCAATTATTGGTTAGGCTGTAAGTAAGGGAAGGGAGTGTTTTTTGTTCTCTCTTTTTGTTCCTTGCCTTGTCGTGCCCTTGTATATGTCACGTGTACTTTGTGCACCGTTTTTTTGATAGTTAATAATATATTGATTTCCTTGCCTATCAAATAATAATAATAATAATAACTAGACAAAGATGCTTAAAGATATGTGAAAAATGTACCAATGCAGCCTTCTCAAGGTGGAGACATAATGTGTCCAAAGGTAAAACAGCTCCATCTCCAGGATAAATGTGAGAACCAACCCTCTTCAGGACTGAACAAGCTTCAGCAATGCCGCCTTTTGAAAGAGCTTGATCAATAAGTCTAGCCCAGGTTTCTCTTACAATGCTACTATCAGCATCACCAGAATAGTTAGCAAAATACAGCATTTCCAGGCATATCTGAATGAGGAAAAGGAAAAGAAATTCCATTATGATCTGGAAAATAAAAAATGCATTAACAATCTGAATTTTATTCAATAAAAAGATACTGTTTCAATATGACAGCATGCCCAGGGTTCGTGTTTATTTATCAAAAATATATATATATATATGATAGCATGCCCAGGGTTCGTATCCTGTATAACTATAATGAATTTATGCAAAATTTTATAAATGTAAATTAAGAAAGCACAGGGAAACAAGAAAAAGGGGAAAAAGAATAATAATTCAAGCCTTGGAAACATTCACTAATATTAGAAACTGAGTAAGCTAGGAGAATGGAAGAAAGGAGAGAAACCAAATACAAATAATCCCCATTACCACCTCCTAAATATTACATAAAAAATGTAAAGAGATAAAAATTATGTGAGATTGTACTAATGGGCCAATAGGTTTTTAGTCTAACATGACGCAGAACTTACCTTCTTACAAATGGGATATATAGTGATAACTAAACATAAATAATCCACATATTTCACTTCAATAATGTGAATAATAAAGAAAAGATTATGTAGAGAAAGTGAGGGTAGGAAAGTACCTCCCAAAGCTCAAATGGAACAGCATATTCATTATATAGTTGAGTAATACTCTTCAAATCCAGTGATATCTCTCTGGCCTTTTCTTGTACAGTGTTTGCAAAATTGGTATCAGCATTCAGGTTGCTCTCAGAGCATGATTCATTCAGGACAGATTCAGATGTAACATTGGAAGATTCTAATCTGGAAGCTATAGCCTCCAGTTCCCCTTTGATCTTTATTTGAAACCGGAGAACAGCAAGCTTCCCTTCAAGCAAATCCAGCAGTCCATTGTCAGAGGCACCCCGGACAGAACCTACTAGACCGTCACTATTGCTTGCATTCTTTGCCTGCAGAACTGCATTACTCAGGTACTGGCGCCTGATACCATTGACAAGATGAAGGTAATTATTAGGCAATATCCAATCTTTGGAAAGATGGGATGAACTTCGGTCTTTGGTAAACAATTACAGACCCCACATGACCTAGGGTCAATTTGGTTCTTCTCCATAAACAACTTGGTTCTCTTCTAGGTTGAATGAACATGAAAAACAACCTAGTTCTATTCGGCTCTAGCTTGATACAATAGCTAAACTTCCCCAACCAGAGAATTAGCCCTATCGTATGTGTATATTTAAGTATATGTTCATAAATTAAAGAAATCCCATACATAGATTAAGTGGCACTACACCAGAGTACTCATTGAATCGATCATAGTTGTTAACTAGTTAAAATATATCACATATCGTTTCTTTTATTTTTCTATATTGTGTATCAAATCATATCTTGTATCTCAATCATATATTGGAAGAATGAAGTATAGAACAATATATAACCAATTTTAGGAAAAAAAAAATAGCAAGATTAAAAGAGTTATAAACATTCATCAATATTATGGACATGAAGACATTCAACACTAGATTTTGACAACTCAACGTTAACAATAAATGACATTTGAATGTATAGATCATGATCAAATCTTTTCCAAATCTTGTATCCTAAGCGATAGACCAAATCTTTTCACAGAAACAAAATTTTTGTATCATTACCAATTGAAAAATGAGTAAAACTGTAAAAAATCCAAAGAAAATATAAGCAATAGCCTTTCAAAGTCAACGGTGCAACCATGTAGGCTTCCCAAACATTAGAGTGCAATCACAGACACTCAAGAAGAACCTGTGCCATAAAGTGTCATATTCCCTAAGGAACCTCTAGAGCCATTTACCTAAGAGAACTCTAATAAAAAAAATCCTCCCTAGATCCAAACCCCCTCCTTTAGTGTGAACAATTGTACATTAAACAAAAGCAAGGAGAGAAACTATGAATGGACACTTAAAACTACCAAACTAAAACCTAGGCTTAGGTTGTCTTGGTACAGCATTAAAACCTGACTTAATGGGTAATAAATAGCAACCCTAAATCCAAGCATAATCCATCTGAAAAGGCACTGGGTTCACAGAAGACTTCATAAGGAAAGGAGAAGAGATTGCAACAATTTAGAAGGGGTGTTGCCGACCTCTGCTCTAAAGTAGGGACATCTCCTGCATCCGTTGAGCGCCTCTCTGCCAGTCTTAGTAATACATGAGCTGCAAGTACATGTTGCCTCTTCAAGACATAATACCGTGCCAAAAGATCAAAATACTTGGTTTGATTGGATGGAATAGGTGCTCCAAATAGACCCACTGGAGACCTTGTTGATGTTATAGAAGAAACAGCCCGAACCTATGAGACAGATAGCAGACAAGTCAGGAAGATACAAAATAATACAAACTTCTGCCAGAACTAATTCTGTAAGTATCAAAGGAGATGAACTAAAGGTTCGCAAACCCAAGGTGTAAAAATAAATACAACCAAAATTTAAAATAAATGAAAACCTCTTGAAAAAAAATGTATATCAATGCTTTAAATGAGATCCAAAAAGGAGAACAAAATAAAGGGAACAAATAAACAAAACAAAAACCTCTTGCAAAGATTCACGACCAGCATTCTGCAGAAAAGGCACCAGATCAGGACCTCCATATTCTAAAAGCTCATTTTCAAGGCCCAAATCGATCATAGTGCGGTACAAGTACTCATGAAAGACTCTGTCAGATGATTGAACACCAAGCTGAACAATTTGGCGTATGTATTTGTCTCGAGAAGCCTGATCAAGGGTGGATCGAGCAGCAGGCCTCACAGGAGATCCAAATTCCTTCTGGGAAGCCTCACCCTTTAGAGAACGCAAAGCACTGGTGATAATCTCATAGCACTGTTCAAGCT
Source organism: Vitis vinifera (assembly GCF_030704535.1). Taxonomy (NCBI): domain Eukaryota; kingdom Viridiplantae; phylum Streptophyta; class Magnoliopsida; order Vitales; family Vitaceae; genus Vitis; species Vitis vinifera. The sequence continues at coordinate 5,410,274 of NC_081805.1, forward strand.
GAGCAAGTGCATGTTCCCGAGTTCCTGCATCAAGTTGCTCATTGAAAGCATCACCTGCAGGGTCAAGAGCTTGTGCCTTTTGCAGTGGTAAGCGAACCACAGCTTCATAAAATCTGCAAAACCATTGCATTTCAGGTTTAGATAAAATAATTAAATTAAGCATTAAGTATATATAAAGAAATAGCACTCAATTAAGTCTTTGGCTGGAAAAATAATCTGACCTCAAGTCCTCAAATCTTTTGCAAACAGTTCGCAGATCTGCAGACTCTGGAACTTTACTCAAGAAATTGAAGGCCTCTCTAGCAAGATTTTCCTTCTCTTCAGTGTCAGAAGTCACAGCAGCTCTCTCAAGAAACTCCACAGCTAAGTAAAATTTGTAATCAGACTCCTTGTAATAGCTTGGACAACCCTCTCGCAATCTTGCACTAATATCGTCAACTGTTCCCCTGCCATCAGGACCAGTGTAATACTGGAGCAATGAATGATATTAATTGTGGGGAATATGATCCAGAATCAGGAAGAACAGTGTCAGACAAACTAAAATAAGGTAATAAAACTTAGTAAAAATGGAAAAAAATTTCTGTTAAAATAAGAGATTGTTTTTAGGGAAGAAAGGAATATATTAAAATGTGCCTAGTAAAAAAGGAGGCGCAACCATGTACACAAAATGTATACTCAGAGCACCAAGTGAAAACAGGAAATGAAAAATACAAGGATCACAGACCCCCCATCCTAAGCCATCAAAAATAATCCAGAAGAGAGGTTCCAATCCCAGAGGGGCTCCAGCCTATTCCATAAGAGAATTAAGAAAAGTCTCTCTCAATCTGATGAGTAAATTCCATTCAGTAAAAAATTTGTTAACCCACTCTTTCCACAAGCACCAAACAAGCAAATAGCCACCAGCCTCCACACCCTCCTCCGCCACTTGTTGACACCTCTCACATCCCAACTTAACAGAATGAAAATAAGAGATTATTTAGTGCATAAAGTTGTTTCTGAACTTGCATTACCTCCATCAGAGAAGATATAAGCCTTGTAGCCAGCCGATCACCCTCCTCAGAACAAACAAGTTGGTGAAATGTTAATTGAACTAATTCTTGTCGTAGATTAACATCAAAACCCTGAACCAAGCGTGTTACATGATGCTGACAAAGTTGTTGGAGCAAAAACAGAGCTTCAGCAGATCTAAGAAGCAACTGCCTGATACATTCCATGGCTCTCACCTGCAAAAGGCCACCCCATAAAAATGTAAAAAATGAAAAGATTATTCAATCACTCACAACTTTAGTAATTTCAACTTACCTCCATAGCAGCCAGTTCTGCAGGACTATATGGAAGCCGCTGCCTTTTATTTGATGTTCCTCCATCTCCAGGTTCAATACTCCGAGAGTAAGCACCAAATAAGTTTCTAACCATACTATTGTCACCAGCACCCAAGTCTGAACCGGTTCCATAGAGAATAGATCCAGTCAAGTCCCCTAGACCAGCAACACAACCATAGAGTCCTCTTCTCTGGTTCCTCCTAGACCTTAGAAACTTCTCCAAGGCGCGAATCTTGTTTTCAAGGACTTGCATTGCCCCACTGGAGAGTCTGCATGAAACTATCCCACTTTCAGACATAGCATTGGAAGTGTCTAAACCACCTTTCATGACCATAACAGGAAGTTCCCACACAGGAAGAAGCAACCTTGATGAGCACAAGCACAGTCCTTCATGCGCACCAGAAAAGATGGGCTCAGCTTCTTGAACAACCTGTCCCATACTGAACCCCCCAGCTGCCGTTCTAGTGTTTGAAAATGCACTACTACCTTCAAGTTGTGGCATTCCAACAACTCTTGGATCCTCAAAGGCTTCAGCTGCCTTCTCAGAGACAACATTGCTTATGAGATTTTCCGTGTGGACTATCTTTGCAGCTAGCATTAAACACATAGCAGCTGCCTCTCCAGCTCCAAAACGGTTAAAAAAATCTTCTAACAATGATCTTGGTGAGTTAGATTCTAACAACCTTCTAAGAATATCCACTGGCCGGTTAAAAACTACTTCCATCATCCCCATTGTACTGAATACCACGATTCTCCTCCTTGGTAATATATGTTGGGTTGATAGGTCTCCTCTAGCCCAAAGTTTTCCACATGCCTTTTCACAGGATTCCCCTGAACTTTCAAATCCAGAGAATTCCAATTCTGAATAAAGTGACTGCACTGTGGCTGCTATATCTGGTGATGGTAGAACATCAGCCACAAAAAGCATTCGGCCTTCAACAGGTAGGGAAGATACAGATTCTCTCAATGCCCGAGAAGTCCTTGCAGTTGTCCCTAAACCACCTGACACTGATGATTGTGTGCTTGAATCCCTGCCCACAATAAGAAGAGAAGACATGGTTGGCGGTGATGAATCAGAAAGGACAAGAGCTCCTGCTGAATAATATGCTGACTCAACCTTCAGTGCAAGATCCTCATTTTGAGTTCTACTAGAAAGAGATATGGCTCCAAAGGCAAGTCCACCAGTAACTCCCAAAGGAGGAGAGGGCCTAGTTGTTACTACTTTTAAACAGTTTGGCTTATGATGGCTAGTATTAAATCCACTTAAACCTCCAACAGCACCACTGTTTCCACTAGATGGAGCAGTGGAGAGGTACATCCTTCTTCCATCGGATAAAACAGCAACTAGGTGTAGCCATTTTGATTCCAGTGTAGACAAAGGAGAAATGCAAATTATAGAAGGCTTTACTGATCGATTTGAGGGTCTTGATCCTGCTGATTGTCTGCCACCATAATGTGCATCCTTCTGATTGATCAAACTCCTTTCTTCTGCCACCTTCTTAAGGGGACCATCTCCTTTTGGGCCCAGAACAAAAACTTGAAGTTTCATCTCTTCTGTTCGTGCATAAAGAATGTGTCTTTCATTATCAACAACCATTTCAACAATGGGGTCAACAGCTCCAAACTTGAATACAGTTGGCACAATCCACCTGGATTAACAAGTTGGGTTTAAGTTTATAAAAGCAGATGCAATTCAAAATATCAAAACCGCAATACAGTAGGCATAAATTTAGTAATTTGCACATTTAAAACTAAAAATCAATTCAAAATGTCAAATAATAGAAGGTCCCAAACTTTAATTTTGCAATTAAGCTTCAATCTCCAGAAATGAAATTAAAACATGTAACATTAAAGACTTAAAATCTTAAAGCATCTGCAGATGTGTAGAAAAGGACACTCGAGATATGACAATAAACTATACAGAGTTAAATAATACCTTGAAATGACACTTCCCAATCCCACAGTGAGGCAAACTTTACGACAACGCTTATTCCAGCCTGAACCAGTTGTGTAATGCATCTCATAAATGTGGCCATCACGTCCAGCCAGGAAAATGCGACCCTTGTCAGTACAAGTGATGCAAGTCATGGTGACCCCATCGGATGGTATTGTATATTCTGGCAGAAGTTGCAGTGAAACCTCCTCATATGGATCTGTTCCATCACCCCTTCCGCAGCAGCAAACACCTACAAGAATCAACTGACAAGAATAGAATATTGGTGAGAAACAATAAAGCTGTTCAGATGAAAGCTAAAAAATTTTATGAAGAAAAACATCTGAAACAAAATCCTACAAAATAAAGAAGGTAAATTGGCATCCCAAGAAAAGCGATTGTTGTAAAAAAAACAATAATACATGTGGGGAAATCAACTGCCTTACCTTAAAAAGGACATTCCATTAGATAACCACTACAACAATGACTTTCAAGCATTACTATATAGGATTTAGATTATTTTTCCAGCATTCTTTCGCTTAACTAAAGGGGAAGAAAATCCTTTCATGGTTTATATGCAACTCTTCATCTGCTCAAGCAGCATTTGATCTTTTGATTCTCGCCTAACAGCAAAATGCAGTTGAAGGTTCCAACAGCTTGAGATGAAAATTAAAGCATTTCAACTTCAAGCTACAGATTCACAGCTTACATCAGTATAGTCAAGGAGGTTACATGATGCCAAAGTGATTGGATTCCCTTGCCTAGGTAGGATGGTAAAAGGGATGATTTATTCAGTAGCTCTTATAACTGAACCTGAGTTAAAAATAAATAAATAAATAAATAAATAAATAATGAAATGTTACTACCTCAACAGGAGTTGCTAACACCAAAAGATATTGGATAGCTTCCACAAAAACTCCAGGTTTAGATTTGGCAAGGCCAACAGCACAAATAGCTTGTTCCTCCCCACTGTATTCAGGACACTGGCCATCCCTAAACAAGAGGTATAAGTAAGAACCAGAAAATGAAATACTGAAAATGGCACTCATTAAGTACATGTCATGCATAACCAAAAATATTCCACCACCAAAATGTTAGCACTCAATAAAATTTACAAATCTCACCACTTATCAAAACGCCAAAGAAACAAAGAGTTGTCGACTGAAGCCCATGCCCTGCGTATCTCAGGAAACACTCCACATAGAGCAGTCCCTTCCCCACCAGCTGCATTATATCTTTCAATAAGCACAGGAGGCAATTCCCAAGTATCCATCACTTCAACCAAAGGAGGCCACTGCAATGAAATTAAAGAACATTATAATGTGGTAAGGACACAATAAAAGTTTCCGATTCCATCTATTGGAAGGTTTCTACAAAACCATGTACCAAATAAGTATTTTCTCAATCAGCTCTATACCATAAAATATCCCATGATGAAATTAAGAGAACAAGCAAACAATCATTGAAAATAAATAAATAGAAATGCCAGCAACATTGCAATCAATCTTTTTTCATTATCAGAACACAAAAATCAATCTACTCGGAATGATGAGAATAATAAATCAATCCTCAGACGGAGCTATTAAGATTATTGATATATTGAAATATACTTAAATTGTTTATAACTGCAGAGAAGCATACAGAAAAAGGGTGGAAGGCAATCCCTCTACATCAGAGTCCTCGGCAATAAGGCAAAAGAGGTACTTGACCAAATGTTGAGTTTTTATGGTGAAATCCACTTCTTTTGCTGGAGGGAAAATGCAATGCCATCATCATATAAAAAACCCTGGATCTACAATTCTCATTCCTTGTGTTGCCTTGAAAATCAAAGCTTCAAGATGGCCCTCCTCCCTTCTTACCGTCTTTAACCTAAAATAGCCTATTAAAGAGCAAAAATTACCATAAGCATGACTTAGTTCTACTTTGAATATCAAATCCTAAATAACTTTGTCCATTGGATCAGCCAAAAAATTAACATCATGCAAATGGCAGGACTCTCATTATAATGACAGTATTTAAAAGGGAAACATTATAATTTTTTTTTGATAGGCAAACACACGAAAAGCATATATTAGAAAAGGGCACCTTGAGGCTGGCCCAAAAGCATACAGAGAGTATACAAGAGTCGCCCAAGGGCACAAAAAGAAGAGGAAATACAATACCAGCCCTCAACTAGCACCTAGCCAATCAAAAAAACTGAGGAAACATTATAATGTCCCTCAAATTCAAAGCACTCAAGAATTAGGATGGTCAGCAAACAGAACATTTTAACTAAGATGAGGTGTCCTCAAGAATCATGCCACAAAACTCATAAACACATTACATGGTCTACCTGGAAGTATTTAACTGTTCAGTGATTTGGAGGAAGTCAATAACAGCAGCTAGAGAGGTGATGGCAGAAGTTGATGAAAATTCAAATAAATGCTTTGTACATGGATGGATGTCACTAAAATACGGTTTGCTCAAAGTTCCATTACTAAAATACAGGGAAGGGTTATAGATGATTCCTGCCTTCTTTCTCCCTCATACCCCTAAATTGACTGGTAACCAGTATGATAACTTTCCATCATTAAGGAAAAAGAAACTGAAGCATTGCAAAATCCAGCCCCAAGATTCGTTTTTCCCAAAACATGTGAAAGAACATCAGTGCACATGATCACAAGTTTTCTCTATTTCTAATTTACATTTTTTTATGGGCAAAGATCAAATATAAATATATTAACACACCTAACAAAAGGGCACACAACACCAAAAGGCCAAACAAAGCTGAGTAATACACAAAAGCAACCCCCTTACTTTACTTAGAGCTCAATCAATCAATGAAATCCATCATGAACAATAAGCAATCTCCATGTACTCCTTAACCATACATAAAAGATCGTTTGATTACTTGATCCACTTTTTGATATATCGAATGCTCTCCTATTTTTCTCCTTCCATATGATCCAAAATAAATACAAGAAAAGCTCCCCAATCTTTCTTCTTCTTCCCAACAAAGAATTCATGTCATCTCAAAGGGGCATCTCTAACTAAGGAATGCATGACCCACTTTATTCCAAATAGAGCATAAATTAGTTGTGATAAAGCTCATCAGGATGCCAGTTGGTTGATGCAAATGCAAATATGAGTGGTAGAGGCACACAATCCTGGGTTCAATTTGTAACGTTGGTTGAATCCACTCAATTACTCAATGTTGGTTGTCTCAAACACAGTTAGCACCATAAAATTTAAGTCTCCAAGGAAAGTCTAAAGGGCTTGACAATATTGAGTTCCTCGATTATAAACAACTAAATAAACAAATACATTAGTTGTATAGAATGACTGTTTTTGGATGTGATCAATCATTGCTTCTTCTCCTTCATGCGATAGCATTTGTTTGACATCTTCCATCCCCTCCTTTCTTTTCTTTTCTTTTTCTTTTTTTTATAGGAAAATAAAGTGTGAATATATATTAAAAGTGCTAAAAAAATCAGTGCACCAAACTATAGAGGATGTATACAACAAGCATCAAAAGACAGTCAATAAAAAGGAAACGAAAAAAAACAATATTCTCCCTAAGCAAAAACCCCTCCTCCACGCCCCCCTCTATTAGGGAGCTTTGAAATTTGGAATGTTTGGCCAATTACAACAATTCAAACAAAAAAGAGGGGAGTTGGAATAATGGGTGGGAGATGGTTTGTAAGTGACCTTGTAGATTGTGCTTTTAGGGTAGCTACTGGTTGGCTTAGAGGCTAGGTGTTCATCTCTCCTCAGAATTAAGAGGAATATAGAAAAAGAGAAGGGTTGGTGTTTTCTTTCGGTGTGGGCTTATTTTGTAATTCCTAGGGGGCAGCATCTGGGGGTTTCCAGAAGGGCAAGGAAGAGTGGTTGTGCCAATGGGGTGTTTTAGGTTGGTTTCACCATGTGTTGGTTAAATCTAGGATTCCTACGTACTTCTAAGTTTTACGGTGAAGTCTTTTGCATGGGGGAAGTCTTTTATATCAAGTGTTGGTTTGTTGTTTCTCTTTCTTTTGCTTGTTTTAGATTGCTATTTGTATACTCCGTGTGTACTTCGTGCACCTTTTCCAAGCACTTTTAATATATTTGTTTTGTTTACCTATCAAAAAAAATCTATGTACAACTTATTCCATAAGAAGAGATTGCTAAAAAAAGTGTTATTGAATCATAGGTCAGACTTCTCATCTTTAAACAATCTTTGATTCCTTTCCTTCCATATTTGTCTAGAAAATGTATAAGATAGTGACTACCCACACCTTCTATCCACTTTTTCCACTCATGTCAATCTAAAAGTCTCTCTAACCATGGAAGAAAGAACTCAGGATATGCTAAACAAAGAAAACAATAATTGTAATATAACCCTTGTCTTGATACAAAGAAAAGATGTAATCAATAGATTCTTCCTCAACTATACAAAGAAAGGATCTATTAACCAATGACCATCCTCTTTTCTAGAGTTGATCTAAAGTCAACACCCTTCCTTAGTTGACCTCTCAAGCAAAGAAGCTCACCTTAGATGGAACCTAAGAATTCCAACCTATCCTCAATAAAAAAAAGGAATCAAACAACCTAGATCCAAGACAAAGTAAAAGCTTTAACGAATTATCCTACCCCTCCCATTCATCGACTTCCCTTGCAATTTATAGAGAAAATGTTCTACAATGTCCAACTCTCAATAATCCAAATGCTTGGAGAAATGAAAGTTCCAATGACCTCCTTCACATGTTTGGTCCCGTAAGTCTACCAACCATTCCTTCAAAATGGCGAAGGAGGTTTCACTATTAAAGAGGTCCAACTCCTTTTTGATGATTTTTCATAACTCGACCCTATATACATCTCCCACTTCACAAAAACGCCACTCGATTTCTTCCTTCTCACTTTTACCACTTATAACTGGCTTCCAAAGCACTTCCCTTTCGAATGCATATCACCAACTCCACTTGCAAAGAAGCATTTTACTAAGCAAAGAGAGATCTCTAACACCTAAACCCCCTCTTTCTCTTGTTTGTGTAAGTAATCGACTACTTCACTAGGTGCAGTTTTTTCCCTAGAGTCTTGCGTCCCTATAGGAAATCTCTTTTAATCTTCTCCAGCCACAGTTACTTTTCTCGAGATTCTAAACAAAGGCATGAAATAGATAGGCATGTTGGATAATGTACACTAGAAAGTACATGTTTTGGAACTTCTCGCTAAGAAGTTTATCAGTTCATGGCGAGAGAGGGCGACGGCGACTGCGATGGAGAGGAGGAGGAGGAGAGATCGGCGTCGCAAGTCAGACGGAAGGAGAGTAGGTTTTCAGTGGAGTCTAAGGAGTTTGAGATCGCAGTGGAAGAGAGAAGAGGAAAGATCCAAGGATGCATTGTGGAGAAGAAGGGAGGGGTCTCGTCATGGGTTCGGCTGGGAGCGGAGAGCTTAACGTTCTTCTTGGAAGGGCTGAACCTCTGTATCAATGGTGAGAAAGAAACCACATGGGGAAGGGATTGGAAGGAGCAGGGGCGAGTGTACTCTATGATTCGGGGGACAAACAGAGCGGGGGGGTTCATTCGCCTAGGGGTCTCTGATGTGGAGGGGAAAAGGTTCTGCGTCTTTGTCCCAAGAGGTCGTAGGGATAAGAAGGGGTGGACGATAATGGCGGAGAAACTCAAACAGGTGTTAGGGTTTTTTGGTAAAAATCCGGAAAAATACAAGGGAAAGGTTGTGGAGAAAATCGCGATGGGAGGGTCGTATGCAACGATGGTGAGAAAGTCGACGACGGGTAATCTAAATGCTGCTACAATAAAGGTGACAAAAGAGGAGTCAGATGTGATAAAAAGGAAATTGCAAAATTGTGTTGTGGCGAGCTGGAGAGAAGGATCAGGGGGGGAAGATGATATCGAGAAATGGGGGAAATTCTGGGCAAAGTCTTGGGATCTCAAAGGTAACCTAGGGCTGGCTAAGCTGAATAAGAGGAAAGCATTGCTGGAATTTGAAGATTTGGAGGAGGCTCGACGAGTAGTTTCCTCTGGGAGCTGCGCGTGGGAAGGAACCCCGGTAAGGTTGGAACATTGGAGCCCTAGGAGCGGATGTTGGGCAGAGGGGGAAGAGAGAAGGGACGTATGGGTAAGGATTGTGGGGCTCCCAATTTCGTTATGGAGCCCAGAAATTTTGAGGAGAGTAGGGGATGCATGTGGTGGTTTTATCACCGCCGATGAAAATACGAGATCGATGAGAGATCTCCAATGGGCTAGAATCCTAGTGAAATGGGAAGGGGAAGCCAGACCCAACGTGCTGGAAATTGAAGGGGAGGATGAAAGTTATGTTGTGTCCCTATGGTGGGAATGTTGGCCGGTGTTGAGGAGGAAATGCAGGGCTGAAGCGGATCGGCAAAGCAGGGAGGTTAGGGGTGAGGAGGATCCACGCGCGGGGCAGAGAGTGATGAAGGGTTGGGGGAGCAGGAGGCTCGAGATGCTGCACCCGTCAGATGATGGGACGTTGCTGCAGGGGGGCGGGTCGGGTCGGATGGAGACCAGCCCAGTGCCAAGCCCGTCAAACTGCATTTGGATCCCAACTGATGAGATAAAGATTTCAAGCCCAATCGCGGGCCCAAGGCAAATCAGAAGGGAGGGCGGGCCTAACGTTTTGTTTGGGTCCATGGACTCTAAGAACAAAGGGGAGGCTGTAAGTGATGTTGGCCCAGTCGATGGCCCATCGGAAGCTGTGGGCTGCTTTTCTAAAGGCTCAGCTCTGCCTCTAGCCCAGAAGACAGCTAACGGCCTGCTTGGTTTAAAGGCCTGCACAACAAAAAAGGGCTCTAAGGCATTAGCAGTCCAAGAGGTAACGGATCCTGCGCACAGTCAGTTCCCAGAAGCAGAGTTCTTTGCTGCGAAGGAGGATGAGAATAAAAGGAAGCTACAAGGAGGGGCGAGGCTGACAGAGACGGATAGGGCGCTTAAGGAGGAATCAATGAGGTATGAAAAGGGGGTTGGTTCCTGGGGGAAAAGGGATAAGGGGAATTCTCATCTAAATTCTTTTTTTCTTGATCGGACTCTGGGGGGGGAGTCTTTCGATCACTCTGGGGATTTGGATGAGGAGGGTCGGGCTGATAAATCACTGTGGTTAACAGTGTATAAGGCATGCAATGAAAGGATTAAGGAGTGTAAGGAAGTGGGAGGCATACACTGCAACAGTGACAAAGGTAGGGAGATGGAAGGCGCAGGTGTTATAGAGGATGCTCAAATTGTGAGAAGTGAGATGGAGGGTAATTGGGAAGAGAGTGGTTTGGCAAGATTCAGCAAGTTTCTGGGCTTCCCTACGGAGGGATTGGAGAAGGAAATCTTGTCTTTTTTGACAAAGATCATGAAAAGAAGGGAGAAAATACATAGCAAAGAGTTATTGGAAAAGTCTAAATTTGAAAGGGAGTTAAAACGCTTAGAATGCTCCATAAACTATGAGGGAGGGATGAAACAGAAAGGCTCGGTACAGGGCAAAGGGCGCCAAATTGTAGTTGTCCAATGAAGGTGAAAATTTTGAGCTGGAATGTGAGGGGGGCAAATGACAGCTCCAAAAGAAAAGTAATTAAGACATTTATTAGAAATCAGAGGGTGGACTTAATGTGCATTCAGGAGACAAAAGTGCAGTGTATGACGGATAGCATTGCGAGAAGTATAGGAGCAGGGAGATTCCTAGGCTGGAGAGCAGTGAATGCGGAGGGAGCATCAGGTGGTATTCTTATATGCTGGGATAGAAGGGCCCTGGACATGCTAGATTGGGAGGAGGGTCAGTTTACCTTGTCTTGCAGATTTCGTAATATAGAAGATGGAAATGTATGGGTTTTTACGGGAGTGTATGGCCCTTTTACTAAGGCAGAGAGGAATGCTTTATGGGAAGAGTTTGGGGCGATCAGAGGGCTGTGGGAGGATCCTTGGTGCATAGGGGGGGATTTTAACATTACTTTGTTCTCAAGGGAAAGGAGTGGGCAGAGGAGGATTAGTTCAGTTATGAGAAACTTTGCTGAAATTGTGGATGACCTTGGGCTGGTGGATCTGCCGCTGCAGAGGGGAGATTTTACTTGGAATGGGGGTCTTCATAATCAGTCTTGGGCTCGTTTGGACAGGTTTATGGTGTCTCCTAGTTGGATGGATCAATTCAGTGGGATTAACCAGTGCAGGCTGCCCCGACCGGTGTCCGATCATTTCCCAATTATGCTAGTGGGGGGTGGGATAAGACGAGGCCCGACCCCATTCAGATTTGAAAATATGTGGCTTAAGGCTGAGGGATTTAAAGAGCTTGTACGCAGCTGGTGGCAAGGTATCGATGTTAGGGGTAGTGCTAGCTATAAGTTGGCCACTAAAATGAAGGAAATCAAACAGAAGCTGAAAGTGTGGAATAGGGAAGTTTTTGGTAAGCTTGAGAGTAATAAATCTGCAGCTTTGCAACAGGTGGAATTTTGGGATAGGGAGGAAAATGACAGAATTCTGACTATGGAGGAAGTAGAACTGAAGAAAGAGGCAAAAGAAAATTACAAAAAATGGGTGATTATGGAGGAAACTCATTGGAGACAACTTTCTAGAGAGATATGGCTGAAAGAGGGGGATAGAAACACGAGCTTCTTTCATCGTATGGCAAGTGCTCACCGTAGAAATAATTGTATGGAGAGAGTTAAGATTAATGGGGAGTGGTTTCTAGAGGAGCAGGAAATTAGAGAAGGAATAGCTAATGCGTTTAAAGAGCTTCTTTCAGAAGATATGGGGTGGAAGGCGGATATTGGGAGTCTTCAGCTAGATCAGATCAGTCAAGAAGAGGCTGAAATGTTGGAGAGGCCATTTACAGAGGAGGAGATTCAGGGGGCTTTAATGGAGATGAATGGGGATAAAGCCCCTGGTCCGGATGGCTTTACTCTAGCTTTTTGGCAAAGCTGTTGGGAGTTTGTTAAAGAGGAGATTATAGAAATGTTCAAGGAATTTTTTGAGCATAGCTCTTTCCTTAAAAGCCTTAACAATACTTTTTTGGTTTTGATTCCCAAGAAATGTGGTGCTGAGGATCTTGGGGATTTTAGACCTATCAATCTATTAGGGGGTCTCTACAAGTTATTGGCTAAAGTGCTGGCCAATAGATTGAAGAGAGTGGTTGGTAAGGTGGTCTCAAATTCTCAGAATGCCTTTGTGAGGGGAAGACAGATTCTTGACGCTTCTCTAATAGCAAATGAAGTGATAGATTCATGGCAAAAACGAAGAGAAAAGGGTCTTATATGCAAACTGGATATTGAGAAAGCTTATGACAGTATCAATTGGAAGTTCCTATTGAAGGTGTTGCAGAAAATGGGCTTTGGGTCTAAGTGGGTGGGGTGGATGTGGAGTTGTCTATCTTCAGCTAAATTTTCAGTGATGGTTAATGGAGTGCCTGCAGGTTTCTTTCCTAGCACCAAAGGCCTTAGACAAGGAGATCCCTTGTCTCCTTATCTCTTTGTCATGGGAATGGAAGTGTTGGATGTTCTTATTAGGAGAGCTGTGGAGGGGGGCTTCTTATCAGGATGCAACATAAGGGGTGGTAGTGAATCTCCATTGCATATCTCTCATTTGTTCTTTGCGGACGATACCATCATATTCTGTGAGGCTAGGAAGGACCACTTAACTCATTTAAGTTGGGTTTTATTTTGGTTTGAAGCGGCTTCCGGTCTAAAGATTAACCTTGCAAAAAGTGAGATCATTCCAGTGGGAGAGGTGGGGGGGATGGAGGAGTTGGCTGTTGAACTAGGGTGCAAGGTGGGCTCTTTACCTTCTCAATACTTGGGTCTACCATTAGGGGTACGCAATAGAGCGCCTTATATGTGGGACGGGGTGGAAGAGAGAGTCAGGAGAAGACTAGCTCTTTGGAAAAGGCAATATATATCTAAAGGGGGAAGAGTTACCTTAATAAAAAGCACTTTGGCTAGCATGCCAATCTACCAAATGTCAATCTTCAGGATGCCCAAGATGGTGGCTAGAAGACTGGAGAAATTGCAAAGGGACTTTTTGTGGGGAGGAGGACAGATGGAGGGGAAAACTCACTTGGTTAATTGGGAGGTGGTATGTACAGATAAGACCAAAGGTGGGCTAGGCATTAGAAAGCTAGCCTTGTTGAACAAAGCATTACTTGGCAAGTGGATATGGAGGTATGCTAGTGACAAAGATAATCTTTGGAAACAAGTGATCAAAGTGAAGTACGGGCAGGAGGATTTCGGGTGGAGGCCAAAGAAGACTATGGGGGCGGTGGGAGTAGGGGTTTGGAAGGAGATTTGTAAAGAATCAGAATGGTGCTGGAATAACATGTTCTTCAAAGTAGGGAAGGGCAACACAATCAGGTTTTGGACAGATGTGTGGTGTTCAGAGACAGCGTTGTCCCATTGTTTCCCTCATCTCTTTGCTATGGCGGTTCAAAGGAACGCAACGGTTGAGGAAATGTGGGATCAAAATTCGGGCAACGGAAACTGGAATCTCAATTTTTTGAGGGACTTCAATGATTGGGAGTTGGGGTTGGTTGGAGATTTTCTTCAGATTTTGAGGGGCCACAAACCCTCTGGGGTAGAAGACTCAGTCCTGTGGAGTAAAGGAGGAAGGGCGCATTTTAGGGTAAAGGAAGCGTATAATTTGCTGGTGAGATCTGAGGATACAGGCTTTCCTTCTAGAAGCATTTGGGTGACAAGGGTGCCAACTAAAGTTTGTTTTTTTGCATGGGAGGCGACGTGGGGGAGGGTGCTGACTTTGGATAGACTACAAAGAAGAGGGTTACAACTTCCAAACCGATGCTTTCTTTGTGGTTATGAGGAAGAAAGTGTAAATCATATACTCATACACTGTACAGTGGTTAGAGTTTTATGGGATATAGTGTTTGGTTTAGTAGATGTGAATTGGGTTTTCCCAAAAACTGTAAAGGATGTTTTAGTTAGTTGGAGGGGTTCGTTTGTGGGAAAGAAAAGGAAAAAGATTTGGGAAGCCATTCCGTTGTGTATTTTTTGGACGGTGTGGAAGGAAAGGAATAGGATAGCTTTTAGGGAGGGGGTGTTGAACGTTCAGAAGTTAAAGAATATTTTTGTTTGTAATTTGTGGAGTTGGGCCAAACTGTATGTAGGTGAGGAGGCGTTCTCCCTTATAGGGTTTCTTGAGTGGATGGCTTCCACTTAAGGGGAGCTGTTTTTGTTTTGTTGTTTTTGAGGCTTAGTTGCCTTGTATACCCCCTGTATACTTTGTGGCGTCTTGCCTTTTGAATGAATTTCCTTTACTTATCAAAAAAAAATAATGTACACTAGAAAGTAAGCCTCCCCCCATACATAGTCTTTTTCACATTGATAGCCTTTTTCAAAATCACTCTTCCACCCTATCTCAAGCAACCTTTGATTTGTATGAGACACCCAAAGGAAGATCCAAGTAGTCAAAAGCTCTCCCACCTCACAACCAATCTCAAAGGCCAACTCCACCCCATTGTCCACCCCACCAATTGGAATCAACTCGCAAATCTTCTAAATTTATTTTAAATCCTAAAATGACCTCAAAATAGATGAGCAAGAGCAACCAACATAAGTTTGTAGTTTGATCTTGAGAAACCTCGCAAAATACAATAGTATCATCAGCAAAAAGTAGATAGGACATTTTCAATCCTTTATCACCTCTACCCCTTACCTTAAACCTCGAGATCTAGTTGTTGTCCTTGACCCTCTTGAGAAGGCAACTGAGGGCCTCCATTGGTAACACAGATAAATAGGAAAAAAGGGTCCCTTAGTCTCAAACCCCTAGAGCTTTGAAAAAAAGCAAAAGGAGTGTCACTAACAAGAACATAAAACTTACTTGTCGACAATGATGAAAATATCGATTTTGACAGATATATCGCTAACTTGATTTTATGGATATTATTGGGATATATCAATGGATATTCTGACACAAAATATTAATGAGACAAATTAATAAAAAAAATCATAAAAATGTTGAAAAAACTCCAAAAATGATAGAAAAATAATAATACATATGTTGAAGTTATTAAATAAGGAAATTGATATATATATATATATATATATATATATATATATATATATATATATTGAAGGACATAAAAGAAATTATGATACATAAGTATTTTTTATTTAAAAATATTGATAATTTTATTTATAAATTTACATTTATTTTATATTAAATTATTATACAAAATAGATAATAAAATAATTAAAATTAGTTTATTAATAATATTTTTATTTACTTATTTTATAAAATAATATATAAAAGATTTTATATGTATACGTATATCATTTTATGTGCACTAATAACACCAAAGCTCATTTGGCCTAGTGGTAGAGATTGTCAATTTCAATCTCAAGGTTTTTAGTTCAAAGCCTACCCTTGCATAAATGGTTTTCCTATTTAGCTTTAAAAAAATGTAATCCCACATAAAGGTGTGGGCGGATGGTGTGGGTACATCCTAGAGTCAATTTTCTTGGAGCGACATATGGAAGGCGTGGGTGCATCCTAAAGTCGGTTTCTTCGCTTGGGAGACGACTTGAGGAAAAGCCTTAACTTTGGTTCAAGTCAAGAAAAGGGGATGGTCTTTGGCAAATGGCTTTTTTTTGTGTCATGTTGAGAAATAATTCATACACCATCTCCTTGTCCATTGTGCAACAACAAGAGTCTTGTGGGAGTTGTTGTTTGCCCTTTTTAGGGTGTCTTGGGTGCTTCCATCCAGAGAAACTCTTTTAGGGTGGCATGGGTTGTTTGTGGTCAAGGAGAGTAGGAAGATGTAGAAAGAGGGACCATTACATTTGTTTTGGATAGTGTAGAAGGCAAGAAATAGAATTGCCTTTGAGGGGGAAGAGCTCTCTATCCAAATGTTAAAAAGTTCTTTGTTTCTTGTCTTTGGTCGGAAGCAAAGGAGTGTTTAGATGATGTTCCTCTAACTCTTTTTAGCTTTCTAGATTGGTTGGGCCTTTGGTGAGGGTGGATTGATTTTGTTCCTTTTCTTTTGTAACTTTAGTTTATTGTGGTGGTAGTTGGTGGTAGTGGTGGCATGGGTCACCAAATCTACCTTGATTTCTACCTCTAAGAAGCTTCTTCCATTAAAGCCCATTTTCAATAATCTTCCCTAGCCACCCACCTTACTACCACCTCGTCTTCACATAGAGCACCTTCCCTTTCCTTGGAATCCCAAAATCCCATAAGGTTAAAGATTATCTTTTGCCTAACCGTAACATTGTCAAACACCTCTTTATTCTAAATCTTCAAGTTTGACCTAAGTGCTTTCAATTTTGTGACCAAAATGAAACTATGGGATCCTCTAAAATTATACCCTAACTACCACTTCTTGAGCAAATCTTTGAACCCTTCCTTATTCAACCATATATTTTCAAACCTAAAAAGAAGTGAGTCTTGTTCTCACCCCACCACCATCTACCAGGATAGGTGAGTGATCCCATACAAGCTTTGGTGAAGTACATTGGACCACCCCATTGAAATGGATTTCCCACCCCTTACACACTAGAAAACAATCCAATCTAGACAAGGATTGATTGTTAAAGTCATTACACCAAGTAAAATACCAGCTTTTGGACTGAGGTTGACTAACAGAAGGCAATAGATGTACTAGCTCCTTCCATAAAATGGCAAATGCAAATGAAAGATGGAGTGTGTTTGAAAGATGTTTTTACTTGCTCCTATATTGGTGGTCTAGAGACTGTTTGGGTAATGATTTTTTCTATAGGTATTTGGGTAATGATGTTTCCTCTTTGTCTTATGTCATTGATTATAAAGGGTGCAACAATAGAATTGATGCCCATGGAAACTTTATATTTGATTGCATAAAATCACTGATATTGCAAGAAGATTGGGTTGTTCTTATACTTAGATTCCGTTTTTGGTTAACCAGGTAGTGCATCAGCTTGCTAACAAGCTGCCTCACGTTAAGGTTAAGATCTATGTTTTTTGAGTTGCTTGCAGTAAAAAAAAAATTCTTAATTTCTTCTCAATTTTTCCTATTCCATTTACCCGTGATTTTACTAAAAATAAAAATAAAGATGAGTGGTATAGGTACAACAATATCTGGACAAAGCCTTCTCCATGCATCTCTTACCAAGAACCCATTTGATTCCACATGCCTGTTACATCACAATCATTCCTTTTGTTGGATCAAACTAAATATATTTTCCTCGCAGTAACTAACAGGGTTTTGAAAACTATCCATTTGTTTTTCCCTGAACTCTTTTTCCTCTTTGATCTGCCATGAGAATCACCCGTTAACATGTCCTCTGAGGAGGACATTTCATTCTCTCTTTTGTCAGGTTCATGAACCACAAAATTTCTCACACTAAGCAAACACATTGAAGAAAGACTCATTTTTCCAGGCAATTAGAACTATCTTTCCTCAGGAGACCGTGCAAAAATAAAGCTCGAAAACCCAAAAAAACAACTCCATAAAACAAAGAAGTTCTGAAATTACCTCTCGAGGATGAGTGGAATACGGATGACTAGTGTATCTAGAAGCTTCCAGGGCTTCTTCGAGGTCAGTCTGAGCAGCAACATCGCGATTAATGCGGTCACTCACGACGAGACCGGCGTTGGTGACGTCGCGCACCACGATCTCGTCGTCCCACGACATTGCTCTCGCAAAACCCTAAAATCAAACTGTGGTTTGAAGCCCAAAATTACAGAGCACAGGATCCTAGACCGGGCAACAAAAAAAGCCCTAAATTTGTAATGAAGAAGGGAGGGAGTGACAAGGTGGGAATTGTAGGGTTTTGAGAGGGGTTTAATTGTAGTGGCGCGGAAATTTTTAGCAGTCAAAAGCCGAGGAACGGACCGGTTTCAGAGTAGAACCCGGTTCAACTGGAGGTTTGTCATGCACGTGACGTGTAACGGAAATTTTGAAATTAAAGCCCACGCCCTCTTGTTTTGAATAAAGACTACAGTTGTGTAATTTGTTGAACATTTTAGAATAAATTTATGTAAGTCCGTTGTTTTTTTTTTTTTGTGCTTACCGTCTCTTTAAACTTTAAAAAAAAAAACGCTTTTAAATAAAAGTTAGGTGTTAATCAAATTTATAAAACACTTTCAAAATTTAAAAAAATAACTTTAAGAACATTTTCAAATAAAACATTTCAATGAAAAAAAATACCATAAAACACACTTTTATTATAAAATTATTATTATTTAAATGTTTTATATGTGTAAATTATATAACTTTAATCCTCATAGATAAAGTCATTTTTTTTTTCTTTTAGAGTTCTTTAAGTTGTATCAAAAAAATATTATCCTCATAGATTTTGAGTACATTAAATGTATATTGTACCACTTGAGTTATAGGCAAAATTGTTTATATTATGACTTAAAAACACCGATTTGAATAAAATATATAAAAGCTGATTTCAATATAAAAATATATAAATTATGTTTTTAAGGTACGGTATATGCTTTTTATATTAAATTTGTATATTTAAGACATAATTTTAATATTTTACATCAAAATTATATATTTCAAACACAACTTGCCTATAAAAAAACTAAAATTAAGACAAAATTTTAATATAAATTATTTAAATACGCGTAAATCATGTATTTAATTTTAAGACACGACTTGAAAAATATACTAAAATAATATATTTTTAAAACAACATATTTATGTGATGTCTTTGACACAAAATGCAATATTTATCAAAATATTTTTAAAAGAAAAATTATGATTTTATACACATAAAAAAAATCATAAAATAAGAATTGACGTTTATAAAATACTATTTTTAAGCTGTCACATAAAAAATAATAATAATAGCTATTTATGAAAAAAAATGAATTATTTTCAAATTCAATCTATGTTTTAAATTTATTTATTCAAAAAGAAAAATAAATAAAAGAAAAGACACCGCCTCAAGAGATAGACCGTCTGGACTGTGAAGTCTATAGGAAGCACCAAGCCAAGACCACGTAAAACCTCCGACCGCTCCATTCTCCGACGGAATGGAATTCGAAATTTAAAAAACGACGTCGTTTTCCAACTGAGCAGAGTCCCAAAGCTCATGTCTGTCTCCTCCGCCCTCAACGCGTTCAAGTCCTCAGCGCTCATATCATGGAAATCTGTACACTATACTCTTACTTTCTCCTTCTCTCTCCAAACACTCATCTTGTTAATGGAGACCAGCGATCTCCGTAGAAATCTGCTCATGTGTTTTTTGATCGCAGCTTGGGAAGCTCCAGCAAACCATAGCGGGGTGTATTGAGAGGTCTGGCATCACTTTACACTCCGGCAGGGTTGCCAGGGTGAAGATATGGCCGGAGTGTGCTGGAGTTGGGAGATACTTCGACTTTCGATCCAATTTTATTCACCCTTCAGTCGATTACGTTCAGGAATCGCCTCTCTGCACCACGCTCTGCAAAGACGGCTACAAGGTTCGAACTGTCGAGCACTTGCTTTCGGCTTTGGAGGCAATGGGCGTCGATAATTGCAGAATCGAGGTGGAAGGTTTGAACGGAGAAGAGTCAAGTGTGGAGGTAGGTGGCTTAAGGTTGTTTTTATTTGCAAATGGTTCAGCAAATTTGTGAATTTGAGTTCCATCTGTATGTATATTATGATTAATTGGAAACCGAAAATGGGCATTTTTTGGAATAGAATGCAACTATGCGTTTTGTTGAATCGAGCTTTGCTCTCTTTCCTTCGTGTACGAGAAATCAAATGGAAGGTTAATAATAAATGTAATGCCCCATTTTGTTTTTCTTTTTGGAAAATTGGCGATACTTCTTACATAATTTATGCACTGAACATTGGGAGAACCAAATATGCATGATTTGATGATGAAATCTAAGAGCATACGGATCCATATATTCATTTGTCGATGTGGATCTCTCAAGTAAATGGATGAAGAAATGTGGATTTTTGGCCTGAACTTAATGTAGGGCAACTAATAGTGTCCTCAATTTGCTGTCACAGGTTCCTATTTTTGATGGGTCAGCAAAGGAATGGGTGGAAGCAATAGAGCAGGTTGGATTAAAGGTGGCAACAGATCAGGGTGGCAACAGTTGTGAGAAAATGATACCGTTTCTTATTGAACCTGTGCATGTGCATAGGAATGATTCTTTTATAGCAGCTTTCCCCTATCCCAAAGTTCAGATCATTTATGGAATTGATTTTCCACAGGTAAACTTTTTGTGCATTGCCAGTTTTGATTGTTTACAATATAGAATGTGAACATAGTTTTAAAAAGTGTGCCTAGGCTCAAGGCGCAACCACTCCCTATCTATTATGGCTAGCTTGCCAAGACACGTGCCTTATTGAAGAGGCACACCTTGTTTATCTTTCTTTTCCTTTTTATATATTTTTATTCTAGAAATTTTTAATTGTATATTGAAATTTATATAATTTAATTACTTTTTTATTGAATGCTTCTTTTAAACGCTTAGAATTTTTTTTTTTTTTATTGGATTAGATTTTGAATCATATTTTATAAAATTGATATTCATCCTAGGTCAAATTTCACTTCACTCACGCTTAAGTTATAGGAGACTTTTGCGCTAGAAATTTTTAATTGTATATTGAAATTTATATAATTTAATTACTTTTTTTATTGAATGCTTCTTTTAAATGTTTAGATTTTTTTTTTTATTATTATTGGATTAGATTTTGGATCATATTTTATAAAATTGATATGCATCCTAGGTCAGATTTCACTTAACTCATGCTTAAGCTATAGGAGACTTTTATGCCTTAGGTGTGCCTCGTGCCTTTTAAAACTATTATGCAAAAATTAGAGAATTTTGTTATGCTTCTTTGTTGCTCTACCATGTGATTGCTTGCATGTGATGAATCTTATTGCTGCAAATGGATTTCTGACTAAAAATGAGATAACAAGATACAGTGGGAGAAAAAGGCCCATCTCCAACATTAGGGGACTAGAATGAACCCAACTGCATTTTTGTCATGAACAAGTGGGGCTATCACTGCTGGGTAGAGTTCAAATTTGGTTGGGTTCGTCAGTGTTTCATTGGGTCTAGTTTAGATTCAGCTTGTTAATATTTTGGGGTGATTGCGCCCTACTAAGTTTAGTCCATGCTTGGACTGTCATGGTAGGTCTGACCATTTATACATAGGTTATTTCTACAGTCCCTCTTAAAAGTCCCAAGTCTTGAGCAGAGTTAGAAAGGCTAAAGGTGGATGAGGGAGAAGATTAGGAAACTCATCTCTGAGAAAGAGATGGAGCAAAACACAGTGCTGAAATATGAAGATGACAGAGGCATCCAGCTTTCTCAACACTTTAGTTTTAACTAAAAGCAGTTAACTGCAAATTGGAGCATCTCATATAGGGACTCAGTAAAAAGCATGTGAAACTGAAGCCATTATACACATGTCAGGAATTAGCGGCCGATTTGTGGAAGTGGCAATATCTATACAAGGGTAGAAGACTTATGTTGATCAAAAGCACTTAGTCTAGCTTGCCTATATATTTTATATCCTTGTTTGTCAACCCAAGTAAGGTAAGCTAGCGTTTGCAATCAAAAGCTCTTCCCTTTTTGGAGGTAGGGAGTTGGAGCCCATCAGAAAAAGCTTCATTTGGTGGGGTGATTGATTGCTTGTATGGCTAAGAAGTAAGGAAGGCCAGATATTAGAGATTAATCAATACTTAATGAGACTTTGTTTGGTAAATGGAGTTAGAGGCTTGTTACAGAAAGGGAGTCTCTATGGAAATGGTAATAGTTGGGAAGCTTAGGGAAAAAGCAGGTGGTTGGTGTTCTAATGTTGTGAAGGAAGGCTTTAGGGTAGGTTTGTCGAAAGCAAGAAGGAGAGGTTGGGAAGCCTTCAAAAGTAGAATCAGTTTCATGGCAGGAGATGGTAGAAGAGTGAAGTTTTGTAAGGATATTTGGTGTCGTGACACTTCTTAGAGATCAGTAATGTGGAATGGTGAAAATAAATTGATTTGGAAGGATTCAAAGAATGAGAAGTCAGATCTGTCTAGGAATTGAAGAGAGGAAGGGCATTTCCTTTGAAATTAGTTTGGAACTCATGGGTCTCTACAAAACTGGGGTTCTCTGCTTAGGAGGTGATTTGAGGAAGATTGTGACGTTAGATTCGTTAAAAAGGAGAGGATGGACCCTGGCAAATTTTTACTATCTCTGCAAGGATGGAGAAGAATTAGCTGATTAGATCATTTTCCACTGTGTTTAAAACAAGGATTTTGTGGCTTTTCTTTTCTCTCTATTTAGAGTGGAGGGGCTGCTTCCTTCTTCAGTAATTGTTTCATTGTGCTTATTTTGCACCATTTGGAAAGAAAGAAATTGTAACTTATTTGAAAATGTGGCATACTCAAAATATCATACGCATGTCTTCTTTTGCTTTGGGCTAGAAAGTCCATGGATGAGGCTTCAATGTCTATGTTAGATATTGTTGATTGGTTGGGTTCTAGGTAGTTGGAAGGAAGTTTTTGTTCTTTCTTTCTTTTTTTATTAACCTTTTGATGTCTTTTGTATATTTCCTGTGTACTTTGGTGGACTTTTTTTTGTTTAGTGTTATTAATGATATTGTGGTCTGCTTATCAAAATCTGGAATGCAAGTGTCTTTCCTGCAGTCGATTTGTGGAACTGCTTTTTCTGTAGAACTGCTGAAGGGATAACTTTTCATTTGGTTGCAATGCCAACTAAAAAGAGGGAAAGAATGTAAATGGATAAAAAATTCTTAAGGTGAGGCATTCCTTTAGATTAAGGGCTGGTCTACAATAGGCTGAGCAAGAAGGGTGGAGAAAAAATATATGGAAAGAATTAATACCCTGTCAGCAAAAGGAGGGGAAGAAAATTCTTTTAGTTTTTTCTTTGCATTCCTTGTTTGGTTTTAAGGAAGCAAGGTGAGAAGCTTTTAAGAATTTTCCTCCTAACATTTCAAAATTTTCTTGTCAAAAGAAGGAAGGTTTGGAGAGTTAATTTAGGACAGAAGCGTGTGTATCCAACATTTCAGAAAAAGATAGAAATGGTTGTGAAGGACCTAGGTATTTTCCTCTTTAAGTTTAGTCTTCTCTCCCAATAAAGAAAACAAAGTAATATTCTTTGTTTCTCCTCTCACATTCATCTTTTCCATTTAATTCCTTTCTCACTCTAGTAATGAACCAATGGAGTGTAATGGTTGAGCAGAAAGGAAAGCAAAACACATTATGAGAGAATTTTTAGGACTATTATGTCCTTTTTTACACTATTTGTTTAAAATATGAAAGTTTTATAATCAGATAACAAGGGTTAATTTTCTTCACAGACCTGCTTGTCTTGAGGATGAAAATTTTCATCACTAAGAAAGCATGTTGTTGAGGAATTCTGGGTCATAGTCATTTAGACATTTCCTGGTCACAGAATATTTATTCACAGAAACCCAGTCAGAAGCAGAATTTGTAGTCATCTTGATTTTCTAGTTTCATCAACATTCTCTTTTAAATCATCATTTCTATTATTTGTGAATATTAATTTAGCAGTTATCTAAATTTTCTAGAAATGCCTGTTGCTGATAATGTTATAGCTTTGAGTTAACCATCAAAACAGATGGTCGTAATTTTTCTCGTCATTTACTTGATGGATTACTAAGGCTCTTAAGTTGTCAAATTTGATAATGGAATGGATTTTATGTATCAAAGAAAATGTTGAACAGGATAAGCCTCTGTTACTTCATTGTTGCAGGTGCCTGCTATTGGTTGCCAGTGGTTCTCTTCAGCCTCTTTGGATGACTCTTTCTACACCAGTGAAATAGGTCCTTCAAGAACCTTTTGTGTTTATGAAGAGGTTAGGTCTAATTTCTACCATCAATTGTGTTGTTGTCATCATTTCTTTGCTTTCTTAGTTTGATATTTTGCACCTTCATGCACATTCTAATTGCTATAATCTATGAGAAGCAACAATCTAGTTTTTTTCCGTTTTCATTTTATGCAAAAATCCTTATATTTCTGGTTCTTGTATCTATAACCTGAGCAATGGTAAGGGTATTTTGAAGCAATTTCAGGGAAGAAACTTTCTTATGGCCATTATAATGGTATCTAGTGAGCTTTCTGAACAGTCCTTTTATGAAGTAACAAAGTGAGGGTGATGTTTAAACTCTAACCGGATATTCATCTTTGATATATTCTAGTTGTCTTTCATTGAATCAGTGTTCCTAATGCTGGAGTCTATCTTGAGAAATCCTTGCAGGTGGAGAAACTACGTAACTTGGGACTCATTAAAGGTGGCTCAACAGATAGTGCCATTGTTTGTAGGTGAGAGTCTTCATTTCATCTATTCATACTCAGGGGTTCCAATTGCTGATCCATGCATACTTTGGTACAGAACTTTGTGCTCCTAGACTCATTACTTGTGGTCATCTTGATCTATGCACACTTTGGCACATCTAGCTTGCTTGGAATGATCTTATCTTCAATAACCATTGAGTTCTAGGAGATGTGACTTCCAACTTCCAAGTCAATTTATGTTCTGAATTTTTTTTTTTTTTTTTGATAGGAAACAACAAATAAATATATTGATAGAATTAAGAAGTACAAAAGAAGGATGAGGAATCCTTCCACAAAAGAAAACTAAACAACAAGAATACAAAAACAAGAAGCTAAAAGGTAATAACAACAAACAAACTCTCTTAGCTAGACCACCCCATTGGAGCTACACACTACAAGCCAATCTAGTTGCAACACATTAAGGGAAATGCCCTTAAAAACCATGGAGCAAAAAGCCCAAAAATAAGCAAGGAAGTGAATGGAATCCCATAGATTCTCTGAATTCCTAGCTTTATTCTCAAATATCCAACCCAAATTAAAGCAATACACTCAGTTTGCCACCAAACTATGCCTCTCTTGGATTTTCCAAAACCTTTATAATTGATGGTCATCATGTCATAAATGCTCCTCGGGGGGACCCAATCCATCTTGGCTATCTAAAATAATCTGTGCCACAACCCCATCGTCAAAGAACAGTGAAAGAATGTTCTGAAAAATTATGAAGGCAAGATTTCTTGAGATTGTTGGTTATTATATTGCTAACTGTTCAGATATTTCACATCTTGAAAATTAAAACTTGCCTTTTGGTTCCTTATTTGATTGGAATCCATGGTTTTTGTGTCACACAAATACATAACTAAAATTACCATTGAGATTTAGAATTTTTTAAATGTTCTGTTTTATTTCTTATTTTTACATCTTTATTGTCCTTTTAAGAAAAGGAATTTTGAAGAGTTAGAAACTCAGGAATTGTTTATCTGATTGTTGAATTTATTTAGTGAGGCATCTGCGGACTAGTTTGTGACTAATTTTTGCTTTATCAATATCTTATTACTGTATGGTTTATGCATGTTTTCCTTTTGCAGTGCCAGTAAAGGTTGGCTGAATCCACCACTGCGTTTCCCTGACGAACCTTGTCGCCATAAGGTTTTAGATCTTATTGGTGACCTTTCCCTTTTTGCACGGCATGGTAGTCAAGGGTTTCCAGTGGCACAGATAGTTGGTTACAAGGCATGCTTCTTTCATTGTTTATTTCCTTCTAAAGTTTTTTTGTCTCTATTAGTAAGATAATTCTTCAAAGGATTGTCTATCATTTTAAACAGAGACACATTCCTGTGTTTCGGCACAAATCTGTGGTGCTGAGCACAGGTTGAGAACTCCCCAAAAATAAGTACAGGGCAAAAAAACTTTGTTTGCCTCTACTTAAGATGGAAAATTATTCATCTGGCACAAATCTGTACTTAATTATAAAGTACTCATGCTTGATAACCAACTAAATTAGGAACTTAGAAACCAAATAAAGTAACTCTTGGATCTAACTTAGAAACCAAATAAAGTGACACTAGAATCCATTTGAACCATCAAACTAGCCAAACTAAGAGAGGCACATGAAACAAAAGCCTGAAAATGCGGCAGCCAAATCAATCTGCCAGATGGCCAAAACTATAAATGATCAAAATACCCCCTGAAATAAAGACCAAAAAAAGGCTAGTACAGCTAACAGATAGACTCAAAAATTTTACTCAGGCATGTTCTAATGAATTCAACTTTATGGATTCACAACTTTTGGCTTGGGTTTCCAAACTATTTTCTTACTCCAGTTTTAGTTTGGTTTACTCTCCCTTGTGCCCTTCTAATTTTCAACAAATATCAAATACTTGGTTGTGTAATTGAAGAAGATTCAATAATTACCTGTTCTAAACTTGTTGCAAATAATGACAGAGCATGACTAGCTTGTGCTTGTTACTCCAACTTCAATTGTTTTTGCTCTTTCTTGACCTATCTCTGAATCCAGCTGCCTACATGACTGTATTACATGTTCTCGGTGGCTGTATCATTTTTTTTGCTTTGGACTAATCCAACTGAATAACCACATTAAACTGTTCAATCAGGTCCAGCAATTTTAATACTCATGAATACAATTCTAGTGAATATCAGTCAGCAACTTATTGGAAGAAGAAATCCCATTAATTATATTTGTATAAATTGTTCTATCACAAAATTGGAACTGTGATTATGAGACATTCTATCAAGCAGTTAATTGGACTATATGTCATACAGGGAGGCCATGCACTGCATGCAGATTTTGTACGGCGTCTGTCAGGAATCAGTTAATAGGGCTCAGCATGTTCTACTAACCTTGCCAAAATGTACTTCAGTAGTTGGGAGGCTAAACTCATGCACACTGAGTTTACAGATTTTACCTATTCTTGGCTTTGTACATTGTAAACATGATGGGTAATTGTGAAAGAAAGATATCTCCAATTTTTTCTATATCATCTGCTGACATGTCTAATTGTGAGACAAAGATTTCTCCAATTTCTTCTGTGTCATCTGCTACAATATTTATCAAGCATCCAGTTGTAAGGGATGTTTACACGATATGTCAAATAAAAAGTGGCAGCATTTTTTTTTTAATTTTTTTGCAGCTTCTTTTTCTCTGTCGCATTTTTTGTTTCTCCAGTAGTTTGCAAGATAAAACCATCTCTGCAATTAGGAATTCAGTAATCATAGCACAGGGAAGAAAGAGGAGGGATTAGTTTTTGCGTCAACCAGCGACCAGTTACCACTAGCCTTACTCGAAGGGGCATTTGCATTTCACTGTTGAAAGGGAATGCAGAATGCTGCCATTTTGGGTTCTGTAACAGACAATCGTAGCAATTCACTCGCTGGTTCTTTCTCTGATTGAGAAGTGAACAAAGCTACTAGGGAACTGGGAGATTTTAAGCCAAGCTTAAAGTTTGAAGCTCAGTTGCTTGTTTATGCTGTGTTTTTTTGTTGAAGGAGGTCTTCCAAGTGTGCAAATCTGAGAGAGTAAAGAGCTTGATGGATAAGAGCAGTCTGGAGTGTGGAGTGGTAGGCCCACGTGAAAAACCCGCCTATGAATTTCAAATTTATAATATTTTTGAAAATTGTGATAGATATTATTTTTCTCTTGTATTCTTGTGATGTATCAATGTCAGATTGTCAATCCCGTTTCAGCGGTCTTCTCCTCTACCGCATCAAACCCACAACCTTAAACCAATCATAGAATTATTGAAGCAAATTACTGTTGTCTCTCTCTCTCTCTCTCTAAAATGTATGCTGTAACAATCAAATTTCAAATAATACAATGTGAAAAAACCATTTCATTATCCCTAATGTCCAGAATCGCAAGACTATGTATAATTAGCTTTAATATTCATACTACTACATATTTGAAGCCATTTCCTTTCTGCAGATTAACTACAAAACAATGCCATCAAGCATAAAAACAAAGCCTGCAAATTGTTCACTCAGTTTTTGCACAAGAGTGTGAAACAACTCATAAAGAGTCAAAGAAAAAGTATCAAGGCAACTTCAAAAGGCTAGAGAACACATGATGAAGCCCAAACTAATAAATGTATCGGAGAAGCCAGACTTTTTCTGCCTTGATTTCTTCTGTGCACAAGGATAGTGCGTAGATGAATCAGGCTATTTGCAGGTTTCCCTTTTCTTCTTCAAATCTGTTCACTTCCTTTGAGGATATTGTACTTACAGAGTGGGCATGTTGCATTCATCTTGAGCCATTTCGCAATGCATGTAGAATGGAAATGGTGGTTGCAGGGGAGTGCATGCAGCTCTGCTCCATCCTCATATGAGCTGAGACATATACAGCATTCCTATAAAAGGGGAGGGAGGACCAGTTATGACCAAATCTTCATTATACAAATAAAGAGAACAAGTAATGCTCTTATGGCAAATAGTCAGAAGCTTTTATCGGAATAACTACTCATTTCAATACCCCATATAGATCCCATATTTATTTGTCTCATGTTTGTTCTTTCATTATTTTGTCTATACATGGGTCCCCCCCCCCCCCCCAACTGATGACCATGAGGTAACTTTTACCTGTAGCCAAAAGACTTGAGATCAATCTACCCCCACAAATACATTTGAATTAAAGAATAAATTAAGCTGTTTAGTCAACTTAATGACTTAATAGCTTAATTTGTCATTAAGTAGATTAAACATGTTTGATAAAATAACTTAATATCACAATTTAAAATAAAAAATAACCTTAAATATTAAGTTAAAATAGTTAACTCATTCTTAATCTCAAATCTCTTTTGCTTCATTTGTCTATGTTTAGTAAAAGTATACTTTATAATTATGACTTTACATTCCAAACTCATTTTTTCTAGTAAATATTTTTTTAGTTATCTTATGCATCTATAATACTTTAAATATGGATGTTTAACAAAGAAATTTATTGCTTTAAGATTAGTAAAAGTATAAATATTAAGTTTTAAGTCATCAAGTAATATCCAGTTAAGTTTTTCTTTTCATTGTTATTTATAGCCTTGTAGAAAAAGCTTAAGTTCTTGATTTCTTTGTAATATACTCCACTAAACAACAGTGTTTTTACAGAGTAGAAAAACAATTATGTAGAGGAATGAAAATAATAATATACTAATAATAGTAGTAACAATAATAATAATAAGTTTCTTGAAGGCTATTAATAACAAGGGAAGAAAAATATATATAAAAAGGATGTATGGAATTCCAAATCAATACGCTATAAACTTGGGAAATAAGCTAATAGTTCCACAATAAAACATCAACTCACCGCATCCTCAGGTAAAAGAATGCGTTCATTTGCCAAGTATCCACTGCTCGTTTCTGTGGGAATCATTGTGCCTGCTCCTACACCAGACTTTTCTTCATTGTTCGCTTCAAACCTGTATCTTGGAAGCATACTGAGATCTGCCTCAGATGCACCTTCCTATTTGGTCACAAAAGCAATACACATTATACATGGTTAATAGTCCAATCTGATTGAGTCTATCATAGTAAATCATTCCTTAATCATACCTGGCCAGCAACAGCATAAAGAATTGCAATAATGCAAGGCAAACAGCAGCAAAGAGCAATCCCAATCAAACATGCCAAAACAACACAAAAGATGGCAAAGAATACATCAAATGCCAGAAATACCACAGCCAACCTGCACAAATTCAGAATCAGATATTCCCGAAGTTTTTTCTTTTGCAACTGACATTATGCATAGTGCTGGAAAAGTAAAGCACTGAAACAAAATTTTAATCAGTTCAACAAGGTTTACAAGGCATTTGAGTGAGCATCAACAAGAAATTGCACCCTGCATCTGGCAAATCAATGTTATTTCTACTGGTTAAGCATGATGCTTTTATACTCTAATTGCGTCTATTACATCATTTTTTAATGAAGATGCTTTGCCCATTGTAGGAAAACTTCGAACAATCTAAAAAAATCATAGAAATACATACATGGTCAAAGATAATTTTTTTTTTTTTTGGGACAACCGAGGAACCTCCCACCCAAAGCCCTTAGGGCTCTCCGTGGGGACCCAAACCTTGGGGTGCTGACCATGCCCACAACAACTAGCACCGGACAAACCAGAGTATTTAATCAGTGGTAGGATTTGAACCCAGGACCTCACATATCCCAGCATTCGCCCTAACCAGCTGGCCCATCCTGACGGGCTATACATGGTCAAATATAATGCAGTCTCATGTTTGTGTGCATGCACATATATCAAACTATGAAATAGATTAATGCTAAGTGAAGGATGTCCAAGAATTAGGTTATTTAAAAGTGTACCAGTAGAGACGAGGAGCATTTTGCAGGAGGGCTTCACCACCAGAGACCACCCAATAGAAGCCAACGATCCACCAGAGAAATGATGCCATTGTATTCACTGATTCACACCGTTTGGTGACACTGAGCCATCCATCATCAAGTCAGGAGCAGTATAACAATTTCTTAAATTTTCTATCAAAGTACTAAAGTGGCATTGCTGTTTCAGATAAGACATGGAGCAACAGAAGAAAGCTTATGGAATATACTTGTATAAAGGTACAGGAGTACACTTGCAGGCTGGATCCACTAGACTAGAATAGACAATTAAGGATTTACTTGCTTCAGAAAATATCAATGTGATTCCTCTCAGAAAGTTATAATAAAATCAATGAGATTGTGACAGCCACAGAAGCCATCTCTTCATAAAGGGGGCACCTCTCTAGTTACTTTTTTACAAAATACATCATCTACTGCCTAAATATTTTCAATGAACCAACTTGGTTCCATTGTTCACAACTTTTATCTCTAATTGCTAATAAACAATTGAAAATTTTTTATTCTACTATTGCATATAAAAAATGATGTAGTCTGTATCGAGCATACATATGCCTGGGTACCTTGCTTTGGCCCCTGTTGTGCCTCTCTATGATAGCATCTTCATCTGTCAAAAGGGAAAAGCTCTGGACCACATTCTCTTAAATATTCTATTGTTACCAATTTTTTCATTCATGTAAACTCTTTCTTTAGTTATGGGAACTAATAAGAATGTTTTTTCATATTAAAAGCCTGTTTAAACCTGCCATTCTATCTGTTTTTAGATTTTTTTTTTTTTTTGATAGGTACAGTTTTGTACCCACTGGGACTAGAACTTGGAACCTCCCACAAACCCTCCCCATCCTTTTACCACTTGAGCTAGGCCTCAAAGGCTTCTATCCGTTTTTAGACTTGAAGCTAGACTGATGGATGACATTTAGAAATTTCTAGTTCTAGATTTATACTTCATTGAAAAATAGGCATTCTACCTAGAAAGAATGGATTTTATACTTTGAAAGAAGAAATTTAATAGACCTAAGAGATGAGTTCTGTTTCACATATCAAAGACCCTTTCCTTGTCTACTGGAGTTGTGGAAGGGATTTGGAGCAGGCCATTCCCATGTAACTAAGTAGTGAACCAAGAATTCGGCAACAATTCATAAAGGTAAGATGTTATTACAAAAGCTCATCATAGAATAATCTAAAGATTACTTGGTTGTTCCCTATAAAGCTGACCCCAGATAATTGGGATAAGGTTGGGGGGGGGGGGGGGGGGTGGGAGGTTCTAGTAATTCTACATATTAGGTTTGTTTGATTAAGGCTTTCTTCATCTCTTCCCATGTTCTGCCATCACCCAGTTTTGTCCTTTTGTAAAGCTCTTATCATTAACAATAATCCTAGTTGCCCCTTAAGCTTAGCCTCTGTAGAAACCTATTTCAAAACTTAATTCTTCCTGTAATAACTTTCTAAACAGTATGTCCAATCTTTAAAAGCGTCAAGGTTCAATATCCATGAAAATCAGTCACCTCATCCACTCGTTCCTCCCTAAGTTTCAACTGCAACCAACACTTTCATCTACAAGCACTTCAGCCAGATACGGCTTCAATGCATCAAGGAGCTTGCTGGAAAGGAGAAATATCCTCTCAAGCAACATTAACTCCATACAGATTTTGGAGAAACAAGCAAGATTAATGTTGATAATATTGATAAGAAAGGAGAAACTTGAATTTATTCAGAACCTTTTTATATTAGAATATTTATGATACATATGGGGTCTTTAGTAACTTTACCTATTATGATTTTTCGGCATCTAAATCATAGTAGTTTGCTTAAAGGTTTGTTGCTTGCTTGGTACTAATTTGATCTTGCTAGATTTTACAAATTTCAATTTGCTAAAAGTTTACAAAGCAAATAAGACCCTTGGTGTAAAATTAGATCAGAATTTGATCAATAAAAAATCAGAAAGTTATTTTCTTTCTTAGGCAGGAT
Organism: Vitis vinifera; assembly: GCF_030704535.1. Classification (NCBI taxonomy): domain Eukaryota; kingdom Viridiplantae; phylum Streptophyta; class Magnoliopsida; order Vitales; family Vitaceae; genus Vitis; species Vitis vinifera. Next base: position 5,442,558 of record NC_081805.1, read on the forward strand.
CACCTAACGTCTTCTTCTACTCATATACCCCATTAATTTTCTGCTTTACCATTAGCATTTTTTTTTTCCTACAAAGGAATCCACCGTCTTCTCTCTGCTTTTCTAGTCTAGAACTCTATTTTCTTAACTCAGACCTCTTACCTCCCTTAAGCATTTATCTAAGCACCCCAAGGCTGAAATTAATCACTCTCAAGAAATCCCAGCCACTTGTTTTCCAGAATTCCTGCAACTCTTTACCTTTACATTCATGCCTTAGATCCCATCAACTGGCTTCAAATGCCATAAAAACTATGATGTGTTTGTTTCATGGAGATGCTGGGGAAAAAGGAAACCCTTAAAAATTCTTAAGGAATATCTTCCTTTCACTACTCCTTTTCTTCTTTCCTTAAAATTTCTTATGCTATGTTTGGTTTACTATAAAAATTAAGTATGACTAAAATTAGTTAGAAACTTATGCAATTTTAAATCATTCAATCTTTATAGAGATCGGAAAAATAACTAAAATAAGTTTAAAGAAGCATATACAAATAATTTATCAATTTAAATTTTTTTTTTTCCTTCATTTTTCCTTTACTTCTATTTTTTCTTTTTTTTTTTTCTTTTCCTCATATTTTCAGGGAGCCAAACATAGCCTAGAGGAACATTTTCCTTTCACTGCTCCGATTCTTTCAGTACCTAGATAGAGCCTCATATTCTTAAGAAGGAAAAGCATATGAATCTAATTACAGTATCATGTAACCACTGCAACAAAGGATTTACATACTTCTAGAGATCAATTACAGTCCGTAGTCAACAATTAAACAAAATTAATGCTACGCCTGGCTGTTGAAAGAACAATTGAAAAAGAAAAATAGAACAAATGTTGATTCTTAGATTTTCCAGTATTAGAACACTAAAACCTAAGACAACTACTTGACTTAGTTAAGTTCCAGACTTCTCCATTTTCAGCCGATTCAAAACTTCATTTTCTTTCGTTTTCCCCATTTTCATCAGAACCAAACAGAATATAATTCACCTTACCTCGACTGATTGAAACCCCCCGAAGCGCTCGAATTTCCATCCTCGTCCTCGCTATCATTGACATCGGAATCTGAGTGCTGCGGCTGCTGCTGCTGTTCCTCATCGCGAACCCGCCGCCTATTCCTCCTCCGGTACTCGAGCCACACCAGCACCACATGCACCCCGCACTGCAACGCGTAGCCGCAGATCCAGAGCCGAATCGGGGTGTTGGGCCTCTCACGCGCCGTGCAAATCAGCATGACAATCGAAACGATCACGAAGGACATGTTCCACATCATGTCCAGAGCCACCACCGGCTTGGAGTAACCCCAGTCGGCACGCCGTTCCTCCAGCTCACGCGCCGCCGTCTCCCTGACCAGCATCGAGGGACCCCGCCTGCCCGTGGCCCGACCCATGAGAAGCGCGAGCGTAGTAGGCCTGGCGGACTGCTCGGCGGTGCCCTGACGTGGTCGGAGCAGGGGCGCAGTTGTGCCGGTGGTCGTGGAGGTCTCAGACATTGTTAATAGTAAGAATTGCAGAGAGAAGAAAAGGAAGACGACGACGATGATGCAGGTGACTGGACAACCATAATTGTGAATTTTTTGATGGGGGGTTTTGGGGAAAGTCTGGAGTCTTTGGACGCTTTGCAGCTGTGTGTTGAACGGTAGATGTGGGAACCTTGGGAAAAACTACTCTCCCACCAAGTTTTGCATTTTGACTCTTTTGTTTTCTATCCTTTTTCCAAATTCACCTTTATATCCTTCCCATTTCAATTTCATAATATCCAATCCAACTTTTTTTTTTCAAAAAAATAATTTCTTTACAAATTTTGCTTAATTTAAACCTTTTCTTCAGTTGACAAGTTAGGTATGCACTTGCTCAATAAACCTAATGACTAGAAGGTGAAGTTCAGAATTGGGCAGAATGGCAGCCTCATAATTCCAAGTTTGGTCTCTCTATCTGCCACTTTGTGCCACTCCATCTTCAGTGCCTCCTGCCACTTAGTATGGAAATTGGAATGTCAGGTACGATTTTATACTTGTATTATTTTGTTTTACTTTTCCTTTTTTATTATTTTTAATAAAGCCAAACTTTATAGCTGTTTTATTTAGACATGGGATTAATTTTTATAATGGAGAGGTAGCTTGTATCATAATCTTCAAATTAAAATGATGGTACGTTCAAGCTTAAAGAGCAAAAGTGATTTGTAAAGGGATCAATCACAACCCTGATGCGTCCAATGGATGCAGCGTTAGCCGGATGAGGACGCATCCAATCATATTTCTAATAATGCGGATGGGGATTGGGCCTAAGGGCCGCCTTGTCCTTTGCCCACCACCCTACTTCATCTTTGGAATATAGAATGAGTACTTGAAGCTTCACATTGGCTAATCATTTCAAATCATTCAACAAGGGTTACATGCACATCATTTTCAAATTTTTAACAAATCAAAACAAAAAACCCACCTTCCAGTGTGTGTAGAAACTTAGGCGGTTTGTAGTCAAACAAGAATTATGTCGCCCCTCGTCTTTTTTTTCTTTTTTCGAAAAAAATAAAGTAGTGATCACGCGTAATGACACGTTATCCAAAACCATGCTTTAAAATAGTTCGTGAAAAAATGTTGAAATTTCATTTTTTTCATAATTTTTGAAACGAAGAAAACAAGTGATTTGACACTTGAAAATGACTTACAAAGACCAGCATATTTGTCACTTTCGGCTTGAGAAGTGTGAGTATTTCTAAGAGAGATTCGTTTATATCGCCAAATAAGACCACGATTTCACAACCTCGTTAGCATGGGGACCTCATTCTCAAGCCTGAGAGGAGAATCTGGTATGAATTTTGGGACAGGGTGGGACTGGTTGTTGAGTTGAATTTCTTTTATCACTTGGCTCTAAATCTAAGGAAGCCCAGAACTTACGGTCACAATTCTTGACTTGATTTGAGTGCAAACCCCACAATGTCTGCTACCTCCCGTTTGCTGGATCAGAAAGAAACTACAGTTACAGAATGAAGCAAAGGGCAGCAAATTGGAAAATATAGGCAATAGCTCTAGTGCATAAGTTCCAATGGTAAAACTTGGTAGAAAATCTGGGAAGGTAGCCAGGGATTTCTGGCAAAGTAAATAGCTCTGCTGTTTTCTGCTGGTGTTAGTTTATGCAGATACAGATCTCGTATTTGTAGTATTTGTATCAGAACATCAGCAAAAGTTCTGTATGGCAAAAAATACTCTGGAGGTATAAAAGCCAATTCTCTGTAGAGCTACTGGATGGAAGTCCCTGTGTAAGGTTTTACCAGAGGGCTGAATCTAGTCTGAGCCCATTCAAAAAACTTAACATAGTTGCACGAAATTCTGTATAGAACTTCAATGGGTGTTTCCAAATATAAATAAACAAATAAAACAATGGCCACAAATAAGATTCTAGCCAAAATTCAATTAGTTGTTTTTGGTGTTTGGAAGTTCCCAGTACCATTTTTCCAAACCATTTTTAAGATATTCAAACTTCTGGGTACCATTTCCTGTCCAATCTCCAGTTGCAATCATAGAATGCTTACGGCTGAGGCAGAGCTGGTATAGGGAGGCCTGCCTCATACGAGCAAGTGTCAAAAGAAGCTGGTGTAGAGAGGCTGCCTCATATGAGCAAGTCTCAAAAGAAGCATCATCTCAGTCCCAGCATTATGTGGGATATGTCATTTTTAAAGAGAAACTCCAGAAATTATTAGAAAACTAAATGGGTTTCATTTGCTTACCTTTCATAGTTGCTGGACCTCACAATGCTCAATATGGACCTTTCTCCGAATATGCTCTGAAAAGGGATCCCTCAGCTACTAGTCAGGTTAACATCTCTTGAATTCTCAATGAGTTGATCCTTTGTCAGCACAATGGTTCTTTTCTGCATGCCTATGAACCCATGGCTAGTTTATGAAGTCTTGAGGAGAAGCTTACTTTAACAACGGTGTTGAAAAGAAGAAAGTGGAAAGAAAAAACAGAAGAGAGAAAAAACTGACCTGAAGAGGGCCATATGACAGGGCAAGTCTGGACTCAACTAAGTGCTTGTGCCAAATGGCTTTCTTTTGAAACCATTTGGCTGCTTAGAAATGCTGAATGAGTATGTTGCAGCCCACACCTTGGGTCATGTTTCACATCAGTTGGACCCAGGATACAGAATCATGCTGTGAAAATCTAATGCATGAGAAAATTGGTGTGAAAGAAGAAAACAAGACCCCTCCAATGAGATTTTAAATTCTTAACTACCAAAATTATACAGGACTCCAGATTATGAAACTGGCCAACCTTTTCATTTCTGTGTATGTAAAACATTATCCACAACATAAAACAGAGAACATTAGTGCAGAGAATTTAGTTGTGCACTTGGACACATGAAGTCTATACAAACTCCATTTCTAAACATTTTCAGACAAGTGATAAAAATACAGCATATCATCCTCCATCTCTAGATGTTCCCACCAGTGGAAGATCTTTAAATTATACTCAAATCCAAGTTCTCCATAATTGAAATTATTTCCCAAGCAAGATTCACATCTGCCACTGACCAAGTGCAGCAAAAAAACACCGCTGGTTCTTTTTGAGGGCCATCGGTGGTTCTGTAAGGGCAGATGTCCTTTAAACATACAGAGATATGGATGGAATCCACTTGAAGATGTTGACCAAAATCTTGGATGTTCCCTCCTAATTTGGTTGCAAGTTTTGCAAATAGTAGGTGAAGCCAAGAGCATTCATCAGATGTGGAAACCACATTCTTTGATAAAGCGAAATCCATGCCTTTGGTCCTTTCCAAGTTTCCAATCTGTACAGGGCAACAATAAGCAAACTGAACATCATGTTTATCCTTCCCTATCATGAGGAGAAGCTCATTCTGGTGCACAACCTTTGCTTTCTTGCTTTTCTCCACAATCAAGATCCCTTCAGCTACCCTTTCATCATGCACCTGCAGCACTGAAGTGGCTTCGGTCTCTTTAGAAACCAAGTTTGATTTATCTTCTGAAATGGTTTTTACAAACTTGAAATTTGGATTCAAGGAACTCCGAATAAATGTTTTTGAGGTATCTGCTTTCAGCCAACAAGTTGAAGGAATGCACACGGTATCATTATTTGCTGGATAATAACATTGGATTCCTAGGTCAGACTCAATTTTTCCTTTAAGAGAAGCCATCTTAGGCTTCTCACCATGTACAAGTATTACATGCTTGGGGGAGAGAAATTTGACCAGATCCATAATCCCTTTGGCGTCTGTATGAGGACTGAAAGACAGTTGATGAATCTGCCAACATAAGAAAAATTGTTCAGAATAATTATAGACAATGCATAACTTCTTAACACAGGAGAATTTAACAGTGTACTTTGTGAAAAGAAGGGCAAAAAAAGAAGTTAGAAATGGGCATTTGAGTTTTGGACAAAACAGGCATATTTTGATCTTTTTAGTGGTGAACGGGGCACAGCTTCAAACTGTATATGAGCAAACTACTTCCTATAGAAAGTTTTAGAAAGCAAAACAACTGTCCCTTCATATGCACCCATGTTTGCACGTATATGATACTATTCATGAGATAACTAATGTATATGACACTTCATTTTATTTAAAGAGCACTACTTATTCCTTTTATACAATTGTTATTTCCAAGACCATGACTCTTCACTTATGTTTCTGAGTGGCACCCAATACTTGTGTCAGACTATGCTTATTACACCTATAATATGCAACATGGACAGCAAAATTGCCTCTGGGGCATGCAAAAAAGTGGCAAGGGGTTTGGGTGAGGATGTGGGAGGTTCCAGGTTTGAGTCCCAACAGGGACAAGAAATTGGAAAAAAAGAAAAAAAAAGAAAAAAAAAATCTTGTTAGTGAAACCAAAACCTGATAATTGAGTAATGTTTTGATTGCTTTAAAGTGGAAATTTGTATGGGAGATGAAGACAGAGTAATGAATCTTCCATTCTCAAGAAAGAAGACATCAGATGCAGTCAAATCACATATCTGAATAATGAACTCACAAGTTCTAAGAGCTAAGATAATTTTTTCTGGATAAGTTGAAGTCCTATGTGAAGAGAGAGAGAGAAAAGGGAGAATCCCTAATTATTGTTATTGAAAAACTGTAAAGAATACACATTGGACTTGGGTATATATATACATGCTAGTGGGACCCACAATACAGTAAGAAAAGAAAAGGAAAAGGAAAAGTAAATAACCTAAATAACTATACATTATCTAACACTCCTCCTCAAGCTGGAGCATATATGTTATATGCACCAAGCTTGTTACAAATGTATTTAATTCTAGGACCTCTAAGAGATTTAGTAAAAATATCTGCTAGTTGATCATTTGAATTGACAAAACTAGTCGCCACACATCCTGATGCAATCTCTCTAATGAAGTGATAGTCAACTTCAATGTGTTTGGTCCTTTCATGGAAGACTGGATTGGATGCAATATGCAAAGCGGCTTGGTTGTCACAGATGAGTTTCATCTGTTCATCCTTTCCAAATCTCAACTCCCGAAGAAGATGTTTCAGCCATATGAGTTCACATGTTGCTAGAGCCATAGTTCGATACTCGGCTTCAGCACTAACCACTATATCTTGTTTCTTACTCTTCCAAGATATTAGGTTACCTCCAATAAAAACACAATACCCGGAAGTGGAACATCTATCTGTGGGTGAGCCAGCCCAATCTGCATTTGTGTAACCAACAACTTGGGTATGACCTCTGTTCTCGTACAACACACCTTGGCCTGGTGTGCTTTTGATATATCGAAGAATACTATTTACAGCATCCCAATGGCTATCACATGGTGACTATAGGAATTGACTAACAACACTTACAGGAAAAGAAATGTTTGGACGAGTAATGGTGAGGTAGTTCAGTTTACCTACAAGTCGCCGATATCTCCCAGGATCTCCTAAAGGCTCCCCTTGTCCTGGTATAAGTTTGACATTTGGATCCATAGGAGTGTCTACCGGTTTACAGTCTAACATACCGGTTTCTTCCAAAATGTTTAAAGCATACCTCCTTTGGGAAAGAACCACACCGGAACTGGATTGAGCTATCTCAATCCCTAAGAAATACTTGAGTTTCCCCAAGTCTTTAGTCTGAAAGTGGGTGAAAAGGTGTTGCTTTAGGTTCTGAATACCATTCTGATCACTGCCTGTAATGACGATGTTGTCCACATAAACTACCAGATAAATACACTGCCCCGAAGAGTTATGATGATAGAAAACGGAATGGTCTACTGTACTACGGAACATGCCAAACTCCTGAACAACAGAACTAAAACGGCTAAACCATGCTCGAGGAGATTGTTTCAAGCCATATAGAGAACGGCGTAACCTGCACACTAAACCAGACTCCCCCTGAGCAACAAAACCAGGTGGTTGCTCCATATAAACTTCCTCAACAAGATTCCCATGAAGGAAAACATTCTTAATATTTAACTGATAAAGAGGCCAAGAACGCATAGCAGCCATGGAGAGCAATAGACGCACATAAGCTATCTTGGCAACAGGAGAGAAAGTGTCACCATAATCAGAACCATAAACCTGAGTATAGCCTTTAGCAACTAAGCGGGCCTTAAGGCGATCAACCTGACCATCAGGGCCAACCTTAACTGTGTAGACCCAACGACAACCAACTGTAGATTTACTAGAGGGTAAAACAACAAGATCCCAAGTGCCATTGGAGTGTAAAGCAGCCATTTCATCTACCATTGCTTGTTGCCAGCCTGGATGGGAAAGAGCCTCAGGAGGGCTCTTGGGAAGAGAAACAGAAGATATAACAGAAACAAATGCAGAATAGGGTGAAGATAATCGATGGTAACTCAAAAAATTGTAAATGGGATGAGGATTACGAGTAGATCGATTACCTTTCCGAAGAGCAATGGGTAAGTCAGTAGAAGGAGGCAGAGCCGGGGCAGGAGAAGCCGAAGGGATAGGAGGTGAGTCAGCAGGTACCGCGGCCAAAGAAGGAGGAACAGCGACACGATGATGGCAATGATAAACCTGAAGTGGGCGAGAAGGCACTGCATCAGGTGGGGAGATAATGGGAAGGGGTAAGACTTCAGAAACAGGAAGAGACTTAGAGGTGGAGAAAAACAGTGAGTCCTCAAAGAAAGTGACATCAGCGGAGAGAAAGTAGCGATGAGTCTCAGAGGAATAACAACGATAACCCTTTTGAAGTCTGGAATATCCCAAGAAGATGCATTTTGTGGCTCTGGCAGAAAGTTTGTCCTGTCTAGGAGTGAGAATATGAACAAAGCAAGTACAACAAAAAACACGAGGAAGAAGGAAATAAAGTGGTTGGTCAGGGAAAAGAAGGGAATGAGGAATCTGATCGTGTAATACAGATGATGGCATACGATTAATCAAATAACATGCTGTAAGAACAGCGTCCCCCTAAAAACGAAAAGGAACATGACTATAGAGAAGGAGAGTACGAGCTGTCTCAACAAGATGTCGATTCTTACGTTCAGCTACCCCATTTTGTTGAGGAGTATGAACACAAGAAGACTGATGAATGATCCCATGTTGGGACATAAATAAAGTAAATGGTGTAGAAAAATATTCTCTGGCATTGTCACTGCGCAACACATGAATAGAAATATTGAACTGGGTTTGGATTTCAGCATAAAATTTCTGAAAAATAGAGAATAACTCAGCTCGATTTTTCATTAAAAATAACCAAGTACATCAAGAATAGTTATCAATGAAAGTGACAAAATACTGAAATCCTAAAGTAGACGCGGTCCGACAAGGACCCCAAACATCAGTGTGGACAAGTTCAAAAGGAGACTTTGCTCGATTATTCAAACGCTTTGGAAACGAGAAACGAGTATGTTTCCCAAGCTGATAGGACTCACACGCAAGCGACGACAAAGATGAAAAACTAGGGACCATTTTCTGGAACTTGGACAGACTAGGGTGGCCCAGGCGACTGTGGATGAGGAGGGGAGCATCAGTGGAAATGCAAACTGCAGGTGAAGGCGAGGTGAGGTGATAGAGGCCTTGAGACTCACATCCTATGTCAATCTTCTTCCCCGTACTCCGATCCTGCAAGGTCACAAATTTATCAGAGAAAGTGATAGAACAGTTAAGAGTGCGAGTTATTTTGCTGATGGAAATAAGATTGAAAGGACACTCAGGGGCATAAAGGACAGAATGGAGAGGTAGGGAAGGAGGAGGATGAGCGAAACCAAAACCTTTAGTCATAGTTTGAGAACCATTAGCTAAAGTAACAGTAGGTAAAGCAGAGGTAGTAGTAATAGAAGAGAAAAGATCCTTATTACCAGATATGTGATCAGAAGCGCCAGAATCTAGAATCCAAGGCCCAAGAGAAGATGTGTGGGTAAGACAAGCAGAAGCATTACCAATCTGGGCAATAGAAGCAACAGAAGCTGACTTGGTGGCCTGATAGCGGAGATAGTCGTCATACTCACTGTCAGTGAGGAAAATACCCTGAGATGTGGAGGAACTGGGAGGCTGAGGCGACTAAGGATCAAATGACTGGGCCACGTGGGCAGTGCGGGGAGGCCACCCATGTAACTGATAACACCGATCACGAGTGTGGCTAAGCTTATTGCAATAGGTGCAATGAGGACGTTGGCCTCTACCTCGGTTACCACTGCGTCCTCCTCGAGAGTTAGTTTGAGAAACTAACATAGAAGAATCTGAAGCGTTATCAGATGGCAAAGTCTGAGTGGAGGAGATACGGAGGAGGCGAGCAAACACATCATCCAAGGATGGAACGGAGGAACTGCCAAGAATCTGATCGCAGACGATCTCAAGATCTGGACGGAGGCCAATAAGCGTAAGAACCATGAAGAACTTGTCAATCTGTATGCGTTGATCCCCAACATCAGTAGTAAGAGGCATCACGGTCAAGAATTCCTCCTTAAGAGAGACAATCTGGCCAATATAAGTAGATAAATCCATGTCTTGTTGTCTGACATTGACAATAGAAGAAGCCACCTTATAAAGACGTTGGATATCATTCGTGTATAGCCCTTTCGCCTGATTCCAAAATTTAAAGCATGTTTTGTAAGCCCGAAGATGATGCAGAATCTTAGGATCAACTGATTGCCATAACACAATACATAATTGTGCATCTATCTTCCTCCATTGTACTTTGTCAACCTTAGGGATATCCGCCTCCTGCGTAACAAGGTGATCCTCATAACCTTGACCCATAAACCAAAGCTCCACAAAGGCAGACCAGGACAAATAATTTTCACTGCCAACCAATTTCTCCGAAGTAATCATAGGAGATCCAGATATGACAGAGGAAAAAGGGGAACTTTTAGTAATCATATCTACTTATCTGGTGAATGAAATACGTTTGGATCGAAGAGAGCCCTAATACGGCTTATCACGGACTTCCTAAGACACGTGCAGGGCTCGGGGTGGAGAGGAAGTCACCGGAGGTCGCCGGAAAGGCTGTTTAGAGGGCCGACGGAGACAAAAAAACCCAAAAAAATGCACTTTTAGGGCTCAGATGACACAAGCGTAGATGGAGGGTGGCTAGACGGCATCAGGCGAGGCTGGAGGTGGAAGCGCGTGGCCGGAAAATGCCCCACGCTCCCTCATGCGCCGGCGCGTGAGATTCAGGCCGCCGGAGAAAAGACGCGCTTGGCCGACGCGTGGCTGGGATTCTTCCTCCGGTGCATTGAGAAAAGTTGAAGATCTCCTCCTCGTGCACTTGATGGTATGGTCGGTGTTGGAAAAGGACTTCGCCGGGGAAGTCGCCGGAAAAGGTTGCCGGCAAATTCGCCGGCGGTGAGGGTTGATCGGAAGCTTTAGGAGATGGGAAGGGTGACCGGAATGAAACACGGTCACTGAAAGATTTCCCAGAATGGATTCACGGATAAATCGGAAATAATTAGGGTTTTTTTCTCCCTAGGCTCTGATATCATGTGAAGAGAGAGAAAGAAAAGGGAGAATCCCTAATTATTGTTATTGAAAAACTGTAAAGAATACACATTGGACTTGGGTATATATATACATGCTAGTGGGACCCACAATACAGTAAGGAAAGAAAAGGAAAAGAAAAAGTAAATAACCTAAATAACTATACATTATCTAACAATAATTATAAAAAGAATTATGAAAAGAATGAGAGTCCTTCCAAGGAACAGCAGTATCAAATCAGTACAGGATGATCAAAAAGAAAGAAGAAAAGGAAAGAAAAGAAAAACCACTCTACTTATTCAAGGATGAAGTGGGAACATTAGTTTCAATTCAAAATTCTTTATTCAGGGTACTAAAGGCAACAGTTCAACCAAAGCTTTCTGCAGAAGACTAGATTCACACACCCAATCAATAGCAAACAGAGTATGCTATAGCTCATTCATGAAATTCAGGAACATAAAGAAATGGAAGATCATGAATCAGATACTTCGAAACAAAGCTAACAAAACTAACTATATAAGCTATCTCAACTCCTAGGTTCTCACAGCCAAACCTACCTAGATGCATCCCAACGATCCTTTCAAGAATGACACTTCACTTGTCTTTCAGCCAAGGGAAGCATTAAGAGCTGCCAAGCAAACCCATTCTAGTATATTGAGAAAATGAAGTTAAAGTTTTTTAGTATATCAAACAATGTTGTCACCTAGGATGAAAGAAGAGCCAAGCCTTGACATCGTGTTTAAGTTACCTCATACACAAAATTTATGCAGCTGAGAAATATTAAGCAAGGAGTAACTGAAATTTAAGCATTTTCAGAATACAGCTCCACATAAGTTTCCTCTTCATCATGTTTTACACTTCTCACTTTTCCTTTTCTTTGAAGTATTTATCTGGGCTGAAGGTCTTAAGCATAATAATTGGCACAGAGAGGGGACTAATCAATGCATGTCAAATTCATGGACTTTAAACAAAACATCAATTGGATTATACTGGGTCACAAAGTTAAACTTCGGTTAGACTGAACAGCTCAGGGAGTGGAAATAATGGAGTTCGATGGTAAAACAGGGCAAGAAACGTTTATAATTATCATGTTTGTGGATTTCATTTTTCAGTTTGTTTAACTTTTTCATATATTGGTGACATCATCAGAAAGAAGGCTTGATACAAGTACCAAGGAAAGGCTACATTAGCAAGCACACTAAAATAATGCCCATTTATATCACTGCTCTAGAAGGCATGGATTTTTGTGCAAACTTCATCCAGAAATTGGCCAAATACTTTGATATGTATGGTTGAATCTGTGAAATCGAAATCATCCTTCTATTCCAGCAACATTTTAGAGATCAAAAGGATGAGGGAAAGGATGAGAAGAGGAAAAAAAAGGTTGACCATCTTATGCCCAAATAGTAGGTGAGCCTTAAATTATTCCTATACTGTGTTGGAGAACTGACACTCCCAAAGTGCAATCATGAAAAGACAATAGTTTCAAAGATAGCAGGAAGAGGACTGCAGAGAACCTGTCAGACCTTTCTCTCTGGCTTTGTCTTCACAAATTCAATATCGATATCAACAAATTAGAGGAGGCCTTTCAGTAGATTAAGTAGGCTTAAGAGAGACTAAGTGACAACCGAAAAAAGCTTGAAGCAACCAATGCTGCAGATAACAAGGTCAAGATATACAAAATAAATCCTGAAATAGACTACCTGAGGACAACATACCCACTGTAGATAGATTGCCGAGAGGACAACCAACCCAATCTTGTTAGATGAAGTTGAGGAAAACCTGATATAGGTTTACTAAATCATGAAACATATGAATGCAAAATTGAACAAGAAACTAGATCACTGTAAGCCTGGGAACAGGAATTGGGAGGTTAAAATATCATCTCTCAGCAGAAAGCACAAAAGCTCGATGTACATGCATATTGCAAATGATCCAATAGTGTGGAAAGGTAGGATGAAAACACCCAAGGTTATAGGATAAACTAACAAGCATGTGGATTTGGCTCCCTTTGCAAAACCAAGATCCAAGGAGCCTCTACAATGAAATTGGAAGCACATAGGATACACAGCTGGAACTCACAACACATCTAAAGTATGTTGAAGGAAAATAGTCTAAAAGTGCTATCAGGGTTAGATTTTTGCATTGAAAAGGAAAAAGGAACTTAATTTGGTCACGGGTCTCAAACCAGTCTAATTAACACCGGTCATTCAGAGCAGCAACTCCAAGTCATGTAACTGTAGAACAAGTTGTAGGGAAAAGTTCACTGTGAATTGTTTAGACCACAGCCAAACCACCAAGTTTAGCAAGATAGATCCATCCACTGACCAATACCAAGGGCAAAAGAAACAACAGGCACTAGTCCAAACCAAATCACATACTGATGTAATGAAATCAGTTCATTTCACACAACCAAATACAGCATACAAGCCCCCATCAGAACCACATTATTTTGTCAGTCCCAAGAAAAATAAATAAATGCTTTTGTGCATTGGAACCATCGAAGTAAGAGAAACCAGATTGATAGAAGTTATAAGCAATGATAGAAAAATCCATTAATAAATTAGTAGATCATGTTTCTTAAATATTGATATCCATTCATTAAAGCACTAAGAGAAGTATATATTGGATAAAAATTGATCTATACAGAAAAAACACCATTTACAGATGCAAATGGCTACTAAGTATCCTTTGGTAGCAATTAATTTATTATCTTGACTAATGAAAACATAAGTCTTCTCTCCTCTCCTCCAAGATGAAACCAACATCCACTCCCCCACCCCACCAAACAGAAAAAAGAAAAAAAGAAAAAAGGAAAAAAGAGACTAATCACTAGGCAAGCATGAGTAAAAAGTGTTCAAGCTCAGCTGCTCAAGATAAGAGCTGAACCCATGTCTGTGCTTCCATCCCCAGGCACTATAAAAATGAAAAATTCTGCTTTCACAAAGTTTTAACTTTTGAGTACTTCTAGGCAATAACTAGAAAAGCCTACTCACATACTTTCAACTGAATAAATATTTCCAAATTAGGGATTGAATTTATCCTGATCCAGAAACAGAAGGGAAAGGGAAGAAAAGATAACAATAAAATAACATGAAATATAAAGAGAAGATGTTAAACGTATACTGAAAAAAAAGTTCTAGAGGGGGAACATGAGTATGAACCTGGCATCGTACGCTAATTTGGATGTCTTTGTCCAAATCAATTTTCGTTGGTTTACCCGTTGTCAATTTGTGTCCTATAGTTCCAGCCAAACAATACCTAGAAAAGCAAAAGAACAAATAGAGATTGAAGTAAATGAAAATCATAGCTTAGAAGCTTACAATGTTTACACAGGACTCATGCTAGTAGTTAATATTTTCAGGTAAAAGAGTACAGTATGTGATCTCAAACATGGAAATAAGACTTAGAATGGATTTCCTCAAAAGGCAACTCACTGTCAAGATTCTCCCAATCACTTCTGGTTTATTCAAAACAACATATTTGTTGCACCAAGAAAAGTTTACAAATGGACAACTATAGTTAACCATTACAGAGAAAAAGGTTATACCTTTCCAAGGGTTTGGCAACAGTCCTCGAGGAGGGGCATTGTGTGTGCCATGGGGCAGAGGGTGTTATCCTAGCAAGCTTCATGGTCATTTGGCTTGAGAGGAATCCAGGATTTTTTAGGACAGGAGGTGATTGATGGTTAACCTATGGGAGAGCATACGCTTTCTCATGACTTTTTGGATGCCAGTGGGAGAAATACATTTTCTCATAAGAGGAATTCCAGGATTTTTTAGCGCATGAGGATCTTTGAAGGTCAATCACTAAGGAGCTTTCTGGAGTCCCTCTAGGATTATTTGGTTTGATCAGAGATAGGTTTGCCTCTCATGTAAATACCTGGGAAAGATGGAGATTAGCAACCTCATATGGAATAAAAGAAGTGGTATAGTTGAGCTTTCTTTAAGGCACCTCATTTTCAGTGAGCAATCAAAGTCCTGAACTAGAAAGCTAAAAGATGCCAAAGAGTTCAGTACCTTCAATCTTATGGTAAAGGGGGATTCAGGGATAGATAGTTCTTTCTGAGTGAAAATTGCAGGTCCCTCAAGAGTTTTGGAGTGTTCAATTTCTTAAAAGTTTAGATCAACAAATCAGGAAGCTGATATGTACAAAAAGAGCCATGTAGGGAGCTCTGTTTTTCTTGTTTTCTCTAATCTGGTTGTCTGCAGTACACTTTCTATTTGCAAAGACCTCTAATCCTTCTTTATACATATTTTTGGTATTTAATACAAATGCTACTCATATATATAATAGAGTCTTATGTTATAGAATGTATCAATCCATAGAATACGAAATGTTTAGGAAGAACCATCCGAACCCCTTCCTCTTTATTAGGAAAGCCACCCTCAACTTCCAAGATCTGTAAGGTTATTTGACTAATTCTTTTATTCAAAATGAAGGATGTAGTGTCCTTCGGTTGATTGAAAAATGGATTCGATAGATTCCTTGACTCAAAGAAAAATTTAGTCTAAATTTTGATGGATCGAAGATGGAGAATAAAAGTGCTTCAGGATAGGTGATTAGGGACTCTAATGGAATTTATAAAAATGGCAGCAAGTAGGCATTAATGCATCAATAATCATTGCGGAACGTATAGCTTTAAGAGATGACGTACTAGCTGCAAGGAACAATGGATTCCTTAATCTAGAGATTGAAAGCTACTCTAAAATAGTGGTAGATTGTTATAATAAGATGGGCAACATTCCCAAATCTATTAAGATATTAATTAAAGATATTTAGAAGATAACTTAGGAGTTAGACACTTACAAATGTGACAATATTTACAAGGAAACAAATAGAACAACAAATTATTTAGTTAAGAAAGGTATTCATAAAGCAAAGTCTACAATTTAGAAGTCAAATTTCCTTAGAGAAGTTATAAAACTTGGGTTTGAAGATTGTTGTGGTTTATCTTTTAATAAAGTTTGTATATATATTTTATCTTGTAGTCTCTTCCTTCCAGGATAAATAAAATCCTTTCTTGTCCAATTGTGATTAATTTATAGCATTAACCATTTACAGTTGTTTGGTTCCTGGAGAAATGGCAGATATATTAGTGATTGCCTATCACGCTTTTGGTGGTAATGCTAAGGGCAAGGTAGTTTAGCAAAAGGATTAAAATATTGGAAAATGCAGAAATATTTGAATTTTACGAAATAGACAAAAATTGAGAAAAAAATAAAGATTAAATAGAAATTGATCCAAAATTCATAAAATTATTGTAAAAGACTCTTAGAAATGATAAAACAAGCAACAATATACATATTGAAGCTATTTTTTTTTTTTTTTTTAAAAAAAAAGATAAAACATATAATGATAAAATTTGTAGCATTAAACAATAATATGCGGTGCTTGAAAATATATTTAATGTTAAAATGATGATCTACCTAATTTGGATATATTTGAGAATATAAATAAATAACGATATATGTATACTTATACTTATTTTTTGTTTAAAATTTTTTATAATTTTATTTAGAAGTTTTTATTTCTCTTCTATCTAATAATTATACACAAGATATAAAAAAGACTTATTAAGAAGATTATTATATAGCTTTTATACTTTGCACGATCAATTTATTAGAATTTGAAAATAAAAGAATTAAAATTAATTAACTTATAAAGTTTAATTTTTAATAATTCATCTTCTGTATGGATGTAAAACTAATATAATATAAGTATATATATTTATATATGGTTACATATAATCAAAGGCCACAATGGCTTGGTGGCAACAAGCCACCCATTCTCAGTTCCTATTTCATAAGTAATAAAAATTTTAAAATATGTCACTTCACATCTGATGTGTGCATGTAAAAGCAGGAGAAAAGAAACAAATTAGAATAAAATCATGAAATATCCTAAAATTTCAAAGAAAAATAAAATTTTTTTTGAAGAAATATTAGGAAATATTGGATAAATATCGTCAAATTTCAATGGGACCGACTTACCATCCTTTTTTTTTTTTGTTTTCCTTTTTGTTATCATTCCATATTAGATATTTTGCCTAAAATATTGATGAATTAAATGGGCAAAGTTGGTTGAAATACACAATTATCATATCAGTAGTATGACTTGACTTGGCAACGTTGGCAATTGATATGTAGAATAAGGGGATTGCTAACTAGATATTTTCACTCCATGATTGTCATACGAGTGGAAGCATGACTAGTTTGTTAAATAGAAAGTTCAAGGCTCTTGCAATTTACACTTTAATTCATTCATATCTATGATCCTAAGATGTTAGGTGCATGATGCATTGAGTCAATGGACTTGTTAATTCAAGAAAGGACTCTAGGAAGAAATATGTTCTTAGCTATTAGCATTTCATGATAAGAATCTTAACTTGATAGTTTCATCCAAATTGAATTGCAAAATATTTTTTATTTTTTATTACATGAATGTACGTGTTTTGGAAAAGAGCAGTTTGCTATGATCAAATGTGGATAAACCATAGATTTGAGAATGCCTAGGCTAGTCAATCACTAAGGTGGACAGTCTTGATTTTCCTCAAATTCACTATTATTATGGAGGGTCTTGCTTGTAGTTGTTTAACTATTTTTTTTTATCTTAGCTTAATCTTATCAATGTATTAGAATGTAATCATATCCTTGTAACAGTGTTCTGTTATGAATGTTCTTTGCTTTCTTTGATGAAAATATTATAATAATGCCACCTCACTATATTGGCAACAATTTCACTCACTATATTTTCAATAATGCCCCTCCTTTGATGAAAATTTACAACAATGTCAACTCACTATCATAGGGTCATATTATTTTGGATAAACTATAAAAATCACTCTTGTACCTTCAAATGCGTCTCAATTTAGCTCCTACACTTTTTTTTTCAGCAATGTAGGCCCTAAATTATACCCAAATGTTAAATAAATCATTCTATTAAGATTTTCCACTAACAAAAATGGAGAAACCCATGTGACAAGCACAGACAATCGCATAAATTTTTATATGATATGTTTGGATATATCTAATTTGTTTAGGCACTTTTTATTGGGTTCATCCATTCATTTTAACAAGGTATTTTAATATAAGGGTCTATTTAACATTTGGGCATAATTTAGGGTCTACATTGGTTCAAAAAAAAGTTTAGAAGCTGAATTGAAACAAAGGTGAAAGTATTTTGTAATTTTTGCAATTTACCCCTTTATTTTAGAACATTATGGTTGTAATAAGGGGCTAAACAACCCTTTCTTAATTTTCAGAATTTTTATTAGTTTTGACACTCTCATAATGGTCAAGAGAGCCAAATTTTAAGATACTGATTTTTAATTCTTTTCTAAATTTTGAAAAATCAATAATTTTAATCAACTAAAATTAGTGTGTAGTTTTACAAAGAAAAAAAAAACAGAACTCCAATAATAGTTAATTATATTTTTAATATTGGTATTTTAAATTTGAAATTCTAAATGCATCCAGTGTGACAATATTATTATGCAGTTTAGCACTTACATAAAACAATTTTTTATAAAATATGACAAATACCAACATTTTAAATCAATATACTAAAATTATTTCAAATTGTAAAGATTATTTTATATAATACAAAAAGTATAATATACCTATATTTGTATTTTATAAATTTATATTTGTTTGGCCTAGGCTTTGTGTTTTAAGGTCAAGAAAATCATTATGCTTTATATAACCATGAATTGTTAAAGAATAACAAAAATAAAAAAATAAAAATAAAAATAAATATACTTTCTATTAACTTGTAACCATAGTTGTTAAAAGCTTATGATACATGATATGATACATTTTTTATGGATTAAGTGAATCTTACAATAGATAACAATACATGATACTATATGGGATATAACGATACAATGATACATACACCTTCAACAATTTTTTAAACAATCAAATTAATTTTTTTTCCTCTTATAAGAATTACTATATTAATTAAAAACCAAACAAAAACCAACTCTTTCCCAATTCCTCTCTAGCCCTTTGTAAATTGTGTGTAAATTCAATAGTAATTAATAAAAGTAAAAGTTTCTACTCTCATTTTATTTTTTGCTTTGTTTATATTGTTTTATTTTTTTTTAGCCTTTAAGGGGTATAAGGGGTAAAAAGATAAAGAAAGGGATATGAAAAATGTTTAAGTCAAAACTTTTCACTTTTACTTCTTAATATCACTTATAACATGCATGGATCCAATTTCACCAAAAAAAAAAAAAAAATACAGACCAAACTCTAGTAGATTTTATAATATTAAAATAATTTTTTAAACTAAAATTTTTAGTCTTAACCCTTGACTTGCAACTCATTTCTATCAAAAAATAGCATTGTTAGGGAGACTTTGTTTGGTTCAAAGGGGGGTATAATGATACAATATAGGATATAACAATACAACAATACATACACATTTAACTAGTTTTCATAATTTAAAAAAAAATCAAATTAAAATTTTTTTTCCTCTTAAAAGAATTATTATATTAATTTTTTAAAACGCATGATAAGGTTAGACATTGATCATAAAAAGGAAAGAAAGGTAAAACAATCCTATATAAAAAGCTATATTCTTGTGGTCACATGTCATATTGGAAGTTAAGTAAATTTATTGTTACAAAAAATTTAAAAGAATTTCTATTTGAATGATTTAAATGTTCAGATTGAAAATGATGGTGGTTGATGAAAAAAAATTACATAATATATTAGTTTTACAATTATAAAAAATTGAAACTTTGAAGATGATACTATATATATATATATCAATAACATATGTAAGTACATATGCCTAGTAAAATTTAGAACTAAAAATTTTATCTAAAATTTCAAAAGTTTATCTTTGTGAGTTTTGTGATAAACCTATACATTAAATTCATAACTGTAGTATTCAATGTTTCCATATAGTATGATATAGTTTAAAATCATTAAATCCAACTATTTTTCATGAAATTAATTATATATTATTCTATATTTAATGCTTCAACTATATATATATATATATATATATATATATATATGTACATGAATGCATATTTTTTCTATTTAATTACTTACTGCATGGAAAACTTACAATACACGATACTAAAATAATAGACAAATGACACACAAAACATTTTACAAGTTAACAACTATGCTTGTAATTATATATATATATATAAAGAAAGTTATGGATTTCACTTATTTTTTCAAATGATTATTAATCAATTTCAATAAAAAAAAATATGTTTGATTTTTATATAATTTATGAGATGAAATTTTTTAACTCTTTTCTATATAGAAATAAATTAATTTTTAGTGTAATTGTACATTTGACATAAAATTATACATTTTTAAAAATTTATGTTATTGGACCTCTCAGGAAGATGTTGGATCTCATGATATATATACATATAAATCCAAAATTAATCCCAAAATTAGTAATATCTTAGTACATACCATACAAGAGATCATAGATTAATCACACAATTGACACAAAATTACACTTTTAAACTTTAGAAACTAACAAGTCATGCTATAATATCTTAGTACATACCATACAAGTAAGAACTCATATATTAATCACACAATTGAAACAAAATTACACTTTGTAAACTATATAAACTACCAAGTCATGCACATTGTATGTGGACATGCTTAGTATATATTTGTCGACATGTACATATACCTATTCACATACACAAAATTGATTTTATCAATCAAATAAAGGAATTATTAAGCCCAAACTTTCCTTTCATCATGCACATATGACATTCTCAATCAATTGTAGTAAGGATTCTGTGTAAAATAACTAACTACCATAAAAATCATTAGGCACTACATCACTATAGCTTTGTCCCATCAACACACTGATGTAAGTTCATGGTGCTACAACATGGAGCAATATTTCAAGGCAAGAGTCCATCATGGATAGAAAAATGAGCCTTGAACCTCCCAAAATTTCAAGAAAACTGAGTGTAATCATAATTAATATATAGTAAACTGTATGATTGGATAAAAAAGACACACTAGGGATTGAAAACTATTCAAAACCATAATCAACCAATTTCAGTTACACATTTAAATACCAAATTTTCAAATATTGAGACATAACAACTTCTATGATAAGCCAAAAATCCATTCACACGCACACGCACAAAATAAAAAAGTGATAGCAAGAATTTTTAAGTTCTGGTACATATGCCAACTCTAATTAAATATATATATATACATAGTCATATTGTATGTATATGATAACTTTTTTGAGAGACAACGTTCAAAATATACATGGTCACAATGGCTAGTAATAAGCATGGTTTTAAAAACTGGACCGGACCAACTGATCCAACTGTCTGTCGGTCACGGTTCCAGTTAATTGAGTCAGCCAAGGGTTGAACCGGGATCAAACCAAATGAACCGGCGGTCAGACCGGAAAACAGGACGATTCAACCATTTTATTTTTTTTTCTTTCACCCCATCAAAACAACACCGTTTTACTTAGTATAAAAGACTTATCTTCCCTCCCAACAGCAAACCATTTTTGTGAGTTTCTTAAACTTTTTTCATTTTCCTTTTTTGAACTTTAATATTTAATATCTTTATATTTTATGTTTAATATTTAATGTCTTAATTTTTTTGTTGATTATAATTTATGCTATGTTTAATATTTAGTTTTTATAATTTTTTGTCTATTTATTACATATTGAAATTTTAATTTATTGAAATTATTGAAATTCTAATTTATTGAAATTTTTGTAAATTTATTTATTGCTATTGAAATTTGAATCATTTCCATATTTTATTTAGTTTAGAGTTTTAGACTTTAGATTTTATATATATTTTTTACTTTATTTTCATTTTTTTTTTATATTGATTTTTAAACTTTTTTATTTGAGTTTAAAATTTTATATTAATTTTTAAAATTATAGATTTTTTTATTTTAATTGTATTATTTATTATGGATAATATGTTAACAACTCTTTGATAATTTGGTCATTGTTGGTTTATTGCTCATATTTGGATGTAGGGTATCAATGGTTTGATTATTTGATAAATATTGGGTTGATTGACATTATGAAAGTATAACATCTTATATTATGTTAGAGATATGATTGATGACTTCTACGGGTAAAAAAAATTGTAAAAAAACCTCAACAAATAGAGTAGATGCTGTCAAAATTTAGATAGAATTTATTTTTATTTTTTTAATAATATATAAAATATATATTTATGATGTCACCGGTTTAACCGTGGTTCGACCGTCGGTCTAACCAATGAACCGTGAACCGGTAACTTTTCCGGTTCAATGACTAGTCCGGTTCTAAAAATATTGGTAATAAGAATAACTAAATTCTACATGCAAAGAACAATGATAGTTGTTGGGATGGATGATTAAGAAGGAAAGAATAGAACTGCAAATGGCACATTTATAGAGAAACATCAATCAAGAACATAAATTTAAAAGCTCGACTAGAAGATATGCAATATTGCACGAGTCAGAAGTGCTGTAAATAAACTTTGATGGATGTTCTTTAGGTAACCTAAGGCAACTTGGTACTGGTGGAGTCATTAGAGATCATCAGGATACAGTGACAAAGACTTACCCTAAGCACGTAGGTAAGAGATTTGCTACTGAGGCTAAGATTCCAGCTTTGTTGGACGGTCCTGCAAGCTAATGCTTTGGGCCTTTCCAATCTTGTAATGGAGTGAGATTCTGATGTAGTCATATGGGTTAGGGTGCATTTAGGAGCTAGATTCCTTGTCATTATTTGATTTCTGATGTTGTCATTTGGGTTAGGGTGCATTTAGGAGCTAGCTTCCTTGTCATTATTTGATTTCTGATGTTGTCATTTGGGTTAGGATGCATTCAGGAGTAAGCTCCTTGTCATTATTTGATTTTATTATTTGGTTGAGTTGTAACTGAGGCAAGGTAGTTTTTTCTTGTGCATCTCTCTTCTATTTTGGCCTTAGGCACCTTGTATACATCATGTATACTTTTGTGTGCTCTTTGGTAGGCACTCACAATATAATTGCTTTTACTATCAAAAAAAAAAGAAGGAAAGAGGCTCACGGTCCTCACCCCATCAATCAAGTAGCAAACCTATAAGCCAAAAAAGGAGTGAAATGTTCGGTGTCTTTTGTTGAGGACTCTTTACCTCCTTGAGGTGTAACTGGTGTTTGTGTTATGCTTGCTCTTAGATTTTTGTGGTCTTCCTCAGTTGACCAGCTTTGATCAGATTTGAATTTTGTTGTAGGATGCCTTATCCTTCTCAATCTTTTTAATTAATAGCAAAGATGTGTGTTTCTAGTAATAAAAAAAAAAAGAAAAAAGAGGGTAGATAAAGTTCAACGTGTTGTAAGGCAGCAAGGACACAGATTGAGTTTGTGAGAAGGTCTATAACTTAAATAGAAAACATGGCCCAAGATACATCAGAATACAGGACAAGGATTCCTACTGCAGATAAGGACCCTAACCATTAAGTCTCTCACAAGCTCTTGTAACCTCAAGAAAATGTCTGAATATCAACCAAATCTCATAAAATAACAATGAGAATTCAAACAAGAACACCTATATCTTTTTTAAGCATTAGAGAATTAGCAGGTAGTGCATTGGAACCCTATATTTTTAGCATTTTACCATTATTGGTAAGGTCAACCATTTTCACATTCCAAGGCACAGCTTTATCAAATAGCCACAATAAAGGTCCAGTTAGTAATAGTAAAATATGGAAGTTACCCAGGTAGTGTAACAAGATTCATTTCAGATGGAGCCCAAAGCTTAAAAACCTCAAGAGAAAAACCACCACTGATCATCCCGGGTGTGGCAAAGAGAACACAGGGTCCAGGAGCATTTATAAGAGAGCGGTCAAAACTCCGAACTGCAACATCAGATAAGCAATTAACTAAACCAAACAACGATTAACTATCATGCAATCCAATAACCCAATATCAGTTATTATGAAGCCAGCATGAGTTAAACAAGGGCTAGGAGAGCCGAGTTAATGGAACTAAAATCTTAACAGAAAATACTAATCAACTGGTGATACTACTTATAGCAACAAAATTAATTAAGTTGTATTAAAAATGGACACACACACACACACACATATATATATATATATGTTCATGTCATTGAAAATACAGTCAGCAACAATAACAATTCAGAAGAGAGAATGTAAAACAAGAGGAAAAGGAAAGACAGTATATATATATATATATATATATATACTGAAAGTAAAATGAATACAGCTTAATCAAAGTGAAATGCTGCTGTAAGTCTCTAAACTTTGCAGCATGATCACGATTAGTGTCTCAAATGTCTATGATTCGAAATCAGTCGGTTGTAGTGGAGAGAAAGATTTTCCAGGTGAAGTCTGAAGATTACAATGGAGGAAAATGGCTTTCAATAACAGAGAGAAGCCAAGGTTTTGTGGTTTCTTTAGATTTTGGAGAGGAGGAGACGGGTTGGCTAGTGGAGCAATTAGAGAAAGCTGTGGAGTTGGAGGATTCGAGGGGTTACATTCGGAAAATGAGGGGCAAGACCAGGACTCATATGATGGAGATATGTTTTAATAGCAGAGGGTGTTATATGAAAATTACAGAATACAGTGCAAAGAGAAAACCTTTGGTCTTAGTTGTTCCAAGAGGTGTTAATGGCTGTGGGTGGGAAAACCTCAGGAAGGTGATTGCTTCAGTCCAAGAGATCTCTGTTCAAGTTGGGAGAGAATCGCAGGAGACGCAAAACAAGCTTCAAGAGAGTAAAGGAATGTACAGAGGTGAGAGGACCTACGCTGAGGTGGTTGCAGAGAAAGGAACAAGGAATGGTGCAGGGATGCCAGTTGGAAAATGGGCAAGAGCGGTGGTTTGTGAAGGCAAAGGAGAAATACGTGACTGGTGTGAGGTTGGAAAAGCTATAGCGAGAAGGGTGGGGATGAAAGGAATGGTATCTGTAACACCCATTTCTGCTTACAAAGGGTGTTTTTTTGTGGAAAATGCAAGGAAAGCTCAGTGGTTTCAAGAAAGAGGTAGTTTCACAGTGAGAGGAGAGGTTTTTGCTCTGAGGAGATGGTCGCCAGAAGAGAACTCAGTGGTTAGGGGAAAATTTAGACGGGGGTGGCTGGAACTAAGAGGTCTCCCTTTCCACCTGTGGGATGAGGTGCAGTTGAGTCACGTTTTGCAGCAGTGGGGGAGGGTAACGAAGGTGGCAAGAAACTCCTTGAAGTTTGTTGATTTGTCGAAAGTAACATTGCGGGTGGAAATGCTTCCAAAGGTCGTGCTTCCAGCGCTATTAGAGGTAGAAGATGGAGATCGGACATACACGGTTGCAGTTACAGTCACCGGAGAAGATGACGGAGAAGACGACGGAGGAGACTCTATAAAGCCTGAGTCGAGTCGTAGCAAGGACGAGCTGAGGTCAGCCGGGGGTTGCGTCTTGCAGAAGCCACAGATGGTTGAGGGGCTACGAGCTATTGACAGGACCAGTGATTGCCAAAGATGGATGCCCCGTCATCGTCTCCATTTTAGCTCTTCAGATTCAAAATCGGCTAAGGGGGAGAAAGGAAAGGGAAGATGGGTGTTGGGCCCAATGGCGGGAAGTAATTTCGGGCCAACACCAGACGTCCTTGAAGCCCGATCTGTTTGGGCCCAAGTTGGGGAGAAAGGTTTTTGGGCCAATAGCGGGTCCAGCCCATAAAGGATCTTCAAATGGTGGCCCAGCTGTTTCTTCGTCTTCAAAGCTCCAAAGACCAGGGCTCTCTGCAAAGAATAAAGTGTCGGAAGGTCTTCCTCAAGTGTCGTCAAAGACGAAGGGATCTCCAGTCTCCGTGAGGCGCAGAGCAAGAAGTGGGCCGCCGAGTTTTGACGAGGCGTTTTCTTCCCCGAAGCGTAGCTTTGAAGGAGGTGGCTCACTGGAGACAAATCGAGACATTTCTCGGGGCAAATCTCACTCCAGAAAGAGCGATTTCTCCTCTGGTTTGGAAAAATCCAAAGTATCCACCGGCGAGACAGAGGGAGAAGAGGGGATTTTGCAATGCAAATTGATCAATGAGGTGCGTAATCCTTTCTCAGTTGTTTCTGAGCGAGATCTTCCTCTGTCTGGGGCTTTTGAGCCAAATCCTATTCCCGAAACCTCGGTTTCTTTGGTTCATCCTTTTTGTGTTCACTCTTCTTCTTCGTATCCGTTGGAGTCAAGCCACGCTTTTCAGCGTGGGTCTGTTTCTATCTCTCCTGTGGTGTATGATAACCATCGTGGTGGTGCGTCCTGTTCGAATGGTGTGGTGGTACCCCTAGAAACCTCTAACCAAAAATCTAAAGACCGGCCTTTCCTTAGGGAAACTCTTAGCAACCTTGAGGTGCGTGGTGCCTCAGGTGAGGCTTCGTTCCCAGTGCAAGAACCTTCCACTCTCCCACTGGAAGGTTTTCAGGTTGAGGGGCTTACGCCTCGGAAGATGGTCAAGGTTCAGTCAGTTCTGGAGAGTTTGAGGGTTAGAATTGTCAGGGATAATGGGAAAGGAGTGGAAGGAGAGAATAGGAATCCTCTCTCTGCGGACAAGGTTTATTTCAGAAGAAAGAAGAAAAAGGATTCTGGAACTCGAGGAGAGGATTAGTCCTGGGTGCGGGTTGTGATGGGTTGTGATTGTTCTCATGAAGATTTTAAGCTGGAATACAAGAGGTTTAGGTTCTAGGAAGAAAAGGAGGACTGTGAGAAGTTTTTTAAGTACTCAAAACCCAGATGTGGTGATGCTTCAGGAAACAAAGCGTGAAATTTGGGATAGGAGGTTAGTGAGTAGTATTTGGAAAGGTAAAAGCCTGGATTGGGTTGCTCTTCCTGCTTGTGGGGCATCGGGGGGGATTGTGATCTTGTGGGATTCAGTTAAGTTCAATTGTTCAGAGAAGGTGTTAGGATCCTTCTCTGTTACTGTAAAATTGAACTCTGATGAGGAAGAGTCTTTTTGGTTAACCTCAGTGTATGGCCCGAATAAGACAGTGTGGAGGGAGGACTTTTGGTTGGAGCTTCAAGATCTACATGGTCTGACTTTCCCAAGGTGGTGTGTAGGAGGGGATTTTAATGTGATCAGGAGGATATCTGAGAAGATGGGTGATTCTAGGCTAACTGTCAACATGAGGCGCTTTGACGAGTTTATAAGGGAAAGTGGTTTGTTGGACCCCCCTCTTAGGAATGCGGCTTTTACATGGTCAAACATGCAAGTCGATCCTATTTGCAAGAGGTTAGATAGGTTTTTGTTCTCTTCTGAGTGGGATTCTTTTTTCTCTCAAAATATTCAAGAGGCCCTTCCTAGATGGACCTCTGACCATAGCCCAATTTGCTTGGAAACTAATCCTTTAATGTGGGGGCCGACTCCTTTTAGGTTTGAGAATATGTGGTTGCTCCATCCTGAGTTTAAAGAGAAGTTTAGAGATTGGTGGCAAGAGTGTACGGTTGAGGGTTGGGAAGGTCACAAATTTATGAGGAAACTAAAGTTTATTAAATCAAAGTTGAAAGAGTGGAATACAAGGGTCTTTGGAGACTTAAGAGAGAGGAAAAAACATATTCTTACGGACTTAGGCAGAATTGATAGAATTGAACAAGAAGGGAATTTAAATCTTGAGTTGGTCTCGGAAAGGATCTTAAGAAGGAAGGAGTTAGAGGATTTGTTATTGAAGGAAGAGGTACAATGGAGACAAAAATCTAGGGTTAAGTGGATTAAAGAAGGGGATTGCAACTCTAAGTTTTTTCACAGAGTGGCCACTGGAAGAAGAAGCAGGAAGTTTATAAAGTCTCTGATTTCTGAGAGAGGGGAGACTTTAAATAACATTGAGGTTATTTCTGAGGAGATTGTAAATTTCTTTGGGAATCTTTATTCCAAACCCGAAGGTGATTCTTGGAAGATTGAAGGGATTGATTGGGCCCCTATTTCTGAAAAGAGTGCAATTTGGTTGGATAGGCCGTTTTCGGAAGAGGAGGTTCGAATGGCAGTTTTCCAATTGAATAGGGAAAAGGCCCCTGGCCCTGATGGCTTTACCTTAGCAGTTTATCAAGAGTGTTGGGATGTGATAAAAGAGGATCTCATGAGGGTGTTTTTTGAGTTCCACACTAAAGGGGTAATAAATCAAAGCACGAATGCGACTTTCATTGCTATGGTGCCTAAGGAAAGCCAAACTTTCAAAATCTCAGATTATAGACCTATTAGTTTGGTTACAAGTTTATATAAGATAATTGCTAAGGTCTTATCAGGGCATTTACGCAAAGTTCTTCATGAAACAATCTTTGGCTCGCAAGGAGCCTTTGTGGAAGGGAGACAAATTTTGGATGCTGTATTGATAGCCAATGAAGTGGTGGATGAGAAAAGAAGGTCAGGAGAGGAAGGGGTAGTTTTCAAAATTGATTTTGAGAAAGCCTATGATCATGTGGAGTGGGGTTTTTTAGATCATGTGCTTCAAAGGAAGGGGTTCAGCCAGAAATGGAGATCTTGGATGAGGGGCTGTTTATCTTCTTCTAGTTTTGCTATCCTAGTTAATGGGAATGCAAAGGGTTGGGTTAAGGCCTCTAGAGGATTGAGACAGGGAGATCCTCTTTCTCCTTTCCTTTTCACTCTAGTAGCAGACGTTCTAAGTAGGTTGATGATTAGAGCTGAGGAAACTGGGATAACTGAGGGTTTCCTTGTGGGGAGGGATAGGACTAGAGTGTCCTTGTTACAGTTTGCTGATGATACCATATTTTTCTCTAAAGCCTCTTTGGATCTTCTTCAAAACCTTAAGATTATCCTTCTGGTTTTTGGGCAAGTATCTGGTTTAAAAATCAACTTAGAAAAAAGCACAATTTCAGGTATTAACACTAGGCAGGAAATGTTGTCTAGTTTGGCTTTGGTTTTGGAGTGCAGAGTGTCAGAGTGGCCTTTGTCTTATTTAGGCCTTCCTTTAGGAGGGAACCCAAAGACAATAGGATTTTGGGATCCAGTGGTTGAGAGAATTTCGAGGAGGTTGGATGGGTGGAAAAAGGCCTATTTGTCTTTGGGAGGGAGGATTACTCTAATTCAGTCTTGTCTGTCTCACATCCCTAGCTACTTCCTTTCCCTCTTCAAAATCCTTGTATCTATAGCTTCAAAGATTGAAAAGATGCAAAGGGATTTTCTTTGGTCTAGGGCCGGGGAAGGGAAGAGAGATCACCTTATCAGATGGGAGGTTGTCAGTAGACCAAGGGAGATGGGAGGTTTGGGCTTTGGGAAGACTTCTATGAGAAATAGTGCCCTCTTAAGGAAATGGCTTTGGAGGTTTCCTAGAGAAAGGAGCAGTCTTTGGCATAAGGTTATTGCGAGTATATATGGGACCCATCCTAATGGATGGGACGCCATGGTGGTTAGATGGTCTCACAGATGTCCTTGGAAGGCTATTGCTCAAGTTTTCCAAGAGTTCTCCCCTTTTGTTCGCCTAGTGGTGGGCAATGGGGAGAGAATTCGGTTTTGGGAAGATCTTTGGTGGGGAAACCAAACTTTGTGTGCTCAATTTGCTGAACTCTACAGAGTTATTTCTGTGAGAAACCTTACTGTCTCAAACGTCCTTGGCAATTCCTTTCCATTGTCTTGGAATTTTAACTTTCGCCGCAATCTAACGGATTCAGAAATTGATCTCCTTCAGAGTTTAATGTCCTCTCTTCATTCTGTGCTCCTTTCCCTTTCTTCATCAGACTCAAGAGCGTGGTCTTTGTCTTCGTCAGGCTCGTTTTCAGTGAAATCTTTTTTCTATGCATTGTCAAGAGATTCAAATCCTTTAATGTTCCTTCCGGCCAAGTTTTTATGGAGCTCAAAAGTCCCTTCAAAGGTTAAGGCCCTCGCTTGGTTAGTAGCACATGGGAAGGTAAACACTAATGACAAGTTGCAATTGAGAAGACCCTACAAAGCCCTCTGTCCTCAATGGTGCATTCTTTGCAAAGGAAATGGAGAGTCGATTGACCACCTTTTTCTTCATTGTCCTGTCACCATTGGACTTTGGCACAGGTTGTTCAATCTAGTAGGTGTGATTTGGGTTCCTCCAAGGAGCATTGAGGATATGTTGGTTATTTCTTTTAAAGGCTTGGGGAACTCAGTAAGAGGCAAGATTCTTTGGCAAATTGCTTGCCTTACTTTGATTTGGATGGTGTGGCAAGAAAGGAATAATAGAATCTTTGAGGATAAAGGGAGAACGGAAGAGGTGGTTTGGGATTTGATTCGGTTTTACTCTTCTCTATGGGCTTCTTGTACTGAAGCTTTTAGAGGAGTTCCTCTAAGCATTCTACAAATCAATTGGATTGGGGTTTGCGTTTCAAGAGTTTGAAGTTTGTTGGGTTCTCTTTTGTTTTTAGATTTCTATTGTTGGATGTTTTCCTTGGTTCTTGTGTAGGAAGGACCTCTCATCCTTCCCTTGGTTTTTTTCTCTTTCTGTTGTTTCTTTTTTCTCTTCTGTATTTGTTCTTTTATTAATATAATCTTTTTCGTTTCTGATAAAAAAAATATATATATACTGAAAGTATGAAGCCCAAGCTGAAACACAAGTTTAAAGATCTTAAATGTGAAGGAAGCATCAGTGAGCACATGCACAGGAGCATTCAAAATTCAATTAAATGAAATTTGTTGTAAAAGAAATACACAACTATATCCTAGAAAATCCTAAATCTCAACTACTTAGGTTGGCTGTATGCTCTTGTGCTGTTTCAGAGTCATGTCCATGAGTTATGACAAAAGGTACTTTGTTGGGCTCTTGTTTACAAGATGCAAACAACTAAGCAGAAGTGTGCTAACACGTGATAAATATCAGAAGCATAACAAAGTTTCTCAAGCACTGGAATCAAGCCATCTTTTTTTTATAGGAAACGACAAAGGAATATATTGATAAACAGGAAGTACAAGAGAAGGATGAGGAATCCTCCCACCAAAGAAAAACAAGACTACAAGTAATCAAATATAAGAAAATACAAAGAAAGAATAAGCAAACACTCTAATTACACACCGCTAACCAATCAAGTTGTAACACGTTAAGAGGTATCCCCTTAAAAACCTTAGAACAAAAAGCCCAAAGAGAAGCAAGAAAACGAATAGAATCCCAAAGATACTCTGAATTCCTTACTTTATCCTCAAAAATCCTTGCATTTCTTTCCCGCCACACCACCCACATTAACGCGATGCACGCGTCTTGCTATAAAACAATCCCTCTCTTAGAAGATCCAAAACCATTAAAATTAGTAGATAACATGTCAATCAAGCCATCTTGCAATCGTAATAGAAATCATGGATTGTCCCAACTCTCATGTACTGCAAGTTTCAAATGTATATGTTGAGCAATGGCTTCGATCATTCCCCAAGACTGTGGAGAAGCACGTTTCTTTAGGGGTTTTGACTTTGTATTTTATGTAAATAGGTTTAAAATCTGGGAGATAATGTAATCCCTGATTTTTTGGGATTTAATTTACTGATTTATAGGAATTTGGATTAGGGTAGTTTCAGTTTTCTATAACACTCCTATGACTTATCCTTTTGTTTATAACTAGATGTGTATTCTATTCAGAATGAATGAGATTTTCTTCTCAATTTTTCCTCATGGTATCAGAGCTTAGGCTCTTGGAATTCACATTCTTTTGTCCTTGGTCAACCTGGTTTGCTTCTTAAGACCTAGTAGTCTTCTTTAGTCCAGTTTCTGATTCTTTGCCCTTTATTCAATCCAAGTTTCTGGTTCTTTGCCCCCTCTTCAATCCAAAAGAAAAAGAAAAAAAATCCACCATGTCTAAAACATCCAAAGCCACCAACAATTCCTGCAGTACAGCCAATTGAAGTGCTGACAAATCAGTCCAATGGGGAGCTTCAAAACATTCACACCACATATCGATAATGGAAAGAATAATTTGCAGTGGTCACAAGTTGTGAAAATGTTCTTGAAAAGGAGAGGAAAAACAAGTCACTTGTTGGGTACAGGACAGGAGCAAAGTGATTCCAAATTCCAGATTTGGGATGAGGAAGATTCCATGATTATGTCATGGCTTTGGAATTTGATACTACCTGAGATTAGTAGCACTTTCATGTTTTTGTCCCCGGCTAAACAAATCTAGGAGGCAGTGAGACAAACTTACTCCAAGGAACGTGACACAGCACAAATATTTGAGATGAAGATGAAGATTTCAGCCATCAAACAAGGTGAGCTATCCGTGATTGAATATGCCAATCTCCTAAAAAATTTGTGGCAAGAAATGGATCATTATCAATGCATTCAAATGAAGGATAGTGAGGATATTGCCATATTGAAAATATTTGTTGAGAAAGAAAGAATTTTCGAATTCTTTGCTAATCTAAATCTGGAGTTTGATCAAGTCCAAGTTCAGGTCTTGGGAAAAGGAGACCTATCATCTCTAAATGAAACTATTTCCATAATTCGAGTGGAGGAAGGAAAAAGAGGTGTAATGCTGAATGAAACACCTACAGTAGAGAGCTCAGCTAGGCTGTCAAACACAGGAAACATGAAGAATGTTGGTGCAGAAAATCATCCCAATGCTGCAAACAAACGACCAAATTCATCCAAGTGGTGCAATTACTGCAAGAAACTGGGGCACGCTAAAGACATGTGCTGGAACTTGCACGGAAGACCACCAAACTTCAACAACAATAATAGGGGATGAAGACCCAGTGGCAAACAGCAGCAAAAAGGTCAAGGACAGGCAAATCTCACCAACAGCAATCCACCAAGCAATGAGAATGAGACCCCAACACATGGTGAATTTAAGGAGGATATACTTCTTGGGTATTGAGGTGGCACGGTCACAATAGGGAATTTTTGTATCCTAACAAAAGTATGTGCTAGATTTGTTGAAGGAAACTGAGAAGTTAGTTTGTAAACCAGCAAACACACTTACTGAACTCAATCACAAGCTAGGTGATAATAATAGTGATGCTAGTGTGGATCGAGGAAACTATCAAAGATTAATGGGTTGATTGATCCACTTGTCACACACAAGACTTGATATTGCATATGTTGTTAGTGTGGTGAGCCAATTTATGCATAATCCTAAGGAAGCACATCTCCAAGCAGTTCACCGAATACTACACTATCTCAAAGGAACACCAAGGAAAAGGATTCTATTCAAGAAAGAAACAAGTTTGATGCTCAAAGCCTATACAAATGCTGATTATACAGGGTTTGTGATTTGATAGACGCCCAACACCATGGAGGAGTAAAAAGCATAATGTAGGAGCAAGGTCAAGCGTCGAGGCGGGATTTAAAGCAATGGCACTTGGGATTTGTGAATTACTATGGCCAAAAATAATTCTAAAAGATCTGAAGATTAACTAGGAAGTGCCTATAAGGCTTTACTGCGACAACAAATCAACGATCAATATTGCACATAATCCTATGCCATATCACCAGACCAAACATGTGGAGGTAGACAGACACTTTATCAAAGAAAAACTTGAAAGTAGCCTCATATGCATATGACCAGACCAAACATGTGGAGGTAAACAGACACTTTATCAAAGAAAAACTTGAAAGTAGTCTCATATGCATACCATCTCCTCAAGCAGTCAACTTGCAAATGTGTCGACCAAGGGTCTAAATAATACCATGTTTCAAGCAATAATTGGCAAGCTGGCAATGGCAATGCATGATATCACTCACCAGCTTCAGGGGGAATGTAAAGAAACACACTTCTTTTGACTTTGTATTTTATGTAAATAGGTTTAAAATCTAGAAGATAATGTAATCCCTGATTAATAGGGATTTGGTTTAGGGTAGTTTCGTTTTTCTATAGCACTCTTATGGTTTATCCTTTTGTATATAACTGGATGTGTATTCTATTCAGAATGAATGAGATTTTCTTTTCAACTTTTCCACAAGTACTAAGGAAAAGGAAAAAAAAATGTTAAAGGAAAATTTTTGTTTAGGAAAATCATTTTCTATTGGTTTACCATGAAAAATACAAAAGAAAACCAATGAAATTTAAATTAGTTAATTTATGTATTTCAAAATTATTTAAATTTTATATGGACAAGGAAAAATAAGTGAAATAAGTTTGAAAAAACATGCAAAAATAATTTATTAATTTTTCAAATCTATTTTTATTTTCTTTCACTTTTTCTTTCCTATTATTTTTCCTCTTCATTTTCTTTCCTTTGCATTTTCCCTCCAATTTTCCAATAACCAAACATAAGGTAAAAAAAAATTAAAACAAAAAAACTAAGACTCATAGATCACAATTACAAGTTGAAAATAAAATCACTTCCTCACAAAAGTATCTTAGGACATTTTTAACTTGCGCAACATCTACCTTCCATGAAATTCTCACATTGTCTTATCAACTGAGCTTGTTGAAAATAAAATCACTTTCTCACAAAAGTATCTTGGGACATTCTTAACTTATGCAACATCTACTTTCCATGAAATTTTCCCGTTGTTGTCTTATCAACTGAGCTTTCAGATCCTTCAACTCCTTCATTCATGAAGATCCTGAATCAAAATATTTTCTGTAGCCTTTCATATTGAAATAATTAAATCTCTGATATTTGATATTTGGATGATCAGGTGGACCATTGACTTTGATTTTGCACCAAAAACTGAATAGGGCACATAACACTTTCACAGAACTCAATTTATTGGTTTCCAATTAAAACAAGAAGAAAAATTGCTGCAGCATCTGGCTGCATCTCCTCAAACATGTTCCTCACAGTTTTAACACAAATTAAATTTCTTTTACATGAAGAAAAATTAAATTAAATTTCATTTACATGTGCCTCATTTTTGAGAGGTTTTAACATGTAAATGAGGCAGTCATGGCAACCCGACTTAAAGCTTCTCAAAAAAATTTCTTATGACAATAGACTGCAGAAGAAAAAAGAAAAAGATCAAACAAAAAGAAAAAAAAACAACAACAAAACTGAAACGAAGGAACAGATGCTGGCTCATTAAGAAGCTAGGAAAAAAATAGTATTGTAACAACAATCCCCTAAAAAGAATTCATGCTAATGGAAACAGATTTTATCCCCCCAAAAGTTAATAGATTGAAATTTTGGAGGTACCATTTTTAAAATCAAATGCATTGTGAGTGGCATATGTCTCCTTGACTCTTTGGTTGGTCCAGCTGATAAGCATTTTATAGTACATATTAGCTTGAATGGTCAAGCCTGAAAAAAATGAATAGCCACGTCATAAGTAGAAACAAGAAACATCACTAGAGAGATCAATTGAAAACATTCTAAATAAATTAGCAAAAATCTTACCATCAAGAATATCAACCAAAAGAAACTTCTAAATGCGGGTGAAAGATTATTCAAACACAAATTCACAACCAAAATTTAAACAAAAAGATTTATTGAAGTATAAATTTCATATAGACAAAATAAGAAGTACAAAATGTAAATCCATATTAATATGAATATTTACTATTTTGCACTAAAATGTCCACTCTTCAGTTTTGTTCATCGTTGTGGGATTCAAAATTATGTCCTCTTTTCCTTTTCCATGATGATTTATATTGCAATTTTTATATCCATTTCCCGTTGGTTTTACACAAAGACTATCAACTGGGACTGAAGTCAGACAACTCAGAAAAATCACCTCCAACTCTTTTCCAACCTTAAGTCATGTGAGGTCACTTGATACCCTTTGTGAGATACTCAAAGTATGGGGTTACCACAATTGATCAATGAAAATGGAAGCCACAAATACATTGCAACATGACAATACCAAGCATGGTTCAAAGTCGCAACATCAGTCATCAACTCTAAAGGTACTGATCAGTCTCGGTAACTCAGATTGGTATCAGGAGATACGCAAAATATATTAATTTAATAGCTCAAAAAATTCAAAGTATAATATAATTAATAAATATGATAAAACAATTATATTTTTGTTAATAAATTATTAAAATATATTAAATGATATTCTTTTATATGAACTTTATTGTTTTTTTTTAATATTTTTTTCAATTTGTAAGTATAATAAACTCAATTATATATTAGTTATTTTATTAACTATTTATATTTGTAACTATATTTCATGTTCTTACCTTTATGCCCATAGCCATATAAATATCCCCATTTATCTTCCATATGTATTTTTGAAATTCCATCCTCAGCTCATACATCTAATCCATAATGCCATATAATAGTATAGTATATTGTCATATATATTATTGATATGAAAAAATAAAATACCCAATACCCATTCTTTTCCCAAATTTGAATCTTCTTCTCCAACTAAGGATGAATCTTGTTCTCAAGCTTTTAAATTCATCATCATAAAGTACAATCGGAGATGTCTATGCAAGAAAAGCCAAGCACCACGAAGATGTCATCGCTTGCAAAAAATCAACATCACCGTTGGAAATGTCACCAATAGTAATAAGGATTTGAAGATGATAATGAAGGGAGAACATCGACATCAAATCATTGTTTTTCAACTTTCAGTCACCACAATAGCACTAGCAAGCAATAGAGAAGGACAATTTTGTGGATGAAAAAGAAAGAGAGGGATTTGTGACCTAACTTTGAATATTGGAGTCAAATCCGAAACTTGGTCGAGTCAACGAGTTTTTTTCAAAAAATCGATCAATTTAGAGGATTCAAGGCAAGTTAACACCAAGTTAGTGTTTAATGTTGTAAATTGTAACTCAGGTATCAAAATTGTCTCAGACCTAACCGAGGTGGATAGGACTCGACCGACACTTTGAATCCTAATACCAAGATGATAAACCATAGTGCATCTTATGGATTACTAATTCAGTGTATCTACCAATATTTCATTGAAAGTATTTGTCTCGAAACAATTGCTTTAAAGCCCAAATATATTAATGTTTGTTTTTTTCTATTAATGTTAAAATTGAAGAAGGAAAGAAGAAAGCATTCCATGGGAAAGAAGTTGACATGAAAATACAATAATGGGAAAAGAAAACCAATAGAAAAACCCTTACATCTCAACTATTTCGGATTGGCTACATAAACTTTTTTCAACTTTAAAAATAAAAAAAAATAAAAAAAATAAAAAACTAGTAAACAACTAATAAATTAAATTCTAAAAGTAATAAACGCATAATAAAACAACTAAAGGACCTACCAAACTACCAAAAACATATCTTTTTAGGGCCAAAAGGTTTCTTGATTCATGTTTTTACCAAAAGGTTTCTTGTTACTTTTAATGAAAGTTGAAGAATTTCTGAACTCCTTTTTTTTTTTTTTTTGATACTATTCGGTACACACCATACACATATATATACACCAATGACTGAATAAGAAAAAATCAATCTAGCTTAATTCTCTCCTAAAATTAGGAAACTGAATCATAAGGAAATATCCTAAATGATCTCTCCTTTTTTATTCCTAAAATACTTTCCTAAATTAAAAACCTAACTTTGGCATTATTTCAACACTCCCCCTCAAGCTGGAGAATATATATCATATAATCCCAGCTTGCAAGTTAAGTCTTCGAAGTTAGGCCTAGGTAAAGCTTTGGTGAGGATGTCCGCGGTTTGGTACTTGGTAGGAACATAGTTCAATTTAACCGTCTCACTAGTCACCTTCTCTGTGATGAA
Source organism: Vitis vinifera (assembly GCF_030704535.1). Taxonomy (NCBI): domain Eukaryota; kingdom Viridiplantae; phylum Streptophyta; class Magnoliopsida; order Vitales; family Vitaceae; genus Vitis; species Vitis vinifera. Next base: position 5,479,998 of record NC_081805.1, read on the forward strand.
GTGTCTGTCAATCTCAACATGCTTGGTCCTGTCATGATGCACGGGGTTCTTTGCTATGCTTATAGCTGCCTGATTATCACACATCATCAGAATTGGAGATGAACTCGTTTGTCCCAGTTCACTAAGAACCCTTTTTATCCAAATCCCTTCACAGATTCCCTGTGCAAGAGCTATGTACTCAGCTTCTGCACTACTTCTGGCTACAACTGATTGCTTCTTACTCCTCCAGGTAACAAGATTTCCCCAGACAAAAGAACAATATCCAGAAGTGGACCGCCTGTCAATGATGTTTCCTGCCCAATCCGCATCTGAGTATACTTCAGTGTCACGGTTCTCTGTCTTTCTGAAGAATAGACCTTCCCTGGTGTCATTTTTAAATATCTAAGAATCCTGTAGACTGCTTCCATGTGTTCCTCAGTGGGGCTATGCATGAATTGACTTACAGCACTCACTGCAAAGCCAATATCTGGCCGAGTATGTGAGAGATAAATCAAGCGCCCGACAAGCCGCTGATATCTCCCCCTGTCTACCGGTGTACTTTCTTTCTCGATACCAAGTTTCTTCTGACTATCCATAGGAGTATCAATTGGTTTGCATCCAAGCATACCGGTCTCCTTAAGAAGATCGAGTATGTATTTTCTTTGAGAGACTACAATTCCCTTCCTTGATCTAGCCACTTCCATACCAAGGAAATATTTCAAATTTCCAAGGTCTTTAACTTCAAACTCTTCTGACAAATACTTCTTCAAATTCTGTAATTCCTCCATATCATTCCCAGATAGAATAATATCATCGACATAGACTATCAATATGGCCATTTTCCCGGTATGAGACTTCTTGACAAATAGGGTATGATCAGCCTGACCTTGTTTGTAGCCCAGCTTCAGGACTGCTTTTGTGAATCTATCAAACCAGGCTCGGGGAGATTGTTTAAGGCCGTACAAGGATTTTTAGAGTTTGCAAACCTGATTCTTTGCCATACTTTCTTCGAAACCAGGTGGTATTTCCATGTAGACTTCCTCTTCTAGGTCACCATTTAGAAACGCATTTTTTATGTCCAGTTGTTGCAAGCACCAATCTTGATTGACAGCCAATGAGAGAAGAATCCTGATAGTGTTCAGTTTTGCAACAGGAGCAAAAGTCTCCTGATAGTCTATCCCATAGGATTGTGTAAACCCTCTAGCTACCAAACGAGCCTTGAATCTCTCGACTGATCCATCTGCTTTGTATTTTATGGTGAAAATCCACTTGCACCCCACAAGCCTCTTCCCAACCGGCAAATCTGTGATAGTCCACGTCTCATTCTTCTCAAGTGCATCAATCTCATCTTGTACTGCCTTCTTCCATTCTGAAATTTTTAATGCCTCTTGTATTGTGTTGGGAACCTGAGTATCATCAAGAGAAGTAGCAAATGCTCTATAAGATGGTGATAGCCCTTCATACGTAACATAATTTCCAATTGGATGATCTGTACATCTCCTAACACCCTTCCTCAATGCAATCGGTAGAGTAGAATCATCAATACTGGGAATTAACACATCTCCAGCCCTATCCTCACCTATGTTCTCTTCAGGAAGACTTGAATTGGAGTCAATATATTGGCCACATGTTGACTGTGATCCGTGCTCTAATTCCTGTCTTTTCCTCCTCCTGATGTAAACTTGTAAGTTCTCATTAGCAAATTGTGAGGCTGTAGGTTGAATAGGCATGGGAGACTGGATGGTCACGGGAGAAGGAACATTTGTGTGTTGGGCTGGCTGGACTGATGACGGCATGGGTGTGGACAACTCAGTGGGCGCGAATTGGGAAGGATTTGGTGACTCTGAGTGAAAAGAAGGTACACCCTCAAGACGAGACTCCCAAACTTGATGTTCATTCATGCTCTCCCCCTGAACATGAAATTTGGGATAGAAGAAGACATGTTCAAAGAAAGAGACGTCCATGGTGGTGTAAAATCTTTTGTTGGTTGGAGAATAGCATTTGTACCCTTTTTGGGTTGGAGAATACCCTAGGAAAATGCACTTATTTGCTCGAGGAGCAAATTTGCTACGATTTAGAGGATACACATGAACGAATGCCGTGCAACCAAATACTTTGAGTGGTAAATCAGAAGAGGCGACACGGGTGTGAGGAAATTGTTTTAAGAAAAGTTGACGTGGGGATTGAAAGGTAAGCACTCTGGATAGCATACGGTTAATCAAATAGGTAGCTGTGAGAATAGCTTCCCCCCAGAAATAGTTTGGAACATTAGAGGAAAACATAAGGCACCGGGCAACCTCCAAGAGATGTCTATTCTTGCGTTCAGCCACCCCATTTTGTTGTGGGGTGTCAACGCAAGAACTTATGTGGATAATGCCATGATTTTGAAGATAAGTACTGAGACTACTAGTAAAGTATTCCTTTGCATTATCTGACTTGAGGACTTGAATTTTGGAATTGAATTGGTTTTGAACCATAAGATTGAAGGTTTGAAAAATGTGCCTGACCTCTGACTTTTCTTTCATAAGGAAAACCCATGTTACCCGAGTATGATCATCAACGAATGTCACAAACCATCAAGTGCCAGAAATATTTTTTATCCGGGAGGGACCCCACACATCACTATGAACTAGAGAGAAAACAGTCGAAGGTTTGTATGGGATTTGAGGATATACTGTTCGAGTATGCTTTGCAAACTGACAAATTTCACAGTGATAAGATGCTGGATTTTTATTGATAAATAATTTGGGAAACAATTTTGCAAGGTAAACAAAGCTAGGATGACCAAGGCGATAGTGTAACATTATAATCTCACTATCTTTATTGACCTTAGAATTTGACACAGAATTGAAAGACTCTAACATACTCTGAGACTGTACGCAACTTGCTTGAGAGACTTGGTTTGAGAATTGGCCACATGAGAGGAGGTAGAGCCCGGAACACAGTTCAGCACTGCCAATCATCTTCCCCGATTTCAAGTCCTGAAAAACACACGAGTTTGGATAGAATTTAGTAACACATTGGAGATCACGAGCCAATTTGCTAATGGACAAAAGATTACAATCCAAGTTTGGAACATGGAGGACAGAGTCAAGATATAAGTCTTTAGTAAGTTTTATAGAACCTGTCCCGGCAATTTTTGACTTTGAACCATCAGCAATATGGACGGATGAATGACCATTACTTGGCTTGTAATTTTGAAGAATGGCAGCATCTCCTGTCATGTGATCAGAAGCACCTGTGTCCACTATCCACGGCTTCATTCCTCCTCGACTAGCAGTGAGGGCTATCCCGGTAGTACTGCCACTGCCAACTTGGCTCAATAGTTTCTGTAGCATCTCCATCTGCTCTTTGTTGAATGGACTCGGCTCGGGAATAGATGTGCTCTCAGAGTTGGCAGCCACGTGTGCTCTGCCATCTCTGTCAGACCGTGGCTTTGGTTTCCAATCAGCCGGTTTGCCATGAAGCTTCCAGCAAGCCTCCTTATAATGGCCTGGTTTCTTACAATAATCACACCAAGGCCTATCTCGTTTCTGACGATCTCCACCACTACTATTAAATGACCGAGCAGCAAGGGCAGAGTCATCCAATGTTGGGGCAGGTTGCTCTTTGGATCCCATCATCACTTTCTTTCTACTTTCTTCACGCCTAACCTCTGAAAAAGCCTCCCTGAGACTTGGAAGGGGTTTAATGCCTATGATTCGGCCTCTAACATCATCCAATTCCCTGTTTAGTCCTAAGAAGAACTTGAACAGTCTCTTTTGTTCCACAATTTGCCTGTATGTTGCTGCATCATCCGAACATTTCCATGAATGAGTCTCGAATAAGTCAAGTTGCTGCCAATACCTTGTGAGTGTGTTGTAATACTGAGTAACTGACTGCTCTCCTTGGCGGAAGTCATGTAGGGCTGATTCCACCTGAAAAAGTTCTGAAGTATTTTCAGACCTTGAGTAAGTTTCTTTGGCTGCATCCCATATGTCCTTTGCAGTCCCAAACAGCAAGAAATTTTCTCCTATGTCATTGTTCATGGAATTGATAAGCCATGACATGATCATGCTGTTTTCAATCTTCCACTTCCTGAAACCCGGTTCTGTAGTTTCTGGCATGGCTGCTTCTCCAGTGAGGTACTCATCCTTTCCTTTACCGCAAATGAACAGCAACACAGATTGTGACCACTGTAAATAGTTATGGCCATTTAATTTGTGTCCTGTGATGAGAATAGGAGAGGAATCATTGCCACCAAGGTTTGGAATTTCAGATCTGCCCCCTGATTCTGGTGACGTGACGCTGGATACTTGTGATGATGTCATTCCGTATTTTGTCATGGACCGGAAAGGTAGAAGAACACTTCCCAAGGCACGTGCAGGGATTGGAGTTGAGAAAAAATAGCCGGAGGACGTCGGAAAAACTAATCGAAGTGCCCACGGAAGCAAAAGAACCCCAAAAGAGGCACGTGCAGGCTCAGATGGCAAAAACAGGTAAGAAGGGTGGCTGGTCGGAGTCAGACGAGCTTGGAGGAGGAAGCGCGTCGCCGGAAAGTGGCTCACGCGCCCTCACGCGCCGGCGCGTGAGATGCAGTCGTCGGCCGGAAAAAGCGCGCGTGGACGGCGCGTGGATGGGTTTCTGGTTCCGGTGCTTTGGGACAAATTGGAGATCTCCTCCAGGCGCTCCTTGCGGTGTAGAAAAAAACCGTCGCCGGAAAGTTCATCGGAAAAGTTGCCGGCGGTGAATGTTTTCTGACGACGATTAGACCGACCGGAAAGCGTTTTCTCCCTTGACTCTGAGAATAGGGACTGATGACCGGAATGAGAGATGGCCAGAGAGAGAGATGGTCGGAATGAGAGATGGCCAAAGAGATTTGGCCGGAAGGGATTAGGGTTTCAGAAAACTGGCTCTGATACCATGAAGAATTTCTGAACTCCTTTTTTTTTTTTTTTGATACTATTCGGTACACACCATACACATATATATACACCAATGACTGAATAAGAAAAAATCAATCTAGCTTAATTCTCTCCTAAAATTAGGAAACTAAATCATAAGGAAATATCCTAAATGATCTCTCCTTTTTTATTCCTAAAATACTTTCCTAAATTAAAAACCTAACTTTGGCATTATTTCAACAAAAGTGAGTCTTATTTTCCCGTTTTTTATCTTTAGGGAGAGAATTTCATCAAGGAAGACAAGGATCGGGATTCTTATTTCATTGATCCCTTTCTCATTGACCCTCTTAAAGTCTCGAGTCCTATACTTGTACCCTCCTTCTCTGAACTTAAGTCGACACCCATTGAGCCTATCTTTGAACCTAAGTCATCACCTATCGAGACTGCTCCTAAGAATCGAATGACTGGCAAAGTGTACTTAAGGAAGAAAGCTACATTTCCTCGACTTATACAAGTCCAAGGATCCGAACCGACTTTTGGAAATGAGGTAACAATCTCTCATCCTCCCTTACAAACTAAGTTAGAATTTCAATCTAAAAAAACTCATAAATCAAAACCTTCCTATTGTCATCAGGAAGGGAACAAGGAAATGTACTAAACATCCTTTGTATCCACTTTCTCATGTTGTGTAATTCCAAAAGTTGTCTCCATCCCTTAAGAGTTTTCTTACAAGTTTGAACAATATTCATATTCCTACCACTCTATCTGAAGCTTTATCTAATTAAAATTGAAGACAAGTCATGAATGTAGAAATGAAGGCCTTGGAGAAAAATAAAATTTGAGAGTTGGTAGATTTGCTTGCAGGAAAAAAGACTAGACATATAGCGTCTAAAGCAAATGGGACATTAGAAAGGTATAAGACGAGATTGGTGGTTAAAGGATATACTCAAACATATGACATGAATTATCCACAGACATTTGCTCTGGTTACCAAGATGAACACAGTCAAAGTTTTGTTATCATTGGCAGCAAACTATAATTGGGATCTACAAAAGTTTAACGTCAAAAATGCATTTCTGCATGAAGACTTGGAAGAAGAATCGAAGTTGCACATTTTAAGCAGGAAATTTTTATTTTTCAACAAAAATATGTAACGAACCTTCTCAAGGAAACAAGAAAGTTAGCATGTAAACCAACAAGTACACCAATAGATCCTAATCATAAGCTTGGAGAAGCTGAGGAAGATGCTACGGTAGATAAAGAGATGTATCAACATCTGGTAGGAAGACTCATTTATCTCTCTCACACAAGACCAAATATGGCATATGTTGTGAGTTTGATTAGCCAGTTTATGCACAATCCAAAAGAGGTTCATCTACAAGCCACTAACCGAGTGTTATAGTACCTTAAGGGGTCTCCAAGAAGGGCATATTATTTGAATGAAACTCAAGACTAGTACTTGAAGCATACACAAATACAAATTATGTTGGATTTATGGTTGACAGAAGATCAACCATAGGATATTACACCTTTCTTGGTGGGAATATGGTAACATGGAGAAGTAAGAAACAGAGTATGGTGGCGAAGTCTAGAACAAATCAAAATTTTGCATAATGGCTCAAGGAGTCTATGAACTACTATGGTTGAAGATCATTTTGGAAGATTTGAAGATTCAATAGGATGGCCCAATGAGACTTTACTACAACAACAAATCTGCAATCAATATTGCACACAATCCAATGCAACATGATCAAACGAAGCACATAGAGATAGACGGACATTTTATTAAAGAAAAACTAGATAGTGGGTTGATTTGTACCCCTTATGTATCTACTGAGACCGCCAACTTGCAGATATACTCACCAAGGTTTACATAGTACAACGTTTCAAGCAAGTATATCCAAGTTAGGAATGAAAAACATCTATTCACCAATTTGTGGGAGAGTGTGGAAGAATGTAATTAGGAAATATTATAACTGTGTATTTTTGTAATTAAGGAGAGAATCAGGAATATCATAATCAAGGGGATTTGATAGAATTAGATTATGAAAGTTTCCATTTTTTTGTTGTTTAGGAATATTTATATAAATATGTGGAGATGTACATATTGAAATCAAGGAAGAAATTTATTCTATTTACCTTCCCACTCTTCTTCTTTTACACATTCTTCTTAGTGTTATTCAACTTAATTGGCATTCGGTGTATAAATCAAAAGGGTTTGGGCATCATTGAGGGGACCTTAGTTAGGACTTTAGAAGATGACATCTCTGTATATTGTGTTGTAGTCTAAACTTTTTGTATAGACTCCTTGTATAGTGGAGGAGTTCAATCATATTCGATCAAACTTTTGTAATTGTGGGGAGGATTCCTCATCCTTCTCATGTTATTTTTAACTATAATAAATACATCTTTTATTTCTGATAAAAAAAAATAAAAGAAAAAAGGCCATATGTGCTACAAGTAAAAAGTTGTCAAACAAGATTTTCATGCCCCTAAAAAACTTAACATTTTATGTCTTAGAATATTAATTAAGAACCAAGAATTAAAATCAGTCAAGGAAGGAACATGTAAATATCATACACCTGCCGAAAAGTAAATTGGAACCTTTAGATTCATGCGCTCCCAATAATTGTCCAACAGTATACAAAGTTCCTAGTTGATAAGATAAGATAGTCAATAAAAGATAACATAACCATTCTATAGTACTAAAAACCATTCCAAATTTAGTTCATAATATTATCAAATTCACATGTGCATATAAGATTAGTAAGGCATATTTTATAAAGGGAAAAGTATGTTTCCACACACTCATTTGAAAGAAAAAACACAAAATAGAGACCCTCTAAAAATAATTCAAGTTTCATGTACTCACCAGTCAAAGGTTATACCCAGGATGGTCAAAGTAGTACCTATATCATTAAAAGGTAGTACCTGAATGATCAAAGGTACTACCTTTGACCAAAAAGTACACAAAATCCTAATCATTTTTAGATTGATGTATGAAGTTTAGATTTTATAAACTTAGGTCATTATTTTTGTGGTTTTTTTCAAATGAGTGTATAAAAACACACTTTTCCCTTCTACTCTCATTCGAGATATTATGTGCAATTAATGAACCTACTACTGAATCTAATGAGTTAAAGTCAAGTCAAAGTCTTAGTTGGTCGTTGTTCATTCCAAAATAGAAAATGGATTTGATACAATTGAAAAAGAAAATAAATTTGAAAAAAAAAAAATTATTTTCCAGTGCTTTATCTTATGGAAACTTCAAAGTACATTAAGTACCTGTATTGAACATGACATAAAAGAGTCTAGGTGTAGGATATGTGTGTCTATCCATGCCTATTAGTAAGATATTTATCCACCAAATATGTTCAACAAATAAAAAGAACAAATTTCCATTTCATTATAAGTAAGCTTAGATCATATTGGACATTCAATCTTAAATAAACACATCAATTTAGCCTAGAGGATAGAACAAGAGAAAAAGAAAATTACATTATTTAGCCATGTCCCCATGTCTAAGATCTGGAGCAAACAAATCTACCATTAAGACATACACCAACACTTGCCATTTCTATGTAACTCCATGTATAATAATTGATGGGTAAATGATGATATTACGTTATATAAATGGATATGAGGGAGAGGAAGAGTAGGTTGTTAGCCTATCATATTTAAAATCTCACCCGATATGAGGTTTTTTTTTTTTTTTTTTGATAAGTAATAAAGAGTATATTAAAAAGAGAAGCGCTCCAAAGTATACAGGGAGTATACAACGGGAGCATACTAAAATGCCACCAAAAAACAAAGAAAGACAACAAAAAACAGCACCCCTCAACAAGACCCTATTTGATCCACAAAATCTACAATCGAAGAAGGGCCAAGGGCCATAAACAATTGGGATCGCATCCAAAGATTACAAAAAAATTAAGTTTAATCATATGAATAGAATGCTCCTTTTTTTTAACACCCTACTTTTCCTTTCCTTCCAAATTGTCCAAAAAAGGCACAAAGGGGCAGCTCTCCACACATTTCTCCTTTTTCTACCCACAAAAGACTCGTGTCAACTTGTAAGCACCCCACACTGAAGAGAATAGGACCCAAGACACCAAAAAGTGAAAATAAGAGTGCCAAACCGCCCTTGTCTTGTCGTAATGGAGGAGAATGTGATCAACCAATTCCTCCTCTTTACAACAAAGAAAACATCTATTCACCACAACCCACCCTTTCCTCTGGATGTGATCCAAAGTTAAAACTTTGTTCCAAGTGGCCTCCCATGCGAAGACACCCACCTTGGGCGGAACCCAAGAATTCCAAATGATGTTTGAAGGGAAATTCAATTGTCTTCTCGACTCCAACTCTTTGTACAAGTCTTTAACAAAAAAATTTCCATTCTTCGCCCCTATCCACACCAACTTATCCTCCTCATCCTCGCACACCCTCCACCCTTGCAACCTTAAGAGAAAGCACTCCACTATATCCATCTCCCAATCATTGAGTCACTTAGAAAAACAAGGTGCCCAACAACCCCCATCAGAAGAAGCACACGAAACCTCCTCCAACCAAGCATCCTTAGATGTGGCAATTGCAAATAAAGAAGGAAAAGATACCCTAAGTGGTTCATCTCCACACCACTTATTCAACCAAAATCTCACTTTCCTCCCATTACCCATTGAAAAAGCAACTCTACTACCTAAAATGTCCCAACCCTTTCGGATGGTTTTCCATAATCCAACCTCATCCTCTTCGCTTACTTCGCAAGATCGCCACCCTCCCACATCATCCCCATATTTACCATTGACCACTTTATGCCACAAGGCCCCCATTTCCTCCTTATAACCTCAATCCACTAAATTGAGTTCTTTATCTTTTTCTTAATCTCAACAGGTCATAATTAGGCACCATAACTAAGTTCTGCAACCATATCGGGAACAGGAAGCATCTAGTTAAAATTTTGGACCCCATATTTTGATCACACTAAGGTTGGACCACCAGTTCATTCCATTTTGTCATTCTCAAACATATTGACCATTCTTTGTATTCCTACTCCAACTTGAAGGATAGTGTTAAAAGAAAGAACTTTCCTTTTTCACTTCCTCGACAAAACCAAGATAGCAAATACTCAACATCCAAAATTTTCAACTCTAAGGAACCTATAGGGTGTTTCATATTTGCCTTTCTCAGTTTTTAATACACATCAAAGGGTAAAATATTGAAAGAAAAGACAATAGCACACAGGACAAGGAAATTTAGAAAGAAGACAATAAAGTATTAGCTTTTGAGACAAAATATATATATATAAGATAAGGGTAAATTACAAAAATTACCCTAAACTTTGACCATGTCTCAATTTAGCCCATGAAACCTTTTCTACAGCAATGTCAACCCTAAATTATGCTCAAAGCCTTTCTATTAACATTTTCTATAAGAAAAATGATGGAGAAATCCATGTGACAAGCATATAGCCATTGGGATGAGTTTTTATATGGAATGCTTGGATATATCCAATTTATTCGCACGCTTGTCACAAGGGTTTGTCCATCTCTTTTAATGGAAAATATTAACAAAAAGGTCTATTTGACATTTAGGTATAGTTTGGAGTTGGCATTGCTTCAATAAAAGTTTAGAGGCCAAATTGGGAGGTAGGTAAAAATACAGGAGTAATTTTTGTAATTTATTGAAAAAAAAAAAGCAAAAATAAGAATTTAAAAAAGAAAAAAAAAGGTGCAATGCAAGTGTTGCTTTTATAGGAGATATAATGAAGTAAAACACCATGTAAACTAACTTGCAAACCACAAAAAGCTATTTTGTTATTAAAAGAAAAAAAACAGCAATGCATTGAGTATTTGCTGTTTTATATAAGAAATGAAACTTTGATTGAAGGAAGAAAAAATTACAAGAGAAGCTATTACGTGAGGGAACCTTCAAAAAAGAAAGAAAATAAAGGGATGAAAAAAAAAACCATTGACAAGAAACTATGAAGCAAAACTAGAAATTAGAAACATATTTAGCATGAATAAACAAGTCTAATTCTCTAAAGTGGGTAATAATTCCATCTAAAACCAAATCATACAATTAAAACTACATACGATAACAAATCATATCCCTACAAAGTAAAGCTAACAACTAAGTTGGTGAAAACACCTGAGCTCTTCCAAGAGCAAATGTAGGAATTAGCACTTTTCCTCCATCGGCTACACATTTGTGAACCTACAATTATTAGATGAGAACAATAAAAAGGATATCTTGAACTAAGAAACAAGGCAAATGATTACAGTAACAAAATACTTCTAGAAAAAGCTTCATATGGTTGAAAACACCATCCTCACGGTAGTAACACTTTGAAAGTTAGTATAACAGAACATAGATGTGTATGTATCAAACAAAAATCATCATTAAATGGGAAAGAGGGACTGGCAGTAGAACAGGACATGAAATTTTTTGTTCTCTAGCTCAGAAACACCTCAATAATACTCCATTAAGTCCATTCTCTAATTTTAAAGTTTTAATACAAAAAAAAAAATTATATAGTGACTCCTTAATCTTTAAAGCTTCTACCAATGAGGCTTTTGCAGGCATCTCTCTAAGCCTTATTCTGCTAGATTAGAACCTAGTTTGTAGAACCACAAGATTGACTAAAGAGTCACCTTGTGAATGGCTACCACCATTGGTAGGTTTTACTAAGCTAAATTTTGATGGATGTTCTTTAGGCAACCCATGGCAGTTAGGGATTGGAGAGTTGATTACAGATCATTGTGGTAGAGTGTTAAAAGCATTCTCTAAACCTACAAGTCAGGGTTTAACCATTGAGACAAAAATTCTAGCCTTTCTATAAGGGTTGTTACAGGCGAAAGCTTTGGGTTTTTCTAATTTTCTAGTAGAAGGCAATTTTGTTGTTATCATATCATGGGTGACTAAGAAAGAAAGAGGATCATGGAAGTTTGATAGGTGGCTGCACTAGATTATTGACATTTCTTAAGGATGTTCCTTTTCTTAGACTCCTCTTGCTTAGGCAATAATGTTGTTGAGGCGTTAGCAAAAAGTGGAGCTATACATATGGTTTCTTTTGTAGGAGATTTTATACCTCCATGAATTGTAGTTAGATTTGACTTTTTTAACAAGTATGCACCCATCTGTCTTTTTTATCCTTCTTTGTATAGAGGATTGGGTATTTCTTGGAAACTTAGAACATTCAGGACAAAGAGCATTATGCAATGATATACGAATTTATTTAGAAGACCATTGGGTTAACACAATTAACCCAAAAATGATTATCATAACCACTCAAGTTGTACCATTTTGGATCCCCACAAGAATTGTTTTTACGGGAAACAACTGCTTGGGTGACTCATATCATATTAGAATTCAAAAATAATAAGAAGTTGCTCATAGAGGGATCACTATTGATAGGGAGTTGAGAAAGCAACCGAAATATTGATGAGAAATTGAGAGATCAGACAACTAGAGCTTGTTATGAACTAATGATGGAAAAAAAGTAAGTCAACAAAAGAAATGCAGTATCTGCTAATTTGATAGTAATGATGTCTCCTTACTGCTTTAAGAAATTCCCTCTCACGAGCATACTTTGAATCACGAACAGTGGTTGCATATGTTGACCTGGAAGGAAAAAAAATTGTATGGAGAAGATCATTAATTTCTTTCCCAAAAAACCTGTCTAAATAATCACTGGATTAAGTAAATAGCTTTCTAAGATGAAGATTTTATGGGTTTCAAGATTTCAGAATTGAAATTACAGAAAAAACAGATAGCAATACAGAACTTAAGCATTTTAATGAATAACCATTAATCAGCTCTACAAAATAAAGAACAGAGAGATGAAGATCCAAGAGAAGAGAAGAACAGATAGTAATATACTAATATGGCACTTACCAAAGTGAAGATTTTATAGGTCTCAAAACATGATTCAAAATAAAATAAAAACTTTATATATATATATATATATATATCAGGCATAAGTCACTGAGTTAATTCAACTAACATTAGAAATGATTTCAGGCTTCTAAATCCAAAGCAGGATGCTGTTGGGTCAACTACTAGTAAATCAAACATCTCAGTTAACAACTAAAATGAAGATGACAATGAATAATGTAGACCTGAGATTGTAAGAGATGTTTGTGATGTGTAAGTTTGACAAAAATGAGATCAACAGTGGTGGAAGATGAAACAGAAAAACAAATGGCAGATAAAGGAATAAGCAAAACATACAAATAAAATGCATTATTTTACAACTAAAACTAGATTAAGGCATAAGGAGTAGAGCAACTAAGCCTTGTTTAGTATAGCTTTTTGTTTTTGCCATTAGCTAGAAGCTGAAGCCCAAGTCAAAACTATATTTTCAAAGGCGATACTGGCATTTTGAATTTCATTAAACATTAAAGAGTTTTCTGCCTAAATCTTTATTTCTTTATTTATTCAGTTTATTAAATAAAAAAAAGGTAAAATAGGACTTCTATGAGAAGCAACATTTCCTAACTACATATTAAACTTTTTTAAAGTCATAATTCTTTAATAAAATTACCCAAACACATATTTTTTGATTGGAAATGACACAGAGATATATTGATAGATAAAAAGAAGTACAAGAAGAAGGATGAGAAATCCTCCCGCCAAATAAATTACCCAAACATATATAAAAGCTCACATTAAGATTAAAAATGAGTTTTTAGCTCCTTGGAAGTCAATCCAACAAGGCCTAAACATAACTTGGATCTAAATGCAACAAGGGTTAAAAAAAATAAAAATAAAAGGATTAGCAATGCATTTTTGGGAAAAGGAACAAACATTTGAAAGGACAGACAATTATGAACAGAAATCTTAATGTTCCAAATTCACTTCTTTTTTTCTCTATGCATTTGCATATATGTCATACGCAAGCAAAAATACCAGATATTTGATAACATGCATATATTCCTTACTCTGTTATAAGAAGGTCCAACTGTAATCGATCAATTTGAGCAGCTCCAAGATGCCTATCTGGTGTCATATTATAATCCCCTGTATACACCATAGCAGCATCTCCAACCTTTGCATAAAACATTGCAGCCCCAAGAACCTTAAGCAAAAATAGTAATAATAAGCACTCAAAGATTACCCATACGAGATGGACTTACAATTTCATTTTTTTTATCAGAAACAAAAAATATATTGACTAATGAAAAAGATACAAGAGAATGATGAAAAGTCCTCCCCACAAAATACAAAATATTGAACAAAGTAAGACTAAACACATCCAGTATACAAGGAGAACTGTACACGAAGGCATAGGCTGCTTAAGGATACACAAAGATAAAATCTCCTCAAAACCGAACTCAACTCCTCTCATTGTTATCCACCCTCTTTGAATTACAAACTAAAAGCCAACTAAGTTGAATAACATTGAGTGGAACGCCTCTAAAGGTGATGGTACAAGAGGCCTATAAGGAGAAATAGAAGTGAAGTAGATCTCACAACATCTCTTTCATTCTCCACTTTTCCTCAAATATCCTAGCATTTCTCTCTTACCACACAATCAAAGCAGAGTGAAGCAAGCAATTTGTCAAAGAGTTAGCCTTTGATGGAATTCCCCAAACCTCTAAGCAAGATAGTCATCATGTCACATATACTCCCTAGTAGAACCCAATCCATCTTGGCCAGACTAAAAATCTTGTGTCAAAGTCTCAATGTAACAGGCAATGTAGAAAGAGATAGTTAACCAATTCTCCAATTCCCATCCATAAGATGCACCAATGAGGACTAAGAAACTCAAATGGCCTTCTAAACTATAGTGTGTCATAGGTGTTTACCTTCTTGTGTGCTACTAACCAAGCAAATACCTTGACCTTTAATGGGGATTTTGATTTCCATAAAAATTTGCTTAGAAAGAATGGGATTGGATTGGGTAAATTAGACAAGGTCAAGAAAAAAAAATTTACTGAGAATAAATCTGAAAAGGATAAAGACCAAAGTTTTGAACCTACGGCAAATGGAGACATGTGCACAAGAGTGAGTGAGGACAAAAGAATATTGACAGCATTCTCAAAATAATTGTTGGAAACCAAAATTGACTTAATAATAGGGAACATCAAGAAAGAGCATGTTGAAGAACTTCTGCTACCAACTAAGAGAAATCAATGGTTCTATATGAAACAGATTCTTCTATAAGCTCCATATGAAAGAGCAATTTATGACTGAAATAATAGAAATTGGTTCTGATAATTAATCATGAAGCCTCATTTATTCAACCAAAACAGAAATCCCTCTGGAAACATTAGCTAAAAACATAGAAATTTCATTTAAGGCACCCCCCTTCTAATATATTTCTTCTGTGTGTTTACTTATAAAAAAAAAAACTTAAATATTTCATGTTGGCCTAAGCCCCAGCAAACTCCAAGTGATCTCACCAACCCAACTTGCATCAGTAGGACTTCCAATAAAATGGAGCAGCCTCCTTGAGTTCCACTACCTCTGAATTTTTCTGTGGAAGAAATCAAAAACTCCCTCCTGCTTCTCCCCTGGCCTGATGATGACACCTAATTTGGTGGCCAGCTACTCTAACAGAATGCTTAGCCCCATTTATAACTAACGGTGGAGGAAGCAGAACAACAAAAAAACAAAAATAAACATTTAACAAAAGTAATGATTTTATTCATGGAAAGGATTATCTCTAATTGAGTTGAAGAACTTTGGTTTAGTTCCATGCTCTTTGGCTGAGCAAACTAAGTGCAGTTTAGACAAGTACGTAAATATTATTTCAACTAAAACTCATTTTAGCTATTCATTTCAATTTAGAAGTCACATGGGTGATTAGGAAACACCTAAGTTCATGACAAATGATTAGTGACTTCATTTGGAAGGTTTTAATAGTTGTCCTCAATGTTGACTCTTTGCTTCAGATGAAGTCACTTGCCTTGTAGATTAGTTGTTCTCAAGCAGCAGAAAGCTTTCTTGGACAAAAAACTCTCTCATCGAATAGTCCAAAGAGTGAAATTTTCAGAATTCATTCATATGTTTTGAAAAAAAAAAAAGTGGGGGGGGGGAGAGGATGTTCTGCATGTGATTTTTAGGATTTTTGGATTATCATATTTTGCAAAAAGAACAGCATGCAATATTGCATTTTACCCTTAAAATGATGAATACAATTATCATATCCTCATTGCTCAAAAAAAGTAGCAGCCAAGAAAAGATGATAATAGTAAACAAAACGGCCACTTGAAGACAGCAAATTTAGCCAAATCTCAAAGTTTAAGCAGTAGCCACTATGAAATCCATGGAAGTAACAGGCCCAGAGAGCAGGACAATGAAAAAGATTTTTCACATCTGTTAAGCAACAAAATCTTAAAATAAGGATGATTCCAAATCCTAGAAGTGGGAAAACTTGGCAAAGAAGGGTGTTAAACCTAAAAAGTTTATCACTAATTATCCAAACATGGCTGCTAACGTAGGAAATGTAGTAGAGGTGAAGTTCAAAAACTTTACATGTCCTGCATAGTAGGCACGGATCTGAAGATCCTTATCAACCTGCACAGTCTGCTTCAGGTCCACTGCTATAACTGCAATATAGAAACCAAAAAAATAGCTTGACAGGAAGACGAATAGAACAAATAAGAACTGAGACAAACAAACGAGTGAAATTAACATGTAACTTTTTTTGATAGGCAAAAGCAGAAACTAAATTATAGAAGGCCAAAAGGCCGCACCGCATACAAAAGGTATACTAAGCAGCCCCAAGGCCAAAAAAACAAAGACAAGAACACCTCACCAGCCCTTAAGGGACCGCTACCCACTCCAAGAAGCCTAGAAGTGAAGAGGACTCCTCTCCCCTATACAACTTAGCCCAACTCCACAGATTACATACAAAAGAGTTCTTAAGAGACTGAATAGCCAAAAAACCCCCTCTAAAAGCTAACCTATTTCTTTCTTTCCACACCGTCCAAAAAATACAAAGTGGAATGGACTTCCATATTTTCTTCCTTTTTTTACCCACAAAAGAACCCTGCCAACAAAACAACGCCTCTTTGACCCTCTTTGGAAACACCCACTAGACCTCGAATAAGGCAAAGGCGATTTCCCAAAGGGTCCTAACCACTGTACAGTGTAAAAGAATGTGATTTACATTTTCCTCTTCACAACCACACAAAAAGCAACAATTTGGAAGCTGCCACCCATGCACTTGCAGCCTATCCAATGTGAGGATTTTTTCCCAAGTAGCCTCCCACGCAAAGAAAGCCACTTTGGATGGGACCATATCCACCCAAATATTTTTTCCCGGAAAAACAAGAGGATTAGGGGCTGCCAACAGATTGTAAGCCCCCCGAATCCGAAAACTATCAGAATCCCCCCCTTTCCAAAGCACTGAGTCCTCCTCAGGGGTTACTCTGATGTCCCTTAGTAAAAAAAGCAGATCCTCTATCAGCCCCAGCTCCCAATCGTTAGAATCTCTAACCAAACTGAGGTTCCACCCTCCTTGGCCAAGCCTCGGGTCCCACACCTCATCCACCGATGCATTTCTGCATGCTGCCAAGGCGAAAATCTGGGGAAGCGCTTGGGACAGCGCTTCATTTCCGCACCAATGATCAGTCCAGAACATAATCTTATTCCCCCTCCCCGCCTTGAACTTCATGTTGTTCCAGCACCAGTCCATTTCCTTTAAAATCTCCTTCCACACTCCCACTCCAAAAGGCCCCCGGGCTTCCTTAGATTTCCAACCCCCGCCCTCCAACCCATGCTTCACCCCAATTACCTTCTTCCACAAGACATCCTTCTCTACGGCAAATCTCCAAATCCACTTGCCCAATAAGGCCTTGTTCAAAGACCCCATCCTCCTTATGCCAAGACCACCCTTTTCCTTTTGTGTACACACCACCTTCCAATTGACTAAATGGATTTTCCTACCCGTGTTTCCCCCTCCCCAAAGAAAATCTCTTTGAAGTTTCTCCAGCCTTTTAACCACAGACTTAGGCATTTTGAAGATGGACATTTGATAAATAGGAATGCTAGCTAGGGTACTTTTAATCAGGGTGATTCTCCCGCCCTTCGACAAGTATTGTCTTTTCCAACGGCAAGTCTTCTCCTCATTCTTTCCTCCACCCCATCCCACATGGGCAAGGCCTTGTGCCGGGCCCCAAGAGGCAGCCCCAAGTATTTAACCGGAAAGCTTCCAATTCTGCAGCCTAACTCCACCGCCATTTCCTCAACATTATCAATCTCCCCTACTGGTATCAGCTCACTCTTGGCCAGATTGATCCTTAGCCCAGAAGCCGCTTCAAACCACGCCAAAATCCATCCAAGATGTGTTACTTGATCCTTGCTGGCCTCGCAGAAGATAATAGTGTCGTCTGCAAAGAGCAGATGAGACACCATTATCTCCGCATCCCCTCTGCCTCTAAGCCTACAACCGGAAATGAAGTTCCCCTGCACTGCCCGCCTTATGAGTGCACTCAGCACTTCCATGCCCAAAATAAAAAGATAAGGAGAAATTGGGTCTCCTTGACGCAGACCCTTAGAACTGGAGAAGAAGCCTGCTGGAGCCCCGTTAATAAGGACAGAAAATTTTGCCGTTGAGAAACACCACCACATCCAATCCATCCAACGCGACCCAAAGCCCATCTTTTTCAAGACCTTCATAAGAAAACTCCAACTGATGCTGTCGTAGGCTTTCTCAATATCCAATTTGCACACCAACCCTTTTTCTTTCCTCTTTTGCCAGTAGTCAACCACCTCATTAGCTATAAGTGAAGCGTCTAGAATTTGTCTCCCCCTTACAAACGCATTCTGATCATCCGAGACCACCTTGTCTAACACCATTTTCAGCCTATTGGCCAACACTTTGGCCATAAGCTTGTACAACCCCCCTAACAAACTGATAGGCCGAAACTCCCCTAGGTCCTCAGCCCCACCTTTTTTTGGGATGATGACCAAGAAGGTGGCGTTCAGACTTTTAGCGAATGACTTCTGATCATATAACTCCTTGAACAGCTCTACTATCTCCTCCTTAGCGAAGTCCCAACAAGCTTGCCAAAAGGCCACAGTGAACCCGTCCGGGCCTGGGGCCTTATCACCGTTCATATCCATCAGAGCAGCGAAAATTTCTTCTTCAGTAAAGGGGACCTCCAAAGCTTCAGCTTCACTATGGTCGAGACTTTTAAGATGCAGCCCCTCTAAGTCAGCTCTCCACCCTGTATCTTCCCTTAGCTGATGCTGAAAAGCCTTAACAATCCCCTCCCTCACCTCCTGCTCCTCCACCAATTCCTCCCCATTTATTATAATTCTATCCAAAAAGTTATTTCTCCAATGGGCACTAGCCATCTTGTGAAAGAACCCTGTATTCTTATCCCCTTCTCTAAGCCACAGCTCCCTAGACATTTGTCTCCAATGGGCTTCTTCCAAAAGAACCCACTTCTTGAAGTTCTCCTTAGCTTCATTTTTCATATCCGTTTCCCTTTCTGAGAGGTCCCTACCACTTTCCACCCTGTCCCAAAACTCAATTTGCCGAAGGGCTAAGCTTTTATTCACTTCCACTCTACCAAAAACATCCCTGTTCCAGACTTTAATTTTCTCCTTCATCACCTTCATTTTAGCAGCCATTCTAAAGCTAGTCCTTCCTACTCTTTCCCCTCCTTGCCACCATTCCCGAAGGAGCTCCTTAAACCCATCCACCTTGAGCCACATATTTTCAAACCTGAATGGAGAGGGACCCCGGCTCATCCCACCACCATTCAACAAAATAGGGAAGTGGTCAGAGGTAGGCCTAGGGAGCCTACACTGAACAGCCCCCCTGAAGATATCTAACCAACCCTGGGATACCAGAAAACGATCCAATCTCGCCCAAGTCTGGTTATTCCTTCCCCCACTCCAAGAGTACACACCCCCCTGCAAGGGGAGATCAATAAGGGCAAGGTCATCTACCACCTGAGCAAACCTACGCATTGCTCCATTAAGACTACCCTGCCTGCTCCTATCCCTTTGAGATAAAGTAACATTGAAGTCCCCTCCTATGCACCAAGGCTCATCCCAAATTCCCCTTATCGCTCCTAACTCCTCCCACAACATCTCCCTCTCCTTCCTATTACACGGCCCATAAACACCAGTAAAAGTCCACACCACTTCGTTTTCAACATTCTTCAACCTACACGATATAGAATAATTGCCCACCTCCATCTCCAGCAGCTCCAAAGATCTCTTATCCCAGCAAACCAAAATACCACCCGCTGAGCCTTGGGCTCCCATAGCCCCCCAATCGAGGAACCTCCCAGAGCCCAGACTCCTCACCACCCCCTCAGTCATAGTCTGAATCTTCGTCTCCTGAATGCAGACTAAGTCCGCCCTTTGGCTCCTAATCATGGCCTTGATCACTTTCCTTTTAGAGCTATCATTAGCTCCCCGCACATTCCAACTCACCAGCTTTATCTTCATAAAACAGCTGGAGACAGGCCCCCTCTTCCTTGCACAATGCCTTTCTGCTTCCTTCCCCCGTCATAGTTGATGGAACACTCAAGCCTCTTCAATTCCCTCTCAAATTTCGAATTTTCTAAGAGAGACTTGCGGTGCACTTTTTCCCTTCTTTTTCTGATTTTAACCATAAAATCCAGAATATCCTTCTCTAAACCCGCTGTAGGAAATCCCAAGAACTGACTGAACCTTGCCAGCTCGCTCTCTTCCCAACTGGCCTCCCTCCAGTCCCTAATTTCTGGATCCATCTCTCCAACAAGACAGAGATCCTGTCCACTAGCTCCCATCACACCATTGTTATCTTCCACCATCTCCCAGCGATCCATAGACTTCATTGCTGCAGGCGTCCTTTCGATCATTCTCCGGTCCATAACTTCCCTCTGGGATGCATCCAGAACCACCCCAGAACGGTCGTAATACTCTCCCAGTGGAGTCCGACCAGAAAAATAAGAAGGGGGAGAAGGAGAAACACACACCAATGGTCCGTAGGAATTAAGGGCGGTCCCATACCTCAAGGCTTCCTCCATTAGAGCGTCATCTGTCATCGAGTTCTCCACCAACCTTTGCTCCTCAGCCGAAGGCCTCCACAACCCACTCGTCACCATTTGAAACGACCAGGGCTGGTCCAGGCTCCCCTTAGAGCTTGGACCTGCCCTATTAAAGGAACGGGCCCCCCTCACATGGGCCTCATCCACATTACAGACCAGAGGCGAGTCCGGGCCACGAATCCCCAGACCAACCCCTCCTAACAGCTTCTTCGAGGCCCACCCAACGTCAGGAGGCAGCCCAGTGTGGGTCAGCCCAGATTCGCAAGGAAGGGCCGTGGACGGGGAGGAACCAGAGGCGTCATGTGGCCCAAGGGCCCACTGCGTCGCCAGCCCGCACGATTCATGGGGCCCACCCAACACCAGACCCGAGTCCGGACCCACAGTCAGACCCGACCCCGAGGACTACCCCCTCGTCCCATCATCAGACTGCAGCCGGACCTCGAGGCTTGGGCCTGCTACCAACCCCCTCACTCGCCCCCCCGCGCGTACATAGCCTTCACCCCCGTCCTCGCCATCTGAAACCAGAATGCCTTTGCCCTTTTCCTCCCTTACCATTCTCACAGTCGGCCTTATTTCCCACCACAGAGACAGCACATAGCGGTGCTCCTCGGTTCGAACTTCCATTACATTGGGGGGCCTCTCCTGATTAAGCTTCACCAAGATCCTCGCCCACTGCAAGTCTTCCAACATTTCCGTCTGGTGGTCGATATCGATGAAGCCCCCGCATGCATCCCCTATTCTCTTAAGGATATCCCGCTCCCAAAGCGAAACTGGCAGACCTAGGACACGCACCCAAGCCTCGCTCCTCTTTTCTCCTTCCTGCAAGCACCCACACTCAGGCCTCCATTTTTGCAAACTGAGAGGAGATCCCAAACACGAGAAACCCCCAATTTTTAGGGCTTTCTCTGCTTCGGCCAAAATCTCAAATTCTAAGAGGGCTTTGCCCCTTTCCATTTTCGCTATTCCTAAATTGCCCTTCAAGCACCAAAATTTCGCCAATTTAGTCCCCCACTCTCTCAGATCTTCCCCTTTCCCAAAGCTGGTGTCCCAGCTCCCCACCAGGCAATGAACCAGTTTCCCCATACTCCGGCTCAGCTCCCTCTTGCCTAGCTCCACCCTCGCCGCTGCGCTCTCTTTCTCCTTTGATTGCACCACTGCTTCCGCGTAGGTTTTCCCCGTTGATGTCCTCAGAAGCGACGCACCTTTTGTTTGAAAAATCATATCCCTGTCGTAACACCCCAAACGGCGTAGCATCCCCGCCATTAACACCCAGCCATTTTTGTCACCATTTCCCTTCGGGATAAAAACACTAAACCTTTTGTTTCCCAAATCTGTAACCCCTAACCGAATAAACAGCCCCCCCTTGTTTTGGTCTCGCACCATAAGAAAGGACCTCCCACTATCCTTCCACTGCCTTTCCCACGTTCCGGTTCCTGCAGTCCCAATACAAGCCTCCAGACCATCAATGAAGCATCCGATGCTATTCGGTCCCAACCTGACCCACGAGGAGACTCCCCCTTTCCTTTCTACAATCAGCACTTGTACCTTGCCTTTCTGCTCCCGTACCTCTACATCAAACCATTTCGATTCCACACCGAAACTTCCCTTCTTGGTCCTGCTCCTAACCCCCACGAAGCCATCACCTTCTACATCAACCCTGGTGTCGCCCTCATGCCCTTCTAGCACTCGCCGCTCCCCTCGCTCCCTTCCGTCGCTTTCACCCTCTCTCACACTAACCCTCTCTCTCGCTCTCTCACCCATCCCAACTCTAAATTAACATGTAACTTTCAAATGATTCCCATTATCAAAAATTCAAAAATTCAATCTCAAAGCTCACAAGTGAAATTAATATGGAATTTGCAAATGATTGATCAATCAAAATATTTAATATATGACCAAAATCATAGGATTCACCAATTCAACCCCAAAAATGGTGTTGTGGTATGAGGAGGGGAACCATATACCTTTCTTCATACACTTCATGATGTCATCATTACTGAACAATTCTTGCTCTCCCCTTCGGTCCACCATTACTTTCCTATAATCTTCCAACATCAAAGGAGACAATGCCTTTGTTGGATACTGTAAACAGAAAGAACCCAATGTATAAATTTCCAATGATAGCACAAAATTGATAGTCCAAGCGCAAAATTCAATCAACCCAGCTACAATTCAAGATGTACAAGACAAAAAGAATTGAAGTAAAAATAAAAAAACAAACAGTACCAAAAATAATCGGCAATTGCAAAGTAACATCCAAACACGAAACCAACATTTTTTAAACCACTTAAAGCTACATTACCGTCATGTAAATGGGTCCGCTATACCCACAAACTTCCGTGAAGTAAGGAAGAGCCCCAACATGATCCAAGTGACTGCACAATTGAAATTGACATAAACACTATACTGGGAAAAAAAATAAAAAACAATTAGAGAATATTGAGAAACACAAGTATCTGTAATTGAAAACTTACAAGTGAGTAATGACGATACAGTCGATAGCGGTGTTGAAATCAGCGGATTTAGAAATGAGAGAGAAATCGGGAAAGCGTCTGTGGTCGAGATAGCCCATGTGCATGCCGCAATCGAACATGATTCTCTTGCCATTGATGGTCACCACTGCACAGCTCTTCCCCACCTCTTGCCCTGCGCCTGACCGTGCCAGAACAGATCTTAGATAGAGATATAAAAAACGAAAGACAATGATAGAGATTATATGCATACCTAGAACCAGACATTCTATGGCCATTTGCTTCTCTTCTGTTCTCTGCAACCGAAACCCTAACTTTTTGGCGCGCTTTTCTTTTGACTCCGTTCTTCTCTTTTTATTATTATTATTATTTATACACCGTTATTTTTCTTTTAATATTCCTGGTATGTGAAAGAGATTAAAGCCAGAACGATAAAAAATATGTAGCAGATTCACCAAGGCTATCAAATAGTATTTGTAAATTGTTGTTGGAGTGCAAAAAAGCCCATCTGCGTCTACCCCATACAGTGGGGGCCTTCATGCAATTTGATTCCCCTCCATGTCCCCAAGATATTTTTTTGTCATTAAATAAAATTGAGCCCACAGCCCACCTGCACGGCCCACATGATACATTCATCCAGAGAATGGAGAACATCGGAACCCATGGCCCATTTTTAAGAGAGGGGTCGTGACTTGTGAGAACTGAAAGGAGTCATTTCATTCAATGAACTCGAAACCATCAAATTCTCGCTACCTTTTCAAGGCTCTATCAAAGATAACAAGTGGGTGATATTTTAAATAATCAACCCAATCCATTCTTTGTATAAGAATAACATAATAAAAGAAGTCTGCGATGGCATCAACGATGACTTCTCGCTTCTGATCTGAAGCAAAATATGGGAGTCCTCGCACTGAATAAGAAAGAAGAAAGAAGAAAGAAGAAGAAGAAGAAGAAGGAGAAAGGAGGAGTGGGTTTCCACTTTGATCTTCACAGACCCCACAGGAGAATTGGGTAAAGTGTCAACATCATTTCTCCGTTGAAGACCCAGCATGGAGTGAAAGCATGAATGTGGGGATGTTTTAAATTGGAAACAGGAGAAAAAGGCACAGTCGAGGTTGTTGGGGGAACATGTCCCTGTTCCTCATATTCAAATCCGTGTTTAAGCCCATAATATCAGGGCTTTGCGTAACCTTGGAACCTCCCCTGATCCCGCCCCTCTCTCTCTCTCTCTCTCTCTTTATCTCGCATATATGCTGGCAACCCATGTTGAATCGTGAAGGGATAGCAATACTACCAAAAGCCCAAAACTGCAGCCTTTTCTTTCTATTTTCCCCCTTTCTCCTTTTTTTAATTCTTCTGCCCATTTTGTTTGCAGTGTTGCACAAGGTTTGTCAAGGGGACCATACCAGAGGTCAGTTTGCTGCAGTGACAACCCTATTCTCAAATTCGCAATCAATCAATTTCGCTGTTTGGCTGGCAAACATCGGTTTGAAGCTTTTCGAGGCCACATCCTCGATGCTAACACGCTGGCTTCATGCTGTAATTTGTGAATTTTACCTAAACATTTGTTGTCTTATACCTTGTCATGACTTCTGTGCAATAATAAAAGCCCATAATCCTTCTTCAGTGTTGTCTTTGCACACTTCAAACCTATGCGCTTTCCACCCACTATGAAAATAAATATGAAACTCAACTTTGGAAGGAATTGTTATTTATCGGAGAGAGCATTTGATACCCTAACCTTTGTTTGGGTTAAACCAACCCCATTTGGTGTCTTGGTAAGTAATGAGAAATATTTTTGAGACATGCAACCAATTCTCTATGAAGTGTGAGCATAATCTTATTTGTTGTCCGGACGCTGAGTCTCTAAATCAGGCTTCGGGTGAGCCAAAACTGCATTATTCATCATTGAGCAGGTTGAGGGCGACGTGGGTTTGGATAGGGACCCTGTTCTAACTGTCTTTGATGGCAACATGGGAAGGTGGAGGCGAGCTCGAGTGGGTTAGGCTTGGGTTGGTGTCGTTTCTTCAGGATCCGTGTAAAGCAAAAGCAGTAGTCTATATCCCCATGGACCCCATCTCTGTATATAGTATATACTCTCATACACAGTGGGTACGCCAACCACTTCATTTGAGTTTTTCTTCCTATTCTGCAACATGTCTGTTTTGTACACGAAAGTTTGGACTCTAATTCTGATTTTATTTAGAAATTCTTTAGATTTTGGTTACCCACCCAAACACGGAATAAAGATGACAAGAAAAAGTTTGAGATTAAGGAGTGTGTGACAACTCTTCAAATATAATTTTTAAAAGTCGGTTTTGAAAATAATTTTAAAATTAGATTAATAAAATTTTATTTAAAAAATTGAATATGGAAAATTGTTTTATTTACTATATCCTCTTGTCTTCCACCCAAAGGGTAAATGATATAAAAACATATATAAAATTTTCTATTATATTTATTTTCTTATTTTTATGATAAATCAAATAATAAAATTGGAGACTTTGTTCATATTTTTAAAACAATTTTTTATTTAAAAAATAGAAAAACATATTTAAGAACTGAAAAACTAATTTTTGTTTTCTATCTTTTAAAATAAAAAACATGTGTGTTTACTATTTTCTATTATTAAAAACATAAAACACAATGTTTTTTTAAAACATCTTTTAACTATTTTCATTTGTTTTCTAAAAATTCTTTTAAAAAATAATTTTATATATATATATATATATGGAAAATGATTAAAAATAAAATATTACATATTTTAAAATCATATTTTAAAAATATATCAAAAACATTTTAAGTTTCTAAACAGATTTTTAATCTATAGAAAATCAAAAAATAGTTTTTTAAAAACTAACTTTTAAATTTGTTTGCAAAAACACTTCTCGAATATAGTCTAATTTTATATTCTTAAAAAAAATACGATGTTTTCAAATAACATTTGCTAATTCTTAAAAAAACATTTTTCTAATTTAAAAATAAATAAATAACAACACTGGGCAAGCGTGCACATTAGGCGCTCCAGTATTTCCACAGCGAGAAGAGTGCGCGCTGCGCACCTTGCTTATCCTAAAATAGCAGACTAGACAAAAACAGCAGAGCTTCTCTACTGTGTTCCTGTTCGCTCTAGAGATTTCTAGAACTCATGAACATTTTTATTTGTGGGAAATTTTGTGTTGATGCTATGATTTGTTATTATGGCTAATTTTTAGAGTGTGGATACGGGAATATTATAAATTTTTATTTTTATTTTTATTTTTAGCATTTTCCTACAAATTTTTGGATGACCAAATATAGTCCAAATATATTTTGTACCATGATTGTTCCCTTTATCCAATTTCATACTCAGCCATTGAAACAACACATCAAAACTTTTTTTTTTCCTCTCGTATTCCTTTAATCTGATTTTCTTTCATTTTTTTGTCCTCAGATTTTTTAACATCACTAATTTTGCAAAACAAAAGGAGTACACCAAAAAATTAAGGGCTTGTTTGGAACTATATTTTATAACAATTTTCCATTTTTCATAACAAATAACTATTTTTTATTTTATAATCTTAAAAATAAAAAACAAAGTGTTTTTATATAACATTTTTTTTTCTTTTATTTTAACTTGTTTTTTAAGGATTATTTTAAAAAATATTTATACGAACACATAGAATTATTAAAAATAAAACATTGAACATAAAAAGTATTTTTAAAATATATTTTAAAATATTAAAAACAAGTTAAAAACATTTTAGATTTTTAATCAAACTTTTGTTATACACAAATTATATAACAGTTTTTAAAAACTATTATCAAAAACTATTTTTTATAATTGTTTTTTAAAATAGTTACCAAATATGCCGTAAAAGTTTTAATTTGAAAATAATATGAATAATAAAACCTAAAACAATACTAATATATAGTGTTGTTTATTGTGTGTACGTATATACGATGATTGGTGTATACATAATAACATAATGCAACTTTTTTTTGTTTATGAATTTTAAATCTTATAAATAGTTTAATTAAAAATGTAATTAACAATAAGTAAAAAATTACTTACTAAGTTTAAATCATAGAATAAATTTTAAATGGTAAATTTTTTTAATAATAAATGCATTCAATATTTGTTATTTTAAAAAATGCGGAATATTTAAATATAAAATGCGTGACATAATATATGTTTTTGATAAAAATTTATTAGAATATTATATTCTAATATATTTGATTATGTCAAAATATTATTTTCTAAAAAAACCTTTTATAGATCTCGTATTTGGTTAGTAGGTCATCATATAAAATACAATAAGAAACAAGTTACATATTATATGTTTGTTTGATAATGAAATAGTATATGTTATCATTTTTTTTTAATAAAACATATGATACAATACGTGATAAGATATAGAGTCTATTTAGTTGTGTGATAAAAAAACCCGTTTATATTTTTAAAAGCAAAAAATTGCTTACATACCAAAAAAAAAAAAAACACATCATAAGAAGCAAATAAAATTCGATATAATAGTTTTTTTTTCCTTTCTCCACAATTCAATCATACAAAAAATTATCAACTACAACAATATTTCAAATTACATATGTTTTTTGAACTTCCTTTTTAACATTTTAATTTTTTTTGTTCATAGAGTAAACAAACTCTAAATCAAATTAGACTTGATACATAAAAATGATTAAAAATTTAAAATAAATTGCAACTGAAAGTTGAATTAATTAATATTAGAAACTTGTGGAATTTAGTAACATTAGAAAGTTATAGACAAAAATTTATTTTGAATGATTTTACTAAATTATTTTTATGTGTAATCATATACTTGCAAAAAAAAATCAATAAGCTTGGCAAATAAACTTTCAATCAATCAAAACCGTGTGTTGGATTTATTAATGAGACATATATTTTTTTTTAAATAGTTTGAAATTCAAATAGTGATAAAACCAATACAATAAATTAATGGATAAATTTTGGTATTTTTATTACTTTTTAGCACATAATTATATTTTTATAAATTTTCATGCTAGATAAATGAAGTTCAAATTAAAAGACATTTTGTATTAAATATGTTAAATTTATTTAAACATTTTTAAAAGTAATGTGAAACTCAAAAAATACATATAATATTTGTAAAAAAAATATAGATCAAAATTGATACATTATGGAAGATGACTTTATTACTTCCCTTATGCATACAACTATTTTTTCTAAATGTCAATATGTAAATAAATCCTAAATTAAACGAGGCATAAGCAATAATTTAATTTTTTTTTAATAAATCTTCTTTTTTTTTTTAAAAAAAATGTGGAATTGAAATATTGATCAAATTAATTATAGATTAAATTAAAGTATTCCATTTTAGGATATTGTATTTGTAATTGAATACTAAACATGTATATGTAATTAAATTAAATGTTAAAAAGTTTAACTGTATTTGTTTTAAAGTTAAATTTAAATAAAATGTTATTTTAATTTTAATTAATATTATATAAATTGAATTTACAATTTTTTACAATATAAAAAAAATTATTTTTAAAATCAACTTATTCAAACATTTTTTTTTTAATAAATTGTCAAATAATATTATTTTTATAAAATAATGAAAATGTTTTTTATCATTTGGGTTACAAATAGATGATATTTCTTTTCTACGTAACTTGTGTATGGAGTATAACCAACTCAAAGTTGATATATAAGACATACATATCCGGCAAATTATAGATTTTGCAATTTTTATAAATTTTCTTCCTATTTTTTTTTCTTCATATTTTTGTATTATTCATTTTATAAAATAAAGAACCAAAAAACATGTATTAAATATATAATAAAACAATACTAGGATATCTATTATTCCATATAATATTTAATATGTAGAAAATTATTTTCTATATTTAACAAGATAATACAATTAAATAATAATAAAATATTTACTATATTATAAATTACTATTTTCAAATAATTCCAGATATATGAGAGATTTCATACCCTTTTCATAGCAAATTTTGGGTGTAATAATATTAATTTAAATAAATATGGAATCTATTTTTTATTTTTCATACCATATATAAATATTACATAACATATTTAATATTTCTAAAGATATCAAAACATAATTACAAAATAATTTATTTCTATTTTTCTAAAAGAGTAAAATTTAGAGGGGAATGAAAGCAATATAATGGTAATATCTCATATGTAATTACGAATATAAATAGTAGAATAAATTGGAATTTAGACTATAAATTGCTTATCAACGATTTTAATAAAAATGCATTTTGTTTAAGTTATATTTAGTTCCCAAAAGGTATAAAGAAAATAAAAAATATACTTAAAAAAATAGTTTTCTCGTTTCACTATATAAAAAATATAACTAAAATTTGTTATAAATTTATATATTTTAAAATCATTTTATCTTTTTAATGAAAGAAAATAATTAAAATAAATTTGAAAAAAATATATAAAAATAATTTATTGACTTTGAATATATTTTTTATTTTTTATTTCATTCAATTTTTTTTGCTCTATTTTATTTATTTCAAATTTTATAAGTACCAAACTTAACCTTAGTGTTTTTATCCGTAATGATTTTATTTGAAACATTTTTAAGAAGATTCACCTCATATTTTGATATAAATATATAAAATGATTTCCACAATATTTTTTGACATTATGTAATTATTTGTAGAAAAAATATCTGTCTAATTATTTGATAAATATTTATGTTTGATTTTTGAAAATTTTGAAAAAAAATGTAAGGGAAAAAAATATAAACGAAAAATAGAATGAAAGAAAAAGTGAAAAAAAAAATAAAAAATCAAAAGTTGATAAATTATTTTTATTTGTTACTTCAACTCAATTTTATTTATTTTAATTAATTAGCATAAAAATTAAATAATTTTAAAATATATAAGTTTTTAATTAACTTTAATTATATTTGATTTTTTTTTACCAGACAACCAAATACGAATTTTTTTAAATATATTTATTTATTTAATATTTTCCCATAACCAAACATAATTTTAAGTAACATTTCATTTTTATAAAAAATGATATCCAAAAACATTTTCTGCTTTAATATCTATTAAATATTTATTTTAAAATTATTTGTTTTTTATATGATATATTACTAAATCTACTATTAAAATATATTTTTTGATTTATATGCAAACATAATTGATTCGTAATAAAAGCCAAACGGTTAAAAGCACGAAAATCACTTGTAAATAAGTCATAAGTGGAAAATGCAGTGAAAGTTGGAATAATAAATTTGAAATCAAATTTTAAATAAATGATCTTATAATAGATTTATCTACCCACCAAATTATTTAATTTTATAGTTATAACATTAAATAACTGATTTAATCAAAATTAATTATAGGTTTGAATTATAAATACGACAGCTGGATTAAATTAAAATGATTTATTTTATTTTTTTATTTTTAATATTAAAAATGCATGGAAGCGAGTGGAAGACCGGAGGTGAGCAAAGGCCTTCTAAGATAAGTAGACACTGTTTCTCTCTTGCGGAGAGTAGTGGTCTCTGCTAACAGAGTGGTATTATTTTAACAATCAATCAATTAATATAGTAAACACATCTCTCTATCTCTTTCTTTCTCTCATTTCTAGAGAGAGACTCAAAAATCTCAGGAGAGAGAAACACGGATTTAAATCACATTATAGAGAGAAGCACAGATTTCAGCCACATTATAGGGAGAGAAACGCAGATTTAAATCACAGTGTAGAGAGAGAAACCGAACAAAGGCATTTTCAAGTTCACTCTTTCTCTCCACGCTACTTTATCTCTCTGAAATCTCCTTGATTTGCAGCCCTAGAGCTTTTCCGATCCCGAAATTTGAGGTTTCGGTGGACTCGGATGTGAAGGACCTTCCCAGATCCGTCATGGCCGAGATTTCCGGCGACATAGCGAGTGTTTCTCCGGTGGAGCTGAGCTACAGCGAGAACGGAGGCAATGGTGGCCGGCCGCCGGCGAATGAGGCGGTGTATGTGGTATCCACTCCTCCGCTGACGGTATCGCAATCCTTCAAGGAGGGGAAGGGGAGTTCCAGGAGGAGGGCGTCGGTGCGCCCCAGCTTGGATGCGGATGAGTTCATAAACCTTTTGCACGGGTCGGATCCGGTGAAAGTTGAGTTGAATCGGTTGGAGAATGAAGTCAGAGGTGCGAATGCGGCTCGATCCGGTGTTTTTAGGGGGGATTCGGATGTATTTCCGGTCGATGAGCTTGTCTCTTTTTGTTGTGCTTGATTCTTGCGTTGATTTTGCAGATAAGGATCGAGAATTGGGGGAAGCACAAGCGGAGATCAAGGCTTTAAGGTTTTCGGAACGTCTTAGAGAAAAGGCCGTCGAAGAGGTCATTTCTAATATCCGCTTCTACTTTTTTCATTCTAAATATTGCATTTTTTTTCCTATTTGTTTCAATTAACTTCATCGTCATCACCATCAATTCCTGGTCTTTATGACTTGGCATATTTATTAACCGGTTTATCTCTATATGTTATGTCTAATTTTCAGTTTTAATTTTATTTTGGATGTGGTATTTCAATGTGTAATTATTCTCATTGGATTAAATATTCTGGTGGCTTTATACAGTAATGCATTTTGATTAATTTTCATATAGTGACGAAATCTTACAAAGCATAAGCTCTGGACCGATAGTTGGTCAGTTTATTTCTCTTAGGGTTTTCATATCCCACTCACTATATTTTAGCAAGCTGTGTTGCTTATGGCTCTGGTTGATTATTGCCTTATTGGGAAAAGTAAATCCTATACACTTCTACTAAATGATAAAATATCTTTCTTTTTTTCTATGCATATGCATATGCATTTCATCTTGATATAAGAAATTGTATTGATACTAGGTATCAAAAGGATAGAAGATAATGTCAATTCAATGCAGGATTAAGATTTATCTATATCTGGACGTTAAAATTTTTCAGGTTGGTTATTAATGCTCCTGAAGTTTTGTAAATTTATGTTGAAGTTGTTGCTTTGTAGATGACTATATTTATTTTCTAATTTTATTTAGATAGGGTAGGAATAAGGAGATGGATTCAACATGTGATGAGGTTATCCCATGTTTAATGCTTCATGATCTATTCATGGTCATTTTTTATGTTGTGTAACTGTGTTATAGTTTATGTTGTTATGATCTGGGGAGTTTTAGGATATTGCTAGGAGAAACTCTGCTGACCTTGTTTTGGAAATTATTTCTTTTTATTTGTCTAAATCTTTAGAATGTTATGTGTTTAGAGCATGCACTGATTCTGTTTTCCCTTGTTTTCTTCTACTGTACCTTAGATTACTGAAGAACTGTCAAAGGTGGAGGAGAAGCTTAAGTTAACAGAATCTCTTCTAGAAAGCAAGGTATTGCATGAAACCCTTCCATTTTTCTTTATAAGTTTTGTGTGTGTGTGTTTTGCAGTTTTGTCCTAACAATTGTTTTTTGCAGAATCTCGAGATCAAGAAAATCAATGATGAAAAGAAGGCCTCCATGGCTGCTCAATTTGCAGCAGAAGCCACTCTTAGAAGGGTTCATGCTGCGCAGAAGGATGACGATATGCCTCCCATTGAAGCGATTCTTGCACCGTTGGAGGCTGAGCTCAAGCTTGCTCGGCAGGAGGTAGTTATTGCATGTGGCCTTTAAACTTTTAATGACGATTCTTTCTCAAAGTAAAACTCCTCATAGATGATAAATAGTAGTTATATGATTGTTTGGCTGTATTGGTTCTTTTCAGATAGCAAAGCTGCAGGATGACAACAAAGCACTAGATCGCCTTACCAAATCAAAAGAAGCAGCTTTACTTGAAGCTGAGAGGACTGTTCAGGTTGCATTGGCAAAGGCCTCTATGGTGGATGATCTTCAGAATAAGAACCAAGAGCTGATGAAACAAATAGAAATTTGCCAGGTATTGTGATTGCCCATGCTGTTTTGTTTTCCAATGCAATGTGAACTTGGGGCATATTATCTTTTCTTTTATTTTGTTTTGGATTTTTTTTGTGTAATCTTCCTTTGTTTAATTAGCATGAGTTTATATGTCAAATCCTTTTGTATACTAGGAAGAAAATAAAATTTTGGATAAGATGCATCGCCAAAAGGTTGCAGAGGTTGAAAAACTAACCCAAACTGTAAGGGAGCTTGAAGAGGCTGTTCTGGCTGGTGGTGCAGCTGCAAATGCTGTCAGAGATTACCAACGGAAAGTTCAAGAGATGAATGTAATGTGCCATTTTTAAACAATAAATATTGAACATTGCAAGTCATTTCAGGCTTATATTTTTGCATCTAGTTGGCATATGCCATGTGTTCTATCATTGTTGAGTTGTCTTTCCTTTTCTTTTGGACCTTCAGGAGGAAAGAAAAACCCTCGACAGGGAGCTGGCCCGTGCAAAGGTAACTGCAAACAGGGTGGCAGTAGTTGTAGCAAATGAATGGAAAGATGCTAATGACAAGGTGATGCCCGTAAAACAATGGCTAGAGGAACGGCGATTCTTGCAAGTAAATACTCTGAAGTTCTTATTGTTTCAAAACTTGAGCTATTATTTACTGTTTCTTTTTCTTTGATCATGACTGTGTTTGGCTTTTGTAGTTTCCACAGTTTGTAATTGTTACCAAAACCTCTTGTTACAGGGGGAAATGCAGCAACTCAGGGACAAGCTTGCTATAACGGAAAGAACTGCAAAATCTGAAGCACAATTGAAAGTAAATAATTTGCTTTTTCAGAATATACATGTCTAAGCTCTGCAATATTTTCCACATGGTTCTTGAAAATAGAACTTTTGAATTGTACTGTGCAGGAAAAATATCACCTGCGGCTCAAAGTTATTGAAGAGAGTTTGAGAGGATCTTCAAACAGTAACAATCGTTCTACACCAGAGGTAAGAAGTGTGAGCAATGGGCCTTCCCGTCGCCAGTCTCTGGGTGGAGCTGATAACATCTCCAAATTTATCCCCAATGGCTTTTTATCCAAGAGAACACCAACTTCTCAGTTGAGATCATCTCTGTCCTCTGGCAGCAGTTCGGTGTTGAGACATGCTAAAGGGACATCAAAATCATTTGATGGTGGCACAAGGTCATTAGACAGGGGTAAAGTTCTCTTAAATGGAACACTGCCAAATTATGCACTCAACCAATCTTGTGATGCAACCAAGGATATTGAGGTGCATGATGCATGGAAGGGAAATTCGGATGAAAAACCTAATGAGTTTCCAGTAGTGGACACAGAGGATAGTGTCCCAGGGGTGTTATATGATATGCTGCAAAAAGAGGTCGTTTCTTTGAGGAAAGCTGGTCATGAAAAAGATCAAAGCCTCAAAGATAAGGATGATGCTATTGAGGTTGGTATTCTTGTCCTCATCTGTCTTATGATGCTTTAATTCATATTTTTGCTCATGTATTTGGATGTAATTCTTTTTCAGATGCTAGCTAAGAAGGTAGATACATTAACCAAGGCAATGGAAGTTGAGGCTAAGAAGATGAGAAGGGAAGTTGCTGCCATGGAGAAGGAGGTAGCTGCCATGCGTGTGGAGAAAGATCATGAAAATAGGGCCAAGAGATTTGGCAGTTCCAAGGGACCTGTGTCTAACACTCAGCTGCTTCCTGGGAGGTACTTATATTACTCATTTTTATCTTTCATTCTTCCTTTTTAAGATCTATGATCACAATTGTATATTTTGGCATAAGCCTGGAAAAGGAATGTGTTGATAGTGTACTTTTTTTATTTCAGTATTTTTTGCATGGCTTATGTCAGTAGATAAGGAATATACTCTTTGATGTATTTATGACCTTACTGTTTCTTGACCAGGTTCTACTACTAAAAGCTTTATTTCATTAGTTAGATCATGGCAATGATATTTGATTTGCTGCCACTCTTTTTGTTCATCATGATATTGGCACCTTTTTTTTGTAGGAGTTAGACTGTATAATCATGAGGTATTGCTAGATTGTGTATTGCCAGTGCTACATAATTATGAAATATTGCTAGATTGTCCAACTAGTAGGAGTTATTTATTGATGCTTGTTTGTGGTGAAGTCATGAGGTCTAATAACATTATTTTATCCATGAAATGATTGCATTTCATTTTAGTCTTGAAGACACCATTTTGAGGAGCTATCTCTTTCTCCTCTTTTTGTTAAGAAATAGTTATGTGACTCAAACTACATACTTTTTGAGCAAATTATTCTCTAATATTGTGTCAGAAACTGCAATTTCCTTGTTAGTACTTTCTCATAAAAAAAAAAAAAAAAAATCCTTATTAACACTTCCAGGTTACCTGGGGCTTATGTGTATCTTCTTTGGAAGCTAGACCAATGCTTAATTCCATGCACATACTGCATTGAATAACTAAGGACCATGATCAATGTCTGTAGAGATTAATCTTTGTTATAGTTGGGATAAGTTTGAAGACTTACTTTTATTCAATGAATCACATTGAAAGGTTGTCCCTTTAAAACTAAACAACATCCAGAGAATATAGGCTACTGTTATTTTGGCCATCAAATTGATACATTAGAAACAAAATATTTATCACATATCCAGTTTTCCATGTGTGTTTTTCTTCCCTTATGTATTAGATATTTGGACTTGCAGGTTGTGCACAAGAGTGGGGTTGGAATGTTTGCAAGCTCTGTTTTTTTTTACTTTCATGAGAAGGAAATAAAATTGGTTTATGATATAATCTGTGTATAATATATAAGAATGAAGAAGCATTGATGTTGCATAGCAAGAGTAGATCAATTAAATGTGCTGAATAAATGTGCCATATCTGGGATTGTAAATGGGAAAGGATTCCTTGATTTGCTGATTTTTTTTAGTAACATAGAAGCTAGTAAATAAAGTGATTGAGTACATGTGCTTAGTGAAATTACTATACCAGTGACTTTTAAATGTAAGAAGATTTTTTGAGCATACTGAAATTTCTTTTATTAATATAAAAGCAAATAATAAATTAAAATTATGAATCTTCTCATTTTATGATTGTCTTTTGCCTGTAGATAGAGTGTTGAATTTCTAATCTGATAGGATGAATAGCTGCCTTAAGTTGAGGACTTAGGCTTTAGAGGTCTAGAGTTTGTTGGCTACAATTTGACGAAATTGTTTTATGCTCTCTGTTATTCTGTTATTGTGTTTTAGAAATCACAACACGAATTGGAGGCTCTTAATAACTAACAGCTAAGTTTTAGAAGTGGTTTATTATTTTTATTTGCATATATATGGAGTGCAGTACTGCTAATGCCTATCGCTGAAATGTAGCTATTAAATTTTTTATGTACTTCTGTGTTTATAATGGAATGTTCAAAGCCCTTTGCATGAAGCTTTTTGTAATATTTGTCTTATCAATGAGCACAAAAGACTAAAGGAAAGAGAGACAAACTCAAAAATAAGCATAAGATGATGAAATCAAGAGTTTAGAAAGCAGCAGTAGGAAATTCGGTTTTTTTATCATATCACTTTCATATTGAGTGTAAAGTTGCTTCCATTATGTTTCATATTTATTAAATAAGGAGTTGTATAATGTTATTTTCTAGTTTCATAGTAAATGATAAGCTAGTGCGTTAGTAGAAATATGTTAGATGTGCTCCTGAAACATTGAAAGGTGCTGGCCTAAAATTAGAGGCTTCACACATCTTTGTGAAAGGCCTAGATACTTGCTGGCATAAAATGTTGTAGAGAATCATTCCTGGTTGAAAGGACTGAAGCTTTCTTATCACATTGTTGGTATAGCCATTTGCATTTAGAAACCGAGTTACCTTATTACTGTCCTCTTTACAAAGATAGTTTTGTATCACTTCCCTTTATTTGTTGATTTGCTTAATTACTTTAGTTTGTCTTATAGATGGAAAGATCCATGTGACTAGTTTAGAATCCTGGGTTAGGTATAGGTTGGTAGAACCATAGAAATTTAGCATTTGCTAAGATGGGAGTGGCTCATTGGTTATTAGTTTTGTGTTTGGTTAGATGTGGATCTGACCAAACTGTGAACTTTCCTCAACCTGCTTGGTTCTTGGTGAGTTTGGGAGCATATATTTAGTAAAGAAGGTATATGTGTTATGGGCCGCTTTTAAGTTAGGTGCTGAATCCATTAGGTGGTTAATAGTGGTATGTGATAAAGTATGTATATAACTATTTGGGCTTTCACTTTGCTAGTATTATTGGGATTCTCCAAAGAAATTTAAGTATGGCCAATGGTCTACAGATTTTACCTGAATTATTGCCATATGTGGGTGTGGCTAGTAAAAACCATGTCTTTTGCTTGGTTTTCTAGTGCTGTCCTATTTTACCTGCGCTTCAACTATGGTCTTTTGAACTGATTGCAGAACAAAATTTTGTATGCTAGACCATATTATTTCAGTTAATTGAAAATACAATACTGTTAAAAGCTAAGAGGCTGTCATTTTTGCAGAAACATAGCACGAGGAGGATTAACAAGGAGCACGCAATAGCAAGAAGTCCCATTTGCAGAAGCAGGAGTAAATCTGCATAGGGCATGTTCTTTGGTTGTTCCTTTACACTCCTATTTTTTTTACTCTTTTGTGATTGATTATAAGATATAACTCGCATGCCGGTGACCCTGTGTTCAATGGGGTTTAGAAAGAGAGTAAAATGTCAAAAATGAGCAAGCTAAGGACGAAATCGGTGTGTGCTTCTGACTTAGACTGGATGCCATCCTGTGCTTAGAAATCAACAAAAAAGAAAAAAAGGAAGATATTGAAGTTGGGCTAACCTTTGGGAGTTTTTGTTTGAGTGGCAGTGGTTGTGTGTTTGTTGTATAGGTAGCTTATTGGTCTTTTCTTTGATCCCTCTCGTTTTTTACCCTACTTCTCAGTTTAAATTTGTAATCTGCAGCTAGTGTGATTGTTGTTGGTTCAGGTTTGTTAATATTCTTGTAATGAGATCAAGATTAGAGTTTCTATGGTTGTGTTATCATCTAGTTGTTGGTTATTAATCTTTGGTGGTTCCAAGCCATTGATTGTGGTGAAAGGAAACTAGATCCTAGGCACTTGTTTCTTAGTATCATGGGCAGTGCCTATCTCTGCAAATGATAGAAATATTTGTCACTGTTATTGGGGAGGAAAAAAAAATGCTGCTTCGAGATAGGAATGTGCTTATATTGGCAAGCAGGACCCTTTGTAGAATATCAAATAAATTGAAGAAGTTTTCTATAACAAGAAACTGGAAACGTATTATGGTTAATGATAGCACGGCCTTTGAGGGCTCTCCTCAAGTCTGCTTCAGGTGCCAACGTAGACTAAGAGTTCTAAGCCAATGACCACCTTTTTGGTGCAAAAACATTGTTAGGAGCGCCTTTAACCTCTATGATGCAACTGGGGGTTTAAAGCATACTCATTCTCATATTTACTCAAAGACCATTAACCTTTTAAGAGCCCGTAGTGAATTTCGTACTATTACCTTCCTCGCAGAAGCATGTGGTCTCAGCGAATTTCGTATTGTGGCTACAGTTGTGGGGTTCTTCATGATGTTTAGAATCTAATTCATTTGCATTCCGGAGACGTCACTTCCGAGTTTTGTTTGCTATGAGGGCCACCAAGGGAAATTTTGCGCCAATAATGATAGGCGCTCTTCCTGCCAAGTTGCTTTTAAAATTCCCGAAATAACCTAATTTTGCTGGCTTATGTTTTTAATTTAGGAGGCTCCTGATAACCCAACTGTTTCCTTTTCGTTGTTAGGTACTCCAATAATACCTGTGAGGTCGCTTATGGCCTTGTTTGGTCAAATATTCCTTTTTCTATGGCCGAGCTTTTGTAATGGTGTCAGGTAGGCGGTGCCTTGCTCACGAGGGTGCACGTGCTTGTGAGTTTGCCTTGAAGTGAGATCTGCTGGAACTTTTTAAAAAGAGGGGAATAAAGTAAAGCACTGTAGCTTTTGATGCTGCAAAGGCTTCAAAACCCAAGCGGATCTGCTGGGTTGGGAAATGGTGGTCGAGCAAGGTCTGTTTCACTTTCAAGGGCACGGGATTTAGGTGCAACGGTGAAGTGGCAAGACGCTGGTAGACATGAATTGACGGCTGTTATCAACAGTTTCCATATCTGTTTAGTCGTGGAAATAGTGGAGATTATGAGTGCAGGACACTGTGATCTCCGTCCTTTTGGCTATTCTGCAATCGATTAATGATCAAACAGTGGCTCACGAGCTCAGATTTGGTTTTCCCAGTAATGGATATGGGATTTTTTTCTCAGATGGGGGCCGCAGCAGCCTATAGGTTCTTCCACCACCTCAATTCGTCACAAAGGCGAGAAGGGGAGGTTTTTATGTTTCCCAGAACTCTTGAAGAGGAAGGGGAGGGAGGGCGGTAAATTTAACTATTACTTTTCCCATAATAACGGACACTTCGCCTCCAAACTGCATGAAATATCCACAATCTCCTGGTTTAAAAAGTTCTAAAATTTGTTTTTACAAGATTACAATTCCTATTTATAGTTTAAATAAATGAAGGACACTTTGACATCATCTCACTGGGTTTCTTGAATCTTTCAAAAATCTAAGATTTGACACCAAGAACAACAATTTTGCATGTGTGTGCAAAATTGACTGGCAACAGTAGTAGCTGAAATGCTCTCTAAACGGTTGACATGTGTGTGTAAAATTTCGCATGTTCATTTAGAATCACTTCTTAGTTTACTGCAACTTCTCCTCCATCCCAAGTCGTATGACCATGCAAAATTTCATATGTTAGTGGAAAATTTCTTATCCATGATTTTCAGGTTCTCTTTAACACATTTTCAATCTCCTTCCTTTAATACCAAGTTGGCTATCTCTAATCAATCCAAAACTTGATGCAAACCAATTTGCTTGACTAAAAATATGAATCAAATACCCTCAAATTTCATACTCCATATATCAACTTCGTATATTCTTCGTGTTCTCTAAATTCCAACAAATGTAACTATCTCTTTTGCATTACAAATTTGGACATTATCATCCTTTACCCTCTTCAAGTTGATTAAACTCTTTTCTCACAAAATTTATTATCAATTAAACCTTGAAATCACTCTACAAATCACAAAATTATTAGTAATCTTTGCAAGAGTAACAACATTTCAATTTCAATTTTAGAAGGAAAGGAGCAAAATTCAACTTTGAAAATCAATTTGGAAA
Organism: Vitis vinifera; assembly: GCF_030704535.1. Classification (NCBI taxonomy): domain Eukaryota; kingdom Viridiplantae; phylum Streptophyta; class Magnoliopsida; order Vitales; family Vitaceae; genus Vitis; species Vitis vinifera. The sequence continues at coordinate 5,520,456 of NC_081805.1, forward strand.
TTGATTTTGAAGATTCAATTTAGGAGCATTTTGATTTTTGTTGTGCACAAATTGGAAATTTGGTGTTAGCCCTATAAATCAAAATTGAAGAGAAAAGGAAACTCAATGATGATTTTCTCCTTATGCTCAAATCCAAATTTAGACTTCAATTTATATTGAAATCAAAATGGACATTGAACTTGTTGTTTTGGGTTGTAAAACTTTGATAAATGATTTTTGTGCATATTTTATTTGGTTATGTGGCATGTTAGGATGTTGCCATGTGATATTAGGGTTAGTGTGTGTTTAATATTTCATTATTAGGGTTGTTGAAAATGATTTAAAGACATTGATGTATTAATCGTACTTTGATTTTCTACGTAGAATTAAAGTTAGTGTGTGTTTGTATACATTGAATTTTCTATTCCATATCATTCATTTTTACTTTCTTGCTTCCCAAGAATGAGTGGTTAGATCTTTACATATTTAGAGGATTTTGTTCAAGGGAGAAATGAACAATGTGCACAATAGTTTATGGAATTAGACCTAAGTATACTACTTGCTCAAATAAACCTTACTTGCGTTTAGCAGGTAGCTTCTAGTACCTTATGGAGCAATACACATTTATCTACTAATGGAGTAGTGTGGAAGCTTCTAGAGAAGCTTAGAGATGTCCACACATCTTTACACGATGTTGAAAGACAAAGGAAGTGTGGGGGGTGTTTTAGAGAGTTCTAGTGAACTCTTGTATATAGATTTATACATTACTTTTATATAGGCATTTTTAGAGAGTTCTAGATTTGTGGGAAACCTTTGTGGGTTTCGCAAAATTCTTTGGGTGCCTATGAATAAGAGGTGCCCTCATTTGGTTGAAACACCACAATTTGAGAGCTTCCTAATATTATAAGCATTCTTGTGCAATACAATTGCTCTTAGTTCTAATCCAAACTTCCTAGTCATGTGCATTGCTTAGCCTAGCAAGATATGTACATGGAAAAAACTGATTTAACAACATAAAATGAATTGAGTTGTCTAAGTACCTCACGTGGGTTTAGCAAAAGCCTAAGTCCATGATGTTAGGCTAGATCTTGCAAATGTGTATAGAAGTGCATCATTCCTTTTAACAAAAATCATATCTTTTCATCTAGTGTAGAATTTAAAGGGAAGAAAACCTTTTCGGACTTTCATGATGATGTAAATCCTTTGAGTACTCTAATGAAAACTTTCCTTTTATGGCATCCAATGTAGCCCTCATGTTATTGAAGCTTCATAGGTCTCTAGGTTAATTTTAGGCTATGTTTGGTTCATTATTATTTGAAAAAAAAATGTAAGGAAAAGAAAATTGAGAGAAATAAGAAGTGAAGGAAAATTTAAAATATATTTAAAGTTAATAAATTATTTTTATATATTACTTCAAACTCATTTGACTTATTTTAACTTTTTAGTTTAAAGATTATTTAATTTGAAAATGTATTAATTTCTAACTAATTTTAATTATATTTAATTTTCTTTGATATTTTTCATAGTATATCCAAATATAAGAAAATCATTTTCCTTGTATGGTACCAAAAAAATTAGAAGGAAAATACAAGAGAAATAAAATTAAGAGAAAAAGTAGAAGAAAGGAAAAAATGAAGGAAAATAAAAAAAATGAATTTAAAGCCAATACATTATTGTTAGATGTTGGTTCAAACTCATTTAACTTATTTTAACTTTAAAATATAAATATTAAATAATTAAAAAATGTATATATTTTTAATTAATTTTAATTTTTTATAAGATAATCAAATATAAGAAAATTATTTTCTTAATTATTTTTTCTTTAATGAGTAGTTTTTAAGAATCAAATATAATCTTAACAATTTTTTATTTCCACGATGTTTTGAAAGAATCAATCATAGCATTAATATTTCATTGCTCATAGCCTTCCCATCTTTGATCCTAGGTAGAGGATTTTTTTGTTTAAACTATATATATGGGTGGAGAAGAGGCTGACATACCAACACACCTTTTTCTTTGGGGAGAAATTAGCTAAAAATGATAATAAATCATGTTATATTTCATGATCGTTGCAGTGGAAGGTGACCCAATTTCATTTATTTATGACTGACCCCGAAATCAAGTAAAATTACAAATTCCAGCCCCATGCAAATATTTTCAACGTCCTTTCAACCGTTTTTCTGTTTATTCTCTCTCTCATCTCTGTCTTGCGCCTGAGATTCAATCTCTGGATCCAAACCTGAAAATAAAAAAAAAATTCCAAAACAAAGTCAATTTCGATTTCTGGATCCCCATTTCATGCCCTTGTGTTGTCTTCAAAGATTAATTCATCTCGTACACCCATAAAAACTGAAAGGTTCATTGCTTGTTCATTCAAAAGATGGCGACAATGGAGAGCTTGATCGGACTCGTCAACAGAATCCAGAGAGCCTGCACCGTCCTAGGCGATCACGGTGGCGAAGGAATGTCCCTCTGGGAAGCTCTTCCTTCTGTTGCTGTTGTAGGAGGCCAGGTTTCCGCCATTCTTTTTTCTCGGCTTTTCATTTTCTCGTTCTGAATTATCTGGGTTTTCCTTTCTGCTCATTTTTCTTGTTTTCCTTTTTCAATGCGGAAATTAGAGCTCTGGGAAATCGTCTGTGTTGGAAAGCGTGGTTGGAAGGGACTTCCTGCCTCGTGGATCCGGTAATTTCCTATTTTGTGTTTGTTTTGGTACATATTGTTAATGCATTTTCATTTATCCTTTGTTTGGTTGATGAGAAAAAAATGGAAGGAAGAGAATGGAAAGTTACAGTTGAATCTCATTTCCTAAGTTGGATTGATATCCAAATAATAAAAGAATTGCCTTGATTAGGCTCAGTTTGGAGTCACTTTAATTTCAAATAGCTATGATTGCAGTGGTCTTATTAAATTATCAAAAAAAGGAAAAAGAAAAAGAAAAAAGAAAAAAAAAATCTTGCTATGCTAGTTAGTCATGAAAATAGGACATTCTTTTTTAACGTCAATTTGTATTTCATTTGTATATTTTCTTGAATGGTAAGGCATTGTGACAAGGAGGCCTCTGGTATTGCAACTTCACAAGACAGAACAAGGGCAGGCCGAATATGGGGAGTTTCTTCACGCACCAAAAAAGAAGTTTACTGATTTTGGTAAGATGAATCTAACCAAGCCTAATTTTCTATTTGAATTAAGATATGTTCCATCCATGGGCTTATGTAATGTTAATCTGATAATTTTATATGTTTTTAAACTTTGTTGCTTCAGGTTTCCATTAGAATTTTATTGTCTTGTTTGTGAATTTTACTTGCTTACTGAATTTGGTTCCTTTTCTGAAGCTTGAAACATGCTTATACCGTGTGGATAAAGGTATCACTGAAACAAATTCATACCTTCTAAAAATTACTTCCAATTTGGTTTAGCTTTGTTTCCAATGCCACAGAGACAGATTAACAACTGGTAGGACTGACTTTATAGGTGTATGGGATGACTGATAGGTGTGAGTCTACAATAATAGCAGGAAGGCATTATTTGCTTTGCCTCATTTATTTCCTGTTGCTGTAATCTGTAATAAACAATGAATGTTGCCCATGATGACGGAATAATGAAGACATGAACCACCTTTCTTATGGCAACTTTGGTGTAGGCTCAATTGGTTTGCTTCTTTTTGCTCCCAGTTATGGACATGTGCAATTGATTCTTACTATCTATTCCTATTATGTCAATGATAAATGGCATCTTGTCCTCATTTAGTCAATATTTCTTCAGGACACAACTCTTTTACAGAATTCAGCTTACCATGATTCCCTTAAAATATTTATCTTCTGCTGTTATGCAGTTGTCATCCTTTAAAATTTTAGACATAAATACCTTTTCTTGTTTGTCTATAGTATGCATTAATCAATCAGTCTTTTTTTTTTTGTGTTCCTTTTGTTATGTAGCTTCCGTCCGTAAGGAGATTCAAGATGAAACAGACCGTATAACTGGGAAGACAAAGCACATATCTAACATTCCAATTCACCTGAGCATTTATTCACCCAATGGTTTGTAGTTACTTTTTTCTGTTAGTTACTGCTATCTGCTTAGTTTGGGTTATGTTATTGAATAAAACAGAAAGATATTATAACATTTTCACTTTGTTGTTGCATAATTATGGTACTAGTGCCTGCTCTTCATGTACAATTGTCTAGAACAAAATATGGTTCATGAGACATGGGTCATGTGTTGTTAATCCCCTCCACACTTCAGTTCCCCTTTTACTGTATATTCTTTGCTTTCCCCTTTTTATACATATATACATTGCTTTCCCCTTTTGCTGTGTCTGGACCTTTTACTTCCATAACTGAACTGGTGGGCAACCAGCTTCAGATCTGTTTTAATTTACTTCTTGGAATCATGGTTTTAATATTCGTATGGTTAAGTAGCTAGTGAACAAGAGATAAATTCCCTACCTTTTTAGAGCTGCATTGTATTATTGTTTGTGGAATGTAAATGGGATATTGAATTTGTACATAATCAAACGGTCACTTGACACGATAATATACCATATCTTAATTTCTTTTGCCTTTGATCCCTACCAATGCACTACCTGCATATTGGGAATGTAGAATATCATTGTTTAGGAATGATACAATTGAGCATTGAACCTTTTTTTTCTTCTTTTCCTTTCTTCCTTATGTAGCTTCCATACTTTATAGAAGTGCTTCAATCATATCTGTTTAATAATTATTACTATTAGAGTAGATGGTAAAAATCATGGCTTTGTTTGGCAGTTGTCGACTTGACTCTCATTGATCTTCCTGGGATGACAAAGGTTGCTGTAGGTAATTCTTTAATAATACATATTCATTTTTGTTAAAAACTGAAGAAATCAATCCTATATATACATTTAGGGTCAATTAAGTTCTATTATTAACAGATAATGAAAATTTTGGCCTTTGGCAGAGGGACAACCAGACAGTATTGTTGAAGACATTGACAACATGGTTCGTTCTTATGTTGAGAAGGTGAGGTAACAACGGTAAACATTAGGCCTTTCCGAATATGTATTTAACACTCCCTAAGTGAAACGCTTATGAGAATGCATACACTAACAGAATATGTATGGAAGCATATTTCTAGGATAGTGAGCTGGGAATGTTGCCCATTCGTATGTAAAATTTTTGCAGTTCTAGGATACTGGAGTTGAATTCAGTTGTGCAATGGCCATCTTAAATTTAATCCTTTCTAAATCCTTTAACTTAATCTTTGTATATCCTTTTCTAGCTAGTTCTTTTACTACTTATGGAAATTATCTTCAGTTTAGGCAAGGAAAAGGTCTCTTCTTCAAATTCATAGATGCACTCTTAACTTTTTCTCTCATACCAATTAATCTAATGGATCGGTATTGGTTCCGTAGCCTAACTGCATTATATTGGCGATTTCTCCTGCTAATCAAGACATTGCCACTTCGGATGCTATAAAGCTTGCTAGAGAAGTTGATCCTACAGGTATTATGGAGTTAGTTCCTATGTTTCTTCTTGAATAATAAGGCTGGAGTAGTTTATCCCAACGCAATGCATTGTTTTACAGTGGAATCTTTAGTTCATATTTTACAAGCTAAAAGATTTAGCTACATTTATTACATTTGGTATTTGTAGGTGAAAGAACATTTGGAGTGCTAACAAAACTTGATCTGATGGACAAGGGAACCAATGCTCTGGATGTACGGGTTCAACTATACTTCTATATAAATTGCCCAGACCATATAGATTACTTTCATTTTTATAAGCTCATTATGTACTGTCCATAAGATCATGGTTATTTTCTGGTTCTATCTTTTAGTTTCCTTTAAGCATTTCTTCCCCACTGAATTCTTAGTTCAAGTTCATTAAATCTGGCGGTGGGCTTGATATGGAAACATGAATAGTTTCTATCAATGAATGTATAAGGTTCTGGAAGGGAGATCATATAGGCTGCAGCATCCCTGGGTGGGAATTGTAAATCGTTCACAAGCTGATATCAACAAGAATGTTGACATGATTGCTGCCCGTCAAAAAGAGCGTGAATATTTTGAAAGCAGCCCTGAGTATGGACACTTGGCACATAAAATGGGCTCAGAGTATCTTGCAAAACTTCTATCCCAGGTCTTCTTCCTCCTTTTCTTACTGTCTTCTAGTTATCTTGGTTCTGTTTATCCTTTTTTTCTTCAATTTACTGAAATCTCAAAACATATTTACATTAAGCCTTTTCCCTTTTTCTCAATTAGCATTTGGAGTCTGTCATTCGGCAACGAATTCCAAGTATTATTGCTTTGATTAATAAGACAATTGATGAGCTTAATGCAGAGTTGGATCGTATTGGCAGGCCTATTGCAGTAGATTCAGGGGTAATGACTGGGACCAAATCCAGTTTATTGGTTATGAATGAGATTGTTTTGAATCCTATATTGATTTTTTGAAATATTTTACTTCGTACAGGCCCAGTTGTATACAATTTTGGAAATGTGTCGTGCATTTGACCGTGTCTTTAAGGAACATCTAGATGGAGGGTAAACACCAGAGCCTATATTTCTGCATTTATCAACATTTTTCAGCACCAAATATTTCTATTTGTGTTCTGTTTTGAAATTCTTTGTTCAGCAACTGGTCGACAATAGAAACTTAAAAAATAGTATGCTTTTAGTGTGGCAGCAACTGTTAAGTAGGAGGAACCTAATATCATCATGGGGCCATGACTGAAAAAGAATCATTGTAGCAGAGAATCCAACAGATGTGATTACAAAGTCTATTCTCACATTGAAGTTTAGACATTACCTGAGCTTTAATCACTGTTTGTATTCATCGAACGCCCATCGATTGTTGATGAAATGTCATTTAAGACTTTCTAGCGCTTGAGCAAAAAGTTATGGTATATTTTCGGAGTGTGCTAAGCCTGAAATTTTGAGCCAAGTTAGAGATTGTTGGAAAGTATTTCAAATTCCCACTTAGTTAATTTCTAATTCATGCTATTTTCATATTAGGAGACATTCTTGTAAAGGAGCTTTCATATTGTTATAAAAAAATTATTCTATTATAAATTTTCTTACAACAATAGGTTTATTTATAACAGTCAATTGGTTCCCTACATGGAATATTCCTAAGCAATGAGGATAAATATAGAAAGAGTTTTGACTGAAGGAGGGTCATTTTGGAGTAATTGGGGGTATGGGAGCTAAAGAGCTCTCTAATTGTAATATCCTGGTACAATATTAATTCTTTGTTTATCTTAGCCCGTCGATGTAGGTTTTAGGTTGAACCACATGAATCATTATGTGCCTTCTAGGTTTTGTTTTGTTTTTCTTATTTTCTTCTCCATATTATTGTTGTTTCTCGTGGTTTATCACATGAAGATGTCCATAAGATGCTCTTTTATATAGTGTCTAATGAGGATCATGCTCAGATCATAAAGAAGTTTCCAACAAATTGTAGCAAAATTTCAATTATGAGCATAGTTTGATGCACATACCCACATTCTCTTTGTTTTATTTTGGTACACTTTAGGCTTTTATTGTGAGAAGATAATGTCACCTTTATAAAATTTCATGGTCTGATCATCATAAAATCGGTATCCTCTTGGGTTGGATAGACTTTTTTAAGGTTTTATACTTTCCCTAACAATAATTATTTGCCACCTCAGGCGAGCTGGTGGAGATAAGATATATGGAGTTTTTGATCATCAATTGCCTGCTGCTTTAAAAAAGCTCCCCTTTGATCGTCATCTTTCTTTACAAAATGTCCGAAAAGTTGTTTCAGAGGCAGATGGTTACCAACCACATTTAATTGCTCCAGAACAAGGATACAGACGACTTATTGATGGATCCCTCAGCTTTTTCAAAGGCCCGGCTGAAGCCTCTGTTGATGCTGTAATTTTAAGATCTTAAATCCTCTTTATACTAAGAAAATGCTATATATGACAGTTCTCTTGGTTGGTTACATTGTCTATTTCCTACTCAGGTGCATTTCGTTTTGAAAGAACTTGTGCGGAAATCAATAGCTGAAACACAGGTGAGCAGTCTTTTGTTGATGCCTCTGTTTTCAGAAGATTCGAATAGATTTATGCATGCGGGATTATTTTTAGCTTTTTCATTAAGTGGTTGATAGTCTTCAAATGGGCACATTACACTTTGTATTTGTGAGATAGTTAAAGCACTTGGATTGATTGGGCCTGAGATCGTTGTTTTTTTTTTTTTTTTTCCCTTTTTCCATCCTATCAAGGTTGATGTGAATTAAAAGAGATCGAAAATTTGAGAGGCAATGCCAACTTTGCTTCATGTGCGAGCACTATGGGTACTTCACCCATCTTGATACAATAGTGGGAAAGATTAAGGAAGGCTTATAGGGAACTTCTAGAAAACTAAAAGTGTGATTTTCTCTACCTTTACCAGACATGTAGTTATGTGTTTAAAGGCAAAACATGGTAACACCTATCTGTTCCCCACCTGCTTTCCTCACATTTTGAAGGTGCTTATGTAACCTGTATTGATTTTGCTCTGTTAGCATTCTGTCAACAGTTAGGTACTGAAAATGTTAAGGGAATTGAATGAATAATAATTACTCTTCAAACATATATATTTGATTAAAATGTGCAAAGCTTCCAGTGGTAGAAATGTCTTGCTTTGGGGAATTCCTTGGAATATTTAGGCTTTTGAGATTTGACTTCACATTTTTTGTTTTCTTCTTGAAACTCTATCCTATTTGGCTCAGAAAAAAACAAAAGGGAAAAAGAAGAAGAAGAAGAAGAAGAGACAATAGTTGGTATCCTGCTGGTGTTGATACCATATCTGCAATACTAAGAGGGAGAGTACCATGATAATTTAGTTGGCAGAGGAGGAAACAATAGTTGGTATTGGGCTGGTGTTGATACCATAATCTCAATACTAAGTTGCTTCCCAGTTATTCATAGGAAAGTTCTTTGAAGATAGAATACTAGTGATTCATAATAATTAATGTCTGTTACAAGTACAACCAGACTTGATTGAATTGGGCTAAATGGTTTTATCAGCAATGGTGGTTATTGTAGTGGCAGTATGGCAGTGGAATGGTAGCTTCTGTGAACTGAAAATATCGGTGGTGAGTTTCACAAAAATGGATATCATTTGGGAGATTGGCTTAATATCTAGCCATTTTATTTTTCCAATTCAATTATTTTATACAATCTAAAAATGTGATCAAGTGGTCATTACCAAAGCAACTTCAACATCTTGTGTTCTCCCTTTCTCTGGACAGTAATGCACAAATGTTCTAGATGCCTTTTGTGTTTCATCAATGAGGTATATTGGTACATTTACCCGTGAAGTTCTCTGGTAGTATAATCACATTATCCCCACAACCTGGATCCACTTCTGGACCAACTGCTGCACACTTACATATCTTGGGTGCCCTCCTGGAACATGCACAAGGAAACTGAGCAATAACACTATGTCCATTTGTATTGAAATGAAACACAATCTTTGTATGGGTTCTCCCGCTCAACAGTGAAGAGGAATTGCCTTGCTTCCTGTTAATGCCACTTAATTTGCAGGAATTGAAGCGATTTCCATCGCTTACAGCTGACATAGCAGCTGCTGCAACAGAAGCATTGGAAAGATTCAGGGAAGAAAGCCGCAAAACAGTGTTACGGCTGGTAGAAATGGAGTCTAGTTACCTCACAGTAGATTTTTTTCGAAAGCAGCAGTTTGAAACAGAAAAACAAGAGAAGAATGCAAACCCATCAGGCCCAAATATGGATCGCTACACAGAAATCCATCTCAGGAGGATAGGTATGCGGTCTGTATCATGCATGGCTTAAACTGTATGCATGATGCATGATGCTTCTGTTTCACTTTGTTTAGGTTGGCTTACATATCTATTTTACATCGCATGTTGCAACAAATTGATTTATATTACCATTAGTTCAATATCTCAAAACACTAATCACTGCTGATATATGTTCCATTGTGCTGTTCCAGGATCAAATGTATCAGGGTATATCAGTATGATTTGTGAAACAATGAAGAATTCCATCCCCAAGGCTGTTGTTTATTGTCAAGTCCGAGAGGCCAAAAGATCTCTGCTCAGCCACTTCTATGCTCAGCTTGGGAGAAGAGAGGTAGAGTTGTAGAATCCGACAAGAAGATGCTTACATGCCTCCTTCCCCAGAATTTCCTTAAACGAGTTTTCCTTTAGATAAATGTAAAGATGAGTCACTCAAAAACAATTTCTGATTGGTTTCTAGTTCTGCAAAATCAAGTATCATTCAATGGAACTTGAAAAGAACGTCTACATTTACGTGATGGAAGAAGGCATATGGAGTGCAGGATTATTAATAATAAAAGGTTTAACAAAAATGTTGTGGTACATTTTCAGAAGGAGCAGCTTGGTTCAATGTTGGATGAGGACCCGGCACTCATGGAGAAGAGACAGGCCATAGCTAAGAGGCTGGAGCTGTACAAGTCGGCAAGAGATGAGATCGACTCAGTGTCATGGAAATGATGGAAACCCACCCGCTTGTGACTCATATTAGACATGTGCCTTTGCCCACATGAAGACGGCAGATAGATTTATCAGGTTAACATATTCTTTTTGTACTCAAAATAATGAAATGCCCACACACTAAAAAGGCCTCTCGGTCGAGCTTCCATTTGTTAATTTTGTAACTCTTTCGCCTGTTGTTTTCTTCTCTTGTTATTCAACAGCTTTTTGACCTGTATTCCATGGTGCACTAGAGCATGACACTACATGTTTAAGTTCATGTAAATGGACACGTCTCCCAATTTACACTAGTACTTATCAGAATTCCTGCACAAAAAGATGCTGTTGTGTCTTGTGTTAATCAACTCCCTGGTACTTATCCATGAACTTTAAAACCTCCTAGGCGGTTGTCAATTGCCCCACCCACCGGTATTGATGCTTCACAGACTTAAATTTTTAGAGGATTTTGGGTGAGATCTGTCACGCTTTTGTATTCTATGGGCCCTACAAGTGCCCAAATATTTAGCTTGATTTTTCTTCATGACAGCTCTTCCTGAAACAGGACATCACTGACTGCCTGCATGCATGCCTGCCTGCTAATCTCTTTGCATTGGTCAGCGTCACCTGCAGTTCAATGTTCTGTCTGGGCCCTCGTTTTGGATTACTTTTTTGTGGCTTGAAATATCTTGACAGTGACATGAAACTATGAAAGGAAGCTCAATTAAATTTCAGAAATAATGTGACTTTCCATTCTCCGGCAACTTAATGTCATAATCAAAATTTCATTTTCTGATGATAAGGAATAAAACTTAGAAAACTGGCTACTAGTTTTCATCTTTATCTATTTATTTTTTAATTTCTTTTGGGGGTGTTGGGTGGGGTGTTCTAAATCCATGGAAGGTGGCAATCCAAAGGTCTTTTCCAATATCTTTATAGTTTATGTTTAAATTTAATTTTTATTTATTTTCACTTTTTTTTTTTTTTTCTTTTTCCTCTTTATTTTATTTTTTCTCAAATCTTCCAAGTACCCAAACATTCATAAACTATCTCAAATTACCTTAACCACCATCGGCTCTAGAAAACCACATTACAGTAGCGTCGTGCCGAGAAGAAGATAGATGCACTAGTGATAACAAGTAATCTCTATTCAAAAGAAGGCAGATACTCACCGAGGTAAAAGATTTCCAGCACACAGATTGGAACTTCGTATATCTAGGTTCTGAGTTATAAGCAATATGCCCACAGATCTATCTAGTTAATCAGCTCACCAGGTCTCACAGTCCTCTCATGATTTCTTCTAATGATTCCACGCTTGACTGTTTTAAACCAACTCTTAAGTTAGATTTTCCCACTTACCAGAAATGAATACCTGCTCAATTAAAGAGAGAAAAAAAAGAAAAGAAAATGGAAAGCACGGCAGTATCAGAAGCCAAAGATAATATGCATGTTTCCTACTGGGGATGCCTCATTTCTCAATGGAAAGGGCACAAACATATTATTATTGGGGTTACAAACTGAAAATACACAACCACATCCCACGTTCACAGTGTACCAAAACAGTCCGGAGAAAGGTCTTTATGCAGTACATATAATAGTAAACTTCTGAGCAAAAACACACATAATGCATCAGTGGAACACGTCAGAAGATAAGACTCAAAGTGAACAAAAAGGTAGAACCTTAGTGGCACGGATCATGCAGGAAAATCTTCCTTGGACTGGTAGGGTAAAATTTATACATTTCTGCAGTGTGGGCAACTCACTATTAAATCATTGGTCCGAGTCCTGCCTGCTTGCTAAGCACAATTCGTGCAATTCGTTAAGTATCCACTCCTCCCCAGTGTGCCCACCCAGGACAAGGACCCTGGTCCCTCCAACCACACAGGTGCTGTGACCCCAAGCAAATTTAGGTGGTTGCCCTGGAACATTGAGAATTCTCCACGAGGGCTTCTCTTCTGAAGGATCTAAAAGGAAGAGCTGGGAAGGAGAGTGCAACCCAGCTATAGAGCCACCAAATATGATTATCCTTCCACAAGGCATACTTACAGCAACATGATCGAGTCTTGGAGGAGGAACCACAGCACTCTGGCTACCTATGCCAGTGAACCCACTACATTCCAGTTGCCTCCAATGTGGCCGCTCATCCTCCAAATCAATTGTGTAGGCCTCACCTGATCGCAACCTCAAGTGCCCACTCTTAGCAAGCCCACCAAACATAAGAATTTTAGTCCTTCCATAAACTGAGAGCGAATGTCCCAATCTAGAGGGAGGAGCCCATGAAGTTGGAATCTCTCTCCACATGGGCTTATCTGTAGTGAGATCCAATAAATAGGTGTCACTCAGAAGCACCCCTGCATCCGTGCATCCACCTGAGACAACCAATTTGGAGCCTTCTATTGTGCAAGAGCTATGCCAAGATCTAGGGAGAGGGGGAGTTCCACCAAAGACTTCTTTCCATGTTGGATGCTTGGCATCCAAGTCAAGAACAAAGACATCATTAAGCAATCCTTGCCTCCCACATCCCCCAAACACCACCAACCAGGAACCATTCAGGCATGAAAGAGTGTGGCCCCAGCGCCCTGGTGGGGATGATTTCACACTCACTTGACGCCACTCTGGATTTGCAGCATCAAGATTGAGAACAAATGTGTCATCCATTGGCTGCATGTTAACTCCCTCACCTCCAAATAATACAAGTCGATTACCTGCTGCACATGCACTGAAATTGCAACGAGAAGGCTCCACTGCACCTCCAACGGTCATTTTCTTCCAACAAACAGCCTCCAGAGTGGTCAGTTCCCTGGCCAGACGACCCCACCCTAATTTCTTAGTCATCAGTTCCAGTGTACCTGTGACTTCTCTTCCCCATGAATTTTGACATACCATCTTCCTTACATGCTCATTCTTTGTTAATTGACGAATCCTTCGGCAGACTGACCCTATGGATGCAACATCTCTTGGGGTCAAGCGTGATAAAATATTGTGGGCCAAAACTTCATCAGACAACTGAAGGAACCCACATATTTCTTGATGCTGGGCATGTTGGGCTTGTCCACCCACAGGAGAATAGTTACCTGACTGATCAACATGTGGATAGCCAGTCTCTTTGAAAACTGGATATGATACATGGTTCAGATCTATTTTTGCTTCGGAAAACACTTGAATACCTATTATGTGTGTCACAACTCCATCATCATCATGTATAGGCGCAAGTCTTAGCTGGTTTACCAGGGGAGTACCATCCTTCCTGAAATTTAAGAGCTCACCTTGGAACTCAATACCTTCCTCCAGGCATCTTCTGATCTCAGAAACAACAACTGGATCCACCAAAGGGTGTCTTCTTTGAGCGCGAGGGTCCCTATATTGTAAGAATCGACTGAAACGAAATGCTTCAGAATGTCAAAACGAGTCTTTTGTAAAGCAAAATTAACATAACAAATGGCAAAATGACAGTGCTGATGGAAGCATATGTTTAGATGTAAATTCTACCCTAGTAAATACAGATGTGAATGAAATGAAAAAGACTGAACTTTCAGAATAAATTTAAAGAACTTAAGGATAAAAAAACCACTAGTTGAGAAGAACCAATTTGATGTGTTGCATATGCTGGAAAATCAAACATTCATAACGCTAAAATAGCATATGTAATTACCTCTACAATAAAAATATAATGGAATGGGTGAAACTTCCCTCAAAGCACCAGATATAGATTATGCTAAAAAGTAGATGGGAAAACACTACACCACTCGCCCAATAACTCAATCAAACCAACCAAGTATAATTGTGTAAGTTAAAAGCAGCAAGAGAAGTGAACAGAATTTGAAACCTTTACTGCAAGCTCCTCTAAGTGAACACAAACACCAGAAGTTAACAACATAAAATGACAATACGGCTCCATTGTTTTTTGACCTTTTTTTTTCAAACAAATGAAAAATACCAATGACTTGGAATCTCAATGATCTATATTAGAGTGATGTTTTTTTTGAGCTTGTCCCCTTTTTGTAAAGAGATTCAGAAGATGGAGCAAACTCACCTTTACTCATATAAGATTTTCTTTCATGAAAAAAATTAATTGAGTGAAATCACCATCGTCACTTCACAAAAGAAAGTGTTGGGTGTAACAATGCAACTCTTAAGCCGGCGAATAGTTCACCCAAATGACGACTCTTAGAACAAGCCTATGAGATGAAATGTCAAGGTTTGACTCACACTCATTAAACACTAAATGATTTTTAGATGGTCAAAACTCCATCCAATAAGTGGTATGAGAGCCGAAGTCATCGGTTCAAGTCACAAGAGTGTCATGTTGGGAAAGAGATTGTTGGGGTGTAACAACACCACTATTAAGCCCGTTGGGGTGTGACAATACCACTATTAAGATAGGTGGGGTGACCCAAATGACAGCTTTCAGAAATGGCCGAGGTGCGATATTTGTCCTACCTTCACTAAACACTAATGGTTAAGCCATCATTTGAATAGGAAAGTTTGAAAAAAAGAACGAGGAACCAAAAATGATTAGGAAAAATGAAAAGAAAGAAACATAAAAAATAATTCGAACTCAATAATTTTTTTTTTCTCTCAATTCCTTCCAAATTTATTCTTTTTCGTGTAAAAAATATTAAATAATTTTTATTATATTTTATTCTCCTTTCTCTTTCGTATGCTGAGAACTGAGATTCTTTACTATTCTTTCCTTTCCTTGCCATTTCCCAATATCCAAAGAGAGCATAAGAGCCTAGCATGTATCAAATAGTTAAGAGAAAAGTCTGATTCCTAGATTTTTCTTTATTGAAACCCAAAATAAGAAGCAAAACCGACTTTGATTTGGCTTAGCTCAGGTGAGTTTTTCATTCTATTTCTCTTCCAAAGTTATAAAAGATAGGATTTCAAATTTTCTTCCTTTGTCTTTCCTCAGTCTCAGCACTCACCTAAAAAGAGCAAATAGAATTCTGCACAATCAGTATAATTTCAACTAATGCGACGGATCGAATAAATAATAAAGATATGCACTCAAAAATAAAAACAAGAAATTCCCTCCTAACTGAGACTGGCACAGCTATTTGGCTCACTTAACTTGAGTTTTAAATTTCCAGTTTTTAAACCATTGCATTGTAAGACCATCAAATTCCAAAAATTTTTATTGTTTTCCCTTCCTGATGTTTCCCGGGAACCAAACAGATAGTGAGAAGCGAAAATCCACAAAATTGGAAAAACAAAAGTGGGAATTGGAGAAATCCGATACCAGTTTCGACCGAGGACTTCGTCGGCGCGGTATCCGGTGCTGGTTTCGAAGACGGAATTAACGTAAATGATGGGAAAATCGGTCTCGAGAACGTCGGAGACGACAAAAGCGGAGGGTACCGTTGGGTAGAAGAAGCTGCCAAGAGGTTGCACTTCCTCCCCGAATTCTTCATCCCTGGCGCATTTTAACCTCTTCCATGAACACAGACCCTCTTCATCTTCTTTCCCTCCGCCTCCATCTGCCATCACCACCCTTCTCTCTCTCTCTTTCTCTCTCTCCACGCTCACTCTGCGCCAATACGAATGCTTTGTGCTGTGTGCCTGTGATAGATTTTTTCTATATACTTGAATACGGGCAGCGCAAAATGCTCCAAGTTTACAATTTATTTACAGAAGTGCCACCGACTCTGCTAATCTTATTTCGAATGTTAACGCATCACATTTATGAGTTTTACTCGCCGCTTTTATCAATTTTACTAAGCGTTTTTTATTTTTTTATTTTTTTATTTTTTTATTTTTCAGTTTCTTGAATTTATGAGGATATAGTCTTTGAATTTGTTATGATTTTATCTTATAAATTCCAATAAAAAAACCAAAGAAAATAATAAAATTCAATTTGATTTGATCTGATTGGAAAAAGTCGGTTTGACGGGAAAATAGATAAATGCTTAAAAGGTAGATGCGACATAGGAAATAGACAGGAGTAGCATTTTCGTAGTTTGGGAGATGTCGGAGGGCGAGCAATGAATGGAAAAGTCCACGTCGGTGTAGTGGTCACCACGTGTCCGAGTGATATTTTGGAAGAAAATATCTGGACCTAACGGGCCACCTACAAGCCTCCACGTCATCAACCCGGTTTGAGAAGATATTTTTGGGGTCAGATGTGGCGGAATCGTCGGCTCCGATGCAGTGTCGCTTGTGGGTTGGTTCCCGGGTTCGCTCTTATCAATTTACTTTTTCAGTTATTTTTTAATCCCATATTTCGTGGGCCACTCCATCTACATTTTTTTTTTCATAAAATATAAAAGTTTCTGGTTTTTAATTTGAAGTTTCGAATGATCTTTAGCTTTTATTTTGTTTTGCTCTTTCCTTTTAACGTAAGTAATCAAATTTGCGTTTCTATTATATAAATTAAATTGATTTTTTTAATGATTGATTTTTGTAAAATTTGGGAGACAATAAGAGAAAGAAAATAGTACATAAAAAATAAAAGGAAAATGTAAGAAAAAAAAATAGAGGAAAAAATATTTAAAGTTAATAATTATTTCAAACTTATTTCATTTATTTTTTATCTTTTATAGAGATTAAATGATTTGAAAATATATAAGTTTATAATTAAATTTAATTATATTTGACTTTTTTTATATATTTTTCATTATAAATCAAATAAGAAGAATTGAGAAACAAAAAAAAAGCTTAAAATAAAAATAAATTTAAAGTTAATGGATTATTTTTACATATTTTTAAAAAAAATTCATTTTATTTATTTTTATATTTAATTTTATTTTATATTCCTTGTACAAAGCTAAATACAAGGAAATTATTTTGAAATTGTTGTGAAACAAAGTGAGAGAAGAAAAAGAAATTAAGAAAAAAAGAATAGAATGCACGAAGAGAAAATTGAATTAATTTTCATTAGGGATTCCTCCCTTTTATAGTAAGTCGCAAAGAAATAAATATTATTATGGATGGTCATCTATAAGTTCCTACAATGCTATAAATTCTCATATTTTATAATACTCTTTGATTATAAGGATATGGTAACTGTTTCGTTAAAAACCTTGTCTGTAAAATTTAGTGGGACACAACCTGAACGAAGGAAAAAAGAGTGCAGTATATTCATATTAGTATTCTCCCCCTCATGTAAACATGATTATGATTTATTTAACATTTCAATTGGTAGATTTCTCAATCTTCACACTCCAATGTCATACCTTAACTTTTCAATGTGGTTGAATGTAACGCCTTTGTAAATAGATCTATTATATTACTATATGACCAAATCTGTTGAACATCAATTTCACATTTCTTTTGGAGCTCATGAGTATGGAAGAATTTAGGGGAGATATGCTTAGTTTTGTTATCTTTTATGAATCCTTCTTTAATTTGTGTAATACAAGCAAATTATCTTTATGTAACTTGGTTGTATTGTCTCTAATGGAAAATAGTTCATATGTTTCTTAAATATGTTAGAATTTCTGAATGATTTGAAAATAAAGCTACCATTGTCAGCTTGATTGATCTCCAAGATATTGTCATACCACTAAAAGTAAAGACATATCTTATTTGAGATCGAGTTTTATGAGGATTCGAAATATATCCTGCATCTGCATATATAATCAATCGTGATTTTGATTATTTTGAATAATATAATCTCATGTCACTTGTTTTTTATATCTTATGAGGATTTTATCATTCTCATTTCGCTTTTCCACAAAGACCCATTTATATCCAACATGCTTTATGTTTTCAAGTGTTTGAACTACAAGTCCAAATACTTCTTGTTTGCTTACGAGTTTAGTTTTGTTTGAATTGTTTCTTTCCATTTTGACGAATCATTTCTTTTTCGACATTCATCCACAGTTTGTGGTTCTTGATCTTCATCATTTCTTATGATGCCCATGACCACTTGAAATGTAAATATATTATCTATGATAATGTCACTACGATTATTTGTTTCTCCCATGTGACTCATTGAGATCTTTTTAGTTCTAGGTACCGGTATTTGATCAATTTGTTCCTTTTCAGGGGCTACTTATTTATCAAGTTGGGTTTCATTATCCTTTCATATTTGTGAACTCTTCAAGAGTACCCAATTTTTCATATGTTGTTCATTTTTTTTTCTTATAAGAACTGAATCCTTTGAGCCAATAGGTCTACCACGCTTCAGGTGTGTCTTAAATTCACTTGCTATGACATTCTCCAATTGTTTTTCAAGGACATCAATATGTGTTGGGACATTCATAGCTGACACATGCGATTTTGTTACTTTCTTTATATTTGTGAAAACATTAGGTAACTGATTTGCTAGTCTTTGCAAATGAACAATCATTTGAACTTTTAGTTCACACTGTCTTGTACAGGGATCAAGATGAGACAAAGAGGATACATACCATGTAATTTCTCATCATTCTTCTATAATTGACTTGCCTCCTCTTAATGACGGGAAAACATTTTCTTAAAAATGACAATCTGCAAAACGGGTAGTAAAAACATCACTTGTGAAAGGTTTAAGATAGTAGATAATGGAAGAAAAATTAAAATCAACATGTATACCATGTCAATGTTGAGGACCTAACTTGGAACGTTAAGGTGGAGCCATGGGAACATAAACAACACAACCAAAAATATGTAAATGTGAAACATTTGGTTAAGGGCCTAAAGCAAGTTGTAAAGGTAAGCATTCATGATTAGTTGTAGGATGAATTCGAATTAAAGTGGCAGCATGAAAAATAGCATGTGCCCAAGCAGATAAAGACAATTTTGTTCTTAAGAGTAATGGTCTTGCAATTAGTTGCAAACACTTAATAAGAGATTCAACTAATCCATTTTGAGTGTGAGTATGAGCAACAAGATATTCAATATCAATACCAACCGACACACAATAATCAAGAAATGTCTGAGATAAGAATTCATCAACATTATCAAGACGAATTGTCTTAACAGGATTATCAGGAAATTGCACCTTTAGTCAAATTATTTGAGCAAGTAACCTTGGAAAGACAACATTTCTAGTTGAAAGAAGACAAACATGAGACCAACGAGTTGATGCATCAACTAAAACCATAAAATAACGAAAACATCCATTAGGTGGATGAATAGGTCCACAAATATCACCTTATATACATTTGAGAAAGGCTGGTGATTCACATTCAACCTTGGTAAATGATGGTTCAATAATTAATTTGCCTTATGAGCAAGAAACACAATTGCAGTCATTAGGCATCATAATTTTCTGATTCTTCAAGGGTCGCCCAAAAGAATTTTTGATGATACAACGCATCATGGATAATCCTGGATGACCAAGACGTTCATGTCAAATCATAAAAGATTTTAAATCACAGAACTTCTAGTTTATGATAGCATATGACTCAATGAGTCTAATGATTGTTTGATATAATCCACAAGAATAAGAATGAAGCTAGTCTAAGATTTTTTTTATTTTTTTATAGAAATAATTGAAGTAATGAGAAGGTATTCATTACTACCATTATTCATAGTTTCAATGTGATAACCATTTCGCTGAATATCCTTGAAACTAAGAAGATTTTGCTTGGATTTAATATAATAAAGAGCATCATTAATGTGGATTTTAGTTCCACTGGGTAAAATAATAGTTACTCTTTCGAAACCTTGAATCAAGTCTATAGGACTTGATATTGTATTAACATTGGACTTAACCAACGATAAGTTGGAAAAATATTTTTTATCACAAAGGATTATGTGTTGTAGCACAATCTACAAGGCATGCATCTACATTGGATGTCGTATGATGTATTAAGGTATGAGAGAGATCCATATATCTTCAAGTATAAATAAATAAAAGAATTTAAATAAGAAATAATAAAATGTGAAATAAACTATAAAAGATAAATAGTAAACAATGTGTTCAAAATATGATAACAAAATAAACCTATCTATAAATAACTAAATAAAAACATAACATTTAATCATAACAAACATTTCCATCACCAATTAGATGGTCAATTTTCCTATTAGGATTCTCAAAGAATTTCGAAACATCTAAATGGGTTAGATCCACTAGGCCATCACTATCAATGAAGTTCATTTCGATTTCCTTTCCTTTTGCTTTTATTGAGGCTTGATAAAGGTCAACCAAATGCTTTAAAGTACAATAGGTACGTGACCAGTGTCATTTCATACCACATCTATGACACTTGTTCTCACAAGCATGTTTACTTTGTGGTTCTATCCACTTTTTAGGTTGTGCCTCTGAATTATTCCACTTATGGTGGTTTGAGTTGTTCTTTTTTACTTTGAGAACTACTACGATGAGAAGAATTGTGTTTACTACGACTCTAACCACGATCACATCATTTACCTTAACATCGTCCATATCCACGTCCTTGTCCATGTCCAAGAGTTTGGACAGATGTGACATTGGCTTCAGGCAATGACATAGACCTAATAGGACAAGATTGATGGTTTTTCAATAAAAGCTCATTATTTTATTCAGCCACAAGAAGATATGAGATCAATTATGAATATTTAGTGAAACGATGCTCTCGATATTGCTGCTGCAATAGCACAAAGCTGTAGTCACTAATAGACTTGAAATCTTGTAATCTCAAATGCATCTAATCATAACGTGCCTTTTAAAGGATTACAATCTTTTGGTGGTTATATCGTTCTTTTAGATTATTCCAAAGGATGAAATGATCTTTGACCGTAAGATATTTACCTTTTAATTCTTCATCAATGTAATGACGAAGGAATATTAAAGCTTTGGCAAGATCCTGCAGGGATGCGCCATTTCATTCTTTAATGGTATTTCCAAGATCCATTGTATCTAGATGAATTTTAGCATTTAAATCCCAAGATAAGTAATTTTTGCTTGAAATATCGAGGGCAACAAATTCAAGCTTTTCAAGGTTTGACATTATTTGAAAACTATATGTATAGAATAATATTAATCAGAAAAATATTTCAATTATTGGAATAAACAATGAATAAATTAATAAAATGCTTTGGGAATATTTCAAGTAATTAATATCTAAAAATATAGTAACCTAAGATTTATCAATTATAAATACGGTAAAAATGTATAAACACAAAATAAGAATTAAAATTATATATATATGTTTTACTTTTTTTCTATAATTATTTTATCATAACAAAAATGTACAAATTAATACATAGTTTCAACCTATGAATTATTTTTATGTAAATTTGTGCATAGTTTTGGGATATGAATTTTCATTATAAATAAAAAAAAATAAATCATTTTTCTTAGTATTTTTCCCATAAACCAAAAAAGTCTAAAAATAAAAAATAAATTTAAAGTTAATATATATATATATATATTTTAACATATTTTTTCAAACTCATTTTATTTATTTTTATATTTAATTTTCTTTTATATTTATTGTACTAAACCAAATATAAGAAAATTATTTTTCATATTTTTTTTATTATTTCATTAATATTTTATAGAACCAAACATAATAATAAAACTTCCTTAAAAAAAGAATAAATATAATAAGTTGAAGTCTATTAAATATTTCATTCTTTATTTTTTAACTCCTTTTACTTTATAAGTAAAAAATTTCAAAATTCCATTTTTTTTATGTTTCTATTTAAATTAAATAAAAAAATAAGTTTATTTTCAAATTTTTTATATATTTAAAAAAAATCAAACTAAAAAGCATATTAAATAAGAAATAAAGACACACAATGCTTCCTCACTCAACTTTGATTAAACAAGCCCAATGCATATTAATCTTATTCGTTTAAACTTTTTAATTCTAGGTACCATATTGAAACCTCCAAATTAATTCTAAACTGTTTGAGCACTTCTCCTCCTCCATCTAAATGTGACAAGTTTATTTCAAATCTTCCAAATCCTATTCTTGATTAGAGTAATAATATATTTGGTTTATAAAAAATTTGAGGGAAAACACAAGGAAAAAAAAAAAGGAAAGAAAAAATAAATTTAAAATTAATAAATTATTTTAGATCTATTTAATTTTTTTTAATGTTAAAATTAAATAATTAAAAAATATATAGATTTTTAATTAATTTTAATTTTCCTTAATAATTTTCATGATGAGACTAAACATGAGAAAATCATTTTAAAAAAAAATATTTTTTGCTTATCTTATTGCTTTTTAGAAACCAAACATAACCTAAATTTATTAACATCAATATATTTTTATTAACTCCTATAATACATTCAAAATAATATTGAAAATTGTTTTATCATAATTATTTCAAACAAAACATTCACAAGAATGAAACAATCATATTTTTTCAAGTGTGGGTGTCACCTTTATCAAGAGAGTAGAGTAGAAGAAACTTTCTCGACCTCTAGGTGATACAAATATTTATGATAGGTTACCCTTCCTAGATCTTAGCAAACTTTCCTAAAATAAACTCGAATTTTATCACATGTCAAAATGCTATATTTGGTCTTGGACCACCCACCACTTTGAAATAACTATGTAATAAAATTCGAGCAATCTTAGGCAACTTTCTGATAAATTAATCCATCCTGGGTTGACTCTGCACATGAATTAAAAAGATATGATAGTTTTCAGGTAACCCAACTTTAAACTTGGCCAACTCAAAGAACAAAACCTGTTGTATAAGTTGTCAACAACACAAATGAATTTGCAAATGTGGCTTAATCTACACGAAAGCCTTGCCACTTTCCAAGCCACATCCCTTTTTAAAAGTCTCTGTCACTTTGTCAAGACACTTGGCTTCCAAACGAGTTTCATCTTATGTTAATTCTTGTCGGTTCGCTTTAATGTCACAATCATATTATTCTTTTGACCATTAATGAGCCCCTCCACGGTGCATTCCCCATGTGGTCAAGGTTACCTTTGATTAAACAAATTGGATTGTCTTTCTATTTAACAATTGAACTGCATTGTAACACATAGATATTATTTTCGAGATTGTGATATTTCACATTGACTAGTAAATGCTCACATGTGCACGTATGTTGAGCCAAAAAAATAATAAACTTCTTTTTTCTATACGTGTTTTAAGATTGTAATATTATAAATAATATTAAAATCAATCTTTATTTCAAAAACAAGTTTCTAAGTACGTATTTTAAAACATTATATATGTAATGAACTTTTTTTTAAATATGTGTTTTAAAGTTGTAAAATACTTTCATATTTACATCAGAGAGAGTATATTCAAACGGTATTAGAATCCGGAGGTGCCAAAAGGAGCTTTTAAACGAGTATCGTGAATGGTTTCGCACGATACAAAACTAGGGGAAGAAGTATCAGAAAGTTTTAGCCTTTTTACATTGATGTTCCTTCATAGAGGTAGATGATTTCTAAAATGCTGGGAAAGAATGCCTTGTTTTCCTAATTGGGTTGGAGACGACTCTTGAAGGCATCCCATGCCAGGCCTTTCTCAATGTATTCTATGTCGGACGGATTGAAAGGCCCTTTGATTCTGTCTATGGACTTGATCACTGCCCTGGCAGGAAGAATGCTTTTTGATGGGTCTGGTGAAGTCCTATAGCTCAAGCATGACGAGAACCCCTAAAATTGCCACATAATCGTAATAATTAGAAACCAATGAAATTATTTTCCACCCTACTTTATGGAATTGTTTCTCTAATTAAGGAATGCCATTTATTTTATACAAAGGCAATTTCCAATCAAACCCCAAAATTTCCAGAATTTACCCAGAAGAAACCCAAATCAAATTTTCCTTTAACTCACCTTGAAGATGAGAACTTCTACATCTTGGTCATCCACCATTGCATGCACAAGCAGAGCTTCTCCTCTTGCAGACTGGCTGTATAATTCCAGCATCGCAATCTCAGCGTTATGCCCATACTCATCTTCTTCTCCTTCATCTTCGTCCTCATATCTCACTCTCCGTCTCGCTCTGCATCGAATGCTCAAAACTTGTTGAGCGCTCAGTTTCGGAGCTCCAATAGCCGAGCACAGATTCAGGGTTGTGCAGGGTGGGGCGTTGTGGTTGGAGGAAACGAGGAAAAGGGACGGGGAGGACAGCTTAGACCATCCTCCTAAGCGCTTCAGCATGAAGTTTCTACTTTCTGGTCTTAGCAGTGGGTGCCTTACAGCCTTAGCCACTCTCTAGGGTCTTACCTCCATTGATGGGGATTGTGGGGACTGTTACAAGATAAGGTTTGCTGCTAAGTCAGACATATCAATTCGTTATTTTTAATATTAAGGATATGCTTTGTTTATAGAAAGTGGGAAGAAAAAATTGTTAAAAAAAAAAAAAAAAAAATATTTTAAATAATATTAAAAAGAGTAAAAACAAAATTAAAGAAAAAAAAAAGGAGAAAATTTGGTAAATGGTTTTATCTTTCATTAAAAAAGGAAAATATCTAAAAAAGGTAGGAGGAAAGTGTATCTTTGAAAATTTAGAGTCTCGTTTGATCGGAGTTTTTAAAAACTTATAATCTCGTTTAAGTGAAACAAATAACGATTTTTAAAAAACAAGTTAAAGTTGTTTTCACCATTTTTAAAAACAATATAAAAACACACATATTTTATTAATATTTTTTTACATGTAATTATTATTATTATTTTGTTAGGTAAATTAACTTCAAATTAAACAAGGCTTAATGCATTAGATTTGTTAACAAATTTATTAATTTTTTAAAATAATTTAAAACTTAAATAATAAACTTATTAATACAAAAAATTTATGAACAAAAATTAATTTAAAACAACTCTATGTTTTTCTTCTATATATAATTATTTTTTTCAATTTTTTTTACTAGGCAAATGATCTTCAAATTAAATAAGAGTTAATGTGTTGGATTTATTAACAAGTCTAATAATTTTTAAAAATAATTTAAAACTCAAATAATAAACTTATTGATACCATAAATTTATGGGTAAAAATTGGTTTATAATGATTCTATTATTTCTTTTTTTGCATGTAATTAAACTTTTATAAATTTTTTCACTAAAAAAATGAATTTCAAATCAAGTGACACTTTTTATTTGATTTATTAATGAGTTTAATAATTTTTTTAAATAATTTAGAACTAAAAAATAAATCTAATCATTGAAAAAAAAAAATAAGAGAGGAAAATTGATATATCATGAGTCATGACTTTACTATTTATTCTATACACACTACTTTTTTTTTTTAAAAAAAAAAAATCACTAAGTAAATAGATTATAAATTAAGTGAAACATAATTAATACTTCAAATTTTTAATAAATTCTTTAAGTTTTACAAATAATTTACAATAAAAAATCAATCCAATTAATTATAGATTAAATCAAAATATTCTACAATATTATGTTTAAAACCGGGTACTAAATGTGTGCATATGTAATAAAAAAAACTTAACTCATTTGTGTTAAAAAAAAAGTAAAACTTTATTCATTATTTATTCTACATAAATTATTATTGACAATTAGTATTATTCATTTTTTAACAAAAAAAAATAACAAAGATGTTAATATCATTATATTTCTAACATATAATAAAATAATATATTTTCTACTAAAAATATAATTTATGATTTTATTATAATATTATTATTTGTGTTTTACTAAAAACTATTTATTTTTTAATTACAAAATTATGTTTATTTTCAATAAGACTTCAATTTTTTTAAAAACAAGCATAAGAAATCAGGTGAAACAAAAAATTTAAAAAACTTAATTAAAGTACTTATTTGAATTATATTAAAAATTGTTAGTCCAAGGGTTCTCCTAATCAGGTTTTGATGATAACAAACCGTGGTTAAGTGACTAATTGCTTTAAATTGTTAAGAATCTCAGGTATAATCTCAATGACCAAACGAATACGGGATAAAGACCATTTGGAAGACTTGTGATCATAGGAAATGAATGTAAGATGATAGCATGAGTGCACTTAGGATGTTCATACATTTTCATGCATCTTAGAAAACTCGGTTTATTCTTTAAAACTTGATTTTCTTTAAAACCCGAGTTTTATCAAATATACCTTAGGCAAATTGACTCAAAATTGACATATTAACTCTCCTAAAGACCTTGCCTAAGTATTGGAAAAGAAAGAAATAAAAAAGGATAGGTTTTCAGGACCAAAAGCCTCATCCGGTCGAGGCTATGGCCAACCGGCTCAACCGGTTGGGGAATCGGTCGACCGGTTTCCCTTGTCCGGTCGAGGTCCGGTCGAGGGAGACACAAAAACTTTCTCTCTCTCCCAGTAGCTTTCTCTTTCCGGTCGAGCCTCACCCTTTGTCCGGTCGAGGTCCGGTCGAGGTCCGGTCGAGGCAACGGTAACCTGCTATGCATTAAATGCTCCAACGGCTAGTGATCCGGTCGACCCTTTGCTCGTCCGGTCGAGGCTACTTTCTGCTGTTTTTGTTTCCCGAGCTTAGAAACCTATAAATTGAGAGCTCCTCTTCATTTATGACTAAGAGAACAATTGCATTCAAAGCCTACCTACCTGTTCTTGATCAAAAAAACTCTCATCCTCTTTCTTAGTGCATTAAACCATCAATTGCATATTCTTAGTGCACTCTTGCAATTCATCCTAGCTTTCTCTTGTACTTGAGCCTTCCTTAAGCTAGGTTGAGAGTTTCATCCTTGTGTAAACTGAGTGTGAAAGCCTTCAAGTGGTTCAAATCTTGAAGAGATTGTGTAAGAGCCCATTGGAGCCGGAATCCAAGTGTAAGACGATTGAAAGCTTGATTGTAGCTTCAAGCTAGTGGAACCCTCACTCGGTTAGGAGATTGAGGAGAGTGGACGTAGGCAAGGGAGTGCCGAACCACTATAAATCTGAGTTTGAATCCTTTACCTTTATCTCTTTCCTTTATTTATTTTGTGCATATATTGTTGTGTGGAAAAAGATTTTGAAAAACCCAATTCACCCCCCCTTTTGGGTATTTTCCTTAATTATTCATAGCCTTTGTTTTATCAATATATTAAAAATGAATATTAAAATTATTTTTATCTTATAGTAATTTTTGTTTCACTAGAATAAAAAAATTGTTTCATAATTAAAAAAAAATATTTATCTTTAAATCATACATAATAGTATATTTATTTTTTATTTTTTAAGAAGACGTAACTTGAATTTGATTTCATATTATTATAAATTAAGTTTATAAAATTTCTATAAAATAAAAGTAAGACATTGTTTTTAAAAACAATATAAATTCTTTCATTCAAACAAGTTTTTTATTTTTTGTTTTTAAAAACTATTTTTTAAAACATCTTGCCAATTTAAAAAAATTAAAATTGCTTTTTATTCTCTATTTTGAAAACAATTTTTAAAAACACTACCAAATGGGTCTTTAGAGGCTAGTTGAGAACTATTTTTAAAAATAGTTTTCTATTTTCCAAAATAAAAAACTTAGAGAACTCATTTTACAACTAAAAATTGTTTCTATTTTTCTGTTTTTAAGAATAGAAAGTAAAATGTTTTCAAATATCATCTTTTAATTATTTTTCACTTATTTTCTAAATGTTGTTTTAAAAAACAATCATACACACATTAGAATTATTAAAAATAAAATATTATATATAAAAATTATTTTTAAAATATATTTAAAATATTAAAAATAGATTAAAAACATTTTAGATTTTTAAACAGACTTTTGTTCTGCAAAATATATAAAATAATTTTTAAAAACTATTTTTTAGAATTGTTTTCGAAAACAATTACCAAATATGTCCTTAATTTTCTTTAAATATTTTTTTATATAAATAATAAAATAAAAGAAATATATATATAATTTTTCTTCTATTTTCCTTCCCTCTAACTTTTTTTTAATTAAAATATAGCTTAAAGCATTTTCCCACATTTTTGACATTTTCATGGAAAAAGAATTTTCTTTTCTGCCGGCCGGAATCTCCTCTTTATGAATTAAATTACTTTATAAAATAAATAAATTATCTTCTTAATATTAATGACATATATTATTTATAAAAAGAAAAATATATAGCTTTTTATAGAATGATCATAACCAATTTCTGTGATGAATATTTTGTGCATTATTTACTATAATAATATCAATAAATATGAGATTATTGGATGTTAAAGGTCATTTTCAAAATAAAAAAGACAATTATTGTCATGCTAATAATTGATATATATTATGTAATTAGTAAATTTTATGCAACAATCATTTTTAATATGCACCGTGCTTTCTTAGAGGGTTTTTTTTTTTTTTTTTTTTTTGTGGAAAAAATAAGTCATTATTACAATCTTTGATGCAAATACTTTATCAAGAATTAATCACCAACATTTTCTATGTATATTTTAAATGTAATGTTGATAATATAAACTTCTTTCAACCTTTTACACCAATTTTTAAAATTTTAATGATCCTTATACTTGTAAAAGACAATATCCATGGTTAGAAATATGTCGTTACAAATGATATTAAAGCCAAACCAATCTCAATATCGGGGTTTGTTTACCCTTGTGAGTCCTACAATCCCATGTGATACAACATCGATGAGAATGTTATATTTATGAGTATAAGTTCTTTTTAATCTTGTAAATACATTTTAAAATATAGTTTATGAGACTCATAATGAATAATATTTATATGATTAGAAATAGGTCGTGCCCTTCCTAAAATAATCATTATAATGATATAATGAAAAAGAATTATTATAAAATAATTGCTCATTTATAATAATTAATTATATTAACGTTTTATTTTTTTAAAACAACCGTTCACATGGAATATTTAATACAACAAATAATGCTTAGGAAAGTACATCATTAATAGTTAAAAGTTAAAATAGACAACATAATATAAATATTTATTTAATTACAAAAGAAAAAAAAAATATAACTATTAAAATAATGATCATAAAAGTCATATAAGTTTTTCATTAACTATTTATAAAAATTTATAACAAAAAAAAATATTTTTTATTTATTGTTTAAAAGGGTCATTAAAAGCCTGATTTTTGAAATTTAATCAATTATCATTTTTTTATGTCATTTGAATAAAAATACCTTCATTATTTTCTTATATAATAACCTTGTCTTTTAAAACCCACATATAAATATTTGAAATAGTGAAAGACATTTATATCAATTTGAATAAAAATATTCATATTATTTTCTTATATAATAACTTTGCATTTTAAAACCCACGTCTAAATATTTAAAATGGTAAAAATTATTTATATAATAAATGAGTTACTTTTTAAATAAAAATATGGAAAGAGTTACAATTCCAGAATGTTTCATCCCTTTTAACGAATTAATTCAATTCAAAATAATAAAAAAATACAAAATTTCTTATTATATCAAATATAGCAACATTTTTTTTTCTTTGAAAAAAAGAGCAATTATTTTCGTCTATATAATATATTAGCAAATGATGGATTTCTATGTAATATGACTTATTTAGTTTCCATAAATAGTCGTTAAAAAGAGTAAATGAGATGAGAAAATGGACATATTTGGAATAAAAAGGTAGGTGTCCTGTAGGGGTATTAATGCACTGATCAAACATAATTATCATGATAAATATATTATAAAACAATTGAAAATATTTATTTACATATGCACAAAATATATGTTTAAATATGGGCCATTAATTGCAATATTATAGGTTATTAGGGGGCTCGGATATAAATACAAAATATTAAAAATAAAAATAAAAAATTGCTTGGAAGACCCAAAGGGTAAAATGGGGTGAACCTGGGGACTGGGCTTGTGAAGTGGGGAAGGGTTATATAATATTTTATTTAATAATTTTAATAAAAAATTACAGAAAATATATAATACAAATAAGGACAGCTTTAATGGAGTTGCCTTCTCTGTCCTGCGTTATCCTTGCCATTTCAAACCCTTTTCCTTTGTTTCTTCCTCCTATTTATCTCTCTCTATCTCTACTCAATCTCTCATTGGCATTTCTCAATCTCCAATTCCCCTAAAGTTTTTATTATTTTATCTTGGATTTTGTGATTCCTGGCGCAGATCTGGGAGGAGACTGCACTGGAAGTTCTGATTTGGTGACGTATTTGCAGTCTATGGTGAATTTTAGGGTTTGCTGATGCGGATCTGAGCTGTTATGGCGGTAAATTCGGTGTTCAGATCTGGTGAATTGAACGCGTTTTAGAGAGAGGGTAGTGATGGCGGCTTTGCTGAAAGTGCCGCCGCAGTCGTCCGGGGGCACCAACGGGTCGTGCAAGGCCGACGTGGTGGTGTCCGATCAGTTTCCGGCGGGTCTTAGGGTTCTTGTTGTCGATGATGACGTCACTTGTTTGAAGATCCTGGAGCAGATGCTTCGACGGTGCTTGTATCATGGTGAGTCGTCTCGCTTGCTTCACTGGGAATTGTTTTCACTTTTCAGTTGTTCCTTTTAGGGTTTTCGTTCTTTTGAATTTTTTCCGTATTGCTTGAGTTGATGTGATTTTTGAAAGAGGTGTGAATTCGTCTGGTAGTGTAGTGTGAATTGTGGTTACAGTAATTCGAGTTGAGTGGTTTTTATATGTGGACATTTGGAACTTATTACTGATTGTTTAGTTGGTGAATCTCGGTCAATGTTGACAAGATTTACAAAGTCATGTGTTGGGATTTGGCATTTTTGGGTTTCTGTTTTTGGAGTACGCGATACTTGAGTATCAAGACAACATGAAGTCTGACGAATTGGGTTCTCCAAATTCAGTTTGAAGCATGGATAATTGGGGTTGTAACTGAATTGTAGATTGGGGATAGGATAGTCAATCTGAACTTTGCATCTACGCCCTTCTTGACTTGATGCTTTTGTCTACTTGGTAGAGCCTAATTCTTATTGTCTTGATCGCCTTAACGATACAATACGTTCTATGAAGTTTAGCTTCTCTAGTTCTCTTGTTTTTTGTGTCCATTATGCATATTCTTTTACTGAAGCCATGTCACCTAATGATGGGGCATTTTGTTTTGTGCTTTGTAGGAAGTTTGACTTTTATAATCACATGAAAACACCTTCTGTAGACCTTGAGGCAGTTAGCGTCATGAAATTCTTGGGGAGGAGTTAATTACCATCCGTGACTGCAATTTTAAAGCCATGCCTGTTATTTTATTTTATTTGTTATAAAATTGGAAAAGCAGAAATTCTATAAATAACCCTTCCATTTGGGTAGTTTCCCGTTAATTTATCACCATCCGTGCTTAGATGTCATTTCAAGCTTTCTCAAAGTGGATTTCAAATAGGCCCAATTGAGCATCTGAGGCCTTGGTTGTGAGTTGTGACCTTTAGACGGTGAAGATCTCTTGAAACTAGGGATGCAATGTTAAGCCTTTTGCATTTAATTACACCAGTATTCACATTTGACTTGTGTAGGCGACCTTCAATGCAACTGTCAAATTTGTGCTCATAGCTGTAAATATAAAGTTGATTGTTATCCACTGTTAATTTTGGGAAGCAACTCATGTTCTACAGCTATGGCTAGATAACTTCAATTCCTACCTAGATGGGACTTAACTGGAAGATGGTTTGTCAAATATGTTTTCTGGAGTTTTACATTTGAGTGACTGATAGCAGTCAAATATCTACTGTTTCCTCCAGAGCTTCCAGAGATTAGTGGTGATGTAGCGTGTAACCATTAGATGTCAACATTTCAATGTCAATCTGAAAGTTGAAATTGATATAACCCCTATGCCCCACAAGTTCTATCATGGCCGCAATGGCCAGGTCTGGAATGTCACCAAGCGTGCCATCGGCGTTGAAGTCAACAAACAGGCTGGGAATAGGATTATTAGGAAGAGGATCCATGTGCAGGTGGAACATGTTCAACCATCAAGGTGCATGGAAGAATTTAGACTGAGGAAAATTCGGAACGATGAGTTGAAAGCAGAAGCAAAAAAGCGTGGGGAGAAGATCAGCACAAAAAGACAGCCAGAAGGACCCAAGCCTGGTTTCATGGTGGAGGGTGCCACCCTAGAAACAGTCACACCAATCCCATATGATGTGGTGAATGACCTCAAGGGCGGATACTGATTCGTGTCTTGCTTTGAATTAATTTTATGGTTTCCCTCGTTATGAAGAATGTTATGCTACTCTTGAAGGCTGTTTCCTGTTATGCTACTCTGATTTTAGCATATGGTGTGATGATTTCTTGTGATACACTTTAGGCCTTTCCTTTTTCCTCTAATTTTTATATGATATAGCATACTGGTCATGACTTACATTGCATCAATTTGCTTAATGAGATGGCTTACATGCAGGGATGCTAAAGTTAGGAGAAGGGTTTTTTTGTTCCTTTTATTTTTCCATACGCCACTGGGCGTTTGTGTATACCTCCTGTGTACCGAGCTACAGCTTCTAATACATGTTTTCCCTTTTGCCTATCAAAAAAAAGTTAGCTAGCTTAACAAGTTTGACAGTTGACTTGATATAGTAATCTCCTTGAATGAATTGTGGGTGGGGGAGATGTACATTTCAGTTAAATGCTTTTGTGTATTGGTATTTACTTTTTGTTATTTCAGTCTCTTATGTTATGATAAAAGGCTGCTCAATCCTTTTAGAGTAAAGCAATTATGCAGAATTTCCATAGAAGTCTTCTTGACCAATATATGAAGTCCTAGACAAGTAATGACTGAAATTTTTTTTCATTTCTCTTTCCAGCGATAGATGATAAAGGAGTTAAACTTAACTTATTGTTTGGTAGCTATTTTTCTCTCTTTTTTTTAAAAACATGGAACTTTTCTCTCTAAAAGTTTCCTGTTCATAACATCATTAATTTTTTACATCATATTTTCTCCTGTTAAGTGATCATTGTATCTACTGAGATCCTAAGTACCCCTTTATCCTTGGTTGGCTATCTTCTTGGTGCTTTATTTATCCATATTGAAAATAAAATGTATGGGCCCTTGAGGCTTGGCTCAAGTGGTAAAGGGATGGGGAGGATTTGCGGGAGGTTCTAGGTTCAAGTCCCAATGGGGACAAAAATTTACCTATTAAAAAGAAAAATGTATGGAAAACCTTTTGTTTTGAGGAAAAGCATAGTTGTGGGAATATTGTATCATATATTTGATATTTGATATATTTATTTGGGGTTTTAGCAGTATCTCATCTATCATAAAAAAAAGTCAGATATGTTAACTTTTGTTATATTCTTTTGGGTTTTTGACCCAAAATTCTCTTTGGTTGCAGTTACAACTTGCTCCCAGGCCACTATTGCTTTAAATATACTTCGGGAGAAGAAAGGTTGTTTTGATATTGTGCTGAGTGATGTTCATATGCCTGATATGGATGGCTATAAACTTCTTGAACATGTTGGGCTGGAAATGGACCTCCCTGTTATTAGTGAGTAGTATTTTTTCTGTTTGGTACACCCATTTTTATGGCATTGTTAATGTATTTTCTGTTTGTCAATAAAAAAAAAAGTGAGTAGTGTTTTTCAGCTGGTAAAGTTAAATTAAGTATTGTTTCTATTAACTAACTTGGAAATTATTCCTTAGTGATGTCTGCTGATGGAAGAACAAGCGCTGTGATGAGAGGAATTCGACATGGGGCTTGTGATTATTTGATTAAGCCTATTCGTGAGGAAGAGCTCAAGAATATATGGCAACATGTTGTTCGGAAAAAGTGGAACGAAAATAAAGAACATGAACATTCAGGTAGCTTAGAAGATAATGATCGGCATAAGCGAGGAGGTGAAGATGCTGAATATGCTTCTTCTGTTAATGAAGGAGCAGAAGGAATATTGAAGGGTCAGAAAAAGAGGAGGGATTCTAAGGATGAAGATGATGGCGAATTGGAAAATGAAGATCCATCTACATCAAAGAAACCACGTGTGGTGTGGTCAGTGGAACTCCATCAACAATTTGTCAGTGCTGTAAACCAACTAGGAATTGATAGTATGACCCTACCTCTTTATTTCTCGTTTTTTTTTTTATTTATTTCTAATCAATTTTAGTTTTTATATTAAAAAGTATTATTGAGGGATTAAGGACTGTTCTAGTTCTGTGTGAAGGTAATTTTCATCTGTTGAAAGATCAATGCTTTTTTCTGTTAATTGCTGATCCAGACTTTTCTGCTCCCATTTCAGAGGCTGTACCAAAGAGAATTCTTGAATTAATGAATGTTCCGGGGTTAACTAGAGAAAATGTAGCAAGCCATTTGCAGGTTAGTCTTCCCTATGCATGAATATTTTTTGGTTGCAAGTGCTTGATTGTTTTTTCAGTTGTATGTTTAATTTGTAGTTTTTTTCTTATCTGATAAAATAAACAAGAACATTGGGTTAGCAATGTCTAATGAATAAGCAGGATGACATATTCCCTTCATGGAAAGAAGCCCAAAAGATAAAAACAAGTATGCAAGTCTGAACTTCTTAAACCACAAAAAAAATAAGAAACATGGAGCAAAAGACAAACTAGAAGCAACGGTATGTGGTAAATTGGTATAGTAGGTGCTATATGGTTAAACTATTGGCTAAGAACGGTTCTTTGTTTTTCAAAACAAGAAAACACTTTTAGCAACCAGAAAACTGTGTTTTTGTTCATTTTTAGAGAACATGTTTTAATTGTTTTAATTTGTTTCCACTTGTTTTTTGAAGGTTATTTTAAAATATAATTATACTAATATGTAGAATGATTAAAAATAAAGCATTAGATATACAAATTATTTTTAAAACATATTTAAAAATATTATAAACGGGTTAAAAACATTTCACGTTCCCAAATAGATTTTTGTTTTATGGAACATCAAAAAACAGTTTTTTAAAACTAATTTTTTTAGAATTGTTTTTAAAAATAGTTATCAAACAGGACCTTAGTTACTGCCTTACAACCCTTGAAATAACTAAGCAGTTGACTAGAGTGAGGTGATGTAGAAAGCATTAGTTTTTTAAACTCATGTGTGATATGCCATGCATTGAATGATCCATGACATTTGGTTATATGCAAGTCTGAGAACAAAGTATAGATTAAACTTATTCTGCTCTCACAATATCTTTACATTTGTAAATTTCAATTGGCAGAAATTCAGACTATATTTAAAGAGATTAAGTGGAGTAGCACAACAGCAAGGCGGAATTCCTAATTCTTTCTGTGGTCCAGTAGAACCAAATGTGAAACTGGGTTCGCTTGGAAGGTTTGATATTCAAGCTTTGGCTGCCTCAGGCCAAATTCCTCCACAAACATTGGCAGCCCTGCAAGCTGAGCTTTTAGGTCGACCAACAAGCAACCTAGTGTTGCCAGCGATGGACCAACCAGCTCTTCTACAAGCCTCTCTACAGGGACCCAAGTGTATCCCTGTTGAACATGGTGTGGCATTTGGTCAACCTTTGGTAAAATGCCAGACGAACATTTCCAAGCATTTTCCACCCACCGTTGTATCTACTGAGGATGTTCCTTCAGGGTTTGGAGCATGGCCATCTAATAGCCTTGGTACGGTGGGAACTAGTGGCTCTCTTGGAGGATTGAGTGCTCAGAATAATAACATTCTGATGGATATGTTGCATCAGCAGCAGCAGCATCAACAGCAACAACAACAGCAGGCTGTGATACCAGAGCCCAGTCGTTCAATTAATGTGCAGCCTTCCTGCCTTGTGGTGCCGTCTCGCACTTCAGCTAGTTTTCAGGCAGGAAATAGTCCTGCTTCGGTTAATCAGAACTGCAGTTTTAACAGAAATGCTGTTATTGATTACAGTCTTCTGACACCTCAGTCAAACAATTCCTCATTGAGTGTTGGACAAATCTCAGATGGGGATCTAAAAAATACAACTGTTCTTGGTGGGTTTTCAGCCCCAGGTTCCATTTCTCCATCGGTGTCATCTTGCTCAGTAAATGCTGGCAATAGCACCACTCGGCCAGTTCAGAATTCAACTGTAACCTTTGGTGCTCCCAGACAGTTGCCTGGGGTTGTATCTAATATTTGCGATATCCAGGGCTCTTATGGGGCTAGGTCAGGTGAAGTTCTGGATCAAGGACTGCTTAGGAATCTTGGATTTGTTGGTAAAGGAACATCCATTCCAAGCCGATTTGCTGTTGATGAACCTGAATCACCAATAAGCAACTTGAATAATGGAAAGGTCTATGGGGAGAATGAAGGAAACAGAGTGAAGCAGGAGCCAAATCTTGATTATATGGAGAATGCTAGAGTGGGTGTCCCTATGTTACCACATTTTACCCCAAATGATCTAATGAGTGTTTTCTCAGATTAGGTAAATTTATTGCTTGGTACTGCAAAATTTTCTTTATAGGCATGTGCTCCAGAAGTTATTCTATCCTTTTCTCGTAGGTCACTTTTCTTTTTTCTTTTTTGTCTACTTCGGTGCTTGTTTCATAAACTGAATCAAATGTGATACACCAGCAACCAAACTCGTTTTCCATGGTAATCTTAGACAATGTTAAACTTTACATGGTTTTCACCTGCGGTGAAGGACCATAACATGGTGAGATCATTGCATGTGTTTTATTGTCATTGTTTTTATCATCTTTTTACATAGACAATTGTTTGGCAATTCAAATAATTGCTTGTGTTATGTATTGAGTTATTTTTCATAGGCATTTGCCCTGACGTTGTTCTTTATTTGTTTAATTATTTATTGATTAGCAATTATGCTGCTGTGTCCTTTTCTTTTCCTTTGTTTAGATTAGACAAGAGTGAAACAGGCACACATGCATGCACTTGTGCCCATACACAAAATTAGCAGTAATAGAGGTAGTGTTATCATGGGAGTTAGTGATTTAGTGTGGAGGATGGTGGTAGTGTTGGGTGGCAGTGATGGTATATGGATAAGGCTTGTAACAATTATTGTGAAATAATTTTAGAAAATTTATACATTAGATTTTACTTGAATTACTGTTCCACCCATCTATTGTTTTGGATGTAGTATGTATATTTTAGAGAAGTGATATTATCCAAGAGAAGCTGTAGCCTGTCCTTAAAAGTTTACAACTCCTTTTCTATCATTGTTCAGAATCCTTTTGGACAATACTGCCATAGGTATCAGCTCTACTGTCACTAGAGTTCAAAGAATGGTCTTGATGTGCTCACCATGACCTTGATATTTAAAAAATCTTGAGGTAACTAGGCATGAACTCATTTATGGACCACCCCAGAAAATCTGCCATAATCCAGGATGGTTCTGACGACTGTGTGCATGCATATGGCA
The DNA here is from genome assembly GCF_030704535.1 of Vitis vinifera. NCBI lineage: Eukaryota > Viridiplantae > Streptophyta > Magnoliopsida > Vitales > Vitaceae > Vitis > Vitis vinifera. The sequence goes on from NC_081805.1 coordinate 5,557,900, forward strand.
TCATCTGTATATTCATTGAATCCTGTGTTTGAAACCAATCTTAGTTTCATCTTTATGTGTTATGATGAGGGCTTGTGTTTTCCTTTATACATTTGTATGATTTAAGATAAAATGAAAACGAAATGTAACACTGAGAGGAAAAGTTGTCCTCAAAATGTAACTGTACCACTAAACTACCAGTGTTGTGATATATAGTGGAAACAAACATTATCCTAATTTTTTTTTTATTCTTGTGACTGATTTCATTTTTTACTTGTGGCAGGCTTGAATTGCATGATAAGCAGAAGGCTTTGATTCCCTAGGATGATACAGATTTTTTCTTGTGACCATGTGTTGAGAAGATATTCCAGTTGAATTCTGTGTATTAGTTTTACTTCAGGCGCAAATTCTCAGTGCCTGTTCCAAACTCAGGTGCAGGAGCTAAGAACCTAAATAGTCAGTATCCTCCATTCTGAAAGGCGAGAATTGAAAGATGAATTTCCTTTGTTATGATAGTCTCTGGACAGTGCTTGGGTAGGTTCTACATACATCCCAGTCAAGTATTGTTACCTTTAACTAGTTCGTAGGAAAATAAGTTGTCAAAGACTCCAGCCGCTTGAAAATGGTGTCCGACATGAAGGCGTTTTGCCTATGTAACTGAGTAGTTATATGGGTTATTGATGTCGAAATGCTCATTTTTTTAGTTCTCATCCATCATTAATTCGGAAAATTAAGCAGTGGGTTGTAATAGTTAAGAGGTTACTGCCATTTCCATTTTATCATAATGATTTTCAGCTACCATGACAATGAAGTCTGAACCATTAAAAGAAGGTAGCAGAGGAGTTGACTAATGAGATGGTTAACCACCTCCCCCCTTCTTCGGGTTTGGTTCCCCTTTGTCTGTCAAATCCAACAAAGGGAGATCTTGATATTAGGAAAATTGTGTCGGAGGGCTTTGGTGAGATGATTTGACTTGATAAAAGGATTATGATGACCCTGTTGAAAACCAAGCTCGAAAGAATGATGAGATTTGATTCAAATTCCCATTTGGATGAGACACAAGAGAGCCGCTGGCCCGCTGCAACGTGTGGTTAATGATGATCTGGTATGGAACATGGCAGTCATGGTGTCCTTGACACCTTGTAGATTGGGGGGTGGAGAAAAAGATGCTGGCAACCAGGAATGGGGACTGCATAGTTGCTCTGGACCACTTGGTGGTGGTATGGTGGAGGGTGAGTGTGGGGTTGTCCTTTGAGGTCTCTAATGATGATAGTGGATGCTTGTAATGTAATGATGGCAGATGGCTGTAGGGGAGCTTGATGGCAGCAAGGTTGTGTCAGTGCAGAGTGGTGGCATTGATAGAATCCATAGATAGTGTTGGTCTGAAGGAGATGAAAAAGTTCTTTCGGGAGGAGATTGAGGTCGATCAGTTGAAGGTGATTGTAGCTGTGGGTAAGAAGGGTCTTGCAATGATGGTTGGAGATGATAGCGATTGATCTTAAAGTGAGTGGGCAATGATAGGTTTGAGCGGCATAGGTTATGCTATTGGAACCATTCTAAGATGCTTACTGCAGCGGGGCCGATCTGACTGTCACGTTGGAAGAGGAGGGAGAATAAAGAAAAGGATTCATTCTTAAACAGATTCTCGAATGGGTGAGTACAAAGGAAAAACAAGTAAAATTGACCTTTTGGTGTACTCGACTTTATTCCTCCTTTCCCCCTTTATATTCTACCATATCATTAGCTAAAATCAAAGTTCAGTTTTCTTCCAAACAAAATCTTTGTCCTTTAATTTTTATTCATAGCTTCTAGGTTCTCTTTGCAAATAGGAAAATATTTTTTTTCTTAGTTTTTGTTTGTTAAGTAGGACAATATCATGTTATCATTTGATACCATCTTAGAACATGCAATCTGGGTCTTTCTGAATCCCGAAATGCAATCCAGTGGAAAAAATAAAAAATCAAATCCCAATTTTAAGAAATAAGAGAATAAAAGAAGGCAAAACAAAATATTTTTCAATCATATTGGAATTTTTCTTGATAACAACCTTATTGATATATGGTAAATTTATTTGTCATCCATATTGCACAAAATTGAGTGAGTATAATTTTCTTTAAAGTAAAAAATTATCCAAATTTTTTAAAAATAAATTCGGTTTTAATTTGTGTAAGAAATTGGGTTTTAGTATTGTAATAAAGTTAAAAGTTGAAAAAAGAAAAGAAATTTTTCATTAAGATAAAAGCAACAAAAATGTACTTTTCTATTAAACTAAATTTTTCTTAAAAATTTAATAAATTTTAAAAAATAGAAAACTATTAAAATAATTTAAGTTTTAAAACAAGTTGCTTTCGAGATATTAAAGAAGAAAAAAAACAACAACAAAAACTGTCAACGTGAAACTATTAAAATATTTTTTTTCTATTCAATAAAAAAATAAACACTATATTAGTATTTCTTATCGTCTTTAATTATTTGGCATTCAATAAGAGTTGGGCTTCTCTGTAGGTGACTGGGCCAGAATTATCATAACAGATTCACAACGAGGTGGTCTGAAGATTGGCCCAATCCTAACTACTGCATTTTACATCAACCAACCATCTTTCACCACGTCACTGCTGGAGTCCCGGCCCCCGCTGTTCCGTTTCGTCAACGCACTTCTCCACATGGTTTATGCCTTCAATTGAATCAATTCATCACTCACTCTCTTTCTTCTGAAATCAATTTGACTGAAACCATCTCGATTGGCTATCTGAAACTCTATCTACATCCCAATTTCACTACAAAAATCATCTTCATTGACCTCAAATCAAGCCAAACAAACATCTCCACGGTCCCCAATGGAGCAAATTAATGAAAGTGCACTGACCCAGATGAGGAAATCAGTTCAGAAACTGGGGTCCTCCACAGAGGTAAACTTTCTCTTTGCGGTTTTGTTTTTCCTCGTACTGCTGTGTTTAAATGTTCGACCCAGACGCAACGGCAGTTCTTTATTTCATCTGTTCCTCTTTGCAGAAGTACGGAGACCCAACACTCATGAGGTTCTTAATTGCGAGGTCAATGGACTCAGAAAAAGCAGCCAAGATGTTTGTACAGTGGCAGAAATGGAGAGCTGCATTGGTCCCAGATGGGTTCGTTCCCGAATCTGAAATACGGGAAGAGTTGGAAACGCGGAAAATTTATTTGCAGGGTCTATCCAAGAATGGTTACCCAGTTATGATCGTGAAAGCATGCAAGCATTTTCCCTCTAAGGATCATCTCCAATTCAAAAGTAATTATCCAATCATTCAATGATTGCTCATTTTTTAAAGTCTTTTATTAGTTTATAATTATAATTCATGTAATCTCCCATTCAAGAATGTTTAAGTTAATTTCCTTCATTGCTCTACTTTTTTCTGTTACGGGTTTGATTTCTTTATGAATGATTTGATAGGGTTTTCCTACTTTTGCTTCTGATAAGCTAGAGTCTCTTTTATTTGGTGTAGATCACTTTTGATCTTGTTCTGTGCATGGGCCATCTCATGGATGTGCCATAAGAGCCAGTTTCAATGCAACAATCCATTCGAAATGGACAGCTTGGACACTATCACTTGGTTTGGTGTCCTAAACTCATGGGGCCATACAATGGTTTCTAGGGAGTTGGCTTTCCTTTATTGAACCAATTTCACTTAGGGTTTTTTGGTTTTTATAAGCTCTAGTGATATACTGCCAAAAGGCAATGATACTTTTGTGGTTGCAATCATGGAAGTCATCGATGCCTTTCTCCAAAGATAATGTTGTTATTATAATTATTGTAATAAGAAGGGCCAGGAACTTTGAACCCATTAAAAAAAATGATGGGTTCAGGGCCACGGATGAAGAACCTCTTATGCAAAGTTGGGAAACAGTAGCCATGCTGACACAGAGCATGACAAGGGATGGACCAATTATTTGTGGGTTGTTTGGTCATCTAGCTATTTTTTTTTAACTTAGTTGGACCGGGCATGGGCAGTTCACCATGTGCCATGCATGTGCTCTTTGTTCTTTTACATGATTTCACATGTTCTATTAATTGATTGATTTACTTTTGTGACAAAGCAACTCAATTTTATTTATTTATTAGAAGATAGCATTAATTCAATCTGAACTTTGTCGTTTAGTATTTTTTTTTGCTTTTGAAATTTCAATGCGCATTCGGAATTCGTATACGCAACTTTTTCTTTTTCTCTTTTTTTTTTTTGTGGATTCGGTGGTTGTGAAGTCAATGATTCTGTGAAGGTCTTTTCTACAACAGTTTTGGCCTTGACAATTTTGCATTTTTCATTGTTCAAGAGCTTTGATTTACTTTGTTTAGACTTTAGTGTATTGCCTTCAATAATCAGTCTTCTCTTTCTCCATATCTTGTTGCTAACAACTTATCATAGTGTCAGATCATCTAAATGTGTAGTCTTGACAATATTCAAACTCCTCCACATATGAGGTGAGAGCTGAAGTGCAAAGAACCTAGATGAAAATTGTAGATGTCCTGTTGCAACTATTCAGGCTGTGCTTCCCATGCCTGGATAAGTTTGGGAAGTTGGTTACCAATTTCGGCAGTATGTAAGAAATGAAACCTGCTATAATATCTAGGTTATTTATTTATTTATTTTTAAAATCTCTTTGTAATTCTTTTTGTATGTCCTCTTCTTGGGCAAAATAACTCCCAAGGTTAATCTGTGTGGCACCAAGTCATAACACATGTAAAAGGATTCTTATCTACTAGGTTTACATTTTGTTTCCTCTGACTAAGATGTTATGTTCTGGAAAAAGACTCCTCTGGTTTCTTTTTCATAATAAATATGTGTTGCATGTTTTAGTAAGTTATGCTGGAGCTGCTTTTGGATTAGACTACATCCAAAAGTATATCAATTAGATGGTGGTGGGTTGGTAGGTTGTATCTCCAAAGTGCATTGTTTATTAATTGGTGAATCCATCCTCACATGGTGTGTAACTGGCATGCGATATGCTGTGTAGTGTATGAATAATAAAAAATCTATGCAAACAGGAAAGAGAAATGAAAATAGATATTTGACTCTTTTTTGCTTTTTGGTTCAGAATTTGTGGCTCATCTGCTGGACAAAACAATTGCGAGGTACATATACTGAAATGCCTTTAGATATCTGCTTGATAGTTATGTGCAATTTTGGGAATCTTAAAGGTATGATGTAAGTCTGCTAGCAAGATTGTGATTGTTTGAAGCTGTACCTGTTAGCCATTTGGAGCTGTTGTCACCAATGGTAAATTTATTAAAGCTATGGTAACATGATAGAAAAAAAATCCATGTTCATAATAACTGTTCCCTAGAAGGTTATTTTCAGATTATAGAGGGAGTGGGGGAAGTCCATGTTGCTAAGTACTTGAATGACAGGAGTTGGGAATAGATGTTCGATGGGAGATTTCTATATATGTATATATATTGCATTGTAAATTATCAAAAGGACGTGAGAAGATGATCAACTTAATAGTTTCAGAATCTGAAAACCTGAAAAGAGGAATCATCCATCAACTTGATGGTGACTAATTAGTATGTTGGGGTGTGCTTGTGCACAGTGTTTGAGGGAGAGAGAGAGAGAGAGAGTAAGTAATTGTGGATAGTTGTATATACGTCATAACTTTGGCTGTTTAAAACGGTCATTTGTTACTTATTATTTATGAACTTTCATTATTTGTTATATATGACTTAGGAATAATTAAATTAATAGTTAGCGAGTGCATGTTATTTATTAGATATATCCTGGTATACATACTTTGTGTGTGTGTGTGTGTGTGTTATGTATGTATGTGTTGTTGTTCTGAACCCTTTCTCCCTCTCTGTCCTGTAATATTTCTTGATACCCTTTTGTCCTCTGATTAGAACTTAAAACTGTGGCTTGGGGAAATCTAATGAAGATGGAAGTTTTCTCATCCAAGGGTTTGTCTATTTTCAACTATCATGAAACCCTGTCTCCAAATATAGCTACCAGTTCATTGAATTTGGTTATCATCAAAGTGGGTTTATTACGTGATGCAGTTTCATTATTGCTCTTTTCATTTTATTTCTCCTGAAGAGAATTGTGGATTTTTATTTCATTTGGTATTTTTTTGGGTCTCCTTTCAGTTCTTTTAAAGGAAGAGAAATAGGGAATGAGAAGTTGATTGGCATTCTTGATCTACAACAAATTACATTCAAAAATGTTGATGCTCGTGGACTAATCACTGGTTTTCAATTTTTACAGGTAAATCTCTCTCTTTCTCTCTCTCATTTTTTCAAATAAGGGATTTTAGTGTATGGAACATAAGCTGTAGAGAACAAGGGCAGGCCTTGAGAAAGTAGAGAACAAAAAGTTGATGATAGCTCACAGTTCATGTAATTTTTGGAGGTTTATCCTATGGACATGTATGTAGAGGGGGTGCTACTTGGTTGATGTCTTTATGAAATGAATTTAATGCTTATTTTAAAAGAGAAACATAATGCAACTAACTATAATTTTGGGGTTGCTCAAATGAACCTTCAATATTGCAAATACATATTGTCACCAAACCTGATCTCCATGTGAAAATAAAAGTGGGTTAGAAGCCATACTAATTATTTAGGCCACAATTATCTTGTTCCTCTTTCGACTTTCAAATTCCAAATGCTACTTTAGCCTTTCAGCATGTCTCCAATTACTATTTCCTAAAGATGACTTTCTAATACGTATGTGGAATACATGGATAGGAAATAGTCTAAAAGCTCAAATTGCAAATTTGTTTGAATTAAAGACAATGAGATGTTTTACCAGTGTGATGAGTTCATAGGTATGACAAGGCCATAATCCTAGATTAGGTGGCGAGATTTGGCGTACCACCTGCTTTAGGGTTGGATCTTCACAATTACTACACCTGCCTTGGGCCTTTCCTTGCTTGGGCTTAGGTTTCACCTTGTTAAGCCAAACATGGGGTAATCTCCCCGTCTTTCTAGTAAAACTGTGTTCCCCTCATGTATGTCCTTCCACAGAGGCTAGTACCATAATACTGGCCTGAAAGCATTTAGGGCTTTATTTCCCTTGTTAACTTGAGCTTTCCTTGTGGTGTTCTGCATCAGTTTCAACATTCCTCTAAGATTTTTATGGCATTGTACGAGTTTTGCTTGTGTAATTAAAACTCCATCAAATTCTAATTGATCAATCTGAATTTGTTAAGCTCCATTCTTGATCTAGTGCACAAGTCTTAAGGGTTTTATTATGAAAACAGTTAAGTTACCATCATGAGCAAATAAGTTACCATCATGAGCAAAACTCCAGTAAAAGTTGCATAGTTTGGAAGAGTACCGAGTCCAGGGAGGAGATGGGAAAAATTCATCCTCTAAGAGCAAGGTTACAAACCTTCCTCACTGTAACTATCAAAAACCAAGACTATGATTTTTCCATGACCCTGGTCTAGGATCCCAAAAATTTGCGAAAATGCTCTTAGAATTACTATAACTTATTTGTAATATTGCTCCTGAGCCTGGGTGAGGTGGGAAAGTGGAGGGGTTCTTGGCTCAATTCCATTGTATGTTGAAGAACATTACTTATCATAGAATTTATTTTGCCTATGTTTTCATTACTGTTGAAATTCGCATGCAGTCTTACTATCCAGAGCGCTTAGCAAGATGTTTCATTTTAAACATGCCGGGCTTCTTTGTGAGTGTTTGGAGGATGGTTTCTTACTTCCTTGAGAAGGCAACCCTGGAGAAGGTATGCTCTTAACTTCTAACCTCCTTGATCAGCTTCATATGGACTCATGGATCCAGCAAATATCGGTGTCCCATCTGGTCAATGGCTATGCTCTTTAGACTAACTTTGTGATAATACAGATTGTGATAGTGAGCAATGAGGCTGAAAGAAGGGATTTTATCAAGGAAATCGGTGAAGAAGCACTACCAGAAGAGTATGGTGGACGATCAAACCTCATTGCTCTTCAAGATGTGACACTTACCCCATTAGAGGATTGACTGCTGCTACAATCCAGACTGATAAAAACATGATATACTAATGATCCTTGTTCCCTACTTCACTGCATTGTGGCCAGAAACATTAGTAATATTCTTGGGTCATTATTTTTCTGAAACAATGGTCTATTTATACAACGTCAAATCTCTTCTTCCTCTTCATTTACGTATATAACATTTGCCTACATTTACGTATAGAACATATGCCTACAGGATTTATGTTTCTCATAAATATGGTGTGGTCTTTTTTGGGTTTTTTTTTAAATCTTTTCCTACTCAATTGGATGTTGATGATTCAACTACCATCCATTTTTAATTTATTTCAATTTTCATGTTTGTGGGGCATTAAAAATAGCTGGACAATATTGGCTTTTTCCATATTTATCACATTTTTCGTCAAAATCCTTTATACGACGTTTGATCAAGAATAGAATAAGATAAGATATGATTGATAAGATAGGATACAATAAAATCTATATATTTAAGGATATCATACTACTAAATAAGACATGATATTTTACAATATACATATCATGGACATACTATTTTAAGATAAAAAAAAATCTTATTTCTAATTTAATTTTTAAAATATTCAATAATTTACTTTTTTAACAAGCAAAATTTCACTTTATTATTCTTTTTTCTTAAAACCATAACTATGGTTTTAGTTTTAAGTCTAAAAAAATAATTATTAAAAACTGTGATTTAAACCATAACCATAATTACTAACCGTGAAACTATGGATTTAAAACGAAAAAAATTAAAACAATAATGGAGGGGAAGTTGACGTGTTACAAACGGATTATTTTGATAAATATTTTCAACACAAATATGGATGGAGATGAATAGAATTATTTGATTGCAAACTCTTCTTTAATATAGGAAAAGTTTTATGAATTTATTATTATTATTATTATTTTACACTTTTACGGATTTGTTAATAGAGAAATGATATTTATATCCACCGTTTCCAATCCAAAAAAAAAAAAGAAAAAAAAATGAGGAAAAAGAAACACTCTTAGCAAAGAAAGAAAGAACGGCGGAAAGCGAAAACAGGAAGGAAAATCACAACGCCGCCTTCCCTAGCTTTTCAAGGTTTGAACCTCAGCCGCCTCTTTCTCTCTTAAACCCTAACCAAACCTCATTTTTTCAGATTCTCCAGGCTGCTGCACTCTTTATCTCTTTACATTAGTGTCAAAAATGAAGGCACCAGCTCTCGCCCACCATCACCACCTCCTCTCTGCAACTCGCATTCCTAGGACCAACCTCAGACCCCGTACCGCCACCCCCACTTCCACCATCCGCATGTCCCTCCAAGAAAATGCCCCCTCCCTTGCTGTAGTAGGCGTTACCGGCGCCGTCGGTCAGGAGTTCCTCTCCGTCCTGTCCGACCGCGGCTTCCCATATCGATCCATCAAAATGCTGGCCTCCAAGCGCTCCGCCGGCAAACACCTCACTTTCGAGGACAACGACTACGTTATTGAGGAACTCACCGCTGATAGCTTCGACGGCATCGACATCGCTCTCTTTAGCGCCGGAGGCTCCATCAGTAAACAGTTTGGTCCGATTGCGGTTGATCGGGGCTCCATTGTTGTTGATAACAGTTCGGCATTTAGGATGGATGAGAACGTGCCGCTTGTTATTCCAGAAGTGAATCCGGATGCAATGAAGCATATTAAGCTCGGGAGTGGAAAGGGGGCGCTTATTGCCAACCCCAATTGTTCTACTATTATATGCCTTATGGCTGCCACGCCCCTTCATCGGTGCGCCAAGGTACGAATTGGCTTTTTGTGATGAACACACATTTTGCTTTGCATATTTTGACTAACTATCGAGCTTTTTAATTTGCTTTTGTACTCTTTGTTGATTCGAATTAGTTTTCTTTCGGTTTATTCACCTCAACTTAGTCAAATAATTGTCCTTGGGCTCAATTCAATAACTGTTTCCCCTGTACATAGTCACTTATTAAAAAAAGGAAAAATCAAAATTTAAAATTTCGATTTCTATCGTTTTCACTCTGGCAATCAGAAGGAGGATAATTTAATTGGTTATGCTGGCAATTTGTTCTTCATTTTTTGAAGTTGTTTTATTTGATTCTTTTTTGGGGAGGGGCAGATAAGAAGAAAGAATGGCATTTGCAATCAGCCTTTTGTAATTGAATGAATATGCTCACATAGTCTCACATTACACATTTTGGAGGGAATAAGGCATTAAGGATTCTTGAGTTCTATTTTGATGGCTCAATGTTCGATTAGCGTTTTTTAACTAGTTGTTGGTTTCCTTTTGATAGGACACTGATGTTTGGTTTTGTTACTTTTAATAATTACTGTATGTGAATCATGTTGCTCTTTTGGGGCTGACCGGCTGATTGCTTTATTTTGCTTATTTAGTCTGTGACTTTTATGTGATATGAGTATTTTGAATATTAATGTTTTGAGGAAGGGGAAGTATGAAAATACAAGACAAATAGCACCATAATGTATACCAAGGCATGGGGCAATTTCACTTACCCAGAAGCTGTGCTAAACCTGAAAAAACTTTGATTAAGCAACTTAAAACAAATGATATAGGATGCTTGAAGTTGTGAGTCTTATTCCTCATACAGGATACTTATTCGCTTATTCAAAATGAAGTAACATAATAATTATCATCAATGTTATTTAGAACATTGAGGTGAATATATTCTTATTTACAATTCATTAAAAAATTGGTTATGTAGAAATGTTTGACCTTTTGTTGTTGTTGCAAATTCAAATGAGTTTTAGGTTCTTGTCTTGTGAGTTACTTCATTTTGGCATCCTAGCGTGGACCATACTGATTAGTTGCTCCATTAGTTTCCCAGGTGTGCTCCTATATTTAATCCATCAAGTTCAATGATTTTTAGATAATTGGCATAACAGCAATACAGAATTTCTGTAAAAATGGAAAAAAAGGATGTGTTTTTGATGGATCAAGCCAAAAAGATATATGTATAAATAAATAAATAAATTTACCCATTTTACTTATCAAAAATAGAAATAAATTACCCATTTTCTGTTCTTTATTTTCTTTTAAATTATTTCCAATAAAAGAATTTAGAATTGATCAAATAGAAGTATGTTATTATAATATTGAGCATGTTAGGACTTAAATAAAGGAAATAAAATAATTGAAGAAAAAACTTCTAACTGATTGTTAGTTCAATGAAATAACTCTCTTTTTTCTATCTCTTCCCATTTGATATGGTTTAGTGATATTTGTGATTGATTATGGATGTTGTGGCCACTTCCATGATGGTGTTTACCTCTTGTAGGCTGACCGTGGTCAGTTAAGATTGCCTTTAAAGCTTTCAGAGTAAACTCTAAAATGCTTGTTCTAGCTTTCTTAGTTGGTCCTTTATCATTTTACCTTTGATTTATGAATTAATAATTTTTTAATCAAAATAGGTTTTTTTTATTGCAAAAATCTTAACTATATACACATTATTACTTAGAAAAAGAAATACTAATTAACTGATTTTATAATATTATTGAACTATATACTATTTATGTTGCTATACACAAGCACAGGTTTGCGCCAGGCCAGTTGCCCAAGTGTCTTGGGGTTTACTTGGGCCATCATGTAGTTTTGGCTGAACGCTTTACGATCGTGCTTCATTGTATGTGAATGTTTTAGGTAGTACGCATGGTTGTCAGCACATATCAGGCAGCTAGTGGTGCTGGTGCTGCTGCAATGGAGGAGCTTGAACTGCAAACTCGTGAGGTTTTCTCTAGTCAACTTGTCTTATCTTGATTTTAATCAATCTCCTTGTGGAAAGCTCCTCTTTGTCATTATTATTATTATTTCTTTGAAAAATTGATTCTTTTTCCTGTTTTGCAATAAGGTCTTGGAGGGAAAACAACCAACTTGTAAAATTTTCAAGCAACAGGTTTGTCTACTCATTATACATGTTTACCAATTTGACAAGAATTACAACAAATGATTTTGTATTTTATCTAGTTGCCTAGAATAACCTCTTAATACATATACTTCATGCAGTATGCTTTTAATCTCTTTTCACACAATGCACCTGTTCTTCCAAATGGGTACAATGAAGAGGAAATGAAATTAGTAAAAGAGACAAGGAAAATCTGGGTGAGTTTATGATCTTTTATTCCTTGCTCTTCATATTTGGTTAACTAGATACTTCTTTGATAGGGTTTGTTTCGCAGATGCTGGATAGGAGCCAGGTCTTAATTTGTGTAGTTTATATAACATGACTTTTTGTTTCTATGTTGTAGAATGACATGAATGTTAAAGTGACTGCCACATGCATACGGGTCCCTGTTATGCGTGCGCATGCTGAGAGTGTTAATCTCCAGTTTGAGAATCCCCTTGATGAGGTACAATGATGATGCTATAAAAGATATATTGCTTATAAAACTTGGTGCACAATTAGATGTTGGTCTATTGATATTCATAAAAGAATTTTTTTAGCACAAGCTTGTTTTCATACATAATTTTGGGAATCCATCACAATAGAACATCCCATACCATTCATTTCTTAGTAAGAGCTGTTTCCTTTTCATGATTTTGAGACAACAAACAAGAGTGGGGTTCAACAGTCATAATGGAATCTCAGTGCAGCAGAGATTCTACACCATGCTTCTTTCTTGCTCAAAAAATTGCACCAATTATTGCTTGCCCTCAAGATTGAATTGGGTTAGTTTGCGCTATGCATCTACCCAACTCCAAGTTAAATTGCGGTTGGCTTGATTTCTACCGAACCCAAAGCAACCTATGTAAAAAGCTGCCCAAGCCTGTCCAGTGGATGGGTTACGTTGGTTGGCCCTACTAAACATGCAAGCCTACCTTGAAAATATTGTGCATACGTGTTTTGTTTGTGTGGTGATCATGCAATAATTTTGGCTTGCATCTTAGTCCTTGTTATAGTAGTATACAGGGACATTATTATGGCTGGACATGGGTTGACATTTTTTCCTGTCAATCATATAAGCAATTTAAAAGCTGTTTTGGGGAAGTAGTGAGTGAGGCCCATGCGACTGGAAGCTGTTGATTGCATCCCATCCCTACATTAATTGCACTTTGTCACAATGTTCTTGCTGTGTACTACTAATTGTTGTTATCATCGTGTGCACGTATCTTTTGATTGTGTGAGCATGTGTTTATGAGGTCACTGTGGAGTGGGCCCCCTAGTGAGATCTCAGTCTGGGACACTTTGACAGGGCATAGACTTGAACATCTTGGTCCTCAGGTTTGATACAAGTCGAGAATGACATTACTGCCATCATGTCCATCAGTAGGAGCCAACTTGCACTAGTCTTCATTGGGATGAGAAGAGATATGAAAATGAAAAAGTTGTAAATACAAAAAAAACAAAAAAAATTATGACATGGTAGTTTATTGACTATGGTTTTAATTTTTTTTCTTATTTTTTGTGGCATAAAAGAACTGCCCATTTCTAATAGGATCTCATTTAATGCATTAATGCAACTGTGATTTTGCCCAGAAGCGGCCTTGATGTGCAGGCCTTTGAGGATCAGTCCCTTTGTCCTTTCAAGTTCCCTGGTTTTGTATTAGGTCTCTAAATTTTTGGTTTTTGGCCCAAAATTTTTCCACGTAACGCCATCAAGTGCATGCTTGGGCTAAATGGTCCCCACTTGTCATTGTCAGAGCTGGGTTGTCTAAAGAAATTTAACTGAAATTCTAAGCAGTTTCTACCAAATGGTTTGCTCATAGATCAAATTTCACATTCTTGCGCAGGATAAAGCAAGGGATATCCTGAAGAACGCTCCTGGTGTGGTGGTTATTGATGAGCGGCCATCCAATAACTTTCCTACCCCATTAGAGGTATCAAACAAAGATGATGTTGCAGTAGGCAGGATACGCCGTGATGTTTCTCAGGATGGAAATTTTGGGTAAGCTTGATGTATGACTTTTCTTCTCCTTTATCCATACTTCCATTTCAATGAACCTTCATGCTATGCATAAACCCTGAACAGGCTGGACATCTTTGTCTGTGGTGATCAAATACGCAAGGGGGCTGCACTTAATGCCATCCAGATTGCCGAGATGTTGCTGTAGTTCACTTTTGATTCTTGCAGGGAGTTTTGTTTTATGAATTTATTTATGTGGGAGATGAAGCAACGTTGAGCAATAGATTCTATTGATCCTCAATGCAGATATTCAGATGTGACATGAAACAAATTTTAGGAGTTCTTGTAGTATTGTGCTGAATTGTGGTTGGATGTTTTCCACTTAAAAAGTTGTGCACAAGTTATGCTAATATAATTCTGCACTAGTAATAAATTAATTTTGTTTCATGAACTGCCTGAGTCTTTTCAGTGTTTTTTTTTTTCCATAACGCCTTTAGTTCTTTGTGTGTGTTTTTCCCTTTTCTTTTAGCATCCATGATCAGGATTATGATCTAAGTTACCCAATATGGAGTGTATGCTTCCATGCTTATATGTACAAAGTTTGTCAGTATATGACTTGAGATCCTCAAATCTTTGCTTGATATATATGATAGTATATGTTACATTTCTTCTAATCTGTTAATAAGTTTGTTGCAACTGATTAAATATGCTGTCCTCTACACAAATTTCTTTATAATTTATTGAAATCAACTCTATTTATTTTCGATTACGACAGTCTTAGGCCCATATCTATACCAGTATAACATAGTACTGAGAACTTGCGACTCTCTCATGTTTCACCATCATCGTATCATGATATCTCAGCTCTTTATGATGTGGACTCTCTACTTTAACATATGTTGAAGGCATTGTTCATGCATAAAATCCATCTAAAGAGTACATAGAAATTTGTATTGATCATGTTCATGGGCTTTTACTATGTCTTTGGCTACTCATCTTTGAGAGTAAAAAAAAGGCCAAGTTTGATGTCTTTTCATTTGTATTGGTGGAGGAGAGAGTCACAACTTTACTCAAAACGATACCTCACTTGAGCTTATATAAATGAGTAGGAAGCTTCTTGAGACATCCTTACATCTCCAAACATGGATGAGAGAAGATGGAGTATTGTGGGGAATTTTAAAGAATTCAAGAGATCTCTTGTGCATACCTTGAACATAACATTTGTGTTAGAGATTCTAGAGAGTTTTAGACTAGTGCGGGACTTTGGGGGCTTATAGAGAGTTCTTTGAATTCTTATAAAGAGGGGACGATTTCATTTGACTAAGGCACCAAGCAGTTAAGGGCTTTCAAGCATTATAGAGTATTTTAATCTAATACAAGCTTCTAATATTTCAGTATTAGTGCTTCTTTTGTGCATCTTAACTTTTGAATCAAGTAGCTTTGCTTAGCATTGTGGGATAAGATAGGGCTAAGGATGACTTAGCAACTTCAAAAGATTTGAATTGTTTAAGTGTTGCACATGTACTTGGGAAATCATGACATATGTGTGTTCTAGAGCTCCTAATTTACTAAAGAATTTTATGATATTTAAAAACAAAAAGTGGTTTCTATACGAAACTATTCTTAAAAACAATTGTTTGCTCTTTGGAAAAAAAAAATGCTTTCTAACTCAAAATATATGTTTTACAAACATTTAACAGAAAATAATTTTTTAAAAATTTGTTTCTTTTCTTGCTTTTTTAGGTTTTTTTAAGAACCAAATTTTAGATATTTTCAATTACTTTTTATAAAGTGTTTAGAATAATAATTGAAAATATGAATAATATTTTAAAAACTTTTACATTACATATGCATCATATCTTCGTGTAAAATAAGCAAAGCAAAAAAAAAAAAAAAAAAAAAAACTATTTTTCACATTTAAATTCTCAAACATAATATTTTTTGTGAAAACAATAAAGACAGGTTTAAAGAATGGTTTTTAAAAATTATATTTTTTTGAAAATGTTTTAAAACAAAGCCTAAAATATTTTCATTTCTTACTATCTATTGAGTTAGTTGATGACTATTTCTTGTGGTTGCTGGATTATAAGAAATTAAAAATTGCATTTTGATTCTGACCCTTTGTAGATTAAGGAAACGTTTTTCTATACTTCCATAATATCTCAAAAACTTATTTATGCTTACCAAATGATTGAATTCAATGCTAAGCTTAACACAAATTGGGAAAAACAAATAATAGTAACTTGTAACTTGGGAACATCTATCAAATCTCACTGCAAATTTTTATCATCTTTGATTTTAATTTACACAATGAAATTGCAATTAAACTCTCTTGTACTAGATGGATAAGACAATTCATGTGTATGAATTCCCCTATAATATGCCTAGGGATGAAGTTAAGGAACTTTTGAAGAAATGTACAAGTGAAGGAATTGTTGGGGCCTTTGAGATGAAGTAGCCCAAAAATGGAATATCAAACGTGTACTAAAGTCCAATTTACTTCCTAAAGATATGAAGAGTTATCTAAAAAACTATGGTATGGGTATAATTATTTGAAGGCTTGGGAAATAGAAGTATGAATAGGATAATATTGCATTTTGGTTGTTAAGGTTAGAAGAATGGTTTTTTATGCTCTAGAAAGTAATAAATGTTTTTATGAAATTTGGGTTTGGACTAGGAAAGTTTTACTTCTTTCTTTCTTATGGCTTATGGAGTATAAACTTGAGGTTTTTACGAGAAGAACCTATTTAAAGATAGATGAGAATTATTAGAGTTGTATACAGTATTCTAGAGAACTCTTGTGTATAACTTGATGCCTATAAATAGATGTTGATCCCATTTGGTTGATGTACCAAACATTTGTGAGAATTCAAGGCCTTATAAAACATTATTTAATATAAAGTTTCATTATTTTAAACTTTCTAAGTGTTGTTACTTCCTTAGTCATATTCATATGTAGCTTCACTATTGTATAGTGACTTCAAATGCCTTGAATTATCTAAATAGTATATATATAAAAAAAGACCTTAACACTTTATCTTTATGACATATACCATACTATTCCTTTTATCACGTCATTGTACTTATTTGATTAAGATGAACTGTTTACCAATTTTAATCCATTTTCAATGGTTTTGAAGGTAGACACATGAAAGGGAATCTTTTGTGTTTGTCTTTTATAAAAAATTATTTTCTTTAATCTTTTAAAGGTATAACGACTTCATCGGTTCATGCTAAGAAGTTAGATATGCTTTAGAGATTCTTCACATTCCATAATTATTTTATTTACACACGTTTAGTCTCTTATCTTTATAAAAAAATATTATGATATTTAAAAACCAAAACATTCCTTTGTATACCTTAAGTTTGGAACTATTTTTTAAAATAATTTTTTATTATTTAAAAAAGAAAAATGCTTTCTAACTCAAAAAATGTGTTTAATAGGTTGTTAATAGAAAATAATTTTCTAAAAATTTGTTTTTTTTATCATATTATTTTTAGGAACAAAATTATAAATATTTTAATCATATTTTATAAGGCGTTGAAAGCAATAATTAATAATATGAATAATATTTTTCAAAATTCTGCGTTATATATATCTTCACGCAAAATATGCCTAAAAAAAAACAATTTTCATATTTAGATTCTCAAACATAATCTTAAAAACCATTTTGGCTAAAAACTTTTTTATTTTATTTAACTTCTATGAGTTTGAATCTTGTTACTAGGTTTCTAAGCAACTATAAAGATAGAAGAAATATATAGTAATAAATATTGTAAAAGGATATTAACTATGAGGTTTTATTATTTTGATTTTCAAAAAAACACTTAATTCTAGAAATAAAAAAAAATCAAATTCTAATTAAACTACATTTTAATAACATAAAGAATTCAAAGTAATTCATTTATTTTCTTCCTTGGGAAAGTTATCTTGAGATATTGATGAAATGGATGTTGAATTCAGCCAACTTTATAATGCATGTGCTGGACCGCTTTCAAGACTTGCGAACGAAGTTGTGCTTTTTAATTTTTATATTTCAAATTTTATTTTTCTTGTGTCCAAACTTAGCGGGCAAGTTTCAGTGCCCAGTCGGAAGTGAGGTCCTCTCATAAAAAAATGTATAGGATGAGTCTTTTAGCCTTTAGGAGGCTCCACCCGGGCCTAAAAGTCGAATGAATGATCCATCGGCGTAGTGAGAGCGGTGGGGCTAAATATCATTTTTGTTGATATTTCATATTTGTACTCTTTAAATTTTTATTCACAAAAATATTTGATGCGAGATAAAAATTTAAAATATAATTTAAGGATATCTTTGTTTAAAAAAAATATTATATTTCATAAGATGATTCTTTCCGAATTTGGTTTTTCAACGTTGGATTTAAACAAATAATTCTTTGTTTTTAGTTGAGAAGAATTATATGAATTTTTTATTTTAAAAAAAATAACATTTATCGATTATGAAAAAAATAAAATAAAAAAACATTAATTTTAATTTTATTCCTTTTGTAAACCTCAACAAAATTTAATTTAATTTAGTGATTTGGAAAAAAAATACATCATTTTTCAAAAAAATAAAAATAAAATTGTGATTATTATTATTTAAAAATCAGACATCTTGAAAAATATATATATTTAAAATTGTATATGTAAAAATTAACTAAAAATATGTCAAAATTATTTTTTTAAAATGATATATTTTTATAATATATATATATATATATATTAAATTAGTTTTCTAAAATTAATAAATCTTTAGAGTAATTATTAAAAAAATTAAGATAAAAAAGTTTATCAAACAATTGTGATAGAAAATACTTAAAATAGTTTTAAAGGATATATTAATCTTTTCATATTTTATATTATTCTCATCAATTATGTAATTTTTATGGATTAAATCTTAATTTTTGGATTCAATTAGGTTTAAAACACAATTTTTCCATATAATTTGGTGTGGTAAGCAAACTAGGAGGGACTAACTGACTAAGGCGGTGAACCTATACAGTCATTGCCACATCATTTACATACGTCATCACAACTAATTTTCAAAAAAGTGCCGCGATGCAAGGAATCTAGTCCTTCGTCTTCTATATATAGCTTTGCAAACTTCAGACTGGTCTGAGGACAAGCGAGAATGAGGATGATCGGATGGCTCTCCCTAGGGTTTTGAGTTTTATTCTTTGAGTGAAATAATCGCAGATCAAGTCTCTACAATTTCTGGTTTCTTTTCTTCTGGGCTTGTTATTTGATTTCCACTCTCTAACTTCCTCTCAGTGACTCGCTGTTTCGGTTACTTGCCGGGGAAAAAGAGGGAAAATTCCTAATTTTTCTTTTCATTTCCGGAAGATTCTCGCTAGAACGTAATGGAAACCTATGCTATAAATTCATGTTGATCTTTCATACATATTCATCTAACTTTTGTTTTTGTTGTTTTTTTGGCTGTGCTCGGCTCACTATTTCTGTTTTGCGATTCGTTTGAAAGCTTTGATTTGGTTGGGAGGGTGAATTTTGATTATAATGTCTTGTTGTTTGCATTTTTAAGTGTGAAAATTCTTGTCAATTGCGGCCATGTGTTGTGTTTGTATTAGGTTCTTCC
The DNA here is from genome assembly GCF_030704535.1 of Vitis vinifera. Lineage (NCBI taxonomy): Eukaryota > Viridiplantae > Streptophyta > Magnoliopsida > Vitales > Vitaceae > Vitis > Vitis vinifera. Next base: position 5,577,294 of record NC_081805.1, read on the forward strand.
AACGTCTGAAACATGAAAAAAATAAAAATAAAAATAAAATAGAAGCCGAGATTCAAAATCTTGATTATGATATATTTTTCTGCATTTTCTTTGGTGTTTTGATCTAGTAATGCCTTTTAGTGTATCTTTTATTTGGTGACTGGCTCATGTAACTTTCTTCTGGGTGGGCATGGGGTTTCTTGTATTAATATGGCCACAGGAACATTTGACAGACAGGCTATATATGGTGATCTTTGAGGAGATTGTATTGCTAAAGGTGTTATGGTTCCTCCACAGTTTTCACGAGCGTTTTATATATATAGGCATAATTACATATTCATATAGAGTTTAAGATTTATATTTCTGTTCTCATCTGGTCCCATATCTCCTACAATTTTTTGGCCGAAAGAGAGCACTTACACTTCTTTAACAAGGGCTAGTGTGGAGGTTCATACTGACATCTCTTTCTTGGTACTAAAACGCGGTAATTACTAGAATTCTAGTTATAGATCAACGAACTATTTCTTGTGGTTGCTGGATTATAGGACTTCCTGCTGATGGTAATTGTATTTAGATGCTTGTCCTTTGTAGATTAAGGAAACATGGTTCTATACTTTCAAGAAATAATAGTAACCTGAGCCTCACACACAGCACGCTTTCACATACACATTTGGACAGTAATTTTTGTTTTAAGTTCCATAAAATTGCTTGAATTAATTTCACTGGTATTAATGACTAGGTACTCAATGTTTAATACGTTGTTAGGGTCATATATGGTCACATGTCATCCTATTTACATTGAACGGAGACAAGGTTGGGTCCTCTGTCTCTGCATTTGTTCATGTTCTCTGTTTTCTCTGCACTTGTTCCATATTGTCTATTTTCTAGTGCTTGCAGTCCTAATTTCTGAAGTTTGAAGCCATGTACAGGAAAATCATATGATAAAACATGTCACGAGTCTTGCAATTTAATCTATATTTTACTATAGCAGCATTATTTATTACCAAAACAGCTTGAAATATTTGATTCCTTTCATAATTGAACCATGCTTAATCATTGAACTTCATGACATTGCCATAAAGATTTCTCTAGCAAACAAAAGTTCTCAAATTATAAGTGTATATATATATTATAAATAGCATGTTATGTATTCAACATGGAACATTCATATTTTTACAATCTCTGATTTTGGGTTATACAGTGAAATTGCAGTTAAACTCGGTCGTACAGGATGGGTAAGACAATTCAGGTGTATGGAGTCCCTTCTAATGTGTCTGCAAATGAAATTAAGGAATTTCTGGAAAAATATACTGGTGAAGGAACTATTGAGGCCTTAGAGATTAAGCAGCCTAAAAGTGGAGTATCAATGACACATGCTAAAGTTCAATTTACATCCTTAAGACTTGCAGAGTTAATTATCTCATTAGCTAAACAACTATGGTATGGGGGTAATTATTTGAAGGCTCGAGAAATGGATCTTGATATTATTCCAAAGCCAAGGACCTTTTTGCATAGTATGGATCGGATAACATTACATTTTGGCTATCAGATGTCAAATGAACGATTTTGTGTGCTCTGGAAAGCAATAAATGTTTCTGTCAAATTTGGGTTTGGATTGAGAAAATTTTACTTTTTTCTTTCTCATGGCTCTGAGGAGTACAAGCTTGAGCTTTCCTGTGAGAACATTTGGCAAATTCAACTACGGGAGCCACGTGGTCAAAATACAAAATTTCTCCTTATTCAGGTTTGCTTGACAAAATTTTGATTGTTCAATTTCTATTATTCACTTTCACTTCATACTCTTTTTACTACGGTTTTAAAATTGAATAATTTGCATGTTTGGGTTGTATTATGACTTTTTCCTCTTTTGCGAACTTTTTATGGTTTGCCTATTCACAAGCAAATTAAATTGCATTACAAATTCAATGTCTTTTCAATTATTTTCTTTAACAAAGGTTAGACCTCAGAGATGAAATCTTGCCAAAGTGGTGCCTATTCACAAGCAAATTAAATTGCATTACAAATTCAATGTCTTTTCAATTATTTTCTTTAACAAAGGTTAGACCTCAGAGATGAAATCTTGCCAAAGTGGTTAACTTAGATCAATGGATTAATTGTTGTGTTTGTTGCTTGATTTATTACTTGTTGTGTTTTAAGAGACCTGAAAGATGAAGCAAGGTAATTTTTGTGGATGTTAAATCATACTTGGGAGGAGGCAATGTATCTTGAATATGGGAAATGGACACTATAACATGAGAAGCATACACTGATGCAAATCTGATATAACACCGATAAGTAATAAGTTAAAAGTAACTGATACATTGAAAATCAAATTTGACTAATGTTTGTTTTGTTATCTCTCTTGCATGTACTGTCCAAATAAGGCCGGCTTTTTGAGTAATCAATCCCCTCATTTTGCACATGCTTAAATAACTGGCTTTTGAATCTCAAAATTTATAAGAGACCTGACTTATATGTTTCTCTAAATGGGCAACATGTTCAGGATTTTGCGGGAACTTTAGCTTTTTGAACCATATTGTTTTGACCCCTACTGTTTCCTAAATATACCAGGCTGCATTCCATCTACATCCTAAGGATGTCCAAGCTTTGAGAAAGTAATTTTTAATAGCTTTGAGAAAGTAATTTTTAATTTATGATACATATGGCAAGCATCCATATGTATCTGACGAGCCTCCATTTTAGAGTATGTTGGATACAAACATGTCTCCTCAGAGAAGTGTCTGGGTTTAGAGGAGAGGTATAGTGCTGTAGAAAAGAGCAATCTGTATTCCATCCTTTTACATTTGTATTGACATCATTGTTATACCATTTAAAACAACTATAGATCTGGATTGTACATAATCTTTCTAAAATGGTTCTGATGGTAATACATGGAAGATGAATAAATTAAAAAACAAATCAATATAGAAAGAATTGATAATTTGTACAAGTAGAAACTTTATTTATGATATTCCGAAATTTGGAAGGATCATTTTCTAAACTAAAAGGTGCTATACTCCTTCCATAATGTCAAAATAGTACAAGAATTCAATTTTACATCTATATTCTTCAGCTATTTAAATGTATACAAACCTTGACTTTCATGTCAAAATTTGAAAATACTGGAGCATTGTCCAATCTTAATCCATATGATCTTCCAATTGAGCACAATATCATTATTCTTACTGTCAAATTGGGTATAGTATTCATTGTTTAAACCTCTTCACACCTCTCCTGTTTTTCCTGCATCAGGAAGTATGTCAATTACCATATGGAGTAGAAAATAATTTATCATATGACATCTTTTATGAATGTGCATTAAATGTTTGATTTTATATGTCAACAGTTACTTGTATTTTAGAGAATTGGTATTAATGATGCATAAAGAGAATTTGTGTTAATGGTTCAATTGCTTTACTTATGTGCTTACATGTCCACCATGTTTCTAACATGTTTTTCCTCTTTGGTTACTAGTTACTTGATGCTCCACAGATTTATGAGAAAGATGTAAGTGCTCTCAGCTATTTTAAGGAAACTCCTGATGACCAGTGGGTCAGGGAAATTGATTTTACTCCATCATGCTCTATCGGGCAATCTTCTGCATTATGTTTGGAGCTTCCACATGGCAGTCAACTACCAAATTTTTGTGAAAATTTTGCTCGTTATAAAGAAAATGACAGAAAATTCATTTTGGAGAGTGGCGCAAGTTTTTCTGGCAATTTGCATCTAGTTCCCATCGTAGGTCCACCTCAAGGATCTAACTTGCCGTTTAAAATATTGTTTAAGATTAATACTTTGGTTCAGAATGGTTGTTTATCAGGGCCTACTCTTGATACCAATTTTTTCCGGTGGGTTGATCCACAGAGAATAAATATTTCTTTTATAGAGCATGCCCTAGAAAAACTGTATTATTTGGAAGAGTGCTGTTATGAGCCTGTTAGGTGGCTCCATGAGCAGTACAGAACCTACATATCAAAGCAAGTTGCTGGATCTCCTGCTATTTCCTTGGATACTGGATTGGTGTATGTCCGGAGGGTTCAGATTACCCCATGTAAAGTATACTTTTGTGGCCCAGAGGTTAATGTCTCCAATCGGGTTTTACGCAATTATCCTGAAGATATTGATAACTTTCTCCGTGTTTCTTTTCTAGATGAGAACTCGGAGAAAATTCATTCAACAGTTATATCTCCTCGTATGTCAAATGAAGGAAGGCGAACTGGAGTATACAGAAGGATACTATCAATTCTTCAAAATGGCATAGTTATTGGTGATAAGAAGTTCGATTTTCTTGCCGTTTCTTCAAGTCAGTTGCGGGATAATTCTGCCTGGATGTTTGCTTCAAGACCTGGGCTTACTGCTGCGGACATCAGAAGCCGGATGGGTGACTTTTCTCAGATAAGAAATGTAGCAAAATATGCTGCCAGACTGGGTCAGTCTTTCAGCTCGTCCAAGGAAACATTGAAAGTTGCTAAGCATGAAATTGAAATTATTCCTGACATTGAAACCCATAGGGATGGAACAACATATGTCTTCTCTGATGGAATTGGGAAAATATCCGCTGAATTGGCTCACAGAGTGGCTATAAAATGTGGTTGTAAAAATTCTACTCCATCAGCATTCCAGATTCGATATGGTGGGTACAAGGGTGTTGTTGCTGTTGATCCAACATCATCTAGGAAATTATCATTGAGAAAGAGCATGTTCAAGTACGAATCAGAAAACACAAACCTAGATGTTTTATCATGGAGCAAATATCGGCCTTGTTTTCTCAATCGTCAATTGATCACCCTTCTATCTACTCTCGGAGTTAAGGATCATGTTTTTGAAAAGAAGCAAAGAGAAGCCGTTGATCAACTGGACACCATCTTAAAAGATCCACTAAGGGCACAGGAGGCACTGGAGTTGATGTCTCCAGGAGAGAACACTAATATTCTCAAAGAAATGCTCATGTGTGGTTATAAGCCAGATGCTGAACCATTTCTTTCAATGATGCTGCAAACTTTCCGGGCAGCAAAGTTGCTGGAACTGCGCACTAAAACAAGAATATTTGTTCCAAATGGAAGGTCTATGATGGGATGTCTAGATGAAACTAGAACCTTGGAATATGGTGAAGTGTTTGTACAGATTTCTGGCACTGGAGGAAGGCAATCCTTTGGTGATTCCCTCATGTTCTATGGAAGTGGATCACACCATGACAATTTTATTCTTGAGGGAAAGGTAGTTGTTGCTAAAAATCCTTGTCTACACCCTGGTGATGTTCGAATCCTGTCGGCTGTTGATGTGCCTGCTTTGCATCATATGGTGGATTGCGTCGTTTTTCCACAAAAAGGAATGAGGTAAAGATGCTATAATATCTCCAAATTGATATTTTGAGGCAATAAATCCTAGATTTATTTGGTTATAAGCTGTTTGTTTTAGTGTCCACCTTTTAGTTGCAAACAATCAATCTGAGATTATGTGACTTAAAACATGTCTGTCATATATACACCATATACTATGCTCAAATATGCATGCACACAAATATGTACACACATTCTTCTTCAGTTTCAAACTTTTGAAAATGTTGGAGCACTCCATGTGTACATATATACATGCATAAATGAATACACAAGTGTCCGGCATGCTCAGGCACATACTGGCTTTTAGTTTATTTGTGGACACATACTGGCTTTATATGTACATGTTAGTTTATTTCTGACTAGTAAAATTAATTATGTTTCTTTTGATTTTTTTATTATTAAAAGTTCTAGTTATGCTTGTAGAATTACCGTGTAAAGTTTTTTTTTCCTCTTTTTTTTGCAAATAAAGTGCTTCTTTGTCTCAGTCAATCTTCTACCATTGATTATAGCTATTTGTACTTTTCTTTATGCCAAGCTGTTTACTGACAATTGCTGAATTATGATATTAGACCCCACCCGGATGAATGTTCGGGGAGTGATTTGGATGGAGATATCTACTTTGTTTGTTGGGATCATGATCTAATTCCACCTCGACAAATCAATCCCATGGATTATACCCCAGCGCCAACTAAGGTCTTGGATCATGATGTCATGATTGAGGTACTTACTCTTTCAGTTGTGTTCAAGCAATTTGGAATAGATTTCCTTTTTATTTATTGACCGCCCCTGTGCATGTTTCTCTCTGTCCTGGCCATAGTTTGTTAATTGATTTTCCTTTCTGTAACAACATTGTGAAGTCACCAATGTTTACATTGTTAAATTTTTTTCTTTCGTTCTCTTTTGTTCATTGGCCATATAGAAATGCAATTTGGCAGGATTATGGTCTCATATTTAAACATCCATTATATATCAGGACTTTGTGAAGCTTGATGCTCACTCAAAGCTCCTTTGTCATTTCCATCCTTTTTCTTTTCTTTTTTTTTTCCTGGTTTTTGCTTAAAATAATGTAGTTGTATTTATGGAGCAGGAAGTTGAGGAGTATTTCACCAACTACATAGGGAATGACAAGTTAGGAATCATTGCAAATGCCCACACCGTCTTCGCAGATAAGGAGTACGACAAAGCATTGTGTCCTCCTTGCAAAGAGCTTGCAAAGTTGTTTTCAATTGCTCTAGAGTTCCCCAAAACTGGTGTGCCTGCTGAAATACCATTTCATCTACATGTGAAGGAATATCCAGATTTCATGGAAAAGGCCAACAAACCAACCTATGAATCACAATCTGTGATTGGAAAGCTTTTTCGAGAAGTGAAAGACGTTGCACCACACAACTATGATGTAAGATCCTTCACCAGGGATGTGGCAATGCAGTCTTATGACGCTGACATGGAAGTGGATGGTTTTGAAGACTATGTCAGAGATGCTTTCTACTACAAAAGTCAATATGATTTTAAGTTGGGGAGCCTGATGGATTGCTGTGGCATTAGAACAGAGAGTGAAATACTCAGTGGGAGTATCATGAAAATGTCAAAATCTTTTGATAAGAGGAAGGATGCAGAAGCCATTGCTTTGGCTGTAAGATCCTTGAGAAAGGAAGCTAGGACATGGTTCAACAAGATGGGAAGTGGGACATATGCTGGAGCTGATGATGTATACGCAATAGCATCTGCATGGTACCATGTTACTTATCATCCTTATTATTGGGGTTGCTACAATGAGGGAATGTATCATGACCATTTCCTCAGTTTTCCATGGTGTGTTTATGACAAACTGATTCAGATCAAGAGGGATAAAATGAGTATTAGGTCTCTACATCTGTCATTGCTGGGATGAAGACTCAGTCATGGGTTGCGTTTGGGTTGAGGAATTTGCCATCTTATGTGTTCCTTATATCTTCTCCCTCCATCATGTACCCTCCCCCTTCCAACTCTGGAGCATGATATTTAGTTCTTTCTTTCTAGTGAAGTATCTCTATAAGTTCATAGGAACGTCCAGACATGACTCTTAGTACTTTACTGTTTAGTGTTTGTGTATGCACTGAATATAAATGCTTTATTCTGATATTTGGGACTAGAATATTGATTCCTGCTGCTAAATTTATCTTAAGATTTTCCTTTTTGGTTGCCTTTTCTCTGTGGCTCTAGCAGTCTGTCATTGTGTCTGGAGACCTACACATTGCATACATGAATGAAATTAGTTCTCTGATTTACCCTGAAACTTCCCTGAGCTTGGGGACAAATGCGGACTTGCAATAAAGGTCTAAACGTCGAACATCATTTTCTAAGAAGGTTTTCACACGGTGACATCTCATACCAATCCTGGGGTCCTATCATCAGAGAATCCAAAATAAAAGGTAAATTTCCCTCTTGTATGCATAATCCTAAGAAAGATTTTCATGGTTATACATTTTTATTGTTAATCACTGGAATTGTGAGAGTAGGATCACCTTCAAACCGCATCATTTGTGCCTCGGAACAACAAGAAGTTGAGTTAGTTCCTTAGTGCTCAATTCTAGCCCGGCAAAGCTTCTGCAGTTTTGTTAAGAAACTTTTCGACAATAAATTGATAATATCACTTCCAAAGTTACAATCATATCATCCCCTTGGGTGAATCAGAACAGAGTTAGTTGACTTGTTCTGGAGGAGTCCGCTTGAGCTTCACTTACTAATCCTTGTACAAAAATTAAGCATTTTGAGAATCTGTAGTTTTCTTAGAAAATTGGATAAAGTGAGAAAATTCCAGAATTATAAGATAAAGTGCAAATCCAAACAATAGAGTGCACTTCATTTCGTCTTTCGTAGAGTTTTTGAAGGTCGAAATCCATTCGATATCTTAATTGTGTTGTCCAATGGTCCAGTTTATCTGCAAAATTCCTCCCATCACAGTCTCCTCCGAATGAAACAAAATGAGCAGTTGCAACCTCTACTAAAAAAAATCTCATGGGTCTCAAGCTCTCTGGTAAAATTTCTTCTTGCAATTGTAGGCAACCAGAAGGCTTTGACATTTTTGCTCCTTTTTGGTTGCTTTTATATTCATGCTCTTCTCTAATAGTTGGTATGAGGCTATATCCTGGAAGTTGTGTTCTTGGATTTCATGACTATGTAAAAGCCATTTCCAAAATCCCGAGGACAACTTATCATCTGTTTCTACAACAACCAGTTTTCTTCTGATTATGCACAACCAAATCTGGTCACTTTCACCACAATATACATTGATGTCCCGAAACTAGTCTCAGAGAAGGGACCAAGAAACTAGTAGGAAGAGTAGTTTATGATCATCTTTAAATAGCATCATTTACGCCTTAGAACAAAAAACAATTGAGTTCCTTCTTTGTGGCTGGATTCCAGCTTGTGGGAGAAGTCCACAGTTTTCTTGTAAAGCCTATCAAACACCTCATCAATAATCCCACTTCCCAGTCTGAAAAACAACATAAAACTACCACAACGACAAAAATTCAACAATTATGGAGGACATTGTTAGGAATTCTGCATAATATAAACAAGATTTTAGCATAACCGTCTGTGTACTTCCATTAGTGGAATAAAAAAAAAAGGAGATTGTTAGCCTGAGGCTCTCTTAATTGTGTTTTGATAATAACAAATTATGGTTAGTGTTGAGGCTTCGCGTCCCTGGTGATCCATGTGGTTGCCAAATGGATGGACGCACGATCTCAACCAATATAAGTTCCTGGTTCAGTCGTTCCTGTAAAAGGCGTCCGGACAGGGTGTCTGGACGCACCCTCCGATGGTTTTGTCAGCCATGGTCCAGAGAGATAAATCAGTTGGCCTTTTACTAGGTATAGCAAAACTTACCTTCCTCTTTGTGCGAAGGTCCATATATATCGTATCAGAAGCTCTGTCTCCCTCTTTAATGATAGGGAGATATTTTGGCTTGTCATGATGCCTCTAGGTGGTGACAGGGCCATCATCACTCGTAGGGCGGCTGACAGAGATCGTGGGAGGCGCCGCAGCTGTCAAAGATCGTAGGAAGTGACTTGCCATCATTCCTGTCCTTTCACTCTACAGGTGGCGGAACGTAGGTCGTGATAGGCTGTCGGAATGACGTAGTAAGACTTGCTTACTTTAGTCAACGATCCGGATAGGATATGTTGGTCGTCCGGATGTGATGTTTGTGAGTGTCGTGTGCTTCTCCCTGAGGAAGTCCGGATAGGAGAAGCGCGTCACGTGTCTCTATTGGGGGAAATCCGGATGAAGCTGATCCGGATAGAAATGCGTGCCACGTGTCATCAGGGGGAGGGGTTCCTACAGTGCCCCCTTTTTAACTTGCCCATTTTGCCCTGGCAAAATGGGCGGGTTAAAAAATGATTGTTTTTCTGAAACTGAAGTTGACTTTTTGCTTCATTGGGCCACGTGGCGAGCGGGGGCGAAGAGGTAGAAAAGCATTTATGATGAGCCGCCGACTCTGGGTATTCCCAGGCAGCGTGTCGTTTCAATGATGGCGCAGCTGAACGGTTAGAATACCGAGAGGCTTGTCCTGCTATAAATAGCAGACTGTTCATTCCTTTTGCATTTTTTTCTTCTGCGTTTTTTCCTGTTAGTGCTTTATCTTCAGCCTTTTGCGTACCTTCGTCTATGTGTGAGGTTCTAGGGTTTTCTGCCGGCAATATTCGTGTTGTGACGGTGACTGCGCTGTGGTTCTCATCCCCATTTTCCCAGTTTACATTCGGTACGTTTTCTATTTCTGTCTTCTCCTCGTTGGCATTTGGTTTTGTTGGTTGTTTCTGGCTTTGCTGGGCAAGTTGTTTGCGACTGGGTATCGATATTGGTTTCTAGGGTTTTTGGGGTGTGTTTAGGGTTCCTGTTGCCACCTTGTACTTTTTGTGGGTTGTCGATCTTTCTTTGTGGTAGAGTTAAGCTTGTGGGGTTGGTTTGCTGTGTTTTGACTGTTGGTACTTCTTTCATGCAGATTCCACTCTAGTCCCAGCCTAAAAAATGTCTGCGAACAAGGAAGCTGCCTCATCCAGTTCGTCCGGCGATGCTCAAGCTGAGAAAGCCATGGATAAGTTGAATGTGAGGGAGTTCCGCGAACGCTTCTGCATCCCAAATGGCGTGCTCGTGGAACTTATAGACGGAGAGGTCATGACGACTGAGAAATCTGAGGACAATGCCATCTTTTTTATAAAGAAGCAATTCAACGCTGGGCTCCAGTTCCGCCTCCCGTCGCTGTTCAAGGAATTCCTTCACTTCACTCAGATTCCTCCAGCTTACATCCACCCCAATATGGTCCGGGTGCTGATGGGATGCAGCATTCCAAGCATGCTGTTCAACCTAGACCTCTCGTTGCTGGAGGTTCTTTTCGTCTACTCCCTGAAGAAGGGTAAAAATGACATTTTTAGCATGGTTGCCCACCTGCCCTCTCTTCAACTGGTGACTGAGCTGCCGGATTCGACGAAGGGAGGAGCCAAGGAACATGTGTTGGTCCGGGGTGCCTGGGCGGGGCTACTGGAGCACCCGGAGATGCCATTTTCCCCAAACCGTTCGTTAGTGCTTCCGGGTAAGTCAGCTTGCGGGGTTTGTCCGACATTTGTCTTGTTGTTCTTCTTGCTGGGGTTATCAGATGGCTTAATATCTTTGGTTGCTGATAATGCAGGTCTGGACAAGAGGGGTTGCGTAGTCGAGTGGGTAGAAAAAGCGTCGTTCGCTCGACTGAACAAGTTATTTGAGATTACTGCCGCTGAGAGGCATCATGAGACGCTGCTCACTACGCGAAACTTGCTGGCCGTTGTCCGAGAGCCCCAAGCGTACATCATCAATATTCTCCCCAGGAAGCTGCCAAAGAAGGTAGTGCCTGGGGAGCATTACGTTCTGAAAGACCTCCCTTTCTACAAGGAGGTGCAAAAGGTAAACGCTCAGAAACGCCAAGCACTCCTTGACGATCGGGAGGGGAGGAGGAAAGAGGGAACTTTGCGGAAGGCTCCCGGTAAAAAACGCTCCGCACCCTCTCTTCCTGCTGGCGCCCCAGCGAAAAAGAAGAACAAGAAGAAGTTGGTTCTTAATAAGGGGAAAGAAATAAAACTTCCAACTCCCCCAAAGGAAGTGGTAATGCCGCATCCAACTTTTGTGAAGGAAATAACAATAAGAGAACCAGAGGTCCCCTCCTTGCCCTCTGTATCAAGCGGCTCCGGACGCCTCGCGGGTCTGAATCATTCGGGGCCTTCAGTGCCAGTGGCTGGACGGCTGGCTCTTCTGGCTAAGGAAACGACTTCAGTAAATCAGCCCGGCTCTCCTCATCCGGACGTGGATGCAGCCGGGGCCTTTTGCGTTGAAGCATTGCCTCATTCGGCACCCCCAATGGAAGAAACAGGGGCAGAAAGTCAGGGTTTGCCTCCTTACGAGCTAAGCCCCCTTGCCTTTGCATCGGCGAAGGGGCCAGCTACAAGGAGGTCTCGTCCGGCACGCGACTTGAAGTTTGGCCTCATCGGGCGGCTTCAGGATCGATTCTTGGAAACCATCGAAGTCAACTGCTCGTCCGTCCAGGATGATCATCCGGAGGGGAGGGAGACGGAGATGGCAGCAGAGAACCCAACCGCCCCGGTGGTGGTCTCGGATGGGGGTTCACCCGGAAAGACCCATCCGGCCGAGAATAATGGGGCCCCGGACCCGGGGGAGGAGTCACTCCCTAATGCCTCGTCAGGGGGGAGTCTCGTTGATGATGCAGCTTGCATCTCCGCTAGTCCTTTCAACTATGCGGAGTTGGGAAAGATACTGAAACGGATTCCATCCGGCTCAAACGTTGCTGTGCCCTCAGCAAAAATGTTCGAAGCGGCGGAAACGGTATAGTTTACTTCTTGATTTTTCTTCCCATATTGATGTGTTTGTCACATGGGTTGTAATTTTGACACTTCTTGTTTGTGGGTTTTTCTGCAGCTGGTGAGTGGTATTCGCGACATGGCTCAACAACGTGATCTTTTTTCTGACCTGCTGCGGACCGCTGACTATATGAAGGCCTTCGTCTCTCAGCGCATAAACAGTGAAGAGGAACTGCGCTTGAGATTGGAGCAGGCTGAGGCTAGTTTATCCGCTGCTCGAGATGACAACGAGGCCCTCCGGGTGGAGTTGGCTGAGGCAAAGAGCCGGGAGGAATCTACGGACGCCCGCCTGCTTGAGGTGGAGGACGAGATGGCCCTTCTGAGGGGGGAGGTGAGGCAACTCCGGACGGAGGTATCTATTGAGAAAAAGCAGAGAGAGGATTGCAGCTGCGTTTATCAGCGCAAAAAGAGGAGCTGGAGGCTGAGTTTGCTGCGGAAAGGGAGGAACTTAAAGCGGACTACCAGAAGCAGGTAGACGAAATGTACTTCTTCGGCTACCGTTGCTGTATGAAGAAACACGGTATTAAGCGGGACGTTCCTTCAATTCCCCCGGGTGAGGAGGAGAAGCTACGCGGCAAGCCCTCCCAATGAGAGCTTTTCTTTTTGTAATTTTTTACTGCTATCTTCTCTCTGTATCTTGTAGTCCGGAGAACTCTTTGTATACAACTTCACAAATATTAATAAAACATACTTATTCATATTTGTGCTTGTCTTTTTCTTTCACTGGTAATACTGTTTTAAATTAGACACATTCCATGGTCTGAGTAATGGAGTTCCGTCTAGCTTTTGTAGATGATAAGCTCCACTTTCACTTGACTTAGATACTATATAGGGTCCTTCCCAGTTGGCTTGAAATTTTTCCGCTCCTATTTCAGCAGTATTTTCGAAAACTTTTCTAAGGACCAGCTTACCATTTTTGAAGCTTCTGGGCCTTACTTTGCGATTGTAGTGAGCGGATGCCCTTTGTTGATAGTCTGCCATCTGGATGGATGCAGTTTCTCTTACTTCGTCTGCCCAGTCCAAATTTCTTCCTAACTCCTCATTTGCATCATCCTGCGTTCCTGCCTCGGTCCGGATAGTGGGTAAGCCTATTTCAGTAGGAATGATTGCATCCATACCGTATGCGAGGGCGAAGGGAGTGTTTCCTGTTGGACGTCCGGGTGTGGTTCGATAAGCCCATAGGAGGCCGGGTAGCTCCTCCACCTACTTTCCTTTTGCTTGCTCGAGCCTTTTCTTTAAGGCAGTGATTAACGTCTTGTTTGTGGCCTCTGCTTGCCCATTACTTTGAGGATAACGCGGTGTGGAGTATGAATTCCGGATGTTCAGTTCCGAACAGAAATTCCGGAAAGCGATGCTATCAAACTGTGGACCATTGTCGGCTATAATGGTTTGGGGGATTCCAAAGCGGCAGATGATGTTTTTCCATACGAAGTTGGTGACATCTTTGTTTTTGATGCTAGCGTATGCTTCAGCTTCCACCCATTTACTGAAGTAATCCGTGGCGACGAGTAGGAATTTCTTTTGGGTGGGTACGGCTGGTAGGGGTCCTACTATGCCCATACCCCACTGCGCGAAGGGCCAGGGGCCTGAAATTGGTTTCAGCGTCTCCGACGACATATGTGGTATGGGGGCATGTCTTTGACATTTGTCACATTTTTTGATGTAGGCTGCCACATCCTGCTTCATCGTGGGCCAATAATATCCTTGCGAATGGGCCCTGTGCACTAGAGATCGTCCTCCAGAATGATTTCCACACACTCCCTCGTGCAATTCAGCTAATACATACAGGGCCTCAGAATGGTTTAGGCACCGGAGATAGGGACCTGTGAAGGATCGCTTGTACAAGTGCCCCCCAATCAAGGTGAAACGGGCGGCTTGCACCCGGATCTTGTGTGCCTTCTTGGGATCCTCGGGCAGAGTACCTGTCCGGAGGTACCCTATAATGCCATTCGTCCACTCTTGGACGTTTGCTTGGCTTGCCTCAATGGTATTGCAAATGGGAGCTTCCGCAATGGAAGGGTTGGCTTGCACGTGTATAGGCAATAATATGGCTTCTTTGATGGGAAGGGAAGCAGCCACGCCTGCTAATGCGTCGGCGCGTCCATTTTCGGCCTGTTTAATCTTTTCGACCGTCCATTCGGAGAACTGTTGTAAGGTGTTTCTTACCTTAGCCAGGTATCGCGCCATGCGTTCATCCTTAGTTTCGTATTCCTTCTGGACGTGCCTAACCACAAGTTGAGAATTGCTATAGACCCGGATCTTGGAGACGGATAGAGCCAGGGCGAGGTCCAATCTGGATAGGATGGCTTCATATTCTGCTTCATTGTTAGAGGCGGGGAACCCCAACCGGATGGCTTGCTCCAGATGTTCTCCTGTTGGTGATTACAGCAGGAGCCGTACTCCGGATTCTGATGATCGTGAGGCTCCATCGACCCGCAAAGTCCACCACTCTTTTTCACCTGGTTCCTTACGCTGGATAGGCCTTCGGGAGTATTCCAGCACGAAGTCAGTCACAACTTGGCCTTTCATGGAGAGCCTAGGTTGGAACTCAATTCCATATTCGCTTAACTCTATGGCCCATTGAAGCATTCTTCCGGTTAGGTCCGGCTTGTGCAGAATGTTGCGAAGGGGCTGGTCAGTTATCACAACCACCGGGTGGGCTTGGAAGTAGGGGCTGAGCTTCTGGGCGGCACTTCGAAGAGCTAAGGCTATTAGCTCCATCTTTGAATACCTGGTTTCTACGTCCGCCAATGCTCTGCTGACGTAGTAGATAGGTTTCTGCTCCTTAGGTGAGGGGCAACGGAATAGAACAGTGCTAATCGCCCACTCCGATACAGCCAGATACATATACAGTTTTTCTTCAGGGAGGGGACTGTTGAGGATGGGCCGCATGAGGCAATATTTAATTTTTTCAAAAGCGCTTTGACAGCTGTCCGTCCATCCGTTTGCCCCAGCTTTTCGTATTGCCAAGAAGAAGGGTCGTAGTTCATCAGTGAAGCGGGCTATAAAACGTCCTAGTGCGACGAGTTTGCCTGTGAGGCGCTGTAATTCCTTTATGCTCCTGGGGGGTGGTGTTTCCATGACTGCCTTGACTTGATCCGGGCTAACCTCTATCCCTCTTTGGCTGACCATAAAACCCAGGAATTTGCCAGCACTTACGCCAAAGGCGCATTTGGAAGGATTCAGCTTCATGTCATACTTCCTTAAGAGTTGGAAGACTTCTTGCAAATGGAGTACATGCTCCTCTCGAGTTTTGCTTTTAACCACAATATCGTCAATATATACCTCTACTGTGCGGCCGATCAGAGGTTTGAAGATCTTCGTCATCAGTCTCTGATACGTGGCGCCAGCGTTTTTGAGTCCGAATGGCATGACTTTGTAGCAATAAAGACCGTGTGGCGTTATGAAGGCTGTTTTTTCTTCGTCAGTCGGGGACATGGGGATTTGGTGGTATCCGAAGAAGGCGTCCAAGAATGAGAGCATCCCTTGCCCAGTAGTGGAATCCACAATTTGATCTATCCGCGGCAAAGGAAAACTGTCTTTTGGACATGCATTATTGAGGTTGGTGTAATCGACGCATACTCGCCATTTGCCTTCTTTTTTTGGTACCACCACTACATTTGCCAACCAGTCCGGGTAATCTACTTCTCTGATGAATCCAGCTTCTAGTAATTTGTCAATTTCGTTCCAGATAATTTTTTGCCTATCCGGGTGAAAACGCCTAACCTTCTGCTGGATGGGTCTGGCTGCTGGCAAGACGTTAAGCCTATGAGAAGTAATGGAGGGATGAATTCCCTTCATATCAGAATGTGCCCATGCAAAGATGTCATGGTTTTGCCTGAGGGCGTTCTGCATGTTCCGGATCTCTTCTGGTGTCAGAAGGGAACTGATATTCGTAAGGTGAGTACCTTCTTCCGAAATTTGAATCGTCTGCAAGGGATCCGTTACCGGGGGATCTTTGTCCGCAGGACTCAGTGATTGCTATTGGTCCCGCGCGTTGGAGGATTCAGGGAGGGGTTCGTCCTCCTGACTGGTTCCTGCCTCTCGTGCTATCTGGTAGCATTGGTGAGCGGCTAACTGGCTGCCATATAGGTCTATTTGCCCATTTTTGGTAAGGAAGCTTACCATTTGATGATATGTAGAGAGGATGACTTTCATGTAGTGCAGCCATGCGCGCCCCAAGATGACATTGAAGGGTGATAAATCTTGTACCACCGAAAATTGTACGTTGAGAGTGACTGGGCCAGCTTGGACCGGCAGTACAATATCTCCCAAGGAAGTAGTTGATGACTCGTTGAATCCGGACAAGATTCGCCCAGGATTTTCTAGGCCTGTGAGACTGTGCCCCATGTGGTTAACGACCGATGCTTGTACAAGATCGGCCGAGCTGCCGGAACCAGGATGCGTCTCACATCGAAGTCTCCTATCTCTAGGGACAGGATGAGGGCGTCGCGGTGCGGCTGCAATATCCGGGTGGGGTCTGCTGGTGGGAAAATGATTGTCCCATCTATGGGGTAAGGGCCCTCCCCCCCCCGGTTATCCCAGGCCGGATGGAGTTGACACGCTCACGCACCGATGCTGCCCGCAACAACTTTTGTCTCTTTCGTTTGGAGTTGTACTCCTCGTCAGATGGGCCTCCGTTAATATAGTTTATAACGACTTTGGGGACGGCTGGGGCCCTGGGGGCTCTAGAGTTGTGATTTCAAGAAGCGTCTCTGCCTCCGGCATCTGAGCGGAGGTATTGCTTTAAATGTCCCGCCTTTATGAGCCTTTCGACCAAATACTGGAGGCACCTGCATGTCTCCGTTGTGTGACCATGCTCTTTATGGAAGGCACATCTTTTACTATGATCTCTTTTGGATGGGTCTGTTCCGAGGGGTCTAGGCCACCTGAAGTCGGACATGTCTTGGATCATAAGGAGAAGCTTCTCGTAGGATATGGAAAGGGGTATGAGGGGCGGCCTTTCCGGGCGACTTGGCCCTTCCTGCCTTCGATCGAACGGCCTTGGCCGATCCGGAAGTTTGGCACTACTTCCTACGCCACTTCTGGATGTCTGCCCAGCAACCAAGACTTGCTGGGTGGCTGCTCGCACGTCATCCTCGAGCATTGAGTATTTGTTCGCACGCCGGAACAAATCGTCCATCGTCGCAGGAGGCTTTTTAGAGAGTGATTCAAAAAATGGGGTGCCTAGACAGATGCTCCGTTTGAAGATCTGCAGGACAGCATCCATGCTGTAAGCCTCTACCTGTAGTATGGCTTGACCAAATCGCTTCACGAACTCCCTTAAGGATTCGTTATCCTGCATTTTTATGTTTTGTAGAGTGCTGATGTTTTGCTTATGCTGAGCGGAGCATAAGTATTGTCCCACGAAGGCCTCTGATAGGTCTCTGAAATTACCAACAGAGTTGGAAGGTAGGCGATGAAACCATGAGAAGGCCTGCCCTTGTAGGCTGGTGGGAAATACTTTGCATAGCAGCGCGTCGTTGCCTATATCGAGAGTCATGAGCTGTCGATAATGCATGATATGGTCGAAGGGGTCGCTGGACCCATCGTATGTGGAGAATTTAGGTACGAGGAATCCCCTTGGGGGCTCGTAATGAATGATATGAGAGCAGAAAGGTGTGGAGAGCATGTCGTCCAACCTTTTGCTGATGGAGCCAATGGGTGGCTCATTTGGGAGGTTTCTCCCAGATTGTTGTACCGCTAGGTGCGGTTGAACGTTCTGCACCATAGGGGCGACCATGGGGTCACGATGTGGGAGAACGTTTTGCACCATAGGGGTGACCATAGGGTCAGGATGCGCTTCCCAGGTTGTGGCTGCTGGTGGCCTTGGCCTCCTAGGCTCCTGTGGGCCTAGTCTTGTGCGCATTGAGTTTGACAACTGGGGCCTTTTGTCGCGTTGTCTTTTTGTTGAAAAATGAGTAGAGTCTGAACTTTCCTCATGGAGAGCTCGGTTCATGGGAGTGGGTGGCTCATGTGGCCTAACGTTGTATGTTTCTGGGATGGCTCCTGCTGTCCCAAGGTATATTGACTCTGGCTCTGGCTTTGAGTTTGCTACCTGGCCTCTTGAACGCTGACGACGGGGAGGCCCCGTCGACGAAGCCTGGATGCGTAGTACCGCGTTTTCTTCTCTTAACCTTTCGGTCTCCTGGAGGAGAGCTTGTAGTTATCGTTCGCTTGCCAACTGTCTTCTTTCGATGGCTTGGCGCCATTCAGAATTATTTTCCTCTCCTCTACTAGATGAACGGCTTCGGGAAGGTGTGACCATCTTTGCCGGTGACTGAATCAACGAATTTCCCACAGACGGCGCCAATGTTGAGGCCTCACGTCCCTGGTGATCCACGTGGTTGCCAAATGGATGGACGCACGATCTCAACCAATATAAGTTCCTGGTTCAGTCGTTCCTGCAAACGGCGTCCGGACAGGGTGTCCGGACGCACCCTCCGATGGTTTTGTCAGCCATGGTTCAGAGAGATAAATCAGTTGGCCTTTTACTAGGTATAGCAAAACTTACCTTCCTCTTTGTACGAAGGTCTATATATATCGTATCAGAAGCTCTGTCTCCCTCTTTAATGATAGGGAGATATTTTGGCTTGTCATGATGCCTCTAGGTGGTGACAGGGCCATCATCACTCGTAGGGCGGCTGACAGAGATCGTGGGAGGCGCCGCAGCTGTCAGAGATCGTAGGAAGTGACTTGCCATCATTCCTGTCCTTTCACTCTGCAGGTGGCGGAACGTGGGTCGTGACAGGCTGTCGGAATGACGTAGTAAGACTTGCTTACTTTAGTCAACGATCCGGACAAACATATCCGGATAGGATATGTCGGTCGTCCGGATGTGACATGACGATCGTCCGGATGTGATGTTTGTGAGTGTCGTGTGCTTCTTCCTGAGGAAGTCCGGATAGGAGAAGCGCGCCACGTGTCTCTATTGGGGGAAATCCGGATGAAGCTGATCCGGATAGAAATGCGTGCCACGTGTCATCAGGGGGAGGGGTCCCTACGGTTAGTATACTAATAATTTTAAAATTAGGTTAAGCTTTAAGTATTAATTGAAAAATTCAAGTGAGTAATCAAGTCAATCATCAAAGATCCAAGAAATGCAAGATCAAGAGAGCATGAAGACCATTCAAGCATAGCAAATCAATGTAAGGTGATCACTTGGGTGCACTTAGGAATTTTAACTCATTCATGTATCATTTTCATACTTGTTTTAAGCTTTAAAAGATTATATTTTTATATGCTCGAGTGTTAATCCAAAACCTTAGGCAAAAATCTTTGAAATTTGTTTTATAAAAGTGCCTAAAGATATTGCCTAAGTGTCAGAAAGAATTAAAATGGAAAAAGATAGGTTTTTGAGCTAAATTTATCTAATTGATTGAGGGTGGAGTTGAACCCATTGACTTATTACCCTTTCTCGTTCGAGAACTAGTTGATGATGGGTGCAAAAATTTTCTCTCTTTCAGAAGGGTTGCTCTCTTGGTAGAAGGGAATCCTTTCCTAGTCAAGGGGTACCTTTTCTTGGTTGAGGTCCGATCGAACCCTTAATAGTCACCTGCCAAACATTAAATGTCCAACGACTAGTTAATCGGTCGGTCGGAACTCAATTGAGAAAGACCTATTGGTGTATTTTTTGGTGTTCAAGGTTAGAAACTTATAAATAAAGGGCTCCCATTCAATTATTGATAAGAGAACACTTGCATTAAACTTTTTATCTACTTGTTTTCCACATTCAAAGCCCACATTATTTCTTTGGTGCATTAAATCTTCATTTGCAAATCATTTTTAGTGCACCTTGTTTTCATCCTAGTTCCCTTGTACTTGCAAATTAATTGTGCTAGGATTAAGTGACTCCAAAATCTCTTGATTAAAGTAAGGTTACATGTTTAAGCTTCAAGTTGAAAATAAACTTGAAGGGTTGCTTGTAGTGTCCATTGGAGCCGTGAATCCAATTGTAAGAGCTTAAAAGCTTGCTCGAAACTTTATACTAGTGGAACCCTTATTCGGAAGGAGCTTGAGGGGGATAGATGTAGGTGGAAATTACCGAACCACAATAAAACAAGTTTGCAATCTCTTTCACTCTTATCTCTTTACTTTTATTGTTCACCCCCCTCCCCACTTCCCCACTTCCCCTTCCTCTTTGATGTTTTTCTCAAACTATTAGCCTTTAATTCACAATATTTATTATAAAAAATGGGTAATAGATGTGGAATTGTAATTTTAAAAAGCAAATGAGGTAAAAGAAATTTAAGATTAAGAATAAGTTAATTATTTTAACTTTATAGTTAAAGTTAAAAATATCTTTAAATTATAATATTAAATTATTTTATCAAATATATTTAATTTATTTAATCACTTAAATTAAGTTATCAAGTCATATTAAGTGATTAAGTTGACTTATCAAACACCCTCTAACTACTTTTGGTAGAACTTAAAACTTATTATTTAACGACTTAAATTGACTTCAAGTTAAATTATTTCTAAGTTATTAACTAAAAACTTATTATTTATTTATTTTTAAAGTATTAATGTTCTTTTGTAAAATTAATTTAAAATTTATTATAAATCAACAAATTGACACATTACCTTTGTTAATTTTAACTAATATTTATCATCATTCATTTTAACTCATATCTATTTTCATTAATTTTAAATAATAAATTTAGTTATAAAATATCCATATTTCGAGTATTGTAAATACATAAAATAACAATAAAATATTTGCCATAAAAAATAAATTATAGATGTAAAATCATAATTCTAAAATATATTCACATTAATGTGGACAAATAAGGTAAAAAAGATTTGAGATTAAGAATAAAATTAGCTATTTTGACTTTAATACTTAAAGTTAAAAATAATTTTAAGTTTTAACATTAAGTTATGTTATTAAATATGTTAAATCTATTTAATGACTTTAATTAAGTTATTAAGTTATATTAAATCATTAAGTTGATTTATTAAAAACCTTCTCTAAATTTGTAACATATATGTTTTATTAAATCATTGTGCAATAGTGATTGTTTGTTTTTACTTAATTTTAAATGGAACTTAAAATTAAATAATACTTAACAGTGTTAAGTATTAAATTATTTATTTTTTAATATTTTAGTTCTATTAAGTATTATAAATTATAGAAAAACCAATAATTTACTTTTAACATTTAGGAAAAGTTAAATATTTAGTCTTTTTTTATTCAATTAAAAAATTTTCAAAATAAGTAATACGTTAACAAAAAAAATAAAAAAATAAAATATTTAAAATCTGAAAACAAATTATTTAAAAATAAAAAATAAAAAACAAAAAAAGGAACAACATAATTAGCAATTTGCTTCTTTTGCTTCAGTTGTAATGCATTTGAATGATCCATCATTGGAGGTAGGTGGAATCTTTGGTGCCCGTCCTTTCCTCTCTTTTACCTTACCACTTGCTATTAATTTATAGTTTTGAAGGTGCATCAACTAGCCTCTTGGCTTCTTTACACATGTTTAGCCCCTAACTTTATAAAGAATCCTATGATATTTAAAAAAAAAAAAAAAAAAATCTTCTAATACCTTAAGTTGGATCTATTCTTAAAAACAAAAAATTGTTTTTTAAAAAAGAAAAATATTTTCTAAATTGAAAATGTGTAACAAACTTTTAACAATTTTTTTTTCTTTGAATTTTTTTTTCATATTATTTTAAGAACCAAATTTTAGATATTTTTCGATTGTTTATTTATAAACTGTTTGCAGACATAATTGAAAATATGGATGATTGCATTACATATAATTGCAGTATATCTTTAGGTAAAATAAGCTAAAAAACTATAAAAACTTGTTTTGAAAAACTATTTTTTAACAACGTTTTGAAACAAATCCTAAAATGTTTTTATTCTTTATAATTTATTGAGTTGTTTGGTTGGTAGTTTGCTTTTGGTTCTTTTTAACCATGAAAGGTTTAACTTTTATGATCAATAGAGTTGAATCTTGTTGCTTGTTTTCTAAGCAAGGATAAAGATAAAAGAAAAAAAGCAATAATAAAGACGGTAAAATGATATTAATTATGAGGTTTTATTATTTTAAAATTTGTGGAAAATATTTAAAGAGTATTGACAATTATTTTTAAGATTTATTATTAAATTTTACAGTTAAAAATAAAAATAATTTATTAAACATTAAATGGTAACTAAATAATATTTTAATAATATATTTTTAAAAACTAAGACTTGAATTATTTTTTCACATAACTTATTTATTTAGAATGTCAAAAATATAAGCTTTGAAAAACATAAATGTTTTAATAACTAATGATGAAAATATTAGTGAACACAAATTTATGGTTACTTAGATTTTACAAATATATAAAAAATATAAATAAATATTTTGATAAAAAAAATGGCAAATTATTAAAAATTTATTAAAATATCTAAATTTAAAAAAAAAATGATAAAATAAACAAAAATATATATATTTTATAAGTGTAACTAATATATATATATATATATATATATATATATATATATATATATATATATATATATATATATAATCAATAATAATCTTTATCAATTTTTTTTAAAATAAAACATTTAAACCATCTGAATTACTAAAAAGGATTTCAAAATAATTCATTTGTTTTCTTCCTTTGGAAAGTTATTTGGAGATAATGATGAAATGGGTGTTGAATTCAACGAACTTTAAGGCATGTGCTGCTGTACGTACAATCCTAAAAAAAAGACCAATTTAAAATTGAAGACCAATCCGCTTCCAAAACTTGCGAGGGATGTTGTGCTTTTTAATTTTTATATTAGAAATTTTATTATTCTTGTTTACGAACTTAGCGAGCAAGTTTCCACACCTGGGGAGTGAGGTCCTCTCACAAAAATGTGTAGGACATTAGGACGAGGGCCCTTTAGCCTTTAGGAGGCCCCCACCGGGGCCTAAAAGTCGGATGAATGAACCATCCGCGTGGGTGCGAGTGGGGCCACTGCTATTTTGGAGTCTTCCTCCATTCTCTGTTTCCCAGGCTACTTTGATTGCCTTCAAATGCCATTACGCCCTTGGCCTCATTGGCTGGGCAAATGGACCGGGGTGGCTCACGGTTTATTTTTATTTTTCAATTTAATTTCGTCTCATTTTTTAATTTCTTTTTTTATATTTGATTAGATGTAGAATAACACTCACATTTGAGAAAATAATTTTACACGTGTCATCTCCTTTTTGATATTTGTACTTTTAGATTTTTTATTATCAAAAAAATATTCCATGTGAGATAAAAATTAAAAATATAATTTAAGGATATTTTTGTTGAGAAAAATATTATATTTCTTTCTTTCGGATTCGGGTTTTTAACGTCCGAACAGAGTAAATAATTCTTTGTTTTTAGTGCAAGGGTGGAATCACCGGCATGAATGGAATCGGAAGGCACGCGTTTGCGCGATCCCACCATTGAGGGAAAGGGGGAGAGACTTGCGGTTGACTAGATCAATGTACGAGTGCGAACGCTTCCACGCTTCCACGCCTACACACTCACTCACCAGTCACCACGTCAGAAATATCACCGATAAATTTAGCTGACGCGGCGACCAATTATTGGATGATGTGGCGTGGTCTTTCTGTTCCCCATGTGATCTCTTCCTGTGGATAGATGAAGCGGCAAACAAACTAGGAGGGACTAGGGAGGTGAACCTACAGGGTCATTGCCACATCACTTGCATACGTCAGCAAAAGTAATTTTAAAAAAGGGAGAATTATGTTTTGGGGTAGATGGACCCTCAAATTAACAAAAGGTCCATGTAACTCTTCAAATTGAGCCCAAGACCTAATGAAAGTATGGAAATTGAGTTGAAGGATATCATTCTTCAGTATTTCCAAAAATGCCCTTTGTTGATTTTGAGAAAAAAAAATAATATTTTTGAAAAATACTTTTATTTAATTTAATATTTTTAAAAAATACTTTTATGTAATTTAATATTTTTTAAAATACTTTTATTTAATTTAATATTTTTAAAAAATAAATTTATTTAATTTAATATAATATTTTTTTTAAAATAAATTTATTTAATTTAATATTTAAAAAAATTTTAATTTAATATTTTTTTTAAAATACTTTAATTTAATTTAATATTTTTGAAAAAAAATTATTTAATTTAATATTTTTGAAAACTACTTTTATTTAATTTAGTATTTTTTTTAAAAAAAATTATTGAAAAAAAATTATTTAACTTAATTTTATAAAATATTTTATATGTGTTCTTAAAGGATATATTTTTCCGTTACTATTTTATATCCTTCAACTCAATTTAAAGAGTTATATGCATCTTTTGTTAATTTGGGTCCATCTACCCAAAAGATGATTCTCCCTTTAAAAAAAGTGCCGCAATGCAAGGAATCTATTCCTCCGTCTTCTATACATAGCTTTGCAAGCTACAAACTGGTCTGACAAGTGAGAAGGAGTATGATCGGATGGCCCTTCGTGGTGGTTTGAGTTTAATTCTTTGAGTGAAAAAATCGCATCTCAAGTTTCTTCAATTTCTGGTTTCTTTTCTTCTGGGGTTTTTATTTGATTTCTACTCTCTAACTTTCTCTCTGCGACTCGCTGTTTCGGTTACTTGTCGGAGACAAAGAGGGAAAATTCCTGGTAATTTTTCTTTCTCGTTTCCGGCAGATTTTCGCTAGAACGTAAAGGAAGCTATGCTATAATATCATGTGGATGTTTCATACATATTCTTCTACCTTTTGTTATTTGTTGTGCTCGACTCGCCATTTTCTGTTTTGCAGATCGTTTTAAAGCTTTGATTTGGTTGAGAGGGTGAATTTTGATTATAATGTCCTGTTGTTTGCATTTTTAAGGGTGGAAATTCTTGTCAACTGTGGCCATGTATTTGTATTAGGTTCAGTCGTGTCTTCCAACGTCTGAAACAAGAAAAAAAATAAAAATAGAATCTGAGATTCGAAATTTTGATTATGGTTTATTTTTTTGCATTTTCTTTAGTGTTTTGATCTAGTAATGAGTATCTTTTATCCGGTGACTGACCTGTGCCACTTTCTTCTGGATGGGCATGGAGTTTCTTGTATTAATATGGCTATATAACACCATTTGACACTCTATGTATGGTTTTTAATCCTCTGCATAGTAATTTAAGAAGGGCATTATGAAGAGATGGATCTTTGAGGAGATTGTATTGCTAAAGGTGTTATGGTTCCTCCACAGTTTTGAGGAGCGTTTTATATATATAAATAGGCATAATTACATATTCGTATAGATTTTCAGATTTATATTTCTGTTCTCATCTGGTCATTATCTTCTACAATTTTTTGACTCTGAGCACTTCCATTTCTTTAACAGTGGCTAGTGTGGAGATTCATATTGACATTACTTTCTTGATACTGAAATGTGGTAATTACTAGAATTCTAGTAATAGATCAACCAACTATTTTTTGCGGTTGCTGGATTATAGGACTCTGCCTATAGGAATTGTATTTAGATGCTTGCCCTTCGTAGATTAAGGAAACATGGTTCTATACTTTCAAGAAATAATAGAAACTTAAATCTCACACGGAGCATGCTTTCACATACACATTTGGACAGTAATTTTTGTTTAAGTTCCATAAAATTGCTTAAATTAATTCCAAGGGTATTAATCACTAGGTACCTTAAAACGTTGTCAGGGTTCATATATGGCCACATGTCATCCTATTTAAATTGAACTGAAATGGAGGAGAGTGTCAAATGATTAAGATATGTATGGCAAGGTTGGGTTCTCTCTCTACATTTGTTCATGTTGTCTATTTTCTTTGCACATGTTCCATATTGTCTATTTTCTAGTGCTTGCTGTCCTAATTTCTGAAGTTTGAAACCATGTACAGGACAAGCATACGATAAAACATTTCATGAGTCTTGCAATTTAATCTATATTTTTCCTATAGTAGTATTATTTATTACCAAAACAGCTTAAAATATTTGATATCATAATTCAACAATGCTTAATCATTGAACTTCATGACATTGCCATGAAGATTTCTCTAGCAAGCAAAGTATTCAAATTATGAGTGTGATGTTTTTTCTTATTTATAGCATGCTATGTATTCAACATGAAATATTCATATTTTTACAATCTCTGATTTTGGGTTATACAATGAAATTGCAGTTAAACTCGGTCTTACTAGATGAGTAAGACAATTCAGGTGTATGGATTCCCTTCTATTGTGTCTGCAGATGAAATTAAGGAATTTCTGGAGAAATATACTGGTGAAGGAACTATTGAGGCCTTAGAGATTAAGCAGCCTAGAAGTGGAGCATCAATGACGCATGCTAAAGTCCAGTTTACATCCTTTGAACTTGCAGAGTTTATTATCACATTATGTAAAAAAAAAGTATGGTATGGGCGCAATTATTTGAAGGCTCGAGAAATGGATCTTGATATTATTCCAAAGCCAAGGGCCTTTTTGCATAGTATGGATCGGATAACATTACATTTTGGCTGTCAGATGTCAGATGAACGATTTTGTGTGCTCTGGAAAGCAATAAATGTTTCTGTCAAATTTGGGTCTGGATTGAGAAAATTTTACTTTTTTCTTTCTCATGGCTCTGAGGAGTACAAGCTTGAGCTTTCCTATGAGAACATTTGGCAAATTCAACTACAGCATCCACGTGGTCAAATTACAAAATTTCTCCTAATTCAGGTTTGCTTGACAAAATTTTGATTGTTAAATTTCTATTATTCGCTTTCACTTCGTACTTCTTTTTACCATGGCTGTGTCCATTACAAATATTGAATAATTTGCATGTCTAGGTTGTATTGTTACTTTTTCCTCTTTTGTGAACTCTTTATGGTTTGCCCATCTACAAGCAAATTAAATTGCATTACCAATTCAATGTCTCTTCAATTATTTTCTTAGAAAGGTTAGAGCTCAGAGATGAAATCTTGCCAAAGTGGTTAACTTAGATCAATGGATTAATTGTTATGTTTGTTGCTTGATTTATTACTTTTTGTGTTTTAAGAGACCTGAAAGGTGAAACAAGGTAATTTTTGTGGATGTTACATACTTGGGAGAAGGCAATGTAGCTTGGATATGGGAAATGGACACTATAACATGAGATGCATACACTGAAGTGATAAGTAATAAGTTAAAAGTAATTGATATCATTGAAAATCAAATCTGATAAATGTTTGTTTTGTTATCTCTGTTGCATGTACTCTCCAAATAAGGGTGGCTTTTTGAATAATCAATTACCTCATTTTGTACATGCTTAAATAACTGGCTTTTGAATCTCAAAATTTATAAGATGCCTGATTTATACGTTTCTCTAAATGGGCAACATGTTAAGGATTTTACAAGAACTTTAGCTTTTTTGAATATATTGTTTTGACTCCTGCTGTTTCCTAAATATACCAGGCTGCATTCTATCTACATCCTAAGTATGTCCAAGCTTTGAGAAAGTAATTTTTAATTAATGGTACATATGGTGAGCATCCATATGTATCTGATGAGCCTCCATTTTAGTGTATGTTGGCTACAAACATGTCTTCCTTACAGAAGTGTCTAGATTTAGAGGAGAGGTATAGTGCTATGGGAAAGAGCAATCTGTATTCCATCCTTTTACATTTGTATTGGCATCATTGTTATATCATTTTAAAGCAACCATAGATCCTGATTGTACATAATCCTTCTAAAATGGTTCTAATGGTAATCTATGGAAGATGAATAAATTAAAAAACAAATCAATATAGAAAGAATTGATAATTTATACAAGTAGAAATTTTATTTATGATATTCCGAAATTTAGAAGGATCATTTTCTAAACTAAAAGGTACTATACTCCTTCCATAATGTCAAAATAGTACAATACTTCAGTTTTACATCTTTATTCTTCAGTTATTTGAATGTGCCCAAACCTTGACTTTTATGTCAAAATTTGAAAATACTGAAGCATTGTCCAATCTTAATCCAGATGATCTTCCAATTGAGTATAATATTAGTCTTACTGTCAAATTGGGTATAGTATTCGTTGTTCAAACCTCTCCTGTTTTCCCTGCATCAAGAAGTATGTCAATTACCATATGGAGTAAAAATAATTTATCATATCACATCTTTATCTTCCGTATGAACTGGTAGTTTTTGGCTTTACATTGATATAAGGATTCCTTGGACTAAATATGCATATGGACTTTCACTGATATATGTTCTTGGAGAGTGGTAGGTCTTGTGTAATGCTGCGCGGCTTGACCTGTTTCTATTATAAGTTTGAAGTTTTGACATCTTTTATGAATATTTGTGTTAAATGTTTGGTGTTATATGTCAACAGTCACTTGTATTTTAGAGAATTTGTGTTAATGATGCATAATGAGAATTTGCGTTAATGGTTCAATTGCTTTATTCGTGTGTTTACATGTCCACCATGTTACTAACATGTTTTTCCTCTTTGGTTACTAGTTACTTGGTGCTCCACAGATTTATGAGAAAGATGTACCTGTCCTCAGCTATTATTTTAAGGAAGCTCCTGATGACCAGTGGGTCAGGGAAATTGATTTTACTCCATCATGCTTTATTGGGCAATCTTTTGCGTTATGTTTGGAGCTTCCATATGGCAGTCAACTACCAAATTTTCGTGAAAATTTTGCTTATTATAAAGAAAATGATGGCAAATTCATTTTGGAGAGTGGCTCAAGTTATTCTCACAATTTGCATCTAGTTCCCATCTTGGGTCCACCTCAAGGATCTAGCTTGCCATTTCAAATATTGTTTAAGATAAATACTTTGGTTCAGAATGGGTGTTTATCAGGGCCTACTCTTGATACCAGTTTTTTCCGGTTGGTTGATCCAGAGAGGTTTCCTATTTCTTTTATAGAGCATGCCCTTGAGAAACTGTATCATTTGAAAGAGTGCTGTTATGAGCCTGTAAGGTGGCTTAGTGAGCAGTACAGAACCTACGTGAAGAAGCCAGTTGCTGGATCTCCTGCTATTTCCTTGGATACTGGATTGGTGTATGTCCGGAGGGTTCAGATTACCCCATGTAAAGTATACTTTTGTGGCCCAGAGGTTAATGTCTCCAATCGGGTTTTACGCAATTATCCTGAAGATATTGATAACTTTCTCCGTGTTTCTTTTCTAGATGAGAACTTGGAGAAAATTCATTCAACAGTTATATCTCCTCGTATGTCAAAAGAAGGAAGGCGAACTGGAGTATACAGAAGGATACTATCAATTCTTCAAAATGGCATAGTTATTGGTGATAAGAAGTTCGATTTTCTTGCCTTTTCATCAAGTCAGTTGCGGGATAATTCTGCCTGGATGTTTGCTTCAAGACCTGGGCTTACTGCTGCGGAAATCAGAAGCTGGATGGGTGATTTTTCTCAGATAAGAAATGTAGCAAAATATGCTGCCAGACTGGGTCAGTCTTTCAGCTCGTCCAAGGAAACATTGAAAGTTGCTAAGGATGAAATTGAAAATATTCCTGACATTGAAATCCATAAGGGTCGAACAACATATGTCTTCTCCGATGGAATTGGGAAAATATCTCCTCAATTGGCTCACAGAGTGGCCATAAAATGTGGTTGTAAAAGTTCTACTCCATCCGCTTTCCAGATTCGATATGGTGGGTACAAGGGTGTAGTTGCTGTTGATCCAACATCATCTAGGAAATTATCATTGAGAAAGAGCATGTTCAAGTATGAATCAGATAACACAAACCTAGATGTTTTAGCATGGAGCAAATATCAGCCTTCTTTTCTCAATCGTCAATTGATCACCCTTTTATCTACTCTCGGAGTTAAGGATCATGTTTTTGAAAAGAAGCAAAGAGCAGCTGTGGATCAACTGGACACCATCTTAAAAGATCCAGTAGCGGCACAGGAGGCACTGGAGTTGATGTCTCCAGGAGAGAACACTAATGTTCTCAAAGAAATGCTCATGTGTGGTTATAAGCCAGATGCTGAACCATTTCTTTCAATGATGCTGCAAACTTTCCGGGCTGCAAAGTTGCTGGAACTGCGCACTAAAACAAGAATATTTGTTCCAAATGGAAGGTCTATGATGGGATGTCTAGATGAAACTAGAACCTTGGAATATGGTGAAGTGTTTGTACAAATTTCTGGCACTGGAGGAAGGCAATCCTTTGGTGATTCCCTCATGTTCCGTGGAAGTGGATCACACCATGATAATTTTATTCTTGAGGGAAAGATTGTTGTTGCTAAAAATCCTTGTCTACACCCTGGTGATGTGCGGGTCCTGTGGGCTGTTAATGTGCCTACTTTGCATCATATGGTGGATTGTGTTGTTTTTCCACAAAAAGGAAAGAGGTAAAGATGCTATAATATCTCCAAATTGATATTTTGAGGCAATAAATCCTATATTGATTTGGTAATAGGCTGTTGTTTTAGTGTCGAACTTTGACTTGCAAACAATCAATCTGAGATTATGCGCATAAAAACATGTTTGTCATATATACTAAATCTACTTGATGTGTTGTATATGTGCCATTTACTATGATTAAATATGCATGCACACAAATATGCACACACATTCTTCTTCAGTTTTAAACTTTTTTAAATGCTTTGGAGCTCCATGTGTACATGTATACACGCATAAATGAATACATAAGCATCCAGCATGCTCAGGCATATACTGGCTTTATATGTATGTAGATATTAGTTTATTTCTAGGCACATATTGGCTTTATATGTGCATATTAGTTTGTTTCTGACTAGTAAAATTAATTATGTGTCTTCTGATTTTTTTGACTGATAAGTTTCTATTTGTTGCTTGTAGAATTATCATATAATGATTTTATTTTTTCAAATAAAGTGCTGCTTTGTCTTAGTTAATCTTCTGCTGTTGATTATAGTTATTTGTACTTTTCTTTATGCCAAGTTGTTTACTGACAATTGCTGAATTATAAGATCAGACCTCACCCAAACGAATGTTCGGGGAGTGATTTGGATGGAGATATCTACTTTGTTTGTTGGGATCGTGATCTAATTCCACCTCAACAAATCAATCCCATGGATTATACCCCAGCTCCAACTAAGGTCTTGGATCATGATGTCATGATTGAGGTATTTACTCTTTCAGTTGTTCATTGTGTTCAAGTGATTTGGAATAGATTGCTTATTTATTTACTGATTTCCCCTGTGCACATTTCTCTCTCTCCTGGCCATTGTTTGTTAATTGATTTTTCTTTCTGAAACAACGTTGTGTAGTCACCAATGTTTACATTGTTGACTGGGTTTTTTTTTTTTTTTTTTTAACTTTTGGTCATTGGCCATGTAGCAATGCAATTTAACAGGATTATGGTCTCATAATTAAACATCCATTATATATCTCAGTAATTGTTTATGCAATTAAATAAGCAAATAAATCATCTTTCCCTTATCTAGTCATCATCACTCTGCATCTTATATTTGCTAAAAGCATTTGTGCATATTTTTCTTTGTATGTGACTGCATACATGTGCCTCATTCATCAGCATTCCATAAGAATATGAAAATAGATATTCACTTGTATTTAATTCTTTAGGTAATTGTTTTCACTTTTCACACACTCACACCTTAAAGTACACAGGGCAACAGTTTCAAGTGACAGTATGAATCATCATCACATATGTAAACTGTATATAAAGGCTAGAAAGCTAGTTAACTTTGGGCATTAGAACAACGAAATATTGGCCTAAGAAGTCTTCAAAGCATTTAATTGTTGGATTGCATTTATGGGCACATTAAGATGTATTTGTAACTTTGTGAAGCTTGATGTTCACTTAAAGCTCCTTTGTCCTTTCCATCCTTTTTCTTTCTTCTGTCTTTGCTTAAAATAATGTGATTGTATTTATGGAGCAGGAAGTTGAGGAGTATTTCACCAACTACATAGTGAATGACAGCTTAGGAATCATTGCAAATGCCCACACCGTCTTTGCAGATAAGGAGTACGACAAAGCATATTGTGATCCTTGCACAGAGCTCGCAAAGTTATTTTCAATTGCTGTTGACTTCCCAAAAACTGGCGTGCCTGCTGAAATACCACGTAATCTACGTGTGAAGGAATATCCAGATTTCATGGAAAAGGCTGACAAACCAACCTATGAATCACAATCTGTGATTGGAAAGCTTTTTCGAGAAGTGAAAGACATTGCACCACACAACTGTAATATAAGATCCTTCACCAGGGATGTGGCAAGGCAGTCTTATGACCCTGACATGGAAGTGGTTGGTTTTGAAGACTATGTCAGTGATGCTTTCTATTACAAAAGTGAGTATGATTATAAGTTGGGGAACCTGATGGATTATTATGGGATTAAAACAGAGAGTGAAATACTCAGTGGGAGTATCATGAGAATGTCAAAATCTTTTGATAGGAGGAAGGATGCAGAAGCCATTGGTTTGGCTGTAAAGTCCTTGAGAAAGGAAGCTAGGACATGGTTCAACAAAATGGGAAGTGAGACAGATTCTGAAGCTGACGATGTATATGCAAAAGCATCTGCTTGGTACCATGTTACTTATCATCCTGATTATTGGGGTTGTTACAATGAGGGAATGGATCGAGATCATTTCCTCAGTTTTCCATGGTGTGTTTATGACAAACTGATCCACACCAAGAGGAAGAAAATGAGTGGTAGGTCTCTACATCTGTCATCGCTGGAACGAAGACTCAGCCAAGGGTTGCGTTTGGGTTGAGGAATTTGCCATGGTATGTGTTCCTTATATCTTCTCCCCGCAACACGTACCCCTACACCCATCTCTGAAGTATTGGAGAAGATATTTAGTTCTTTCTTTCTAGTGAATTATGGCTATATGTTCATAGGAACATTCAGACATGACTTAACCCCTGCACCCTAGTACTTTACTGGTTTGTGTTTGTCTATATTATCTGATGTAAATTTGGTATATGTTTGCCTATGTACTGAATGCAAATGCTGTATTGTGATCATTGGAACTAGAATATTAATTCCTACTGATAAATTTATCTATGCTTTTCCTTTTATTGCTTATCTTGACTCTGGCTCAAGCAGTGTGTCTGAAGACGTCCCACACATTACATACATGGATGAAATTAGTTCTCTGACACACCGTGAACCTTCCCTGAGCTTGAGGAGAAAAATGGACTAACAATAAAGGTCTAACAGTCGAACATCATTTTTTAAGCAGAGGTTTTTACACGGGCATCTCAAAGCAATCCTGGGGTCCTGTCATCAGAATCCAATATGAAAGGTAAATTTTCTCCTTGTATGCATAATCCTAGGATTTGCATGGTTATACATTTTTATTATTAATCACTGGAATTGTGAGACTAGGATCACCTTCAAACCACATCATTTGTGCCTCGGAACAACAAGAAGTTGAGTTAGTTCCTTAGTGCTCAATTCTAGTCCGGCCAAGCTTCTGCAGTTTGTTAGAAAACTTTTCAACAATTAATTGATAATATCACTTAGGTTGGGAAATGGAGACAAAATCTGATCTGATTGACTTGGTATCATTGAAGATATTTGCCAAATTCATGGGTTTGAAAGATTGGTTGACAAAAACAGTGTTCCTTTGAAACAAATTTTATTTCCTCAATCGTGAAAAATGTTGCTTTCCTTTTGTTTTTTCCTTGATAGATACCTGAGATGGTAGACTCAATTTAGCATGACTTCCTGGTTACAGACAAGTCCAAACATGTAATTTTTCAACAAATAAAAAAACAAATAAAACTTCATTTTGTCTTTCATATAGCTTTTGAAGGTGGAAATCCATTCAATATCTTAATTGTGTTGTCCACTGGTCCAATTTTACTGCAAATTTCCTCCCACCATGGTATCCTCTGAATGAAACAGAATGAGCAGTTGCAACCAACTTTAAAAAAAAAAAAATCTCATGGGTCTCAAGCTCTCTGGTAAATTTCTTCTTGGAATTGTAAGCAACCAGAAAACTTGAACCACATAACATTTAACATTTCTGCTCCTTTTTGGTTGCTTTTATGTTCAAAGTCTTCTCTAATAGTTAGTATGAGG
Source organism: Vitis vinifera (assembly GCF_030704535.1). NCBI lineage: Eukaryota > Viridiplantae > Streptophyta > Magnoliopsida > Vitales > Vitaceae > Vitis > Vitis vinifera. The sequence continues at coordinate 5,611,465 of NC_081805.1, forward strand.
CTATCTCCTGGAAGTTGTGTTTTTGGATTTCATGAATATGTAAAGGCCATTCCCAAAGGCCAGAGGACAACTTATCATCTGTTTCTACAACCATCGGTTTTTCTTCTGATTATGCACAACCATATCCACAACAATTTACATGTGTTAACCAATACCATGTTGGTTTGCACTTGTCGTAGATATACAAAGAGGTGATGCCCAAATCTGGTCATTATTTATGATCTACTTACCTTCACCACAGTATACATTGATGTCCCGAAACTAGTCTCAAAGAATGGACCAAGAAAACTAGCGGGCAAAGTAGTTTTTGGTCATCTTTAAACAACATCATTTCCGCCTTAGAACAACAAACAATTGAGTTCCTTCTTTGTGGCTGGATTCCAGCTGGTGGGAGAACTCCACAGTTTTCTTGTAAAGCCTATCAAACACTTCGTCAATAATCCCACTTCCAAAATGTTCGCCAAAAATCCCCTCCATGCCAGCTCTAAAGTTCATTGTATAGTCCTTCCCACTGACCGCCACATGCTTTGATGTAGGGTCCATTAGCTCCATTCTCTCAATGATTAAATACCCATTTCTTTCAACCAGGCTTGTCATTTGCTCCAGGGAGGTTGCATAAATAGGCAAGTTGAAGGAGTCCACTTCAGCTTCACTGATTAATCCCTGTAATGAAGATTGATAACTTTGACATTATCTCTTGAATTTGATGCAGGGTTTGTTTGTAAAACAACATAAAACTACTAGATAAGCAAAAAATTCACCAATTATGAATTCTGCATAATATAAACAAGATTTTAGCATAATGTATACTTCCATCAGTTGAATACAACTTGAACTGCTTAATGTCAGCGGGCCCGGCTCCCTCAACCCCAGCCAAAAATTTCTCTCTTTTGTTTCTAAAATATACTATTAATTCTCAAGTTCCACATTAATTTTCTATGCGAAATTTTACTTGACTATGTTCAGAGTCCTCTCAACTATTAGATGTTAAAGTCACTTTTCTAATTCCAAAATGGAATATCATCCGCCTTACCTCCTTGGCCATGTCCATGAGGCTTGATCCCAGAAGATCGAACATAATACCAATTGGGATATGAGAAGTAGGGATCCCAGTTGGGAGAGCTGGAATGAGGAGCACTATCATCCCTCCAAACACAAGTTCCTTAGCTCTCGCACTCAAAAAGATCTCCATGTCATGCTCAAATTGAGCTGCATAAGCATGGCTTACTTCTTCTGGGCCACTTGTGTAGTGAATCCTTCCCCTGTTCCATGCAGGGGAGTTTTTGTCCAACAACTCTTCAGGCACCTTTGAGAGCCAGTGGAGTGCATGAGAGGAAAACATGAAATGGATAGATGACTCCGGGAATAACCGGCCATGGAAAGAACCCGGGACGCCACAGGCAAAGTACCGCCTTTCAGTTGGGAGGGATGCAAATAGGGTATTGAAATCATTGGCCACATGATCATTAAAGAAGACTTGAAATTCGGGCATTTCAGATTTGAGACCTTGCGCCAGGTACTTCCTTTCTACAGCTTCCACTATATGTTGCATTGCTATGAAGGTATTTGGCCCAACTGAACATCCCAAATCTGCAAGACGAAACGGGTTTGAAGAGAAGCACTTTACATCAAGCTTCTTAGCAATTGCCTCTTCAATCGTAATCCTCGACGCATTTGTAGCTTGTCTCTACAAAACGTATAGTCCACCATGTGTCTGTCATTACTTAATGTCAGGGGTGATATTCCCATAAAACAAGCAATTTTTAAGAGGCGTATGTTCAACCATAATTGAAGTGGAATAAGGGACAAAGAAGAAACCCAGGCATGTATGCACTGAAGGGGTAGTTGTGTTTGTTCCTCAAACTTGAATCAGGTCATCCATGAAATATGTGAGGTAGAGAAAATATATGAAGGGATAACAAGAAGTATAAAAACAGTCAAAATACCTGTAAATGGGAGTTGTTGAGGTAGCTGTGAGGTCCATCCCCTCCGTTCATCGGAAAAGATTGTTGCATAGTGGCTGTGTTGTTGTTGCTCATCTCTCACTGCCTAAGTGAGCCATTTACTTCTGATGGACTCTCCATAAAGACAATGGTGAGGGAGGGTCTCATGGACTTTTTTCCCTCATTGACAATGGCCTCTGACTAGGTCTAGCCGGCCATCTGTATTGGCTCATTATGCCATTGATGTTTTGTCCTTCATACCATTTTTTAATCTTCTTTAAAACTTTTAATTATTTTTTTATAAATCTTATTGACTAGCCAACAAATTTAGTTTTGCAAGCACTACTTTGACTGAGAATTGTGACGTGTGATCCACCCATCATTCATTCAGAGCACATGGAACATTATCCTTTTCACATTTTGATTAAATTATAGTTGTAGAGGCATGAGGTTACATCTTAACACCTCATCTAAGGGCATCCCAACAATATCAGTTAGGGTAGAAGAGTCCATTTGGAATCAAAGAAGGTAGAGTCATTCCTGACATATCAACTCATTATTCATTGAAGAAGGTAGAGTCATTCATGACGTATCACCTCATTATTTATTGAAGAAGTTTTGCTTCTTCAACTAAATATTTATAAATCTAGTAGGAACAAAAAGTCAAAAGAGGGGCAAAGTAATGACTTCACTCGGAGATAATATGCAACAATACAAAATCAAATCTAAAGTTACAAAAGCAACATATAAATGATCAATCTTGAACCATTTGTCTATCTCTTCTATTCCGGATTCCTTTAATTTATGAGCCTCGACATCCTTTTGGATTTGAATAGAAAACAAAAACAAAGACACAAAGTTAGAAGGGAAAAAAAATATATATTGTCAAGTTATTTATAAGTGAAATGAATTTAAAGTCGGATATAAAATAATTTATTGATTTAATTTTTTTTTCCTTAATTTTCTTCACTCATGCTTTTTTTTCTTTGTTTTTGTTCCTTCGCATTTTCCTTCAAATTTTCTCTCATCCTAACATAACCTAAAACATTTATGTATGCAGAACCGAATAATAAGAGATGACTGAACCCCTACACGACTCTTAAACCCTAAGACCCCAATTACCAGACTCAACAACCAACAACCATACTTCAATCTTGATCCTAGTTCATAAAAGCAGTATATAATGAAACAACCCATTCCCATGTGAGAGGAAAAATATCATTCATGTGGGATCCATCATCCATGCTGTGTTTATGGCAAACTGATCCACATCAACAAGGATAAAAAGTGTATTAGAAGGTCTCTACATCTGTCATCGCTGGATTAACACAAATTCAGTCATGGGTTGCATTTGGGTTAAGGAATTTGCCATCCTATGTGTTTTCTCCCTCCAACATGTCCCCCCATCCTTGCAAGCCTGACGCATTGGAAAAGGAGTTCAGTTCTTTCTTTTAAGTGAAGTATGGCTATATGTTCATAGGAACATACCCCTACACCTTAGCACTTTACGACTGTGTTTAGTATCACGCTATTTCCTGCAAGTTGTGTTTTTGGATTTCATGAATATGTGGAGGGCATTTCCAAAGCCCAGAGGACAACTTATCATCTATTTCCACAGCCACAAGTTTTTCTTCTGATTATCCGTGAGCATATCCATAACCATTCACATATGTTAACCAAGACAATTATTGTAAATATATAGAGTTGATACCCAAATCTGGGTCATTATTTATGATCCACTGGATCTTCACGACAATATATATTGATATCCTGAAACTAGTCTCAGAGAAGGGACTAAGAAAACTAGCAGGAAAAATAGTTTATGATCATATTCAAACAGTATCATTTACGCCTCAGAACAACAAACAATAGAGTTCCTTCTTTGTTGCCTGATTCCAGCTGGTGGGAGGACTCCATAATTTGCTTGGAAAGCCTATCAAACAGTTGATCAATAATCCCACTTCCAAAATGTTGGGTAAAAATTCCCTCCAGGCCAGCTCTAAGGCACATTGCACATTCCTTTCCATTGATCGGGCCAACAAGTTTTGATCTAGAGTCCACTAACTCCATTCTCTCAATGGTTAAACACTCATTTCTGTCCACCATCTCTGTCATTTGCTCGGGAGAGGCTACATGAATAGGCAAGTTGAAGGAATCCACTTGAGCTTCACTAATTAATCCCTGCATTCAACATTGGCAATGTTGGCATCATCTCTTGAATTTGATTCGGGCTTGTCTGTAAAACAACATAAAACTACCAGACAAGCAAAAATTCAACAATTATAATTATAGTTTGTTTTTTTTCCCCTCTCTGCCCTAATACTGGACTTCATGTATTAGGTTCCATGAGGGTATATTGGTCATTTTACATGATTAGCCTAGTGTTTCCTACGACCCAACCTGAATTGGGCCATGGGATGAGCATATGCCTAGGGTAAGTGTGCCAGGCTCCCTCAGCCCCAACAAAAAATTTTCCTGTTTTATTTCTAAAATATACTAATATTTCCCAAGTTCCACATTAATTTTCTATGCGGAATGTTACTTAGCTATGATCAGAGCCCTCTCAACTATTAGATATTAAAGTCACTTTTCTAATTCCAAAATAGAATTTCATCCGCCTTACCTCCTTGGCCATATCCATGAGGCTTGCTCCCAAAAGATCGAACATAACACAATATGGGTTTTGAGAAGCAGGGATCCCATTTGGGAGAGCTGGAATGAGAAACACTATCATCCCTCCAACCACAAGTTCCTTAGCTCTGGCACTCAGAAAGATCTCCATGTCACGCTCAAATTGAGCCGCATAAGCATGGCTTACTTCTTCTGGGCCACTTGTGTAGTGAATCCTTCCCCTGTTCCATGCAGGGGAGTTTTTGTCCAACAACTCTTCAGGGACCTTTGAGAGCCAGTGGAGTGCATGAGAGGAAAACATGAAATGGATAGATGACTCCGGGAATAACCGGCCATGGAAAGAACCCGGGACGCCACAGGCAAAGTACCGCCTCTCAGTTGGGAGGGATGCAAATAGGGTATTGAAATCATTACCCACATGATCATTAAAGAAGACTTGAAATTCGGGCATCTCAGATTTGAGACCTTGTGCCAGGTACTTCCTTTCTACAGCTTCCACTATATGTTGCATTGCTATGAAGGTATTTGGCCCAACTGAACATCCCAAATCTGCAAGACGAAACGGGTTTGAAGAGAAGCACATTACATCAAGCTTCTTAGCAATTGCCTCTTCAATCATAGTTCTCGACACATTAATATCTTGTCTCTACAAAACAATAGTCCACCATTCGCTTTGTTATTAATGTCAGGGATGATATTCCCTAAACCAAGCAATTTTTAATCACGTAATATAATCCAGGGTGAGCAAAACGGAGATCCATGAAATCTGTAAGATAGAGAAAATTTATGAAGAGGCTGCAACGGCTACAAAAGCAGTTAAAATACCTGAAAATGGGAGTTGTTGCGGTAGCTATGAGGTCCATCCCCTCCGTTCATCAGAAAAGATTGTTGCATTGTGGCTGCGTCGTCGTTGCTTATAACTCTCTCTGTCTGTGGAGAGCCTAGGTGAGCCGTGTGCTTTATTTGATGGACGCTCTATATAGACATCTCATAAACAATGGCCTTCTGACACGTGTACCAATTTCAGGCCTTTCCTTAGGGTCAAGTCGCCCTTCATTATTTACTTGTCCTAGCATGTGTTTTATCCTTATTGACTGGTATAAATTTAAAATGGCCTTCGGACACGTGTACCAATTTCATGCCTTTCCTTAGGGTCAAGCCGGCCTTCATTATTTACTTGTCCTAGCATATGTTTTATCCTTATTGACTGGTATAAATTTGGTCGGGCAAGTAGTAACTTGACTGGAAATTGTGATATGTGATAATATCCCAGCATTCAAAAGCACACGGAACAACTTATTTTATCTTTAATAAAAACCATCTCTTTATTTAAAATAACATCTTTAATAAAATTGATATTTATAAAATATTAGGACTGCTTGCCTATTTTTTTTTTTAATTGGGTCTACATCTTAATTATTATTATTTTTTCTTTTCTTTCTTTTTCTTCTTCCCCACTTTTTCCCATCCCACTCCTTCCCCTCCCCACCCCACCCCACCCCACCCCACCCCACCACCACTTACCTTCATTTCTAGCCCCCTTTTCCACTTCCTCTGTTTTTTTCCTCTCTCTCTCCCCATCCCATCCCACCACCACTTACTTTCATTTCCAACCCCCTTTTCCTCTCTCTCTCTTTCCCTCTCTCTCTTGGAATGAGCTTAAAGTCAGATATCTTAAAATAACATCTTTAATAAAATTGATATTTATAAAATATTAGGACTGCTTACCTATTTTTTTTTTTAATTGGGTCTACATCTTAATTATTATTATTTTTTCTTTTCTTTCTTTTTCTTCTTCCCCACTTTTTCCCATCCCACCCCACCCCACCCCACCCCACCACACCACCACTTACCTTCATTTCTAGCCCCCTTTTCCACTTCCTCTGTTTTTTTCCTCTCTCTCTCCCCATCCCATCCCACCACCACTTACTTTCATTTCCAACCCCCTTTTCCTCTCTCTCTCTTTCCCTCTCTCTCTTGGAATGAGCTTAAAGTCAGATATCTCAAGAGTGATGGAGCAAGGGTTTTCCAACTTGAGAAATCTTTGAGTTGCATCAATTAAGGTGCTTTGTCTATTATTGAATATTTCAGTTCCTTTAAGACCCTTTGGGATGAGTACATTAGCTATAGGCCATTTCCAACATGCGCTTGTGGCAAAATGGCAACATGCACTTGTGAACTTTTCAACTTTTCAACTTTCTACAAATCAGACAGCAATTTGATTATGTACTCAAATTCTTGGTGGGGCTAAATGATTCTTATGCCTCTATCAGAAGCCAATTGCTGCTAATGGTTCCATTACCAAACATGTCCAAGGTTTTCTCTCTACTACTTCAAGAAGAAAGTCAGAGGCAACTCACAAATTCTGCTACATATAATGAGACTCATGCTTTGATTGCAAGGCAATCCAATCAGGAGAATTACCAGCCACAATCTTTCAAGGACAAACCAAAGAAATTTGCCCTACACTATACTCATTGTGGCAATAATGGTCACACAATGGACAAATGTTTTCAACTTCATGGTTATCCCCCTAGCTGGAATGGACCAAAGGGAAAAAGAAATATGGCTTCTGCTTATGCTACCATTACTACTCCAGAGGTCCCCAATCAAAATAGCAATGAGCAACAAAAGTTTTGTTTCACTCCAGAGGAATTTCATAAACTAATGGCGCTTGCAAATTCAGTTCAACCCAATTCTTCCAATCAGAATAATGTCCAACCAGTTGTTAACCTTGTCACCACCTCTTACTTTTCTGGTAAAGTTCAACCTACACTTAAACCAATTTTTTTTTTCTTGTACTTCTGTTACTTCTAAGCCAAATTCCACTTCATATTGGCTTCTTGATACGGGTGCAACAGACCATATGATTTGTTCACCACTTTTATACCATTTATACCTAAACCAATTAATGCATCCATCAATCTTCCTAATGGTACTACAGTTCCAACCACATACATTGGTACTGTATGTCTCTCAGATTCCTTATTTTTACATAATGTCTTGTGTGTTCCTCATTTTTCATTCAATCTATTATCCGTTTCCAAACTCACTAAACAATCTAATCTTTTTCTTACCTTTACTGCTTCTCATTGCCTTTTACAGGACCAGTCAATGGAGAAGATGATTAGGATTGCTCTTGAAAAAGAAGGACTTTACCATCTGATTCCAGCTTCATCACAAGCTAAAATCTGTAATTCATTTCAGTTTAATTATGCTCATCTTGCTTTGTCCTCTATTCACAAACACTTAGATATATGGCATTGTAGATTAGAACATGTATCTAGTTCAAGATTCCATTCCCTCAAACAGATTGACTTTGCTATCACTATTGATCATACAAATGTTTGTGACATATGTCCTTTAGCAAAGCAAAGAAGGCTTCCTTTTTTTTGTATCACAAAATAATTCTAATAAAAGTTTTGTGATCGCTCAGATTTTGTCGTTTATTGGATCAAAACAAAATTTATAACCTAATTCATTATTCTATGGCAATTTGTACCCGATCAAAAATGTGGTTTTAGTACAAACTACTGTAGTATAGTGGTATTTAGGTATCGTCCACAAGAATGGATTATTCTCGGTAATTAAGGCTTGAACGAGATGATAAGAAATGATGGTGATCAAGTGAAATTTACTTGAAATTGCATGATAAAATCTCTAGATAGCAATGTATTCAAATTGAATTGAAAATGAAGTGTAAAAGAGAAGAAAATTAATAAGATGTGAGATTCTCGGAGTTAGGATTTTCTAGAGAGCAATTTCCATGGTGAATAGGTGTTAAGATCAAATTTTCATCAAGTTAGATTGAAAACCTAAATTTTCATCTAAACCGATTTTTGATTTAGCTTTAGATCTAGATCTAATTTCTCTTCAAATTAGGTAATCTAATCCAAGAGATCAATTTGAATCATATATTCAATTCATCTTAAATTATCTTCCAATGATTCATACTATGCAACTATTCAATTTCATCAAATCTAGCATTAAGAATTTGATGAATCTACCTAGCTTGCATTGTAGTAGTCATCCAAGACAATTTGAAGAGAAAAATCCCCAAATTTCAATTAATCAATCAATTGGATCAAATTACCTATGCAATTCAAGCTCAATTCTCTAATTCACCATAGATCTTGCTTCTAGATCCTCCGTCCTCCAAGAAAAAACGAGATTTAGCCACTCATGCTTGGAGATTTGATCTCACAAGACATGTTTGACTACCGAGAAAATAAGAGAAACTGAAGGAAAGTGGAGAATTATATAGAGAGAAGAAGTATGAAAAGTTCTACAATTAGAAAATGAATCAAAAAGTCCCTAAATGAGTCAATCCCGTTTCTATTTATAGGCCCAGGTTAAAAGGACACTTGGCAACATTTTAGAGGTCTTCCGGATGCTTCTTCATCAAGGAATCTGGAGAAAATGCATTTTCGCACGAGCCCCTAGAAATCTCGCATGATGGTGTGAAGTGGAGAATCCATCAGCTTCAATTTCGTTCTTCTGGAGCGTTTCGCATGACTGTGTGAAAATTTCGCATGGTCATGCGAAATCACTTTTTCACAATTTCCTTATGTGCTACAGCCACAACCTTTCTGTTTCATTTCGCATGGTCATGCAAAATCGAAAATCATGCTATTCCGGATCCTCTTTGCAATTTTTCTCATTTCTTCATGTTTAATCCATCTCCACCACCTTCAATTAAGCTCCAAAGCTTGGTCCAAGTGCATTTCCTCTTCCTCTTCATCTACATTATGTACCCTCCTCCATTCCATTTCCATTTGTCACTCCATGCTTCAAATATCACCTTAAAATATCTCCAAAACACAACAAAGAACCATTAGTATCTCTTGGAAGGGTAGCAATGTATTACTTGGGCATATTAGGCATAATTACTACTCAAAATGTGTGAAACTCATGAAAGTTAGTATCTAAAATGTGTGGTTTTTGAGTAGTAATCATTTTGATTTGATCCATTGTGATATATGGGGTCCTTTTGGCACTACTTCTTATTCTGGTTTTCGATATTTTTTTAACAATAGCCGATGACTACACAAGGTGTACTTGGGTATACATGATTAAAGCTAAATCAGAAGTGCCATCTTTAATCAAAACTTTCTGTAATGGTAGCAAACCAATTTTCTTCTTCTGTTAAAGCTATAAGGTCTGATAATGGACCAAAATTCTTACTCACAAAATTCTATCATAAATATGGTATTTTGCATTAGAGAAGTTGTGTCGAAACTCCTCAACAAAATGGTGTTGTGGAGAGAAAACTTCAACATCTACTAAGCACTGCTAGAGCCTTAATGTTTCAAGCAAATCTACCATTAATTTTTTGGAGTGACTGTGTGCTTACTGCTGCCCACATAATCAATAGAATTCCCACTCCTCTACTTCAAAATAAAACCCCTTTTGAAATGTTTTTTAACAAAACACCTAACCTTTCTCATTTAAGAGTTTTTGGCTGTCTTTGTTTTGCATCCACTTTAACTAGTCACAGACAAAAATTTGATTCACGAGCCACAAAGTGCATCTTCCTAGGATATCCTTATGATATTAAGGGTTATAAACTCATGGATCTAAACAACAATAAGATCCTTGTTTCTCGGAATGTCATATTCCATGAAACATTTTTTCCTTTCCAAGTGTTGCCCCAACATCTTGAAACTCATTCATTTATGTTTCCTCTTTCACAATCATTTTCAGATTCACCTTCTACCACCCCCTTCTTCAATTCCTATCATAATGTGTGACCTGCATCACCACCTAATAATTCTCCTTTTCTCTCTGAACCTTTTGCCCTTCTTGAATCCGACTCACCTACATGTCCCTCTCCATCCCATCTGGATTCAACTGACCCTGAAGTCCTACAGCTCAGAAAATCAACCAGAATTAAACAAAAACCTTCATATCTGCAGGACTATTATTATGGTAATGTCTCTTCTTCTCAAACTGCAACTCAGACATCTACTTCAACTAACTGGTCTCCCATTAAAGGTAATTTCTATTCTCTTCACCCTTTTCTTTCTACTAGTAGACTGTCTACGTCCCATAAAACTTTTCTCACCTTTATCACAAACTCTCCAGAACCCAAATCATACACCCAAGCTTCTCGCCTCCTTGAATGGCAAGCTGTCATGCAACATGAACTTACTGCTTTGGAGTTAAATAAAACTTAGGAACTTGTTACTCTTCCTAAAAATAAAAGGACTATTGGTTGTAAATGGGTATTCAAAGTGAAATATAAAGCTGATGGAACTATAGAAAGACATAAAGCTAGATTGGTGGCAAAAGGGTATACTAAGCAAGAATGCCTCGATTTATTTGATACTTTCTCTCATGTGGCCAAGATTACATCCATTCGCTTACTACTTGCTGTGGCTACCGTCAAACAGTGGCATCTTCATCAACTAAATGTCAATAATGCATTTTTGCATGGTGATTTACATGAAGAGGTATACATGGAATTGCCTCCTGGGTTGGCTGTCCAAGGTGAACAGAAAGTTTGTCGTCTTTTAAAGAGCCTTTATGGCTTGAAGCAAGCTTCCAGGCAATGGTATGCCAAACTATCCCAGGCCCTTCTTTCCTATGGATTTGTTCAAGGTAACTCTGATTGTTCTCTATTCATTAAGAAATCTGAAAGTTCTTTTATGGCCTTATTAGTCTATGTGGATGATGTGCTATTGGCAAGTGATAGCATTCTGGAAATTGAAAGGTTGAAGACCTTTTTAGATGCCAAGTTCACTATTAAAGACTTAGGCCCACTGAAATACTTTCTTGGCTTGGAAGTTGCAAGGTCCAAGACTAGTATCTTCTTATGCCAACGAAACTATATACTTGACATACTTGAAGACACTGGTTTAACTAGATCCAAACCTATTGCCTTCCCTATGGAATCTACCCTCAAGTTATCAGCAAATGATACCAATTTCTATGAAGATCCATCAGGTTACCGAAGACTCATTGGCAGATTATTTTACTTAACTCTCACTAAGCCCGACTTAGCCTATTCTGTAAAAGTACTCAGCCAATTTTTAGCAAAACCTGCTGTTAGTCACCATCAAGCAGGCATTCGAGTACTGAGGTATCTAAAGGCCATACTAGGGCAAGGTCTCTTTTTTCTTTCTTTCTCAGATTTTCAATTAAAGGGTTTTTCCTATAGTGATTGGGCAGGCTGTGTCGATACTAGAAGAAGTGTCACTGGTTTTGCAATTTTTCTTGGCAACTCATTGATTTCATGGAAATCAAAGAAACAAGTTACAGTTAGTCGATCCTCTACAGAGGTAGAGTACCAAGCCCTTGCAACTGCCACCTGTGAAATTCAATGGCTTTTTAATGCCTTGCAAGACCTGGATATCAAACATTCACAGTCAGCTTTGCTATATACTGACAGTAAATCAACAATGCCCATCACCACAAATCCAGTTCAACATGAGAGAACAAAACATATCTAGATTGATTGCCATCTTATTCGCGAAAAATTGCAGCAGCATGTTATAAAGCTCTTCCATATTCCATTGCGATTATAGCTTGCAGATATCTTTACAAAGCCTCTCGGTTCTCTACCTTTTCATCATACTCTTTGCAAGATGAACATCATTAACATCCATGTTCATCTTGAGGGGGGGTGTTGGAGTGTTACATCTCATATTGAAAGCATGGAATTAAAAAGGAAAGAAGACTTAAAATAGAAAGCAAGTTAGATGAGAAGAGTTAGTTAGAAGAGTTGTTATTTCAAATTATTCTTTACTTTGTTATTGTGTCATTGATGTATTATAAATAGGACTCAAGTCTGATGTAGTTTTTAAATTTTTTCAGTTTCTGCAATTCATTTTCCTTTGCGTCCTCTATTTCTTGGTGTTTTTCATCAGTTTCAAATTCTTCTGATTCTCAACAACAATTATTGTAAATATATAGAGTTGATACCCAAATCTGGGTCATTATTTATGATCCACTGGATCTTCACGACAATATATATTGATATCCTGAAACTAGTCTCAGAGAAGGGACTCAGAAAACTAGCAGGAAAAGTAGTTTATGATCATCTTCAAACAGTATCATTTACGCCTCAGAACAACAAACAATAGAATTCCTTCTTTGTTGCCTGATTCCAGCTGGTGGGAGGACTCCATAATTTTCTTGGAAAAACTATCAAACAGTTGATCAATAATCCCACTTCCAAAATGTTGGGCAAAAATTCCCTCCAAGCCAGCTCTAAGGTACATTGCATATTCCTTTCCATTGATCGGGCCAACAAGTTTTGATCTAGAGTTCACTAACTCCATTCTCTCAATGGTTAAACACTCATTTCTTTCCACCAGCTCTGTCATTTGCTCGGGAGAGGCCAGATGAATAGGCAAGTTGAAGGAATCCACTTGAGCTTCACTAATTAATCCCTGCATTCAACATTGGCAATTTTGGCATCATCTCTTGAATTTGATTCGGGCTTGTCTGTAAAACAACATAAAACTACCAGACAAGCAAAAATTCAACAATTATAATTATAGTTTGTTTTTTTCCCCTCTCTGCCCTAATACTGGGCTTCATGTATGAGGTTCCATGAGGGTATATTGGTCATTTTACATGATTAGCCTAGCGTTTCCTACGACCCAACCTGAATTGGGCCATGGGATGAGCATATGCCTAGGGTAAGTGTGCCAGGCTCCCTCAGCCCCAACAAAAAATTTCCCTGTTTTATTTCCAAAATATACTAATATTTCCCAAGTTCCACATTAATTTTCTATGCGGAATGTTACTTAGCTATGATCAGAGCCCTCTCAACTATTAGATGTTAAATTCACTTTTCTAATTCCAAAATAGAATATCATCCGCCTTACCTCCTTGGCCATGTCCATGAGGCATGATCCCAGAAGATCGAACATAATACCATATGGGTTTTGAGAAGCAGGGATCCCATTTGGGAGAGCTAGAATGAGAAACACTATCATCCCTCCAACCACAAGTTCCTTAGCTCTGGCACTCAGAAAGATCTCCATGTCATGCTCAAATTGAGCTGCATAAGCATGGCTTACTTCTTCTGGGCCACTTGTGTAGTGAATCCTTCCCCTGTTCCATGCAGGGGAGTTTTTGTCCAACAACTCTTCAGGCACCTTTGAGAGCCAGTGGAGTGCATGAGAGGAAAACATGAAATGGATAGATGACTCCGGGAATAACCGGCCATGGAAAGAACCCGGGACGCCACAGGCAAAGTACCGCCTCTCAGTTGGGAGGGATGCAAATAGGGTATTGAAATCATTACCCACATGATCATTAAAGAAGACTTGAAATTCGGGCATCTCAGATTTGAGACCTTGCACCAGGTACCTCCTTTCTACAGCTTCCACTATATGTTGCATTGCTATGAAGGTATTTGGCCCAACTGAACATCCCAAATTTGCAAGACGAAACGGGTTTGAAGAGAAGCACTTTACATCAAGCTTCTTAGCAATTGCCTCTTCAATCATAGTTCTCGACACATTCATATCTTGTCTCTACAACACAATAGTCCACCATTCGCTTTGTTATTAATGTCAGGGATGATATTCCCTAAACCAAGCAATTTTTAATCACGTAATATAATCCAGGGTGAGCAAAACGGAGATCCATGAAATCTGTAAGATAGAGAAAATTTATGAAGAGACTGCAACGGCTACAAAAGTAGTTAAAATACCTGAAAATGGGAGTTGTTGCGGTAGCTATGAGGTCCATCCCCTCCGTTCATCGGAAAAGATTGTTGCATTGTGGCTGCGTCGTTGTTGCTTATAACTCTCTGTGTCTGTGGAGAGCCTAGGTGAGCCGTGTGCTTTATGCCTTTATTTGATGGACGCTCTATATAGACATCTCATAAACAATGGCCTTCTGACACGTGTACCAATTTCATGCCTTTCCTTATCCTTGTTGACTGGTATAAATTTTGTCGGGCAAGTAGTGACTTGACTGGAAATTGAGACTTTTCTTAATACGGTAATTTAAAAAAGTTATGCTTAAATTATTATAGTAAAAGAAGTTATTATAAATATATAGTAATTTTTACCACCTAGAAGATAGGAGATAGGAGAGAGAGAGGGTGAACGGATAAATTTTTTTTTAAACCAAAATCATCTTTTCAAAAGACGATTTAAAAAAATTTGAAATCGTCTCTTCAAGAGACGAGTTCCATGAAAATATATATATATATATATATATATTTAAAAAAATTCCCAAAAAAAAAAAAAAAAAACAATTCCTCAAGGGATGAAGAGACGAGTTCCATGAAAATATATATATATATATATATATATATATATATATATATATATATATATATATTTAAAAATTCCTAAATTTAAAAAAAAAAAAAAAAAAAAAACAATTCCTCAAGGAACTCGTCTCTTGAAAAGACAAGTTCCCATGGAAAAAAAATAATTTTTAAAAAATATATATATATATATATATATTTTTAAAAAAAATTCCCAAATTAAAAAAAAAAATTCCTCAAGGAACTCTTCTTTTCAAGAGACGAGTTCCATGGAAAAAAAAAATTCCCAAATTATTAAAAAAAGAAAAAAAGAAAAACCAATTCCTCAAGAGACGAGTTCCCATTAAAAAAATATATTTTTTTTATTTAAATTCCTAAATTAAAAAAAAAATTCCTCAAGGGACCTCGTCTCTTCAATAGACGAGTTCCATGAAATATATATCTATATTAAAAAATTCCCAAATTATTAAAAAAAAAAAAAAAAACAATTCCTCAAGGAAACTCGTCTCTTTAAGAGACGAGTTCCCTTGAGGAATTGTTTTTTTTTTTTTTTTAAATATAATTTGGGAATTTTAAAAAAAAAAAATATATATATATATATATATATATATATATATATATATTTTTTTTTTTTTAAGAAACGAGTCCTCTTGAGGAATTTTTTTTTTTTTTTTTTAATAATTTGGGAATTTAAAAAAAAAAATTCATGGGAACTCGTCTCTTCAAGAGACGAGTTCCCTTGAGGAATTTTTTTTTAATTTTTAATTTTTTTATAATTTGGGAATTTTTTTAAAAAAATATATTTTTTTTCATGGGAACTCGTCTCTTGAGGAATTGTTTTTTTTTTTTTTTTTTTAAATTTGGGAATTATTTAAAAAAAATGTTTTTTTTTTCATGAGAACTCGTCTCTTGAAGAGACGAGTTCCCTTGAGGATTTTTTTTTTTTTTTTATATAATTTGGGAATTTTGTTAAAAAAAAAATATATTTTTTTAATGGGAACTCGTCTTTTCAAGAGACGAGTTCCCTTGAGGAATTTTTTATTTTTTTATTTTTTTAATAATTTGAGGATTTTTTTTTTTTAATTTGAAAATTTTTTTTCATGGGAACTCGTCTCTTAAAGAGACAATTTCCCTTTTGAATTTTTTTTTAAAATCGTCTTTTGAAAAGACGATTTCGTCTTTTGAAATTTGAAAAGATGATTTTGGTTTAAAAAAAAAATTATTCGTTCACCCTCTCTCCTCTCTCATTTCTCCTAAGTGGCAAAAACTACCATATATTTATAATAACTTCTTCTACTACAATAATTTAAGCATAACTTTTTTAAATTACCGCACTATTGAGAAAAGTCCCTAAAAATTGTGATATGTGATAATATCCCAGCATTCAAAAGCACATGGAACAACTTATTTTATCTTTAATAAAAACCATCTCTTTATTTAAAATAACATCTTTAATAAAATTGATATTTATAAAATATTAGGACTGCTTGCTTTTTTTTTTTTTAATTGGGTCTACATCTTAATTATTATTATTATTTTTTCTTTTCTTTCTTTTTCTTTTTCCCCTCTTTTTCCCTTCCTACTCCACCCACTCCCCCATCCCACCCCACCCCACCACCACCCACCTTCATTTCCAGCCCCTTTTTCCACTTCCTCGGTTTTTTTTCCTCTCTCTTTCCCCATCCCATTCCACCACCACTTACTTTCATTTCCAGCCTCCTTTTCCACTTCCTCGGTTTTTTTTCCTTTCTCTCTCTCTCAACCATGGAAAATCATCATCTCCATCCTAGGGTTACAGAATAGATAAGTTTTTTTTTCTCTTTTTTTCTTTAATTTCTATCGTAATTGTTTTTTGGATTTGGACTTGATTGCATGCATATTAAATTGAGCTCGATTTTTGTTGTGGAATTGGTTTGAGCATTAAATTGGATTTGGATTATGAGATATTAAATTGAGGTTTAATTGAATTTATCTTAATTTGTTACATTTGATCTTGATTAAATGTGCTTGAATATTAGTTATTAATTTGTATATGGAATATTTATGTTGGACTGTATTTACTAATTTGAATTTATTCTTATTCATAAAATTTATTGGACTCGTTTAAAATGATTGCTAAAATAAGTGATGATTCAACTTTTTTAAAAAAAATTAATTTTTCATCAATAAAAGCGAGTTTCTCTATTCAAATAAGGACATATGTGAAAAATACGGGTACACATATTAATAGCATTTTACTTAAAATGAATATTGAATAAAAATCGTTAAATCCATTAATAAATTCAATACAAAGTGTTGTTTGATTTGAGATTCATTTATTAAGTAAGAAATTTTATTAAAATATAATTATGCGTAGAAAAGAATATTAGACTCATTGCAAACCAATTGTTATTCATAGATTTTCTAGTATTAATGATTTCACTATTTAAGTTTTAAATTATTTTTAAAAATCATTAAACTCATTAATGAATTTAATGCACTAAGTCTTAATTAATTTGGAATTCATTTATTAGTGAAAAAAAACATGGTTCTATGTAGAAGAGAAATAATAGTAGTTATAGTATTTATTATATTAATATTTGACTTTTAAGTTATTTTTAAAATTTACTAAACTCGGTCCAATGCATTAAATTTTGCTTGATTTGAAGTTTATTAGTCTAGTGAAAATTTTTGTAAAAGTATGATATATGTTATGAAGAAACTAGTCAAGTCATTCAAAATAAATTTTGGTCTATGAACTTTCTAATGTTATAAAGTTTTATAATTTTCTAGTACTAATTAGATCAGTTTTTTATTTTCAAATTATTTTTAAAAATTAATAAATTGTATATATCAAATTAATGAATTTTATATATCAAATATAGTTTGATTTGAAATTTATTTGTTAAATGAAAGGTTTTATATAAGTTAAAAGAAATTCGAAAAACATGAATAATTTAAAAGAAATTATATTTCATGGAGAGAGAAAAAGAATGATATCATTATTCAATTTTATTTGTTTTCTATATTTTTTTTTATTATTTCTCTGTATTTTCCTTTTGGTTTTAATAATGATTACTTATTTTCTTAAAAATGTTCTTTATTTCATTTTTTTTAAAGATCTAAAGCAAAAAACAAAAACAAATAGTGTTATAAATTTTAAAAATAATATTCTATTTTTAAAAATAGAAAATTATTTTTAATCATATGGTAAAATAGGCTCTTAAGTTTTTAAAGTTATCTTTTGAAAAACCAATTTTCATATAAATTATTTATGTTTCAATACTATTAATTTTTTTGTTTCAAAAATCAGTTTATCTTTGGTAAATCATATCTTGATAAAAATAAATTAATTAAATAATTTAGAAATCTACAACTCAAAAAATAAAGGTTAATATTTAAGAAAGTTGGTTTTTGAGATAACACTTTCAATGAAAATCAAGTATTCATAAAAAATAAAAAATTAAAACTTTAAAAAGCTTATTTTTTTTACTACAAACCTTTTTTTTGTATCACAGAATAATTCTAATAAAAGTTTTGATTTGATCCATTGTGATATATGGGGTCCTTTTGGCACTACTTCTTATTCTGGTTTTCGATATTTTTTTAACTATAGTCGATGACTTCACAAGGTGTACTTGGGTATACATGATTAAAGCTAAATCAGAAGTGTCATCTTTAATCAAAACTTTCTGTAAAATGGTAGCAAACCAATTTTCTTCTTCTGTTAAAGCTATAAGGTATGATAATGGACCAAAATTCTTACTCACAAAATTCTATCATAAATATGGTATTTTGCATCAGAGAAGTTGTGTCGAAACTCCTAAAAAAAATGGTGTTGTGGAGAGAAAACATCAACATCTACTAAGCACTCCTAGAGCCTTAATGTTTCAAGAAAATCTACCATTAATTTTTTGGAGTGACTGTGTGCTTACTGCTGCCCACATAATCAATAGAATTCCCACTCCTCTACTTCAAAATAAAACTCTTTTTGAAATGCTTTTTAACAAAACACCTAACCTTTCTCATTTAAGAGTTTTTGGCTGTCTTTGTTTTGCATCCACTTTAACTAGTCACAGACAAAAATTTGATTCACGAGCCACAAAGTGCATCTTCCTAGGATATCCTTCTGATATTAAGGGTTATAAACTCATGGATCTAAACAACAATAAGATCCTTGTTTCTCGGAATGTCATATTCCATGAAACAATTTTTCCTTTCCAAGTGTTGCCCCAACATCTTGAAACTCATTCCTTTATGTTTCCTCTTTCACAATCATTTTCAAATTCACCTTCTACCACCTCCTTCTTCAATTCCTATCACAATGTGTGACCTGCATCACCACCTAATAATTCTCCTTCTCTCTCTGAACCTCCTGCCCTTCTTGAATCCGACTCACCTACATGTCCCTCTCCATCCCATCTGGATTCAACTGACCCTGAAGTCCTATAGCTCATAAAATCAACCAGAATTAAACAAAAACCTTCATATCTGCAGGACTATTATTGTGGTAATGTCTCTTCTTCTCAAAATGCAACTCAGGCATCTACTTCAACTAACTGTTCTCCCATTAAAGGTAATTTCTATTCTCTTCACCCTTTTCTTTCTGCTAATAGACTGTCTACATCCCATAAAGCTTTTCTCACCTTTGTCACAAACTCTCTAGAACCCAAATCATACACCCAAGCTTCTCGCCTCCTTGAATGGCAAGCTGCCATGCAACATGAACTTACTGCTTTGGAGTTAAATAAAACTTAGGAACTTGTTACTCTTCCTAAAAATAAAAGGACTATTGGTTGTAAATGGGTATTCAAAGTGAAATATAAAGCTAATGGAACTATAGAAAGACATAAAGCTAGATTGGTGGCAAAAGGGTATACTCAGCAAGAATGCCTCGATTTATTTGATACTTTCTCTCATGTGGCCAAGATTACATCCATTCGCTTACTACTTGCTGTGGCTACCGTCAAACAGTGGCATCTTCATCAACTAAATGTCAATAATGCATTTTTGCATGGTGATTTACATGAAGAGGTATACATGGAATTGCCTCCTGGGTTGGCTGTCCAAGGTGAACAGAAAGTTTGTCGTCTTTTAAAGAGCCTCTATGGCTTGAAGCAAGCTTCCAGGCAATGGTATGCCAAACTATCTCAGGCCCTTCTTTCCTATGGATTTGTTCAAGGTAATTCTGATTGTTCTCTATTCATTAAGAAATCTGAAAGTTCTTTTATGGCCTTATTAGTCTATGTGGATGATGTGCTATTGGCAAGTGATAGCATTCTGGAAATTGAAAGGTGAAGACCTTTTTAGATGCCAAGTTCACTATTAAAGACTTAGGCCCACTGAAATACTTTCTTGGCTTGGAAGTTGCAAGGTCCAAGACTAGTATCTTCTTATGCCAACGAAACTATATACTTGACATACTTGAAGACACTGGTTTAACTAGATCCAAACCTATTGCCTTCCCTATGGAATCTACCCTCAAGTTATCAGCAAATGATACCAATTTCTATGAAGATCCATCAGGTTACCGAAGACTCATTGGCAGATTATTTTACTTAACTCTCACTAAGCCCGACTTAGCCTATTCTGTAAAAGTACTCAGCCAATTTTTAGCAAAACCTGCTGTTAGTCACCATCAAGCAGGCATTCGAGTACTGAGGTATCTAAAGGCCATACTAGGGCAAGGTCTCTTTTTTCTTTCTTTCTCAGATTTTCAATTAAAGGGTTTTTCCTATAGTGATTGGGCAGGCTATGTCAATACTAGAAGGAGTGTCACTGGTTTTGCAATTTTTCTTGGCAACTCATTGATTTCATGGAAATCAAAGAAACAAGTTACAGTTAGTTGATCCTCTGCAGAGGTAGAGTACCAAGCCCTTGCAACTGCCACCTGTGAAATTCAATGGCTTTTCAATGCCTTGCAAGACCTGGATATCAAACATTCACAGTCAGTTTTGCTATATACTGACAGTAAATCAGTAATGCCCATCGCCACAAATCCAGTTCAGCATGAGAGAACAAAACATATCTAGATTGATTGCCATCTTATTCGCGAAAAATTGCAGCAGCATGTTATAAAGCTCTTCCATATTCCATTGCGATTATAGCTCGCAAATATCTTTACAAAGCCTCTCGATTCTCTACCTTTTCATCATACTCTTCGCAAGATGAACATCATTAACATCCATGTTCATCTTGAGGGGGGGTGTTGGAGTGTTACATCTCATATTGAAAGCATGGAATTAAAAAGGAAAGAAGACTTAAAATAGAAAGCAAGTTAGATGAGAAGAGTTAGTTAGAAGAGTTGTTATTTCAGTTTATTCTTTACTTTGTTATTGTGTCATTGATGTATTATAAATAGGACTCAAGTCTGATGTAGTTTTTAAATTTTTTCAGTTTTTGCAATTCATTTTCCTTTGCGTCCTCTGTTTCTTAGTGTTTTTCATCAGTTTCAAATTCTTCTGATTCTCAACAACAATTATTGTAAATATATAGAGTTGATACCCAAATCTGGGTCATTATTTATGATCCACTGGATCTTCACGACAATATATATTGATATCCTGAAACTAGTCTTAGAGAAGGGACTCAGAAAACTAGCAGGAAAAGTAGTTTATGATCATCTTCAAACAGTATCATTTACGCCTCAGAACAACAAACAATAGATTTCCTTCTTTGTTGCCTGATTCCAGCTTGTGGGAGGACTCCATAATTTTCTTGGAAAGCCTATCAAACAGTTGATCAATAATCCCACTTCCAAAATGTTGGGCAAAAATTCCCTCCAAGCCAGCTCTAAGGTACATTGCACATTCCTTTCCATTGATCGGGCCAACAAGTTTTGATCTAGAGTTCACTAACTCCATTCTCTCAATGGTTAAACACTCATTTCTTTCCACCAGCTCTGTCATTTGCTCGGGAGAGGCTAGATGAATAGGCAAGTTGAAGGAATCCACTTGAGCTTCACTAATTAATCCCTGCATTCAACATTGGCAATTTTGGCATTATCTCTTGAATTCGATTCGGGTTTGTCTGTAAAACAACATAAAACTACCAGACAAGCAAAAATTCAACAACTATAATTATTTTTTGCTTTTTTTCCCCTCTCTACCCTAATACTGGGCTTCATGTATGAGGTTCCATGAGGGTATATTGGTCATTTTACATGATTAGCCTAGCGTTTCCTACAACCCAACCTGAATTGGGCCATGGGATGAGCATATGCCTAGGGTAAGTGTGCCAGGCTCCCTCAGCCCCAACAAAAAATTTCCCTGTTTTATTTCTAAAATATGCTAATATTTCCCAAGTTCCACATTAATTTTCTATGCGGAATGTCACTTAGCTATGATCAGAGCCCTCTCAACTATTAGATATTAAAGTCACTTTTCTAATTCCAAAATAGAATTTCATCCGCCTTACCTCCTTGGCCATATCCATGAGGCTTGATCCCAAAAGATCGAACATAACACCATATGGGTTTTGAGAAGCAGGGATCCCATTTGGGAGAGCTGGAATGAGAACCACTATCATCCCTCCAACCACAAGTTCCTTAGCTCTGGCACTCAGAAAGATCTCCATGTCATGCTCAAATTGAGCTGCATAAGCATGGCTTACTTCTTCTGGGCCACTTGTGTAGTGAATCCTTCCCCTGTTCCATGCAGGGGAGTTTTTGTCCAACAACTCTTCAGGCACCTTTGAGAGCCAGTGGAGTGCATGAGAGGAAAACATGAAATGGATAGATGACTCCGGGAATAACCGGCCATGGAAAGAACCCGGGACGCCACAGGCAAAGTACCGCCTCTCAGTTGGGAGGGATGCAAATAGGGTATTGAAATCATTACCCACATGATCATTAAAGAAGACTTGAAATTCAGGCATCTCAGATTTGAGACCTTGCGCCAGGTACCTCCTTTCTACAGCTTCCACTATATGTTGCATTGCTATGAAGGTATTTGGCCCAACTGAACATCCCAAATCTGCAAGACGAAACGGGTTTGAAGAGAAGCACTTTACATCAAGCTTCTTAGCAATTGCCTCTTCAATCATAGTTCTCGACACATTCATATCTTGTCTCTACAACACAATAGTCCACCATTCGCTTTGTTATTAATGTCAGGGATGATATTCCCTAAACCAAGCAATTTTTAATCACGTAATATAATCCAGGGTGAGCAAAACGGAGATCCATGAAATCTGTAAGATAGAGAAAATTTATGAAGAGACTGCAACGGCTACAAAAGCAGTTAAAATACCTGAAAATGGGAGTTGTTGCGGTAGCTATGAGGTCCATCCCCTCCGTTCATCGGAAAAGATTGTTGCATTGTGGCTGCGTTGTCGTTGCTTATAACTCTCTGTGTCTGTGGAGAGCCTAGGTGAGCCGTGTGCTTTATGCCTTTATTTGATGGACGCTCTATATAGACATCTCATAAACAATGGCCTTCCGACACGTGTACCAATTTCATGCCTTTCCTTAGGGTCAAGCAGCCCTTCATTATTTACTTGTCCTAGCATGTGTTTTATCCTTATTGACTGGTATAAATTTAAAATGGCCTTTGGACACGTGTACCAATTTCATGCCTTTCCTTAGGGTCAAACCGCCCTTCATTATTTACTTGTCCTAGCATATGTTTTATCCTTATTGACTGGTATAAATTTTGTCGGGCAATAGTAACTTGACTGGAAATTGTGATATGTGATAATATCCCAGCATTCAAAAGCACATCGAACAACTTATTTTATCTTTAATAAAAACCATCTCTTTATTTAAAATAACATCTTTAATAAAATTGATATTTATAAAATATTAGGACTGTTGGCCTATTTTTCTTTTTTTAATTGGGCCTACATCTTAATTATTATTATTTTTTCTTTTCTTTCTTTTTCTTTTTCCCCTTTTTTTCCCTTCCTACTCCACCCACTCTCCCATCCCACCCCACCACCACCTACCTTCATTTCCAGCCCCCTTTTCCACTCTCTCTCTCTCTCTCTCTCTCTCAACCATGGAAAATCATCATCTCCATCCTAGGGTTACAGAATAGATAAGTTTTTTTTCCTCTCTTTTTCTTTAATTTCTATCGTAATTGTTTTTTGGATTTGGACTTGATTGCATGCATATTAAATTGAGCTCGATTTTTGTTGTGGAATTGGTTTGAGCATTAAATTGGATTTGGATTATGAGATATTAAATTGAGGTTTAATTGAATTTATCTTAATTTGTTACATTTGATCTTGATTAAATGTGCTTGAATATTAGTTATTAATTTGTATATGGAATATTTATGTTGGACTGTATTTACTAATTTGAATTTATTCTTATTCATAAAATTTATTGGACTCGTTTAAAATGATTGCTAAAATAAGTGATGATTCAACTTTTTTTTAAAAAATTAATTTTTCATCAATAAAAGCGAGTTTCTCTATTCAAATAAGGACATATGTGAAAAAAACGGGTACACATATTACTAGCATTTTACTTAAAATGAATATTGAATAAAAATCGTTAAATCCATTAATAAATTCAATACAAAGTGTTGTTTGATTTGAGATTCATTTATTAAGTAAGAAATTTTATTAAAATATAATTATGCGTAGAAAAGAATATTAGACTCATTGCGAACCAATTGTTATTCATAGATTTTCTAGTATTAATGATTTCACTATTTAAGTTTTAAATTATTTTTAAAAATCATTAAACTCATTAATGAATTTAATGCACTAAGTCTTAATTAATTTGGAATTCATTTATTAGTGAAAAAAAACATGGTTCTATGTAGAAGAGAAGTAATAGTAGTTATAGTATTTATTATATTAATATTTGACTTTTAAGTTATTTTTAAAATTTACTAAACTCGATCCAATGCATTAAATTTTGCTTGATTTGAAGTTTATTAGTCTAGTGAAATTTTTTGTAAAAGTATGATATATGTTATGAAGAAACTAGTCAAGTCATTCAAAATAAATTTTGGTCTATGAACTTTCTAATGTTATAAAGTTTTATAATTTTCTAGTACTAATTAGATCAATTTTTTATTTTCAAATTGTTTTTAAAAATTAATAAATTGTATATATCAAATTAATGAATTTTATATATCAAATATAGTTTGATTTGAAATTTATTTGTTAAATGAAAGGTTTTAGAGAAGTTAAAAGAAATTCCAAAAATATGAATAATTTAAAAGAAAATTATATTTCATGGAGAGAGAAAAAGAATGATATTATTATTCAATTTTATTTGTTTTCTAAAGTTTTTTATTATTATTTCTCTGTATTTTCCTTTTGGTTTTAATAATGACTACTTATTTTCTTAAAAATGTTCTTTATTTCATTTTTTTTTTAAAGAACTAAAGCAAAAAACAAAAACAAATAGTGTTATAAATTTTAAAAATAGAAAATTGTTTTTAATCATATGGTAAAATAGGCTCTTAAGTTTTTAAAGTTATCTTTTGAAAAACCAATTTTCATATAAATTATTTATGTTTCAATACTATTAATTTTTTTGTTTCAAAAATCAATTTATCTTTGGTAAATCATATCTTGATAAAAATAAATAAATTAAATAATTTAGAAATCTACAACTCAAAAAATAAAGGTTAATATTTAAGAAAGTTGGTTTTTGAGATAACACTTTCAATGAAAATCAAGTATTCATAAAAAATAAAAAATTAAAAAATTAAAACTTTAAAAAACTTATTTTTTTTTACTACAAACCTTTTTTAAGGATTTTTATCTAGAAAAAATATGTTTAAATATAAAATAAAAATCCTTTAAAAATAATTCAAATTTTATACATTTATCTCGATTAAAGATAGTATTTATAATGACTAAAGATATCTATATTAAAAGGTAGCTGCCCAAATGATGTATCTTTAATTAAAAAGTATATAAAATTTTAATTATATTTAAATATATGTATAATATTTTGAATTTTATAAATTTGAGGTACTATTTTGTGATTTTTTTTACAACGAACATGTTAAAGCACACTTCGCCCTTTATTCAAAGGAAAATTCTACGGTACCGAGGGCATTATTCAAAATGTGAAAAGGATAATGTTCCAGAATCTAGACTTCCAGTCAAACTAGTGCTTGCCCAGCCAATTTTATACGCCAGTTAATAAGATCTACTTTATTAGAAAAAACATAAAAATGGTTTGAAGGAAAAATAAAAACACTAATGTCATAACAAGTTGTTTTAAAAATCGAACCTCACCGTCGACCTTTCCGATTCAGTGGGCTGGTGCTGAACCGCTTGAGCCAATGGTTGAACCGATTGGGCTGGACGGTATTTGGAAACCAAACGGTCCACTCCCTCATTGTTTGCCTACCCCTTTTTTTTTTTAAGGACCCAACATCAACTGGCTACACCCATATTTCGAAAATGGGCCCTTAATAAGGGCTGTGCCATAATGCCCTACAGCCACTTGGCTTGACTGCCCAATTTAAAGCACTTTATTTTTCATCTTGCTTCCGATGCGGGATAAGGTAAAAGGATTTAAAAGTAAAAATCATCTTTGTTCCTAGGGGTTGCAAATTTGAACCATGAACAAGCTGATAATAAGCATTACTACTCCACTATGCTACATCTTGTTTGGATTAATAAAATAAAATAATATATTTATGATATCATCTATTCGATCAGTCAACTGTGAACAACTTTTTTTTTTTATTCGATACGTGGTTCTGTTGTGAACACATTCATAACAAGTCAGTATAGACGGCAGTATCATGAACTTTGCAAAGGCATGAAATTGGTACACGTGTTAGAAGTCAAGTGAAAGTGTCAGACGTATTTATCCATGGACCTTCCCTCATCCCTGTCTGCAAAGAGAATATCAAATAAAGTCAACGACTCATCCGGCCTCTACACAGGCAGGGAGAGTTATGAGCAACAACCGCGCAGCCACAACGCAACAATCTTTTCCGATGAAGGGAGGAGATGGACCTCACAGCTACGTCAACAACTCCCACTTACAGGTGTTTTAACCTTAACTATAGTTGCTGCTATCTCTTTATAAGTTTTCTCTATCTTACAGATTTCACGGAGCTCCATTTTGCTCACCCTGACCATAGGCGTACATGTTATTTTTCTCCTGGGTTTCTTTATCCCTTATTTCACTTTTATTATGGTTGAACATCACCCAATTAAAAATTGCTTAGCTTATGGAATATCGTCCCTGACATTAGTTAATGACAAACCCATGGTGGACTATATGTTTTGTAGAGAGAAGCTACAGATGCGTGTAGGACTATGATTGAAGAGGCAATCGCTCAGAAGCTTGATGTAAAGTGCTTCTCTTCAAACCCGTTTCGTCTTGCGGATTTGGGATGTTCGGTTGGGCCAAATACCTTCATATCGATGCAACATATAGTGGAAGCTGTAGAAAGGAAGTACCTGGAGCAAGGCCTCAAATCTCAAATACCCGAATTTCAAGTCTTCTTCAATGATCATGTAGCTAATGATTTCAATACCCTCTTTGCATCCCTCCCAACTGAAAGGCGGTACTTTGCCTGTGGCGTCCCGGGTTCTTTCCATGGACGGTTATTCCCGGAGTCATCTATCCATTTCATGTTTTCCTCTCATGCAATCCACTGGCTCTCAAAGGTGCCCGAAGAGTTGTTGGACAAAAACTCCCCTGCATGGAACAGGGGAAGAATTCACTACACCAGTGCCCCAGATGAAGTAAGCCATGCTTATGCAGCTCAATTTGACCATGACATGGAGATCTTTTTGAGTGCCAGAGCTAAGGAACTTGTGGTTGGAGGGATCATAGTGCTTACCATGGCAGCTCTCCCAAATGGGATCCCTGCTTCTCGAATCCCATCTGGTGTTATGTTCGATCTTTTGGGAGCAAGCCTCATGGATATGACCAAAGCGGTAAGGCGGATAAATTATTATTTTTGAATTAGAAAAGAGACTTTGGTGTCTGATAGTTGAGATGCATCTGATCATTGCTAAGTAACAGTCATCATAGAAAATTAATCTTCAACTTGGGAAATATTACTATATTTTAGAAATAAAACAGGGAAATTCTTGGTTGGGGGTTGAAAATCTTTTGGGAGCAGTTTATAAAATATTTTGAACGTAAAGGAAAATGTTGAATTAGAGTAATAAGTTCGCTTAAGATTTTATTAGTCATGTTGTAAGTTCTATGTTGTTTTACAAGCAAGCCCTGCATCAAATTCAAGAGAGAGTGCTAAACTTTCCAATCTTGATTACAGGGATTAATCAATGAAGCTCAAGTGGACTCCTTCAATTTGCCTGTCTATGCACCCTCCCAGGAGCAGATGACCGACCTGGTTAAAAGAAATGGGTGTTTCACCATTGAGAGAATGGAGTTAGTGTACCGTGCATCAAAGCTTGTTGCCCCGATCACTGGAAAGGAATGTGGAATGCACCTTAGAGCAGGCATGGAGGGAATGATTGCCAAACATTTTGGAAGTGGGATTATTGATGAACTGTTTGATACGTTTTCCAAGAAATCTGTGGAGTTTTCCCACCAGCTGGAATCAAGCACAAGAGAAGGAGCTCAATTATTTGCTGCTCTGAGGCGTAAATGATGTTGTTTGAAGATGATCATAAACTACTTTTCCTGCTAGTTTGAAGACGTTTAGTTTAGCAATAGGATATGCTTTATGGATACTCCTATTTAAAAATAAGTGGACCCTATTTTCCTTTCATAAATCATATGGATCATGACCCAAGGATGTCCTTTCATCTTGTTTGAAATTTGGATCACATCACATCATCACGCCTCTGGTTCCTATTGGTTCTTTGAGTATATATCTATGCTATATGATTAAAGCTGAAATCGACTTTTATTGTGACTGGTTTTGTACTTAATTTTCTTCAGATATTTACTAAGCTATCATTGGTGGCACAAATCGGAATTATTGTTCACTCAGTTCAAAAAGAGGGGTTGGTATACACGTGTCATTATTGTTCACTCAATTCTTGATGTTGGATATCCCAACCTTCATTCCTTATGTCACCTACTGCCCCAACCTGCCACCCCTCATTTAAATTTAAAAACCGTGTCTTTATTTGGTGTCTTATCATCTTCATCTTCATTGTGGCCTTCATTCCTCATGTCACCACCTGTCCCAACCTTCATTTAAATTTAAAAACCGTGTCTTTATTTGGTGCCTTATCATCTTCATCCTCATTGTGGCCTTCATTCCTCACCACCTGTCCCAACCTTGATTACTCACATCACCACTTGTCTACCCCTCGTTTAAATTTAATGTGTCTTTATTTGCTCTTTTACCTCCTTCATCTTCGTTGTCTCATGTTTTTCTTCTCCGTTCAATCAAGTGAGGTTGCTTTTTTTTTCTTCTTCTTTGCATAGTTTGTTCATTTCCCTATGTAAAGTACATGTTAAAATATTATTCTATATAATTAAAGTAAGAAAAAAAAAATATAAGCAAAAGTGGTGAAGTGCTTATAAGGTTAGGATTTCAGAGAAAAAATGAAGAAATGAAAGTGAGAGAGTTCTATTTGGGGCTTTTGGATGATTGAATTTATAAATCTATCATTACTTATTTAGTTATATGCATGATATATGACATTTCTATATTTGAGGCTTTTGGATGATTGAATTTATAAATCTAACCTTACTTATTCAGTCATATGCATGATATATGATATTTCTATCCATTGAAACTAACACCCTTGAACAAAAAGGGCACATGGTATTTAAGAAACTTGAAAGACAATGTGTTATATTTTAAACCTAAGAGGGCAATGTGCAAAACATATTATAGGTTATAGAAGTAAAATGTATTAAACCCTTAAAAATATAGATATCAATAAAGAAAAATACAACGGGAGTCAATATTTTATTTTAAATTTTTTTTATTATATTTAATTTTTAAATATTTTAGTTTTAATTATATTTTTTATTTTAAAATTTTCTTGTTTTATTATTTTTCAATAATCCCGAGGATGTTTGTTTTTAGAATGGACAAAAAAAAATCCTAAATTAGGTCTCACGGCTAAAAAAAGAATAACAACTAATTATGTGACATATAGTATAATAAGTAAAATAGTTATTTTAGGAAATAATTATCTAATTTATGAAAAAGTGCATGTATTTTAAAATATTTTTACATAAATAAAGATAAAACTTATTTATAAATTTAAAGTTCTTTTTTCTATATTTTTCAAATTAGTCAAGTGATAACCCTTACCTTCAAATAATTCTTAGACTATTTAAGATGGAAAAGATAGAATATTCATACATGGAGGTGAGATCTTAAAAAATCTCTAGACTCTTTATTTGGATAGAATTAAGATTAGATGGAAACATGTTGATCATCTAATACTAATCTCTCAAGTTTTGCCCGACATAACTTTTAATTTAATAGACAATCAAGATTTTTGGTCAGGGTGTTTTTGTCCTCTAATTGCATATAATTTCTTATTCTTTATATTCACACCCTTAACCATAAACAATTGGGCTTTGTGGAGCCTAGTTTTGTTTGATCTAGTTTGACAACCCGACCCAAATAATATTGCATGGTTTTTTTTAATATGTAATATTCGTGCAATATTTTTGGGCTTGTTTAGCCCATTGCAGAACCGCCTTTCATAATTAGGGTTTTTTAGTATGGTGTTGTTGTCGTGTTTTAGACAGAGAGAAAATATTGTAGCTGAAGGTTGTACTCTGTATTCTTCCCTAATAATAGTGATATCCCTGCAACTCCGTGGATGTAGGCAAATTACCGAACCACATAAATATTGTCTTATACATGTGATTGTTTTTCTTTGGCATGTGTTTTTCTCTATTTTTGTTTCTCACAGGTTGGGAATTCAACTTAATTCCCTTCAACTGGTATCAGAGCCTAGGGTTAGGTTTGAGTAGGAGTAATGACAAAGAAGCAGGAAAGACATCTGGAATAGAAAAGTTTGATGGCACAGACTTTGCATATTGGAGGATGTAGATTGAAGATTATCTCTATGAGAGGAAATTGCATTTGCCTCTTTTGGGGACAAAACCTGAGAGTATGAAGGCTGAGGAATGGGTACTTCTTAACAGACAGGTTCTAGGAGTTATTAGGTTAATTTTGTCTAGGTCTGTTGCACACAATGTTGTAAAGAACAAGACCACAGTAGATCTGATGAAGGCTTTGATCGGTATGTATGAAAAGTCGTTCGCAAACAATAAGGTGCATCTGATGAAAAAATTGTTCAATTTGAAGATGGCAGAGAATGCATCAGTAGCACGACATCTGAATGAATTTAATACAATCACAAATCAATTGTCATCTGTAGAAATTGATTTTGATGATGAGATTTGTGCTCTGATCATCTTAGCTTCTTTGTCAAACAGTTGGGAGGCAATGAAGATGACAATGAGCAATTTTACGGGAAAGGAAAAGCTCAAGTACAATGATAAGCTCAATGAGCGTGCTAGAAGTATGATGTTGCATGTTGGACTACCAAAAACTTTTTGGGCTGATGCTATTAGCACTGCAGCTTACCTGATAAACCGAGGACCATCAGTTCCCATGGAGTTCAGACTTCTTGAGAAGGTTTGGAGCGGTAAAGAGGTAAAGTTTTCACATTTAAAAGTTTTTTGTTGTGTTTCTTATTTTCATATTGATTCTGATGCTTGTAGCAAACTTGATGTAAAGTCTAAAATATGTTTTTTCATTGGCTATGGTGATGAGAAATTTGGCTATAGGTTTTGGGATGAACAAAATAGGAAAATCATCAGAAGTAGAAATGTGATATTTAATGAACATGTTATGTACAAGGATAGGTCAATTGTAGTGTCAGATGTTACAGAGATAGATCAAAAGAAATCTGAGTTTGTCAATTTAGATGAATTGACTGAAAGTACTGTCCAAAAAAGGGGTGAAGAAGATAAGAAGAATGTAAATTCACAGGTAGATCTTAGTACACCTGTAGCTGAAGTTCACAGATCTTCCAGGAACATTAGACCTCCACAACGTTATTCACCTGTTTTAAATTATCTCCTGTTGACTGATGGTGGTGAGCCAAAGTGTTATGATGAAGCCTTGCAAGATGAGAATTCAAGCAAGTGGGAGTTAGCCATGAAGGATGAGATAGATTCCTTGTTGGGGAATCAGACATGGGAACTAATTGAATTGCCAGTAGGAAAGAAGGCTTTACACAACAAGTGGGTATACAGAATAAAGAATGAGCATGATGGTAGCAAACGTTACAAGGCCAGATTAGTTGTTAAAGGGTTCTAGCAGAAAGAGGGCATTGACTACACAGAGATATTTTCTCCAATTGTGAAGATGTCAACAATCAGACTTGTATTGGGAATGGTGGCTGTAAAAAACTTACATCTTGAACAGTTAGATGTGAAGACAACATTCTTTCATGGTGACTTAGAGGAAAACCTTTACATGATTCAGCCAGAAGAGTTCATTGTTCAAGGACAAGAGAATCTAGTCTACAAATTGAGAAAGAGCTTGTATGACCTTAAACAAGCTCCTAAACAGTGGTATAAGAAGTTTGACAGTTTTATGCATAGAATTGGGTTCAAGAGATGTGAAGCTGATCACTGTTGCTATGTTAAGTCTTTTGACAATTCTTACATCATATTACTGTTGTATGTGGATGATATGCTTATTGCAGGGTCTAGCATTGAAAAGATTAATAATCTGAAGAAGCAATTGTCCAAACAGTTTGCAATGAAGGATTTAGGTGCTGCAAAGCCAATCCTTGGTATGAGAATCATTAGAGACAAGGCTAATGGTACATTGAAGCTTTCACAGTTAAAGTATGTGAAGAAAGTTCTCAATAGGTTCAACATGAATGAAGCTAAACCAGTGAGCACACCCTTGGGTAGTCATTTCAAACTAAGCAAAGAGTAGTCATCAAAGACAGAGGAAGAAAGTGACCATATGAGCAAGGTGCCCTATGCCTCAGCTATTGGCAACTTGATGTATGCTATGGTGTGTACAAGGCCAAACATTGCACATGCAGTGGGAGTTGTGAGCAGATTCATGAGTAAGCCTAGAAAGCAGCATTGGGAGGCAGTCAAGTGGATTCTAAGATATCTGAAGGGTTCATGGGATACATGTCTTTGCTTTACAGGTGCAAGTTTGAAACTGCAAGGTTATGTAGATGCTGATTTTGCTAGTGATATTGATAGTAGAAAGAGTACTACTGAGTTTGTTTTTACTCTAGGTGGTACAGCTATATCATGGGCTTCAAATCTACAGAAGATTGTTACTTTGTCTACTATAGAAACTGAGTATGTTGCAGCAACTGAAGTTGGAAAGAAGATGATTTGGCTACATGGTTTCTTAGATGAATTGGTAAGAAGCAGGAGATGGACATTCTACACAGTGATAGTCATAGTGCAATTTTTCTTGCCAAAAATTCGGCTTTTCATTCAAAGTCGAAGCATATACAAACAAAATACCACTTTATCTGTTACCTTGTTGAAGATAAACTAATAATACTTAAGAAGATTTGTGGATCTAAGAACTCAACAAACATGTTGACTAAGGGTGTCACTATTGACAAGTTGAAGTTGTACGCAGCTTCAATTGGTCTTCTAGCTTGAGGACAGGAGGATAAGTTGCAAGGATGGGGGATTGTTTCTTGGAGGATAGTGGTTTGATGTTGGTGATTGAACTAGTTTCCAAGTGGGAGATTTGTTGGGCTTTGTGGAGCCTAATTTTGTTTGATCTGGTTTGACGACCTGATCCAAATAATATTGCGTGGTTTTTTTTAATGTGTAATATTCATGCAATATTTTTGGGCCCGTTTAGCCCATTGTGGAACCGTCTTTCATAATTAGGGTTTTTTAGTGTGGTGTTATTGCTCTGTTTTATACAGAGAGAAAATATTGTAGTCGAATGTTGTACTTTGTATTCTTCCATGATAATAGTGATATCCTTGCAACTCTGTGGATGTAGGCAAATTGTTGAACCACATAAATATTGTCTTGTGCGTGTGATTGTTTTTCTTTGGCGTGTGTTTTTCTCTATTTTTGTTTCTCAAGGGTTAGGAATATTTCGGCTTAATTCCCTTCATAAACCCCCATACTCCACCTACTATCTCCCTTCTTCCTCACATCTTTATCCACTTCATATGGTCTTTATAAATCCGTCTTTATCTTATAATTACTTTTTCTCCAACCTAGAATATTTATAAAGATATTTCAAATAATTTTCTTTATTTTATAATAAAATATAATATTTTACAATAAAATATTTTATATAATATTCTTTAAAAATATATATATACCAATTAGACATTTAGGACACTTTCGATAAAAAAATACTGATAGAGTTCAAACCCAAAATTTACAGGTAATTAATTATTCATAAAGCATCATTTATTTACGCTTGAGAACAACAAATCGTTGAATTTCTTCTTTGGGGTCCAATTCCAACTGCCGTGACATATTTTCAATTTTCTTGAAGAAGAGATGGAAGAGTTGATCAACAGAATCACTTCGAAAATGTTTTGCAACCAGTCCTTCAATGGTAGCTCTAACGTGCATTGTGTATGCATGTCCACTCATGGGGCCGTCAAGCTTGGACGCAGGGTTCGTTAACTCCATTCTCTCAATGCTGAAACACCCATTTCTTTCGACCAGCGCTGTCAGCTGCTCTAGAGAGGGCCTATACAGTGGATGGTTGAAGGAGTCCGCTTGAGCTTCACTGATTATTCCCTGTAATTAATTAACTAAGATCGTTGGCTTTACCCCCATCAATCTTATATGAGTTTAATCTCTAAAACAACAAAAAAATTCAACTATTCTGAAAGTAATCCTCTTTTAACTCTCCAGAGTGTATAAACAAGATTTCAGCAAGAACTATGAAGAAAAGGAACAATTTATGATAAAATTAGTGTATGGTCTGTCTCTCCGCCTTCACCGTTTCCATGAGGCATGATTCCAGAATATCATACGAAGCACGAGGTGGGTATCGATAGGGAGAGGTCCCATCTGGGAGAGTTGACATGATAAGTACCATAATTCCTCCAACCACAAGCTCTTTTGCTCTAGCATTCAGAAAATTCCTCATGTCCTTATCAAATTGAGCTGCATAAGCATGGGCTACTTCATATGGGGCACCAGTATGGTGAACCCTTCCCTTGTTCCATGCAGGGGAGAGTTTTTGTCCAGTATCTCGTCAGGCATCCTGGAGAGCCAGTGGAGCGCGTTAGAGGAATACATAAAATGGATAGATGACTCTGGGAATAACCGGCCATGGAAAGAACCCGGGACGCCACAGGCAAAGTACCGCCTTTCAGTTGGGAGGGATGCGAAGAGGGTATTGAAATCATTGGCTGCATGGTCATTGAAGAACACTTGAAATTCAGTTATGTGAGATTTGAGGCCCAGTGCCAGGTACCTCCTTTCTACAGCCCCCACTATATGTTGCATAGCAACGAAGGTATTTGGTCCAACAGAACATCCCAAATCCGCAAGGCAAAATGTTTTTGTAGACAATGCCTGTACGTCAAGCTTCTCAGCAATTGCCTCTTCAATCATAGACTTGGAGGCATTTGCACATTGTCTCTGTAAAATATACAGGGTCAACATTTGTTATGAATGTTTTGGATGGTATACCATAAATCCCAGTATTCAATAGTAGTCGAAGTGAAACAAGTTCGGTCTAATAAGGGGAAAAAGACCAGTAGGAAGAGGGGAAAAAAAAGGCTATATCTATTCATGTAGTTAGCAGTGTCCATATCCCATCTTCTTCCATCAGCTGATAAGCCAATTTCGGGGAAGTGGACACTAATACGATGGACAACATTTTGTGATCTCTTTAACCAAATAAAAAATCAAGAATAGATGAATCATTTAAAAATATCCAAGCACATAGAATAGAAACCTGAAAGTAGGAGTTGTTGGCGTAGCTGTAAGACCCATCTCCCCCGGTCATCGGGAACGATTCTTGCATGGTGGCTGTATTGTTGCTCATCTCTGATCTCTCTCTGTACTGTTCATATGTGCGCCAGTCTAAAAAAAGTCACAGACGTCCGTAGATATCAATTCCATCCATTTCCTTTACATTCGGTGGATCGCAACCATGCCTCTTTTGGCCGTCCATATTGTCTTACTTACGGATTCTCAAACATAAAAATTATTTCTTAATATAAATATAATTATATAATTAATAAATTTATATTAAAATCATTTTCTAGAAAGAAGAATCTAACTTGAATATGAAGTACTATATCATCCATAGCTCACGCAAGTATATGAAAGCTTTTCTGCTCAAACCTTCTCATCTGCATCCCTCACAGGCTCCTCCGTTAGAGACAGTATAAATAAAATATCTGACAGACTGTTGTTGAATCACTGCATGCGAGGATTAGTCAACATTGTCCTTTTCCAATCATGTTCGTACTCGGTCACTTTCTTTGCTTTTCAAATCTTTCATTATTATGTTCAAAATGCCCTTTTAGACATGTTATTTGTCCTTCTCGCTTACCATTATACCCAGCTTTCACATTTACCGAAAATTTGAGGAGATGACTTTATTAGAACGAGTCGTGATAAGTACAAATGGCCTTTGGCGCCCCTATTCTCTTATATATAATCAAATTATTTGCATAAAAAATAATAAAAATTTATAATATTTGTTTAAAAATGCTAAAAAAATAAAATCTATTAAACAAGATGGAAAGTGACCTGATTTGAACTTCGTCCGTTAGAATCTCTAGACTTGTTATGTCTAAATTTGTGAAGTGTCTTGCAATCAACTTACCCAAAAGCTCCAATTGTTAATCAGTCATTCCACCTACCTTCCCCTTCTCTTCAAGTTAGAAGTCGTAAATTGAAATTAAAACCCTTTCATCATTTTGTGCAATTGACTCACCCAAATTAGGTTACCTAAATCTGTCATCTTCATATGCTCAATGAGCTCATCTAAAATCCTTTCATGATATCGTGCAATCTGCTTGCGCAAATGCTCTTACTATGCACGTAGTCGATGTTATAACTTATAAGTGAAACGAATGTCATCGATGGTGTTTCTAGAGGCTATAGGCCATCGGGGTTACCAATTTCACCTATTGGTGTGTGATAATTGAAAAGGGCTAGCTGCAGGCAAGACCTCATGTTGGTCGTGATGGCAGCTTAGTCATAGGTGTTGTTGAAGACGGGGTCATGCATGAGCTGGAAAGAAGATTTCAATTTTGTAAGTTGTTTCCTTCTTAAAACACCTTAGACCCAAGACAAAACTTCAACATCCCATGTGAAGTTTCCCATTTCATTGCAGAGAAATTTTTTTCCTTTCTCTT
Organism: Vitis vinifera; assembly: GCF_030704535.1. NCBI lineage: Eukaryota > Viridiplantae > Streptophyta > Magnoliopsida > Vitales > Vitaceae > Vitis > Vitis vinifera. The sequence continues at coordinate 5,648,494 of NC_081805.1, forward strand.
TATTTATTGTGTGTTTCTTTTCTTTTCTTTTTATTTTTTTTTTATTAATTTTTATTTTTTTATCTTTTTATCATATGATTTGAAATGGAGGAACTAGGATTCATGGATGACTAAGGGGTGAAGGGAACATGCTAACAATGGTCAAATTTCTAGTTACCAATGATCATATGACAGTGAAAAATCAGGTTAAGAGAGAAAAAGGCAGTTTGATGGGGTGAAGCAAATTGAAGAAAATTTTATGTTCGTGATATATGAAACCACCTAAAGGAAATAGGTAAGTAGTTCCTAGATTAGTCCCAAATTAATACTATATTATCAATTTTAGGTTTGTCCTTTTACATTTATTTTATTGAAAGCAAACATTCTTTTGCACAAATAAATAAAATTAAATGCATGAATGAACATAAGATACAATATAAAAAAATCACTTAGCAATTAACCTATTAGGAGTAAAAATTCATGGGTGGCTTATTAACCAATTAAACTAACTATGAAAAAATAGAATATAGTTTTACTTTATCAGATGCACTTACTTCCAAGGTCCTATATCATCAACACCCACATTTTTTAACATAGTGATTAAATGATGTTGGTTTAGTACAACCTTGTAACATGTACATTATCATCATATAAAATAATAAACTATTGGGGAAAACATGTAGAGACTCTAGTGCTACCATGGATTGAAAAATCGGAAAATGTCGCCGATATTTCGTCGAAATATCGGTTATCGGGCGGCATGGAAAGGATAAACGGCACCGATTATCGATCGACGGAAAAATCGGCCAAAAATCGACAAAATCGCCTATATATCGGCGAAATATCGGTGAAGCACCGAAAAATCGGAGAAAAATCGCGATATTTCCTACCAGTCCAGCCCGCGCAGTTGTGTTTTTCAGCCTGGCTCAAAAATCGTGGATTTAGGGTTCGTGAAATTTAAATTCAATGGCACAACAGCAAAGAGACCCCTAAAACAGATCCAGAAAACACAGGGAGCAAAAGAAAAGCAATTTTTTTGGTTTTCTTTGGGAGTTTTGAATGGATTTTCTCGGAAATCAAACGAGGATGAATTTTCCCGGAAATCGAATGGGGATGGATTTTCTTGGGAATCAAACGGGGGTTGCAAAAAAAAAATAATAATAACATGATTAGATTAGTACCTGCGAGGATTGAGATTTGAGAGTAGCAGAGGAAAATAGGGCTTTTTAGGGATTCTCTCGCTGGAAGACACCTTCAGAAAAGGGTTCTTGATGCCCGAGTGGGTGCCTTTTTTATTTTTTTTTATTTTTAGATTTAGGGGAGATAAAAAAATAAAAAATAAAAAATAAAAAAAACATGAGAACAATTTTCTATAAATAATCATTAATTTTCAACTTTTATTTGGATTATTAAATAAATTTATATTAATAAAAAAAGTTGTTATCACATTTTTTAATAAATTTTAAAAATTAAATCTCAAATAAGATATTTTATATAAATTAATTTAATTTATCATTTAAAATATAATAAAATATGTAAAAAAATCATGAGAACAATTTTCCACTCTCTATATAAATAATTATTAATTATCAACCTTTATTTTTATTATTAAATAAATTAATATTAATAGAAAAAGTTATTATCACATATTTTTAATAAAATTTTAAAAATTAAATCTCAAATAAGATATTTTATATAAATTAATTTAATTTTTCATTTAAAATATAATAAAATATGTTTTAATAAAAATATTTTAAAAATTTTAAAATAAATACGGTCTTCAACAAGATGAACTCCCTTCATCTAATAATATATTGAAACTACATCGATATCTTTCTTAGTATAAGGACTATTGCAATCTCATATTTCTTAACTCAATTTTAACTTTATACACTTTCAAAATTCATATATATTATTTTTAAAATTCAAATATCGAATCTACCAATATATCTCTATTTACGATATTTTTCTTCTTAATTATATATATATCAATTACACTTACAATATAACTTTAAAATGTGTATTCTTACTTATGTTATCATTTTTTGAAGTTTTTTCAAGCATTCCTATTAATTTTAAATAATTTTCGCTCCACCGATATTTATGAAAAAATATCCACCGATATTTCTCCGATATTTCCGATATATCCGTAAAATTGAAGTATCGATATATCCGTAAAAACCGATATTTCAATCCTTGAGTGCTACTAGTATTATAGGTTAAAACTTAAGCTTTTAGAACCGCAAGCCATGTTTCTCTCAAGGGACAAAGCTAAAGGCTTGATATATAACATAGGTTGCATCATCAAGCTAAAGAGTACCAATTACCATGTTAAACTTGTTGAGAAAGTACCCATACATAATTTTAGGTTGAGAATGGGCTTTGTTTTGGCACTAAAAAAAAGGTGAAAACATAATGTGGCTATCTAGAAAAAACCAATATTTAGACAAATTTATTATTTTGGCACTAAAAAAATGGTGAAAACATAATGCGACTATCTAGAAAAACCAATATTTGGACAATTTTTTTTTTTTTTTCACATTTAAGGTATATTTTAAATGGGTATTGTTATGTTGTTGAGGTTTACAAAATTGTTATGCCATGATGTTGAGCAAGAAGCATAAAAAATAATGGCTAAGCATTAAATGTTATTAGTAACACTGTCTTAAACTATGTCCTATTCAATAGATAAATGGAAGGTAGCAATGAATAATATTACCTTCATGAAAAATGTGAGATTGTAATTGGTAAGGGTGGCACAATGTAGTACAAGGGTGGGCATTACTCGTATTTCGATGAACTTGTTGGTATGGATATAACATGACGAAGATTAGTTGCAAAGAAATTTCTTTCCTCTCGACCCTAAAGTTTGACCTAATTGTCATTATCAATTGAATGATGATAAGGACATGAATGAAATATTGGCACATAGCCATGATTATGCTCGCATATACCTAATGCATTGTGTTAAACAGAAAGAGAAAGATAGATTAAGGTGGTATTTATCTTTTTAATTTTTTGCTTAAAGTAATTTGTTTTCAAAATTTAAGTTGTTTGTTTTTCTATTTTTTCATAAGTTATTATAAACTTTTTATTGAATAAAAAAAGTCAAAATATTTAACTTTTTGTAAATAAAAAAAATAATATATTAGTTTTTCTTTACTTTTTAATACTTAATAAAAATAAAATATTACAAAAACAAATAACCTAATATTTAACACTATTAAACATTAAGTTTCTATTTAAAATTAAGCAAAAAAATAAACACCACCTAAAAGTGATCAAAGAAAATCCAATTTGGTAAGGCTTTTGGAGACGCATTATCATTTTATATGGCATTATATAGGCATGTTGTTTTATTAACTATATGATTCGATAAATATTGTACATTCAATATGCAGTACTGTGAACCTATGATAAATGGAAGTACAATTCAAGCATAATTTTGCTACTAGGTGCCCTTGAGGCTGAAGTTATGCTTAGATGGTAGCCGTGAGTTTTTTCAAATACTTGTCCTACTTTTGTGCAATTCAATCAAGTTTGAGACAAAAATGAATAGATTAAGAATGAATTTGAGATTTTTTATTTTAAAAAAAAAAAAAGAAAAAACCTAAAATAAGTCTAAGACAGGTTGGGATATTAACTTATCCCACCCTATCTTAATTATATAAATAATTAAAATAATTTTTTTTTTCATTTTCTCATTTTAAACACAAAATAATAAAAAAATTACCTCTAAAAAGTAAATTATAAAATTTATAATATACATTTATATAAAAATTGGGTGGGAGGGTGAGGTGGCACTGGTATTAAAAATTCTCGTACCCATTTGTATGACATGCTATTTAAATTTTTAATTGGGATATGGGTGGAAATATGTATTTATCAATAAGGATAAAAATGGGATTGGGGCAACTTATCTCAAATCAATCTCATTCTCATCCCTAATTATTCTATTAAAGTCTCATAAATATTATGATGTGATGATAGGTTCTTGATGTATTTTTAGTAACAAGAAGGAGTTTTGTAATAAATTCTACTTTATGTCATATGGAGGGGGAATTTCTGCACAAGTTCAAGAACAATCATGGATGTGAAACCCCTGGACTCAAAAATTTGGAAAAGTGAAAATACTGAAGAGAATTCTAGCCCTCCATTACAAGACCGTACCATAATATATAATTTCTTTTATGTTTTTTTCTTCAGTCCTTCTATAAGCACAAACCTTTTAATTTAAAAAATCAAAAAAGTATGATACAATTGCTCTGTAAAACAATTTCTGTAGGAAAAAGAAGTATTCAAGTTCTCTGGAACTTTCTTACATTAGCTTTGATGTTGATCCGCTGCTTTATATGAACATGATGTAGTAACTACTCTTGCATTGTGTGTATTTGAAGTAGTTCTTGCAACTACGGCAGTCTCTCTATACATTAATCTTGACTTGGTCTCTCTGGTGAGGAGAGATTGAGGAGAGAGAACTTAACATGTAGACGTATCTTCCCCTTCTCCATCTGGAGCATTGCTCCTGTGACTAGCCAATGTCCAGGACTATCCTGTGGCCCTTTACTTACCTGTGACATTTCTACGAATTTCAAAAGCTTTGGTGTCTGCACAAGCACTGGAGGACCATCAGGATACACACTAGAATCCACCACCACTTGTTTCTCTTTCTCTGAGCTGCCTGTTATCGACGTGCTTATGGCCGAGAAAAAGCTCGACTTCTGAGAACCTTCTGATGCCCCTTGCATCCAATTTTTCTGGGCTATGAAAGAATTCCGAACTTTGGAGAAGCGAAGTCGGAGATGGAGAACAGTCTTGGAGTCGTGCTTCTTCACGTGAAGCTGAACTCCTGTGACGATGAAGGACACATCTTCTCGGGTTGACCAGCTGGGGTCGTATTTAACTGATGCCGTGCATATGTGGGAGAACTTTTTCCAGTGGATAGGCTCCAAGAATCGGTCATCCGTCACCTCTTCTGATCCTCGCCACATCGGTGTATCGTCTATGAGGTTTTGAAGCATCACCGGGGTGTTTGATAAATGTTGGAGGTGGATGGCTAACCTGAGATATATGGCATTCCTGTTTAGTACTACACATATTAAGCATAAAGGATGAAACGGAGCTAGAAAAATGGCCAGGTTACCTGTTGCACTTCATGCCCTCAAGATACAACCTCATGCCTGTAACAGGTCTCCTCCCTACTGTAACCTGACTAGTGTTTATGTATAGTTTAGGACCCATCAAATTGAAACGGAGGGCAGGCGATGCAACAGCCATATTCGTGGTAGGACCTAGTGGGAGATCACTGTGAACAGGAGCCCATAGTTTGTGCACTTGGAATTCCAGAAAGTACTGTAAATCAGATATTGGAGGCTTGTCTGCAAGTTACAGAAACCAAAAGAAACATGAATATATTACCATCACAAAAAGTAGGTGATCCCATCAATTATATGGTATGCAGCTTATTTTGCCTGGATGAAGGGAAAGTGAAAGAACGCACTCACATCGAAGATAGAGATTGATGGCGTGGGATAAGAAGCCTCTGCCGGGTACACCTTTGAGGAGAGAGGTGATAGGAATAAAGCTGAACTGGACTGCATCCGGCATTGACGGTACTGTTAGAAGCCACTCGCAGTGGCTCTCTGCGAATGCTTCCCCGCCTCTCTTGGAGCTTATCACTGTTATACCCTGCCATATTCAAAATATTTTATTTAATTAAGATATCAAGCTTTTTCCTAAAGCTTAAAACAAAAAAGCACTTAATTATAAGCCTCTTTGGAATTGTTTTTAGAACTAGGTTTTTTATATAGACAACAAAAATTGTTTTCTAAAGTCAAAATATATTCCAATGAATTTTTGATAGAAAACAGTTTTTTCTAGGGTTTGCCAAAAATAAAGTATTTTCTAAAAGCATATTTTAATTGTTATTTATTTTCACTTATTTTTTGAATTATTTTAAAAAATAATTGTACAAAATATAAAGAACAACCAAAAATAAAATGTATTATTTTAAAAAAAAATATTTTAAAATATAAAAAATTGATTAACAACATTCTAATTTCCTAAATAAATTTTTGTTAAGTGAATATTAAAGAACTGTTTTTAAAAACATGTTGATGAGAACGTTTGAAACAAATCCTATATTTCTAAAGTATATGGTTCAAACAATAGGAGACACTTAGATATTGGCATTTTCAAAATTGGAAAAAGAGTTGTATTATAACGTGGCGTTATTAAACCTACATCTTTGGCGGAGACGGAGGAGAAGCTGTTGAAGGGGAGAGGCTGCGGGTCAAAAAGATTGAATGCTTGTGGTGCCTGTAATGAAAGTCAAAATCATTAGAATAAACCTTAAACAAATGTAGTAAATAGAAAACTATATACCAAGAAAAGTAATTTTGACAACAATTAATGTACGTAGGCAGTAGGAAATAAGAAAACCTTGTTTTTGTTGTGTTCTTTGGATTTGGCATGGATTGGAGAGAAGGTGCAGGAGCCTGTAAAAAGCTGATCTCCAAGTTCCTCTATATGTTGTTTAAGCTCGGATGGCCCCATTGAGGAAGATTTGTCTTGCCTCACCAGCAACACATCCTGGCCGCCCACGCTCAACCCCACCACAATGTGGGTTCCGTATTTCTCTATGAACCTGTCAATCACCACAAAATTCCAGGAAATCAACTGGGGCCATCTTGGCCAAGTTCATACTCAATCTCATTTCCTTTGAAAGCTTCAAAATGTTGATTTTTTTTTTTTTTGGCCCTTTCTAAATTCAAAGCTTGCTGACATTTGTGAAGATGGGAGTGGTGATACCAATCATGAGTCGCACGATTTAAGTGATCCATGATTTAAGCAAGATAACCACGTCAACATCACCTCCACTGGTCAAATTAGAGAACGTGTTTCCATTTCCACCGAGAGCTAGACTACATTTGCATGTCAAGGTGCAATGCATGTTTAGAAGGAAAACCCACAAAAAATAAAAAAGTAATATTCTAATATTTTATGCTCCAAATAAGCCCTATCGTTCTCCAAACAGCTGATGATTAATGGAGGTAGTTGATATTGTTGACTTTCTAGGACCCAGCTAGAAGTGGACAAATTATAATCAAAACTAATTGTTTAAACAGGAAATTAGGTGGACCAGTGATCCCGACAAAAATTAATTTCTATACCAAAAAGTCACGTTCGATAAGACAAAATAAGGACACTGTATTTTTCCCACGGCCTTCCCTTTCTTTAACATTAACAACTTCTAAGCAAATTCTGATTCCTTTTATTGTGTAGGACCCAAAGAAGAGGCCCAAATCTTTCTATTTTTGGACTTAGGCTTGGCTGGACTTGGATGTGGGTATAGGGGAGAGGCCGCCGGCTGTGTCTGTCTACGGGCCTTGTAGGACCTCCCCAATGGTTGATGACCGGCTAGCTATTAAAATTGTTGTTGAGGACGCGTGTGATTTACCCCCATGTTTGATATTTTGGATGCTGACGAAAAAATTTATTTTCACAATTGAGGGATAAGAAAAGGAAAAGTTTAAAGAAAAAATTGTTAGGGTAGAAAATTGTAAATTGTTTTGAAATTCCAATTTTTTTCTTGACTTATTCTCTAACCAATCAAAACATAAAGGATCCATGATTTTGATCTATGATGAGACCTTCCACTTTGCTCCATTTTATTGGAAGAAGAAATTCTGTAATAAAGGTAAGTTACGTGGTATCTAAGATATGATAGTCAAGTAACCAGATACCTCGGCAACCCCTTGTGTGCACAGGATGCAGAATGCAATATCTTTCCTTATCCTATTCAATTAATTTGTAAATTGAAGTAATTTAAGCTGACCAAATTCCCAAATTTATAAATTAATCTATTTAAACAATGAAATTCTATGTGCTAAAAAATATTCAACGCCAGATCTAAAATCTGTCTACAGCTAAGAGTTCCATCTCATTCATAACTTACAAGTTACAACATGAATGCTCTGCCTACAAGAAACCCATAATTATTTTCTCCTCTGCATTTTAATTAGTGAAAAAGCCAGTGCCATTTTTCTTCCATCCAAGTGCATTCCTCCTTTTCTTTTCTCAGAAACCAAACACCTCGTGATCATCGGGGATTGAGTTGGTTTTTAGTGGAGGAAAATGTTCCTGGGTGCCATTTGGTGAACTCCAAGTAAAGTCCTTGGTGGATGTTCTAAATTGGAATTCCAAGTTTGTAAGGTAGGTGGCCTAATTACATATACCTACCGGACTAAGTTTCAACTCTACTAAAAAACATAAAATGGAAACGGAAACAATTTTCCCTTTTTTTTTTTTCCAATAAATTTCAAGCAATCCTTCTATTAAGACTGCAATCTGGAATCCAAACAAACAAAATTGAAAGAAAATTCAGGAAAAATTACCTGGCGAGAGCGCAGGGATCCCAAGTAGAGGGAACAGCATTTCGAACATCCTCAGAGAGGAGAAGCGGATAGCGATGGATGTGAAGACTGAAGAGGACGATGAAGTAACCATCAAGGGCCAAGTACTTTGTCTTGGCCGCATCTCTAGCCCACGAACCACTTTGAAATCCAAACATAGCATTAAACATCCCAGATGGAATTTTCCCAGGGACTGATGCTTTCTGGTTGAACAATTCAGACATCTGCACCAATTCTCTACTTGTAAATCAAACTCAAGTGAATATCTCTGCTCTCCGCTTTTCCAATTCAAGAAGAAGATGATGGGTTTACCTGATGGAAGTCGAGAATATCAGATTGATATCGAACTCGATCGCCTTTATCGCATTTGATATCGACGGAAACGTCTCTGAGAAGCCCAAAACCAGGCAGCAGCAGGTCTCGTTTCTCAGCCTCGTTCAGCAAAACCAGCGGGCGTTTTCCTTTGCAGTACTTGAGGCGGAAATCAGATGTTAAATCGAATCCTTTCCCAAGGCTGGCTAGAGCCATCTCTGCAATTCCATCCTTCATTTCCTTTTACCCGAGTCTTAAACAAGTTGATGATGCGCTAACAATGAAGATATAGTCTATATATATATATTTAATAAAAACATGGAAATTTTGTAATTTTGGAGAATGTCAAAGCCGAGTATTTTTGGTTTCTCATTGGGAATGAAACGGCTTTCCTTGGAGAATGGGAAGCTTCGTTCCTTATTCTGTCCTCTTCCATATGTAAACTTTGACTGCTCTCTCCCATGCTTTCACACGACGTGACCGGATATTAGGAAAAGAAAAGGACAGATTTGCCCACTTGGTCTGTTGGTCAACAGAGAAAAAGACTATATGGTATAAGGTTAGAAATATAATGATGCAAAGATAAACCAATTCCATGTAGTCTGAGGAAATGGTAGCCTTCTGAGCTTCTCCTTTGCAAATCCATTCTCACTAGGTCGCCCCAGACTTGACTTCAAGTCACTAGGCCTATGTGTAAATTACTAAATTCTTTCGATGACCATTTTTTTTTCCCTTCCTGTACCGGTTTCACATGTTTTTTTTAGATTTACAAATTATTATTTTTTTTAATGGCATTTGTGTTCAAATCCAAGTTTATTTGAGAAAGTATTAACAAAGGTATGACTTTTTAAAATCACCCATGATTTCAATTTCTTCATTTTACATATTTTCAAAGTATTTCATTGTTAAATCTTTGAATGATATTAATGGAAACGGATTGAGAATGGCATATATTTTGTTGACCCGCGAGGATTCTCATTTTTCAGTTGGACTTTCAAAACAATAATTTGAAAATTATTTCTTTTTATTTTAATTATGTATACTTTTGTCAAGACTAATAGTTCGTCAAATTGCTTTTTAGTTACTTACAATTAATTGTAAGATGTAAAATTGTTGACTTTTATTCGCATATTAATTATTTTATTTAAGGATGACAATGAAACAAATTTTTTTGAGTACATAATCTATCTTGTCATAGTGGTTCAACTATTGCCTTGTTCCATTCAATTATATATATATATTATTAAATGCTTCTATATATATTTAACTCTGGGTTTAATAAGCCCAAACTTGAGATTTTTTTTTAAAATCCTAAGCTGATTCAACTATTGCCTTGTTCCACTCAATTATATATATTATTAAATGTTTCTATATATGTTTAAGTCTAGGCTTAATAAGTCCTTACGGTTTTAAAATGCTTCTATATAATTAATTAGAGTTTATATATATATATAGAAATTCTTCATCTAATCAATGTCACTATAACAAATATGAGATTTAGTAACAATTTTTTTTTGTCTACTACTAAAATTTCATTGCTAATTATGAATCTTACATTATAAAAGAGAAATTTTGTTATAGAATATTTTACTATTATGTTTTTCTTTACAAACCTACTTGTTGTCGCTAAAATTTGTCACTAGAGAATCGAAGTAAAAAATTGTCGCTCTCACCAAATGGTGGGAAACTTTTTTATGATGAAATACATATATTTGTAATTAAATTATTTATCATTGATGTTTACATTTCAATAGTAAATAATTTTTGTCACTAACAACAAAGTACACATATTTGTGATGAAATTTTTTTGTCACTAATTTTTTATTTTCTATGATAAATATTTTTTTATTATCGAATCCTCAACCTCATTGTTTGGACTAAGTTAATTAATTAATTGGATCTCTATTGGGTTAATTAATCAATTAACAACCTTTCGAACTAGATTAATTGACTCAAACTCATGGTGGGCTCAAGCCAGTTAAGCCTAATAGAAAACATATAAATACTTCTCTTAAGGGTTTAAGGTTTCTTTCAATCTAAAAAAAGAACTTTAACCTCTAACCTAGAGATCTCCAGCATCTTTTCCAACATCTTGGTGTTTAAACCCAATGAGGAGTCATTTGGTGGAAGCCTATCGCATTCATATGCAGTTTTGGAGCATTTTGCATTGACAAAAATTGACCTTCGAACATCAAAATCATAGGTATGATACTATTCTATGGATTTATGGTATTTTATTGATTTTGAATGCCTAGTTTCTATTGTGTGGTAGATCTAAAGAGCCTAGGATAGGATTACATGCACCCTACTAATCCAAGGCCTTAGGAATGGAACAATCTAAGTTCCCTATAACTAGTATAAGAGCCCCAAGTTAGGTTTTTGCATATTAGACCTATTCTAGAGTGTACTCATTAGGTTTTGCAAAGTATGTTTATTCATCTTATGACCCAAATGAATGAATGAATGTTAATATGATGTTTATTATTGTAATTAGATGATTGAATCTCTTCTTTCTCTATATTGAGTTGTAATCTTCGTGGTTAGGAGTATAGGATTTTTTTTTTCATATGTAAAAGTTGTTTCTTGTTCATAAATGGATTGTAAGCTCTGTTGGAATAGAGCATAGAATTTTCTTCTTTGTAAAAATAGGATTTTTGTGGTGGATCGAGCTTCAACTCCTCGAATTCTACATATTTGTTCTCATATGGGTTCTCGCTATCTTCAGAGCTACTAGAGGGCATGGAAGTATGTTTTGATGAATCCTTTATTAATTCATGTTCAAGTTCTTCAAGTTTCTCTTCTTCATTTGGTTGTTTAACCACAACAAGCCATTTCCTAACATAGGGTCTCTACCTTATAGTAGTCTTTCTCCTTGGATTTGGTCTTTAAGCTCTCTTTATAATTCTCGCTGGGAATTTGTTTTTACCAGGAAAGCCTTTCCTATTGCAAATTTTGCATTTGTAGTCTAGTATTTCTTTAGAGCTTAACACTTCAAGATGATTCATCAGTTTGATCTTAATGGTCTTAAGTTTTCTCATCTTTATTATTTACAATTTGGTTTGAGCTTGCTCTTCAGTTGCATTTTTATTTTCTTCTTTTACTTCTATTTTGTTTAATATTACTAACATCAGCATACAAATCTCACATTGATTTCTCACCTATATAGGCACTAAGGAAATATTAGAAGGAGGTAGAAGTCTTCTTTATTGTTAGAATGGACTCCCTTTTAGAATTTGAACTTATAAACACTTCTTTAATTAGTCTCTTTTGTAACAAGGTCTTTGATCCCTTTCTACTTATTTTTATGCTTTCCAATTCCATAACCTATTGTTTCTAGGCTTAATCCTCAGAATTAGTTATCTTAATGACTTCAAGTCATTTTCCTTCTATATTATGAGAATTTCCCAATTCTTGGTTTGTCGGTTCCTTTTGTTGTTTAAATTTAAAGACTTGTAATTTAGAAGTTTTTTTCCTTATCTTGTCTACTGGCTTGCCCTTTTTTTGCATTATCCTTTTTCAAAATCAACACATTTTCCCTTTTCTTCATTCTCTCGAAAAAGTTCACAACCACTTTATGCATAACCCTTTTGAATCACACTATAAGGTTGTAAAAAGAATAATTAGGTATTTGTGATGCACAAATCATTTTGACTTGCATTTGAGGAAGTCATATACACTTGATCTTGTTGGATTCTATCATGTTGATATTGGCGATCAAATCTCGATGATAGACAGTAAACCCCATGTCATTTTGTCCATTTCGCCTTAAATTTAATTTTCTAGCTTTTAGAATGTAACATAAAATGAGGGCATTTGGTAAAACTTAATACTTATTATTTAATAATTTAAGTTAATTTTAAGTTAAATTATTACCTAATTTTTACTTTAAATATTAAAGTTGTTTGGTGAAATTAATTTAAATTTTATTTTAAAACAATAAATTGGCATAATTACCCTCATTAATTTTAACTAATATTTATCTTCATTGATTTTAACTAGAATTTCTTTTTATTAATCTTAAGTCATAAATTGTTTGTTAAACATCCATATTTAAAATATTGTAAATATATAAAATAACCACAAATATTATTATAAAAAATGAGTCATGGATGTGGAATCATGATTATAAAATATGCTCTCACTAGAAGAAGACAAATTGGGTAAAAATGAGTTATGGATGTGGAATCATGATTATAAAACATGTTTTCACTAGATATAGACAAATGAGATAAAAATATTTGAAATTAAAAATAAGTTAAGTATTTGGACTTAATACTTAAAGTTATGTTTAACTTTAAGTTGTGATATTAAATTATTTTACCAGACATAATTAATCTATTTAATAATTTAAATTTGGTTACTAAATCATTAACTTGATTTACCAAACATGCTCTATGTCTAAATCCAATATAAAGGTAAAAATATAGAAGTTTGACAACTCTAGTTTAAGAAATTAGTTGGATACAATCTCTTCTTTAAAACTTAGAATTCTCAATCTTGTGGGATGTTCTCAGTCGTCCAACAGAACTCATGTTGTAATAGTCCGCTCAACACTATCTGTCTACCCCAAGGTACAGATGGATACAAACCAACCAAGCACTATGCAATCCCACCTGTCAAGCATTAACTATAATAGATATTAAGTGCATTAATTGACGCAACCTTTATAAAACTAAAACGTTAAACTTCAAGGCTCATTATAGTACAATAGTCTTATAAGCTAGTAATTATTGGCATTAAAGATGGTAAAAGCGCAATCAAATGCACAATTAAGGCACTAAGAAGACGGTATTTTTAGGCGAAAATAAATGGTCATTATTCACCAAAAGAAAGGTATGCTGCTACTTTTTTCAATAAAATCTCTTGCTCAAGCCTTCCACTTCTAACTTAAGCTTTGAATAGGTGTGCTCAGAAAACCCATCCGAACATTCCTTTGTGCAAATGCAGTTGTCATCTACATCGCGCGAGAAGGCTAACCAGATACTTCATTGTTGGTTGTGCACCAACAAATCTTATACCTCCAATAGTTAGGTGTGATAATCTTAGCATTGTTACGCTTGTTGCCAATCTAGCGTAATTACATGGTTGAGCTAAGCACCCTTAACTAGATTTATACTTTGTTCATGAAAAAATTCTAAATAAGCTAATTGAACTTCGTCACGTACCATCAATTAATCAAACAGCTAATGCACTTATAGAAGTTGTTTCAAGTAGTATATTTTCAACTTTGAAAAACAAACTCAAAATAAAAAATCTTTCATCCTTGAGTTTGAGAGAGAATTTCAAGAATAGGGATGACAACGGGTTTTTTTGGGTACCCGCCCCACCTCGCCTCTAATGAAACAAGTTTAAAATTTAAATAAACGGGTTTAGGACGAGTTTGAAATTTTTTTTAAAACCTAAGACGAGTTTGAGATAGGTTTAAGTATTACATTGTCTCGCTCTGCCTCGTTCAACCCAACCCCAATTATATATAAATTAATTTTAAAAATTAATTTAATTTTTATTTTCCTATGTTTATATATAAATAATAATAAAAATAATAAAATATTTTTCAATAAAATAAGTTTTAAAAATTACAATTATTTAATTATTTATAATATATATATTATAAATAATTAAAAATTTTCAAAAAAAAAAAATTAAACAAGGCGGGGTAGGACGAGCATGGGAATTTCTCATACAACCCCCACCCCTCCTTGTCTAATTTTTTTAATGTGATGGGAATGAGATTTATTTTGAATAAACGAGACATGGTAAGGATAGGAATGACCCATCCTGAAGTTGTCCCATTATCATTCCCGTTTAAGAATATTAGTGAGTTAAGGTATTGTATTGATAGTTATGTTTAACTGTAAAATTTACGATTGTTAACTTTTCATTGGCTCATTAAGTGTTTTGTACGATGATTTGTCCGCAATCTCGAGACATGTAATTTTTCTCGTGCAAAACAAGCAAATTCTTCTCTCATCTCTCTTTGCATTTTCAAGAAACTTATTAACAATGTTGAAAATTTATTTAGCTTGAAATTTTGAATTTCAAAATTAATGTTGAAGTTTTTTTTCCTTGATCTTAACGCAAGGGTAAGAGGAATTTTATTGTGCATCATGAGAGATTAACTTAAAATTTATTTGAAACCATTAAATTGACATATTTACCTTCATTATTTTTAACTAATATTTATCTACATTAATTTTAACTAATATTTCTTTTTATTAAACAATAAACTATTTGTTAAACATCCATATTTAAAGTATTGTAAATATATAAGATAACCACATATATTATTGTAAAAAATGAGGTCATGGATGTGGGATCATGATTATAAATCATGCTCTTACTAGAAGTAGACAGATGGGGTAAAAAGATTTGAAATTAAGAATAAGTTAAATATTTTGACTTAATATTTAATGTTATATTTAACTTTAAATTGTGATATTAATTTATTTTACTAAATATAATTAAATCTATTTAATAACTTACATTAAGTTATCAAATCATTAAATTGATTTACCAAACATACTTTATGTCTAGATCTAATATAAAAATAAAATATAGAAGCTTGGCAGCTCTAGTTTAAGAAATTAGTTTAATACAATCTCTTCTTTAAAACTTAGAATTCTCATTTCTAAACCTCCAATAATTTGGTGTGATAATTTTAGTATTGCTATGATTGTTGCCAATCTAGCTTAATTACATGTTTGAGCTAAGCAGCCTCTGTCACGCCCCAAAACCCACTCCAATGGCATGACGGTCATTTCATATCTCAAGCCCAAAGGCTCAAAGTGGAAACGACACAAACATTCGTATTGTAACTGGAAAGAAATTTACCAATTGCCAAATTCCTGTTCAAAGTAGTATGACAAAATTCTAAAGTCATCAACTTTTTAAAAAAAAACTAACACATCAACTAAAGTGTTATTGTCCAAATAACTCCAAATTCAAATAATTTAAACGAAAAATAAATTTTAACATCTAAACAATGTCCAAAATAAAGTTTGAACCAAAATCCTAACAAAGAAAAATTTCCCTAGCCTAGCCATCACTCCTCGCCCGAACTGAGAGTACCTGAAAAATTATCAACGAAGGGGCATGAGCTTAAAGCTCAATGAGGAACATTAATGCAGTTTCATGGATAAAACATTTTCAATCATATTTGCAAATAGGAGATATAACATATACTTATTTTCATAAAAAAACTTTTGAGTTCGAAATACTAATATATTCAAACTTTTCAACAAACTTTCTCATATCCATTTCAAAACAATTTCTTATCAAAACCAAATCAAATGCATTCAAAATATCTTACTCTAGTTATCAAATAACAAATGGTGCCCAATTAGGTGGGACTTCACCAATGAGTGACTAGTTTCAAATTTGTTCCATTTAAGGTAAACAAAACCAAAAGTCAACAATTATAACCCGTTGACTAGGGGCCATAAGGTCAACTATTATAACCCGTTGACTAGGGTCATATAATATCAACTATTATAACTCATTAATTAGGGTCATAGAAATGTCAATAATTATAACACATTAACTAGGGTCATAGGAACCAGAGACAAACACTTTATTTCATTAATTCAAACTTGCAAAACAAAATATCATATCTCCAAAAAATTTCACTTTTTATAAATAAACAAAGAAGATTCTCAAATATGTTTTCCACACAAAACACATATTTAATCCATGCAAAAAGATAAAAATAATATTTTTACACTTTTCAAAATACAATATAAAAATGAAATTATTTTCTTCTGTAAAACTCTTCATTAATTTCTCTTACCTTGAAAAAACACTCAAAATCTTGTAGTATTTAACTCTGAAGAATTTCATCTTCACCTAACATAATATCATACACAATATTGATTATTGATTATTTATCCAAACATATAAATTTGAAAATCCTAAAAATTTTTTATTTAGTATTAGGGATCCTAATTAATTTCTCATATTAATATTATTACCATCAAATATTATTTTCAACTTCCTAAACAATAATTTATTTCTTTTTTCTAACTTATCTAAAATAAATCTTTCAAGAATATTTCTTTGCATTAAACTATTATTACTATTATTTAAATCTCCTACCGAAACTTAACAAATACCCCATGCAATTCTTTTTTTTTTTTTTTCAACATTTCAAATCTTTCCTACGCTTCTTTCATCATTTTTTTTCCTCTCTAAAGTCAAAACTTTTAACCTCCATACTCACAATTTTATGTAATTTTCACATCCAAAACTATATAAATTTTTTTTTAATTTTTTTTTTATCTAGATCTATCATTTAAGTAATCAAAATTTATTGGTCTTCATTAATAAATCAAACTATTTTCATAAATTTTTAATCTTTTTGACCTATAAATTAATTAAACGAACTCTAATCAAAATTGAGATATTCCAAAGAATATCTAAAGTGTTTAAAACTAATTAACAAATATAAAATATTAATTTAAAGATTAAAAATCTTATCTAAAAAATTGATCTTCAAACCCTAAACCTTCAACCATATATTCTCTGATATTTATGATCTCTGTGTAAAAGGGTTTTTTGAATAGAGAATATAAAGGAAAGATATAATTTATATATAAGGGTTTTAAATATGAAAAGACCTTTTTACCCTTATTAAATTACTTTACTTAATTAATAATTTCTAAATTACGATTTTACTCCTAAATTGGGTTTGGGGCATTACAGCCTCACCTAGGTTTGTACTTTGTTCATGAAAGAGTTCTAAAGAAACCAATTGCATTTTGTCATGTACCATCAATTAATCAAATAGCTAGTGCTCTTACAAAAGTCGTTTCAAGTAGTATATTTCTAGCTTTGAGAAATAAACTCAAAATGGAAGATCTTTACCCTTGAATTTGAGAGGGAATTTCAAGAGTATTAGTGAGTTAAGCATTGTATTGATAGTTATGCTTAACTTTAAAATTTATGATCGTTAACTTTTCATTCGCTTATTAAGTGATTTGTAAGAGAATTTGTCTAAAGACTTGATATATATATTTTTCTTTTGTGTAAAACAATCAAATTCTTCTCTATCTTTTTCTTTACGTTTTCAAGAAATTTATTTAGCTTGAAATTTTTAATTTGAAATTAATGTTGAAGGTCTTTTTCCTTGACCTTAAGGCAAGACCAAGAGAAATGTTATAGTCCATAATGAGGAATTGTGGCCACATGACCATGTATCCACCTTTTGCCTACTTCATCACAATAAGTATGTTGACTATGGAACTGGCCGACATACCCTTAAATGCACAGTGTGTAGGGCTTCATCTAACTAAGAGTGCATTTGGCAGTGATTTTAAAAAGTGTTTTTAATTTTTTTAACACTTAAAAAATTTTATCTTTCAAGTATCAAAAATGTTATAAACACTTCCTAAAATCATTATCAAACACAATCTAAAACTGATTTTGTGGAAATAAGTAACGAGACTCATTGTCAAAGGTGTGTAAAAGTCGAATTCAACCATTACATTTCACCTTTGTAATTTAGTTGTTGCTACATATATACCATGGGGCATGTTCATTTATTAACATGATATTAATATTGGCAAACTTCGATTTATATTAGGAGGTTGGGAGTTGATCTAACAACAATGGCCAACCTAATATAAGTTATGGTCAATTAATTCCCCACTTATTAGGCTACAATGATATTAGGTCCATTGATATAGTATTAAATTATTGACAATCCACTATATAATAAGACTAAAAGATAAAAATGATGTCAAAATAGCAAAATTTTGGTGAGGCATTATTGTTTCCTAAATACTATTTATTGTCCTTTTCATAGATAAGAACACATTATGTATATATGCATGTATCCTTGACTTTGAGTGATTCAAGTACGGCTTGATATTCCTAATTGGAAAAATAAAAATAGAGTATTGGAGTTTGACTTGCATGGGTAATACCTTTTGAAGTGAAAGAAGGAAATCATCCCCTTACTTTTGTACTTCAAAATCATTGCCAAAATTATTATAATTTTTTATCAAAATGGTCGATTTGATCATTAAAAATATACCTTTTCCCCTTTAAAACTTATATTCACTATGATATATTTCCCGAAATATAAATATTATATTATCCTAACACAAAAATAAAGTCTTAATTGATAAATAAGGCGTCAGTTTATAAATAACGTCATAATTATCGATTAAAATTTCAATTTAAAAATAAAACATTAATGGGTAATTGAGATTTTATTTTTTTTTAGCTAAAATTGCCATTGACAAGTAAAATTTCAAGTTAAAAAAAATGAAATCATAATTAGCAATTGAAGTTTGAACTTAAATTTAAAAAGAAAAATATACATTCTTTTAATGATACGGCTTTTATGTGGTGATAAAAATATCATTTTAAATATAAATTTGATCAAATAGTTAAATTCTTTTTTTTTCCATTAAAGGGATATTTTGGTTCAAAACTCAAATTATCACCCGGTGTATGTTCCAGGTGCAGCTAATTATCACATTAAAACATATTTCCAAAGCAATTAATTATAAGACCCACAAAGTACAAAATTTTGGTGAGGCATTATTGTTTCCTAAAGACTATTCATTGTCCTTATCATAGATAGGAACACATTATGTACATATGCATGTATCCTTGACTTTGAGTGATTCAAGTACGGCTTGATATTCCTAATTGGAAAAATAAAAATAGAGTATTGGAGTTTGATTTGCATGGATAATACCTTTTTAAGTGAAAGAAGGAAATCATCCTTTTGTACTTCAAAATCATGGCTAAAATTATCATAATTTTGGATCAAAATGGTCAATTTGATCATAAAAATATACCTTTTAACCTCCTTTAAAACTTATATTCACTATGATACATTTCCCATTATATAAATATTATATCATCCTAACATAAAAATAAAGTCTTAATAAATGAGGCTTCAGTTCATAAATAATGTCATAATTATCGATTAAAATTTTAATTTAAAAATAAAATCTTAATGAGTAATTGAGATTTCATTTTTTAACTAAAATTGCAATTGACAAGTAAAATTTCAAAATAAAAAAAAATGAAATCATAATTAACAATTGAAGTTTGAACTTAAATTTAAAAAGAAAAATATATATTCTTTTAATGACACGGGTTTTATGTGGTGATAAAAATATCATTTTAGATATAAATTTGATCAAATAGTTAAATTTTTTTTTTTCTATTAAAGGGATATTTTGGTTCAAAACTCAAGTTATCACCCGGTGCTATTTCCAAAGCAATTATAAGACCCACAAAGTACAAAAGTTTTGGAGCAACGTCAAATCAATTAAGATGACAAAAATGAAAACTGAAATTAACCAACACTTGCTCAATTTAAGGAACAGTGAACATTGCTGAACCCCACATGGAATTATTTAATACATTTTTTATCATACTTCAAGGGGAAAAGCTATTTCAACACGGTAAGTTGAACACTTGAACAAAAGTTGAAGTATCAATTATTCCACGCGAATTCAAGTTCTGGTCAAAGGGAATTCAGAGGAAAGAACACTTGTGACATGACACAGGTGTGTGTTTTCTAATAATTGCTACCATTTATCTCCTGTTTGAAAGAAAAAGTTTGTGATGAAGATTAGTGGATTAATGGCGGGATTAAATTAAAAACAAAAAAAAAAACCCGATATGGATTTGAGCATTACTTTATTCCATTGAAAACTTTCTTTTAATAGAAGTTCGAATATATGAGATAGAATAAATGTGGTCCGTCATAATTAACATAATACTCATTCCTATGTCTAGTAACAATCATTCTTATTACGAATTTCAATTGAAAAAATCAAATCCGATTCAAATGTCTTTTTTAATTAACAAAAAATAAGGGGCAAAAGGAAAAATTAAATGGAAAAATATTATAATAGTGTATTGATGTTTATGGACGTTCAAATTTGAGTGATTGGATACAAAGGATAAGATTAAGGTCACTCAACGCGGATATAAACAAAAAAAAATCATGATATAAAAATACAAATAAATAAAATTATAATATTAATAATAAAACTAATATGGCGGATGTACTCAATCAAATATAAAACTCTTTTATCTAAAATATTGGTCAAAATGATTGATTCCATGATTGATGAAGCCTAGGATGTCTCAAAAGGAGGACACGCTTAAATCAATGTGGCCCTTGTGGGACTTCCCCATGACTTTTCTGAGACCCGTTTACACCATGAACCTTGAATGAAAACTAGTGTGAAACCCAAAAAAATCCAACAAAGATGTATACATCCAAAAGGGTGGAAAGAAAAGAACACACAATGGAGTGTCGTTTACTTCCAAGACAATGGCTTTCATTAGCAACCGTCCCCACTCCCGTACGTCCCTTGCGTGCTGCTCGGATGAAACTGATATGGACAATGACCTCCTTCAATTATTCTCCTCTCTCTCTCTCTCTCTCTCTCTCTCTCTCTCTGGGGGATCCATCTGCCAGCTGTGTGGATAAACTCTTCATACGTTACAACATATACCACTTTCAAACATGTCCAACTACAATATTATTGATACTGCAACTTTTCTTACTAAGATTGTTAGCTTTCATCATTCCAACAAAATTTTCTATGAGTTTATTAAGTGACTTCTTGTCTTAATGCATACTTATATAGGATCCATTCAATGGGAATATCAGTATGAAAACATGACAAATGTATTAAATTGTATGGAAGCAAATGATTGAAGGAGAGAATATGCTTTCTCATAAAAAAATGATCTCTCGTTTGCTTAGCTCCATGACTCATTATGGTCATTTATTATTATTAAAAACCATATGGCATATGAATTATTGAAAGAAGAGAGGATAGGATTGCTGTCAGTTTTGCTGGGGTCAATGAGGGAAGCAGGAGGTTTATTAAATCAACTAGTGCTTATACTTATCTATAAGATACAGTATCTGCTAATTATGGTTATGAGCTGGTTTTCTCTGTTAGTTTCTGGGTGTATAAGTAAAGGAAAGGCGTGTATGGAAATGAAGACGAAAGGCATTCAAATTCAAGTTCAAACTGGGTCAAATAGTAGTTGCACTATCGTAGAAACTAACTAGAATTTAGAAAAGACTCCAAAAGCATTGACAGGGTCAAGGGCTGTTGCTCCTTTTCTCCCTTTTCCTGTTAATTTCTTCTTTTTCTAAGTGTGTAGATTGGTGCCCTACCTTCCTGGTTCGGTTGGATGGTGGAGGAGTGGTACATCTAACTTTGGGTTCAGGAAATGTGATTGGAAAACAAGTCACAGCTCACAGCTGGTGAGGGTGGAATTCGTTGATGTCACAGGGGAATATTCAATCTACTCAAGGAAGCTTTTGAAATGTCTATTGTTTCGGAGTAACAAAACCAACTTAATAATTTAAAATAACTTAATAACTCGATTTAAGTCACTAAATAAATTTAGTATATTAGTTAAAATAGTTCATGACCTTTATTGTTACTCAATTTTTTTTGTCTTAATTAAAGTTTATGAAGATAAATATATCCGTTAATTTAAAATAAATTTTATCTAATAATTTTAATACTTGAAATAAGAATTAAATAATAAGTTTTAAATTAATAATTTAAGTATAATTTGACTTTAAATCAACTTAAGTCAGTAAATAATAAGTATTTAGTTTTACTAAAATTTAAACTGGTTGATACTATTGATTATTATGAAAAAGCATGTATCATTCTTTCAACAAAATAGTGGAAAAGAAAAACAGACTAAAAATTGGCTATTGATTATTGTCCCATAAAATCACTTATATCATTAAAATAGTATAAAACAACAAACAAGGTTTGAATTAGGAGATTCCATTTCATTTATATTTTCAAATGAGGGTGTGAAAACACAATTTTCTTTAATTAGTTTGTCTAAAAGTTTTCTAATGAGATACAATCTAAATCTTGGTCAAGTTTGGTGAGAGTCTAGTCAAACAAGCAAAAATAAAATTTGAATTTTCTTTTTTTTTTCTCCTTTTTGGAAATTAACCTATTTTATATTCACACCTTTAATCTCATTTTCTTGAAAACTAAGCTTATGCTATCTCAATTCTATCTAATATTGACTTAAGGGTTCACAAATAGTTTAATTGAGTGTTCATCATTTTATATACATCTTATTAACATCATATATATATATATATATATATATATATATATTCAAAGCCTATTTGGCCATATTTTCTAAAATTTGCTTTTAAAAACTGTTTTTTTATTTTTTAACTTAAAAATACTTTTTAAAAACAAGTTTCAGAAAACATACTCAAACAGAGTTCATGTTTTCCTTTGTTTTTAAAAACCGATGAAAACAACTCCTCCTTGTTCTCTAAAAATTTTTATTTATTTCACTTTATTTTTAAAAATTATTTCCAAAGAACAATGACCAAACAATATTATAAATTCTTAAAAACGGTTTTCTATTTTTAAAAACAGAAAACTGTTACAATTAAACAATGTTAGAAATTTTTAAAAACATTTTTCTATTTTTAAATCACACAACCAAATAGGCTCTAATATTTTTAAATATTAATTTTTTTTACCTCATTTTATATATTTAACACATAATTTTAAAAATAAATTAAATGTGAAATGGAAGGTAGATTGACCTTCATATGTAATTAGTATTAACATGAAAAAATAAAATATTTAACTCATTACCTTTATGTTTTTGTTGCATAATTTGTTACCTTTTATTTGTTGATTACCATTTTTAGCCTATATTGATTTTGTAAAATTTAGGGATATATAAAAAAAGATGAATGGTATGATACCATTAAACTCATCCAAAAAAAACCTGACGCAGAACCTATTCAAGTCAAACAAAGCCCAAATCCTAAGTCCACTCAAAATTTCGTGGGTCGAGTCAGCCCATGTTTTAACTCCATCATATGACCTGAGGATGTAAATAAGGTCAATTCAATTGTTTTTTGAGTAAACATGAACCAAGCCGATATAGTCGATTTTATATATGATAAAAATCAAACCAACCAAATTTTGAATAAAAAATCGAATCAAACCAAGCCTTTTAAGATCAGTTTGGTTCAATTTTCATGAATCAATTTGAACCCAATTATAAATTTATGTTTATTTTGATCTCAAAACTCATTAATTTGAGTTTATATTAAATCTTAAGTCTAATTTATTTTTAAAATTAATTGAAACCAACTTAGATTTAATGTTAAAAATATATTAAATACATTTCAAATTAATTTAATTATAATATAAAAATAATGAATTACTTTAATAGAATCTAATATATAAATAAATAAATAAAAATAAAAAACTTATCAAATATCAAATAATTATATATAAATTTTAGAATATTGGTTTGATTCGGTTTTTATCGATTATGAGACTAGAAAATTGAAAACCAAATTGATAAGGTCAGTTTTCAAATTCTTAAACTGAATTGACCTTTTTTTATTATTAAAAACTGAACTAATATGATCGGTTTTGATTGGTTTTAATCGATTTATTGGTTTTTTCAGTTTTATTTACACTGCTATATGATCCGTTGTCATCTCTTTCTTTCTTTTTTCCTTTTTCTTTTTTTTTTTTGCTGTGATTTCAGATCTCATTGTCGAACCTCAATATTATCAAAACATTAACGTCAACCATGAATTATTAGTATATATGGAAATATATGATTAAATGAATTATGACGATGCACTTATAATTTAATTTCTAATGAAATTAATGAAGTATTTCAAATAATCAAATGTAGTTGTATGGTATTCTTAGTTTAAGATTTCACAATATATATATATATATATATATATATTGTGAAATCTTAAACTAAGAATACCATACAACTACATTTGATTATTTGAATTGTAATAAATATGCAAAAATATTCATTATTGTAATAAATAGGTAAAAAATTGTGGGCGTTACCATTTTTTGTATTTAAATTTTCAAATACCTATGTAAATATCTCGTCAGATTTATATTTAGGTCCAAAACCCAAGTTCGAACGCCATCTCGAATACTGAACCCAAGGCCCAAACCCGAAGCCCATAGGGCCAAACTTCGAGCCTTAGATTTAGGAGAATGGACCCCATTTGGCCCAAGCCCAAAAAAATCTCTTCAACCCCAAAAACCCGCTGACTCCCACCCGAAGCCCCAGTAATCAAGCTTGGGTTTGAGCAGCGACCCAAGATTACATTCCTGATAAAATTGAATGTTTTTAAGTATAGTTTTAATTAATATGATAATGAACATAAAGTGTATAAATTTTAACAAAAAATAAAAATAAATAAATAATATAACCCAACTAACCCCAATATCTAGATGCATCTAAATTCTTTTTTATTCTATGATTTGACACCAATACTCATATATATATATGCATGTCTATACTTTTTATCACTCACCTGACAACCTCGATTTCACCGTACGCATTTAATAATGGAGATGGAAAATTTGATAGAACAATGCTTTACCATCTTCTTAAACATCAACCCCAACTGATTTTCCAGCACAATATGAAACGCCCATAGCTAGATGATTAATTGAAAGGGGAATGTATCTGAGAAACAGCGACATCCAGGGGCCTAGCTAAAAGCCTAACAAAGCCTAAGAGGAGAAGACAAACCTATAAGGTGTGCAACAGACTTGTCGGCATCCAGGCAAAGGTACAATATACAGATCGCTACGCCGAGTTCCACTAGAAAGTCAAGTCCCACCAGCCACCGGACAAAATGCTAACAAACATTAAACCCTGAATCTGCATATGAAAATGACTCTGATTACAACATATGTTCAGCACCGAAAAGTTCCAAAAGCAAACATCTTCTCCACATGAGCAAAATTGAAAAACCGCCCCTTAGCACCTCAAGGATTGCTACGTGACCAGTCCAAAGCAGAAATATTTACCCAACCAAGAGCTACAGGCATTGCCAACAGAAACAACATGCACAGATTTCGGGAGGCACAAACCAATATTTACAGCCTTGCTAGTTGGGGATCCAACTACAGGCAAGAGATAAAAACAAAGATCTGGTCGATCTGGTCTCAAAGCTTCTCGAAGTAGCACTTCTATAATTTACATCACTGAAGATAAAAGAAACAGACTGTGTGGGTACAGATCTCCGCCTACATGTTTACAGTTACAAGCAGAGAAAACAAGAGAGTTGCACTTTTCTAGCTTTCTCTACTCAGCAGAAGCCTATAGAGGAACCGGTTGCTCTGAGACCGAGGCCAAGCCCTGCATCAGTCTAACAATTTCGCCTGTATCATCCAGATAATACTTGGCCTTGCTGGGTTTTCGGCCAACAGTACATGCAAAAACTTCTGCTCTGGGAGCAATGGACGAGCCTGCCATGGAACTGGTGATCGCCTCAAACATGTCTTCATCAGATCGGTCGTCTCCTATGCACAGAACAAAGTCAGGTAACATTCCCCTCTCTTGCATGGTGGAAAGCAGGCGTTTAGCTACAATTCCCTTGCTCACGCCCTGCATATAGCACACACGAGCATATTAAGCACGCACTGCTTAGAAAAGCTTACAATTATACCATGCAGATTTTGTTGTCCAATTTTTATATATGCAAGACAAGATAACATCATCTTAATTCATAGAAAAAACCATAGCTTTATTGATTTTGTTTGTTTTTGCTTTTATATAGTTGGTCACGTTCATCCCTTAATTTGATGGTAGTCGCTTATATTCATCCCTTAATTTGATTTTTATAAGAAGCCTTCCTCGGTTTTGTGAATGTTAATCGATGCTTCATTCCCCCAAGCATGATGGAACCAATGGAAAATGAAAAGTACACAGGATATGCAACCACCCCCAAAATGTCAAAAAAGAAACAAAAAGAAAAGTTCTTCAATCCTCCAGGCAAACAACCAGACACCCTGCCATAGCTCAATCTCTCTCAAAACCAGTTTGAGAGAACCCCAACTCACTGTAGAGTTGGGAAAGCCAAATTGAGGCAGGGTTTTGGTTGCAAATGTAAGCGTTTGGCTTGGGTTGACATGGACACAACCCAATCTGCTTGAGCTGCATCCTACCAAAAACACAATTGTAATCATATATAGCTAATAAAAAGTGTTAACGTCCTACTTGAGCCCTTGGTTTGTGTAAGGCTCAGAATAATATTAGCATCATTCATACCTGTGGCTTAACTTCTACAAGACTCTGTCCACTCTTGACAGTAACTGGTTCGTTCGCGAGTACACTCTCGAGATGATCAAGAAGCTCCTTAGCTTGGCAAGAGCCAAAATCAGGATCCGCATCCTCATAACACCAAGCCAGTGCGGTTTCCTTATCTTCAATAGTGGACCCATCAGTTGTTTCCGTGTAAAGCTTCATCACTGGCTCTGCAATTTGCTTCCAGCTACAGTCTGCCACTGGTACACATGTTTCCCATTCCACATCCCCCTTGGGCCTGGAATAATACAATCATCAATTTCATAAACCCAAATTCATTTATTAAACCTGAAAGTCAAATATAGGTTCAAATTTTAAGTTAAGTCACCTTAGAAAATAACCATGCTCTGCAGCAATTCCCAGATTCTCACAAGGAGAAAACCAGTCTTCAAGTTTCTTCCGGCTTCTAGCACTGACGATTAAAACCATATTGTTCTCATCCCTGCAGAGTGTTTTAAGCATTTCAATGGACTTAGGAGTTGGGCCCTTATCAATAGAAGCTTGAGGCATCAAAGTACCATCATAATCTAGAAGGATTGCCCTAGTTGTAGTCCTTTTGTATGCTGACACTATATGCTCCATTGAGAGCTTCCTGAAGTTTGGATCAAGAGCTACAACTCTGAAACTTAATCCAAACCCAATTCCCCAGCACCTCCTTCGCACATGATCCCTACAAGTTCTCTCCAAATCTTGTAGAAAACTACGAGCCCAATAACCAACATCATGGGTACTGACATACCTATAATGCTTCTCATGTCGTAGCTGTTTTTCTGGCTCCAGCATCTCCAGGGCGGAGTCCATTGCATCTGCCACTGCATCAATATTCCATGGGTTCACTCGAATTGCTCCACTCAACGATGGGGAGCAGCCAATAAACTCCGAGACAACTAACATGCTCTTCTTGGGAATTGATGATTCTAAACCCAAAACCTTATCCAATTTCTCATTTCCCTGCCGGCTAATTATGTATTCGTATGGTATGAGATTCATCCCATCCCTCACTGCTGTGACCAAGCAACACTCAGCGACCACATAATAAGCAATTCTCTCATAAAACTTGAGTGGTTCATCAATCAAGACAACAGGATCATACCCTGGTTTCCCAAATGTCTCATTAATCCGCTTCACAGTCGAGAAAGTCTCGGTCTGAACTTCTTTCACGTCTTTCCCTCGGCCCCTTGCTGGATTGGCTATCTGCACCAACACAACCTTCCCCTGCCACTCCGGGTGCTGCACAAGCAGCTGTTCCATTGCCAATAGCTTCAAACTTATGCCCTTAAATATGTCCATATCATCCACCCCAAGCAACATTATCCTATCCTGATCACAAAACTGCTTAATAAGCTCTGCAACCTTTTCCTCAGTCTCTGGAAGGCTCAACACTGACTGAAGCTGACCCATGTGTATACCAACGGGAAGAATTTTGATGCTGACAGTTCGACCGTAATACTCAAGGCCTATATAGCCACGCTTCGATTCATAAGAAAGACCCAGCATCCGGCTACAGCAGGATAAGAAATGCCGGGCATAATCAAAGGTATGGAACCCGATTAAATCAGAATTCAACAGTGCTCGCAAAAGCTCTTCCCTAATTGGCAATGTCCTATAAATCTCCGAGGAAGGGAACGGGCTGTGGAGGAAAAACCCAAGTTTCACCCTATTGAATCTCTTCCTCAAGAAGGTGGGTAACACCATAAGATGATAATCATGGATCCAGACAAAATCATCTTCTGGGTTGATCACTTCCATGATTCTATCAGCAAAAATCTTATTGACGGAAACATAGGCCTGCCATAGAGAACGGTTGAACCTACCACCCAAGTCCGGCGATAAGGGTAACATGTAATGAAACAAAGGCCATAACTGTTGTTTACAAAACCCATGATAGTATCTGGTAAACAGATCAGGAGGCAAAAAGGTCGGGACACATTTGAAGGTTTCAAGAAGTATCTGTGAAACTTCATCTTGTTCACATGGGTGAATTTCTTCCTTAAGGCAACCTACATATATAACTTCAATTTCATCATCCCCTAACCCGTCTTTCAACTGGAGGAGAAGCGAATTCTCATCCCAACTAAATATCCAACCATTATTGTTCTCAGATTTCCTCTGTGCCCTAATAGGCAGCTGATTAGCTACTATGATTAATCGGTCACGCTGCACCGACGATGATGAGGGGTCGGAGCACACACTTTCCGATGGGTCATCATCCAGATCCGATATTATGCCGGCAACCGTCATAATACGCGGAATTCGCCGGCTCATGCGTCCAAACGAGGGAGACTCGCCAGAGGCAAGCTCCAAGAGATTCGAATACGATCTCGACACCATTCCTTTAGTTTTCTACCCCAAACCCACCTAGTGTTCTACCTCAAACCCAGCTAAAGAGCCTAAAACGCACTTGTTTCTCAACACAAAAAATTTCAGAAAATCTCCATTGCACTCCAAAATCTTTACTGTCACTTCCAAGTTTCCTCCAAATATACTCAAAAAAAATAAAAAGAAAAAAGAAATCCCAGAAACCAAAAAATATCTAAGGCCACTACCGAACAAAGAAACAAGAAGATAAGCCACTAATGAGAAACTGGGTGTGGCCTAAAACTCTAGAAGTGATGGGTCATAAGAAAGAACTCCAAGATAAGCTTTAGAGAACTGAATCAGAGCATGAGAGTTTCTTGGTGTCCAGATAAAATGAAAGGGAATAGAATATATTCAGACAATACAGCTAAGAGAAATGGTGGAAGAGAATCATTTCATTAGAGATCACTATTGCATACGCAACTTTTGGGGACATAAAGATTAAAACAATAACAGTATATGGAAATGAAATTACCAGTTGTTGAATTTGGAATTCCAAATCAGGCAACCCTAATTTTAGATACTTGGAAAAAGACCCAATTTTTGGTGCCTTTAGAGGGAGTTTCCCCATCCCTCCCCAGTAAACTTACATATAAACAGCACTCCAGACTCCACTTAACTAAGAAATATCACCACACAGCCCCCCCACCCTCCTCCTTTTTTTTTACTATTATTCGAATTTTTTCCCTTGAGAAATATGTGGACCGTTGGATGAGAATGGTGCAGAGATAAAGAAGAAAACGGACGGGTGAGACGTAAGGAGGGCGTACACCGGAAGTTCCGCGTTTATCTCCTTGAGCTTATCCTTGGGCGTGGTTGAATCCGCCAGGACCCACGAGCCCCATTAGAGATTAGCTGTCGGACTCGTGCAATATTCCAGGTGTCTCCTTATTATTGGCGGATGCAGATTGATGGAGTACGTGGCGACTTAGGCATTCTTAGCGTCTGTCGGAGAAGGGTCTCGAGATTCGTGTTTACCGATTTATCGGAACTCCGACCAAATTCGCCGAAAAAGGTTGGTTTCAAGGCATGTTTTGGAGCCTCCGTTAAAAATTCCATCACTACTTCGAATCCCATTTAGTTATTGTTGTTGTTCGTTTAATCCTAATCAAACTTCTAAAGAACAACGAACAAGGTTTTTCCCTCTTTGTTTTTTTCTATTTTTTATTTTATTAATAATATGAAACAACGAAATAAAAGAAATTTTAAAATTATTTTAAAATTTAAGATATTAAAAAAAATTATTTTTATTTTTTAAAATAATAAAATTGAGCATTTTAGTCTATATTTTATTATCTTTGTACATAACATATCATTTAGTCTAAAGGTAAAAGTGTAAAACATAACATATATTATTTTTTTTCCCTCTTCCATCCTGTCATTCATTCTCTACCTATCTCTGCTAAAATCTGTTACTATTTCCGTTTATCATTCTCTACGATAATTAATGTTTTCATTTATTTTCAACATTAATATGGACCATAAAAACTTTTCTTTCATGTATCGGTTAGAGTAATTAATTTCTAATTACTTCCATAATAAGAGCATAAATATATTCATTTTAGCGTTGCAATTTGGATGAATTGGTTAGATCGATGAATAACTTGAGTTTAACTCAAGTTAAAAAATAATCAACCCAAACTCAATCAAATCCGATCTTTAACTTGAAGTAATCAATCTAAGTTTAACTTGATTTTATTTTTTTAAACTCAGGTTGACTTCGGATTATTCAAATTAAAATCGGGTTAGTTAAGTTAAATTCAAATTGATTCAATTGAATTTGAGTTAGTCGAATAATTCAAAATTTATCTATAATTTTTATTTTTTTTAATATGTTTATATGAAAATGTAAATGGTAAATAAGAGAAATTTTAAAATAGTGATAAAAGAATAAACATAAATTTATAAATTTTTTTAAAAATAAAAAATATATGATATAATATAATTTATATTTTTAAAAAATACAAAATATATATTATATTATATAAGATAATATATATTATAAATATTATAAAAATATTAAATTGAATCTGGATTAAACTAAATTATCCAAATCTTAATTCAAACTTAACCCAAATTTACTTCAAATTGAAAAATATTAATTAAATTTAATCTAAATATTGAAAATGATTACCTAACTCGTGCTAATATTTAATTAGATTACATCAATCCTCCCAATCCTAACTCATTCTATCAATTATTAGTGATTTTTATAACCAAAATATTTTGAACTTTATGTAACCAGCCAACCATGTTGTAGGACAGCTTGCCATATTTTTCTTCAACTTCTATGATTACAAATTAGTATATTAGTGTTTTTTACTTGGTGACAAGTGACAACCAATTAATATAGTTTATTTCTTAGGGTAAGGTAAAATGAAAAACTTCCACGGCACAAAAGAGAACTATAGTTCCAATTAAGCCGTTCCCTCCTACTCCGTGTTACTTTATTTTCCTTTTGCTTTACAATCTTTCGAATAACGTGATTATTGGTTTTTAATAACATTTATACTTAAAAGAAATAGGTTATGTCTGGTTTTTAAAAAATATTACAAAAATAAAAAAATAAAAAATATATATATTTAATTGTTCTATAAAAAATATAAAATAAAATAAAATATAATTAAAACTAATTAAAAACTTATAAAATTTTAAATTATTTATTTTTTATATTAACGAGTTAAAATAAGTAAAATAAGTTTGAAATATCAAATAAAAATAATTTATCAATTTTTAATCTATTTTTATATTTTTATTTTATTTTATATTTTTTTTTCTTACATTAATTTATTAAATTTTATCAAGGTGTTAAGAAAACTACTTACATCCATTTTAATAACAAGTTGTTAGATCAACGTTTATTGGAAAAAAAATTTTAATCCATAAAATTTTGTAGAATTTGACATTTTATTTCAAAAAAATATGGATTTTTTCCTTTTGTTTTTATGAAAAACTCTCAATGATTAACAAAATCTCTTCAATGATAAAATTTGCTCTAAATGTAATTGAACGATCATATTTACTTCCTAATTTATTAGATTTCAATTTGGATGATGATCTAATGGTAAAAAATGACTTATAACAACTATTTCAATTATTTTTATATTTTAATTATAATCAATATTATACAAATTTCATATTATGATACCAATATTATTTATATTAAGATAAATTTTCTTGGTGATCAAGCATCGTAGAGCCACATTGACCATCATTTTGGTTGTAGAAGGAAGGATCAAAATGTGATTTGCATAAATTATTAATATTTAATGAAATAAAATATTTACTTTATATTATTATTTGGTATACACTTTAAAAATTTACATTTACATTTCTTGTCACTATAAATTATATTTACATGTCTTTGATAAAAAAATTTCGAGCCGAATCGGTCGTTAAAGCCGTAGAAGCTGTCACCGACACAGCAGGTATCGGGCGACACAATGGGGAGCGAGGTGCGACAGCTGTATGTCACATGAGCTTATCCGAAACGTCATCGGGTGGGCCCCACTTAGGGTATGACTTAATAATGCAAGTAGGATCATTACCCAAACAAGTATGATTAAATTGGATAAGCATGGATCGGGTGCATTTGCATTTAAATGCCTACACTGTTGCCATCTCGCCACGTGTGCCTCCAACACGAAATGGCCAACTTGGAAAGGACAACAGCGCAGCCGGCAGCTGCACGCTTAGCCTGAGACATGGATAAGGTTTGAACCGGACTCGTGTCTCTGAGTCGCCACTGCATCACTCATCACGCTTCACCTCGCCCCCTCCGCATCGCCAGTTTGCTCTAAAGACCACGTGCCTTAGCTATGGCTGGGGTGCCTCCACGTCGACAGGCATTAAATCACCGCAGGAGTGACGTAGGAAGGAGAAAATGAAGTGAGTGAGAATGTTTGCCTACAGTGCACGTGTACCGCATTGGCGTGCACCCTCATGATGGAGCGTGGTTTACCCAATCCGTCCAAATTGGTGTGTGATAATGATGGTATTCCTTTACCTTTCAAAAGTCAACTTTCGGTTGATGGAATGAAATTATTCTCTGGTCAGCATGGCCCATATTTTTACCTGTTTAATTTAATTAATTAATTAATTAATTTACCACTGAAATAGAGATGTAATATATTGAAAAAACCATAATGAAGGGTATGAAATGAACGGAATAAAGATTTCCACAAATGGAGTTGACATTCAGATATACACTTAATAATACATTCCCTTGGAATTGGTCCGTTCCTTCAAACAGTGGCTTGTTTGAATGTAAGCAGTCCAACTAAAAAATGAAGAATTTTCTTTTTGGGAAAAAAAAATAATAAATGTGCCTGCATGTGTAAGTGGGTCGACTTCCACCAAGTCTCCGGAAAAGGGACCCTCGCTTGGCATGCCAGCCAAGAAATGGACGAACCACTACCCCTTTAAAAACTTTTTAAACTTTAGATTTAACATAAATTGAACTTATTCAAGTATGGAATATAATATTCCCTAGCAAATGGGTCTACTTTTGCTCATAAAAAGAGTTACCCGTACAAGATATAAACTTTTCTTTAATCATACATAGATTAAGATTAAGATATGATTAGATTATTTCCACTATTTTCTTCTACTCCTCCTTCAAACATCGCATATTTATATTCCATGGTACATTCGAATTGACCCGTTCAATGGTAAAATAATATTCACGTTAATCCTCAAAATGTGGCCCTTGCATGTGTGAAGGGATAGAAGCTGAGGCAATGATTTAGTGGGTTCACAATTTCATCCAATTATCATCAAGCCCCATTTATGACTGGGTTTGAAGGGAAATTGGGTCACTCGTAGGTCATGCGTTGGTAGGAGTTATTTCATTCTCCAGCTACAGAACAGCAGCATGCGGGATTATGGGCTTATGGCTACGAAATCAAATTTGAGTTTTTCTTAAGCAAGATTTAATTGGATATAATTGAGCTAAGTCATGTGTTTGACGTGACCTTTGACAGCCTTTGGGGGTGGAAACCAACCCCAACGACTGTGAAGAATGGTGGGCGAAGTGACCTCTTTTTTTTCTTCTTTTTTTTCCCTATATATATATATATATATATATAATATGTATTTGACTTGTATTTGTGGCAATTGAAGTTATAGGTTCACTGCATAACTACAAATTGGATTACCCATAATGGAGATTTTGACTCCAGACAAAATCTAGCTAAAATCTCCTTAGAAATTGACAGGATAATGTTATTTAAGGGATATATGAGGTCAAAAATCCCCTTTGAGCGAACCAAATATTCAGGTATGGGAGGGTATAATGTCTCCTCGCATGGACCACCATCAAAGCATGGATGGCTGATTTTAGGATATGGTACGAACAAAGTACCGCCATTTAAATTGAAAAAAAAAAAAAAGCACCACTATAAATCCATGAAACTATGCCCTTAAAGTTTTGAATGTTTACTGGACTACTTGCAACGTAGTTCCAACGTATCTTGGGCAGTTGGGCCTCAACAGCTCAATCATGAGCGTGTTTGTATTGAGAGGAAAAACTTGGGCTTGTGGAGAGCAAACCAACTTCAGCCCAATCCTTTTGTTTTCTATTGAATAATTGGGCTAATCTCAGGCCTTTAAAATCAATTAGATAAACAAACAAACCCCTACATCAGAAATGGACTCTGATACCATTTTTATAATCGAATGACTTTAAACTGGGTTTAAAAGATTAAAAGTACATAGTTACGTAGCCGTAGAAACTTTCTGCTGGATGTGTTCACACACAGAAGACATTTGCTAGGGAATTGAGAAATGTGTTGCAGGGTGTGCATTGACACGCCAAATGAGTAAGAGAGTCCACATGCATGTGTTGCTGCTATCAATATCTACAGTTACAAGACTGAGCCAACAGTAGAGAACCAACAAAAGGTTGGGAGAATTATGTA
The DNA here is from genome assembly GCF_030704535.1 of Vitis vinifera. NCBI lineage: Eukaryota > Viridiplantae > Streptophyta > Magnoliopsida > Vitales > Vitaceae > Vitis > Vitis vinifera. The sequence goes on from NC_081805.1 coordinate 5,683,610, forward strand.
AATATGTTCCATTATATATATATATATATGAAATGAAAATTATTTAAAATATTAGTATTCATTTGTTTATTAGATTATTAATTATAATAGGTGAATATATTTTTTATTAAAAACTAATTTATTTTAATCTATTAATTACACATGATGTTAAAATAAAATTTTAATAAAAAAATTGAAATAAATAATGAATAAATGAATTGTATTTTTAAAAAATAAAGTTAATTTTTTTTAATTAAGTAGATCCTCAAAAATAGGAAAAAAAATGAGAATTATTTTATAAAATTAATTAAAATCAAAGTATTAAAAAAGAGGAAAATTTAATTTATTTAATTATAATATAAAACTTAATTAATTCGGTGAGAAGGTGAGAATGGGGGGAGGGGAAAAAAAAAAAAGCATAAGGGCATTTTCGGGCACAATAGAGAGGACACTGTTACTATACATGAAAGGAGGATTTGTTTTGAGGAAGACTGTACTTTCCCTGAAATGGCTAATTTTGGCTTCTGTTTTCTTCTTTTATTTAATACATTTACATAATTCTCCCTAAAAGCTTTGAATGAACAGTCCTTCTGGTTAAAGAATGATACAACAAGGCAGAAAAAGCTAAATTGAACAGTAGCAAAGGTAAAAAAATTATGTCAGTTGCGATCAAAAGAAAAGAGGAAGCAGCTGATGTAATTTACAAGATGCTTTGATCGAGGTGAAGAATTATTAAAAGGCCTTGACATGTTCCTTTCATGGCAAAAAAGAGGAAGCAGAGAGCTTTGCCTAAGCCCCCTCGAGTCTTCTGATCACTGACTCCAACCCTTCATCATGCATGCACATGTCAACTGATTATATAATTTACTTCCACTACGGGTTACTTAATTATTCAGTCTTACGTACTTGTTCTTACTCCCTCACTATATAATATACGATATCTCTACTGGGATAGGGGCAAGATTCACCATCGTGTGTGTGTCTCTCTGTCTGTGTCTTGTCTGTGTTTGTGCGAGAGAGACGGCAGGAGTGTGTGATGGAAACCAACTGCGGTGAGAAAGAGAAAATAAGCCCGGGATTTGTAGGAGAAAGTGCCGGCGCACAAGAGAATGAAGAGATTCTCAGGAAGAGAATCTCAGGCCACCCTCTGTTCGGCCTTCTGATTGAGAACCACCTGAACTGTTTGAAGGTATCTCTATCCGATTTCAACTGTTTATCCTCTTTCTTTTTCTTCTGTTGAGTGGGTCATTCCTTTCTTCTTAAACTACTTCAATCCCAAGGAGAAGTTTCAGTTCATGAACAGTTTCAGGAAACGGAATGTTGCGCCCCCTGGAGTTGTATTAATTAATGACCGTGACTCGTGACTCATTATGCTCTTTTCTATTGCTTGGGAAAAAAAAGGCCATTTTCATGACAGAGACATTCAGGTGGGTAGTGCAGTGGTTGGAAGCTGTACATGGCTTGCACACAAAGATACCATGAAAGTGATCACCACCCATGTTTCCTCCTTTCCATTATACTCTCAGTATGGGCTTTAATTTCCTGCTTCCTTCTAAACTTCGAGAGAGTGGATTTGCAGTTAATTTACAAAACTGTTTCCACTTTGGTCATTGGTAGATAGATGATTAGCTTGTTAGATAGGCAGATAATTATTTTAAGTGTAAAATGTTTCCAACCTGCACTGACATTTATTTCTCAAGTTAGATGACCAGGTTAATGTGTGTGTATGTAAGAGAATATCATTCTTTCTATCTCTGTAAACAAGCTACATATTGATTTCAGGTGGGGTTAGGCGAATTTGGAGAGGTTGGTATAACAACTGAACCAGACAAAGCAGCTGACTCCAAACCCAACATTAACGGCATCATTCAGAATCCATCCGACCTCGATCACTTCATGGTATGTTCCTGATACCTAGTTACTTTGCTATGTCCTCTAACTTCTATCTCACCCACATGTACATCAATTTCACATCCATTTTTGGTGACCATTTTATGTTCCTTTTATTCACAAAATTTTTAGTAGCACTTCCATGTGAATCGTGTTCGCCTTCCAGTGCTTTTTAGCCTCTGCTTTCTAGGAACATAGGAGCTGTCTCACCACATGTATACAAGCAAAAGCTTGTAAGAAAATTTATATACAGTTCCCAAAAAGCAACCGTGGGATGCGCGCAAGTCGCCAAGTCCCCTTTGAAAACCCATAGGTACACTGTGAAGTCTTCACAGTGGAATGCACCTTGTTTGGATTAGGCTACACTAGAGTACCTTTAGGTTTTTATGGGCGATGATGGTTAAATGGGCGGGCGTTTGTTGGATGACTGCCGTCTCTCGCCGGTGATAGCACAGCTTCCTATACATTCTATGAATATATAATTTATTTTCTAAAGTGTAACAGAATAAAGATAAAAAGTTGTATAAACATATATGGTTTGAATTGAACAGGAAGCATACTGCATGGCACTGAGCAACCTGAAAGAGGGCATAGAGGAAGCGCAACAAGAATCTGCATCTTTCATCAAGGCCACCTACCTTCAGCTTGGAGAGCTCACTCACACCAACCACCCTTAAAATTCCCAGCCATCTACTGTATTAACTTTCTTCTCTGTTGTACTACATATAATATATATTTAATGTCACCAGAAGCCGAATGGGTCGGCATGTTTAGACCTGCAATCTTGTGAGAAATCTTCTACTTTTAGGTGCTCTAGTTTTTACTGCATAATAACATGATAGCCGCACACCTATACAAATTGAAGGCACAGATATGAATCTTTCATCTGATCAGCCCTACATTTTCATTTGGTTAACCCTAAAACTACTCCACAGGTGTATTTGGTCTTGTCTTAGACCTCAAAAGGTGGTGGCGGATGTGGGTCTCTTTGCATGCTGAGTGGGGGCTGTCTCAGCACTGGCTGACATAGTGTCAATGCTCTAGGTCTTAAGTCGTACACGCCACGTCCCAAAACCCATTTCAAGGGTATGATGATCATTTAACACCTCAAGTCAAAAGGCTCAAAGTGATAATGATATAAACATTTGTATTGTAACCGAAAATTTACCAATTATCAAATTCATATTCAGAGTAGTAAGACAAAATTCTAAAATCTCAAAGTATTAGCTTTAAAAAAACTAACACATCAATCAGAGTGTTATTATCCAAATGACTCAAAATTCAAATAATTTAAACGAGAATTAAGTTTTAACATCTAAACAATGTTCAAAATAAAGTTTAAACTAAAATCCTAATAAAGAAAAAATTCTCTACCCTATTCATCACTTCTCACCCGAACTAAAAGTACATAAAAAATTATCAACGAAGGGGTATGAGCTTAAAGCTCAATAAGGAACATCAATACAATTTCATGAATCAAACATTTTCAATCATACTTAAAAATAGAAGATATAACATATATTTATTTTCATAAAAAATTTTGAGTTCAAAATATTAATACATTCAAATTTTTCAACAAAACTTTCTTATATCTATTTCAAAACAATTTTTCATCAAAACTAAATCAAATGTATTCAAAATATCTCTACGTTGATGATCAAATAACAAATGGTATTCAATTAGGTTGGACTTCACAAATGAATGACTAGTTTCAAATTTATTCTAGTTAAAGTGAACAAAACCATATATCAACAATTATAACTCGTTGATTAGGGTCATATAATTAATCCATAGTTAAATACTTTATTTCATTAATTCAAACTTACAAAACAAAATATCATATCTCCTCAATTTTTCACTTTTCATAAATAAACAAAAAAAAATTCTAAAAAAAAAAAATACTTTTCATACAAAACACATATTTGATCCATATGAAAAAATAAAAATAATATTTTACACATTTTACCTTGAAGAATCACTCAAAAATTTGAAGTATTTAATTCTGAAAAATTTCCTCTTCACCTAACATAATATCACACACAATATTGATTATTGATTATTTATCCAAATATATAAATTTGAAAATCCTAAAAATATTTTATTTAATATTAGGGATCCTAATTGATTTCTCATGCTAATATTATTAGCACCCAATATTATTTTTCAACTTACTAAACAATAATAAATTAATTTAGTAAGTTTTCAAATTAATATAAAATTCATTTTCTTTCCTAATCTTACCATCACCATTTATTTTTTTTACATACTTAAATTAAATTAAAACCTGAAACTATTATTATTATTATTATTATTTCATTTGTTAGCTTAAAACTAAATATTATAATTTTTATTAATTTCCAAATTCAATACATAACCAATCCATTACCCTCATATCTTCATTACACACACAAAGCCCTAAAAATAAAACAATAAACCTCGTGTTTCTTTTCATTATTTATTATTGTAATAATATATTTACATATACAATCTTTTCCAATGTCTAAGTCAACACTCTGGCAACACACATATTCCCATTTTTTTTTTTTCAAATCTAAAGGCTACACAAATGATTTATTTATTTATTTTCTAATTCTAAAATTTATTTTATTCCATTGATTTTGTTTTTTATTTAATTGAAATTTTCTAAATTTTCCTATTTTCATTACAAATTAATCCACATTCATAAATTTTTAGTCTTTTGATCTAAAAATTAATTTAACAAACCCTAATCTAGATTGAGATCTTTCAAAGAGTATTTAAAGTTTTTAAAACTAATTAACGAATATAAAATATTAATTTAAGGATTAAAATCTTATTTGAAAAATTGATTTTCAAACCCTAAACCTCTAATTCTTCACTCTTATGTTTTCTGATCGTTCTGATATATGTGTAAAAGGGTTTTTTAAGGGATTTTAAATACGAAAAGATATTTTTACTCTTATTAAATTACTTTAACTAATTATTGATGTCTAAATTACAATTTTACCCCTAAATTGGGTTCGGGCCATTACAGTACATGCCATCGGCCTACATCCTCGTTAACACCTATATTTGAACAGTCTCTCCTAGGATATTTCCAACTATATATTTTCATTGGGTTTTTAAAATTAAATTCCCACGGTATTGTGTAATAAAATAGATTTTGGTACACTTCTGCTCAGATTACTGTCCTGTTGCTTGAGCTCGTCCAAGCTCTCACGTACAGTCCTGGATGCCTGAGATCGTAAAGCTTTAACGCTAGCTACTTTTGAAAATATTAAAATGTCATTTTCAGAATATCTAAATAGGATTTTCAGCATCAACACTTCTAAATACATTATGGAGATAGATATATATATTTTTTTTTTTCATGCAAGAGATCGTAAAGCTCTCACGTACAGTCCTGGATGCCAGAGATCGTAAAGCTTTAACGCTAGCTACGTTTGAAAATATTAAATTGTCATTTTCAGAATATCTAAATAGGGTTTTCAGCGTCTACACGTCTAAATACATTATGGAGATGGATTTTTTTTTTTTTTTTTTTCATGAAAGAAACATATTTTTTTAATTAAAATTTTTAAAAATATAATAATTATTTTTATCTTTACTACAAAGATTTTTAAAATATAGTTCTAAATATAAATTTTAATCACCTACTACAGTAGTTTTCTTTTATTTTTATTTCTTTTACCGTTGAGAGTAAAAGTTGAACGTAGGGCCTTCATATATGTATTGATTTTACTAAGATTAATATATATAAAATGTATATAATAATTCATAATTAGAAAAAATAACCTTGAATATTTTTACAAGCATGAAATATTAATTTTTTAACCAATACTTTTTTTTTTTTTTCAACTTATTAAAGCGTTTTTTCCAGAGAAAAAAAAAAAGAAAAAACACACATAGACACACATACAAACAAATAATATTTATCGCCTTATGTTAGGGCTACGGGCCAAGGATAGTATCGGGTAGATAATTTCTAGTTGTTGAGGAAAACTATTTAGGGGGGAAACATTTGAGATTATACTTTAAAGGGGACAAAAAGGCTAACACTTTTAAGGGGTATTAAAAGAAAAAAAAAAAAAAAAAAGTTCAAACTCTTTCCCGTGGTTTACTGGTAACAGTAAAATCCAAGTTTATAAAATATAAATTTTAAATAATTATTTAAAAATAATTAATATTTCATTTTTTTTTGTCAAAGGTACTACTTTGACCGTTTAAGTATTTTTTTTTTAATAATATAAGTATTATTTTTTATCATTCTAAATATTACTTTTAACGGATGAGTATATAAAATTTGAATTTAAGGATTTTTATTTATAATTATTTTTATATGAGTGTATGGAAACACAATTTTTTAATTTTCTTTTTATGTTGGAATTTATCATAAAAAATATAACAAAAAAATCAAATATAATTTTAATTAAGATCAACTACTATTCAATGTGATCAAAAGTGTCACATTTTTGTGTTTATTTTCCAAACAAATATTTTAAAAAAATAATACATATTTTTTAAAAAAAATTCCATAAAACTATACCCTTAAAATTTTGAATATTCACTGGACTACTTGCAACGTAGTTCCAACTTGTCTTGGGCGTTAACAGCCCAATCAAGGGTGTGGTTGTACTGGGAGCAGAAAATTAGACAGGCTGGGCCCATTTATCAAATTAATTTAATCTGGCCAACTGCCTGGGCTGGTTTGGTTAATCCACCAGTGAATCCTTCAAGAATCATAAATTTGGGATTGGGAGCAAACCAAACTCAGTCCAATCCTTTTGTTTCCTATAAATAATTGGGATTTTTGATAAGAACGACAGTTTTAAAAAATAATTTCAAATCTATCGTAGTTTGTCCAAATAGGAAAAAGAAAATAAATTGTAAGTGAAAAATCGTTTCTTCAAAAGACGATTTATGAACTTTTAAAAAAATTATAAAAGAAAATTGTCTTTCCAAGATACGATTTCTAAAATTCCAATTTTTATATGAGAAATCGTCTCTTAAAAAGACGATTTTGAAAAAAATTTAAGAAATGAGAAATTGTCTCTCAAAGAGACTTTTTTCACAAAAATAAAAAATAAAAAAAAATTAAGAAGTGATAAATTGTCTCTTAAAGAGACAATTTGCACAAAAGTGAGATATTCTCACTTAAAATAAAATAATAAAAAAATAAAAAGAAAAAAGAAAAAAACCCAAGTGGGAAATCGTCTCTTTACACCACAAAAGTGAGAAATTCTCACTTTTTTTAAATAAAAAAAAAACCTTCAAAAATTCCACTTTTTCATTCTTTATTCTATTTATACAATAATACAATTATTATAAATATATATTATAAAATTACTTAATTTTATTTACTAAATTTAATATAAGATAAATAATCTATTTTTTTTCTCTTACTTTATAATTAAAAAAAAACTATTATCAATTTATGTAAAAAATGAGTTTTAAAAAAAATGTTATTAATTTATTAAATAATTATTTAGAAAACACATAATTTTGTTTTGTTTTAATTTTTAAACTAATTTTATTATATAAATTTTAAGATTAAAAATATTAATCTTTAATTTAAAATTTGATTGTAAAATGAATAATTTCACATTGTTTTAGAAGCTATTGCACTCCATCAATTCACACACTATTACACTGCAATTTTATTGGAACACTCAACCAATTTGAAGACCATTTGAGATATTGTCATTTTTTCTGAAATGTTTAAACACTTCACCAATTTGACCGTTACAAGTATTGTCATTTCTTTTGAAACATTCAAACATTCACCCCCTATTCTACACATTACACTTATCTTACCCCTTCCCAACTTCACTTAGAATATAAGTTTGCTTCAAATCTCTTCATCCTCATTTTCTTCTTCATCCTCATTTGAAACTTAGTTTTTCACTTTCCAGTTTTTCACTTTTCATCTCATTTCTCTCTGGGAACTTCTTCACATATCCCATCTTTTTTCTTTAGACAATCACGCCACTTATCTTGAAATGTAATATTTTTGCTTTATTTTTATTTCAAATTATTTTGTAATGTATGATTTTTATTATTATATAAGTTTTTAAATTTATTTGGATTATGTAATATTTGTTTCAATAATATTTATATAAATTTTTTATTTTAAATAGATTAAATCATTAAAAAAATAAAAGTTTTGTTATTTTATTCATAGGTAATATTTTTGCCTTTGTTTCATATTTTTTTTTTAATGCATGATAGATATTTATTTTTATATATATATTTTTAATTTATTAGATTTATGCTAATTTTTTTATAATATTATTTGTTGTAAATTTATGGTATGCTAATATTGAAGTTGTCATCTAGTAATATTGAATTTTAATATTTAGGTTTGTTGATATTCATCGTTATTATTTTGTTAATTATTAGGATGTTTGTTGGTTTACTAGTTTATATATATGAATATAATATTAGTTTTTTTTATTCATAATAGTAGTTGATCTTTGATTATTTAGTATTTGAATACGTTTGATTGTTTAGAGATTGAACAAATTAATATAAGTTATCGGTATATATATATTTTATTTGTTGATGATTCATATAAACAATGTTATTGGTTTTTTATAATCATGATATTTTATTTTAATTTATTTTTTTATATTTTATTCATTTTATAGTGAAATTTGAAATTAAATATTAATATTTTTAATTTTAAAATTTATATAATAAAATTAATTTTAAAGTTAAAACAAAATAAGATTATTTATTTTATAAATAATTATTTAATAAAGTAATAACAAATTTGTTTTTTATAAAATTATTTTTCACATAATCAAAAAAGATAAATATTATTTATCTTATAAATAAAAAACAATATCAAATTAAATTAATTTTATTAGTTGTAATTAATTTAAAGAAAATTTGAAGATTAAGAACAATTAAAATTATTTAATTTATTTTTTATATTTTATTTTACAGTGAAATTTTAACTTAAAAATTAATATTTTTAATCTTAAAATTTATATAATAAAATTAATTTAAAAATTAAACAAAACAAAATTATTTATTTTGTAAATAATTATTTAATAAATTAATAACAAATTTGTTTTTTAAACTCATTTTTTCGCATTAGTTTTTTTTAAATTCCAAAGTGAAAGAAAAAAATAATAGATAAATATTATTTATCTTATATTAAATTTAGTAAATAAAATTAATTAATTTTATAATATATATTTTTAATAATTGTATTATTGTATAAGTATAATAGGGAATGGAAAAATGGATTTTTAAAGTTTTTTTTTTTTGAAAATCTTCTCTTGAAGAGACAATTTTTGACGTTTTTGTTTTATTTATTTAATAAATTAATAACAATTTTTTTAAAACTAAATTTTCTCATAAAATTGATAATAGTTTTTTTTTCTTAAATTCCAAAGTGAAAGAAAAAAATAATATATAAATATTATTTATCTTATATTAAATTCGGTATATTATTTATATATTAAAATTAGTAAATAAAATTAATTAATTTTATAATATATATTTATAATAATTGTATTATTGTATAAGTAGAATAAATGATGAAAAAGTTGATTTTTGAAGGTTTTTGTTTTGTTTTTTTTAAGTGGGAATTTCTCACTTTTATTGTGTAGATTCTCACATTTGTTGTGTGGATTCTCACACACACACATATATATATATATATATATATATATATATATATTTTATTGTGGAAATTGTCTTTTAAGAGAGGATTTCTCACTTTGTTTCAATTTTTTTTAATTTTTAATTATAAATGTATAAGAGACGATTCTACGTATAAAAAAATGGAATTTTAGAAATCATGTCTTAAAAAGATGATTTTTTTTAAAATCCATAAATCGTCTTTTAAAGAGATGATTTTTCACTTATAATTTATTTTTTCTTTTCTATATGGACAAAATTATAGTAGATTTGAAATTATTTTTCCTATTATAATAATTTAAGAATTATTTTTTAAAACTGATGTACTCTTATCAAAAATCCTAATTGAGATTAGGATCACAACATAAGAGCCACAAAGGAAGTTTATGGTTTGATTGTATGGAAAGTGGGCCTTTAATGGAAATTCCAATAATTGAAAATATTTTTCTTCTCATTTTGTTAGATGGTAAGAGTGATTTAAGTTGGAATGAAAACATAAGCCCCCTAATCTCATGTGCATGCAGCTGATCCCAACATGGCAACGAGTATTGACATAAATCAACTCAAAATATTTTAATTTGTGTGAAGGAGTTTAATCGCATAAAGAATTCAGAATTCCGTTGCACTTTTCTAAGGAGAATGGTGGGCTTCAGGGCGTGCAGTGAAACGCCAAATGAGTGGAGACTCCACACGTGTCGCTGCCCCATCAGGTACAAGCCGGAGACAACAGTAGAGAGCCAGTAAAAGATATGAATAGACCATTCATTCTGGTTAAAGAATGATACCGGACAACTTAAATCTTGAAAGTCTACAAAAAAGGATAAATATTCAAATAAATTTTTTTTATATCAGAATCAGCAGAGGGTAAAACTTTTTGTGGTAATATATATATATTTTTTTTCAAAAGAATATCTTCCTTTGATTCGATTGCTTGTTAGGGTTGAAGGCGGTAACCTTAATTATAGGTGGAGTTAGCGCATTAGTTTTAAAATCCTCAAGATTTGATTGTGTGCGGATTTGATTAATTAATTCAAGGAATTTGGTTTTATATATATATATATAAAGTTTGATTTTGTAGCTTTTCAAATTTACCATGTGCCACCTTTTAAATTGTATGTCACGTGTTTAATGTGTATGATCCATGGATTATAAGTCCAAATTTGTTGAGTTGAGAAATTATAATTTTGATGATCATTTTATAGTAATTTAATTCATCAAATTTTTTATATCAACAATGCACCATGATCATAGTTCTCTTTTGTCCGCAGTTTTCTTTTATCCAAAATATTGAGCTTATTTATAAAGCAACTATGGACAAAAAAAAAAAAAAAATTAGAAAAAGGGTTACAAAGGATTTTATAATTCTTCGGATATTGCCCTCAAGGATTGATCCATGAAAACTTATCAATACTAAGCTAAGTTGTTTGCTTGTTATAAAATGTAATTACTAATGATTGATGTTGCAAATTTTGAATTACTAAAGCAAATCTAAATAACTTGGCAAAATACTCAAAGGTGTTTTCAACTCTATTAGTTAAGGTGTAGGGGTTTGACAATCAACCTAGGGAACAAAACCTTGGAGCAAGCAAGGGTTTTTCATTTATATTGACATAGGGTTTTTATGTTCAATGGTCAATTGAGATTGACTTAAGTTTTATAACTTAGAGTTGCATCTAAAACCTAATTTACTATTTAATCCTAATACCTAATTACCATCAAATGAATGAAAATTAATTTAAGTCTCAACCTTTCATGAGTACTCTTTTATACTCTTGTAGATTTGTTGTAGTGTAGGTAATGAAAGAGATAATCGAGATCATTAGTTATCAAGGCATGCTAAGAATCTCTAGTATTTGATAGAGATCTATCGTATCATCTTCTAGTTCAAACTACCTTAGAGAGTATTTTGTTTTCAACATTAATTTTATCTTAGACCATTCATTAATATCATTATTAGTTCCATTTACCTAAAATCCCCTCTTCGGTTGCCTCAAAGGCAAAGAGGTGGAACTGATTCAGAAGATGACCAAGGAGAAGTAGGGGAAGAAAACGAAGAGGGAGAGGACCAACTTGAGATGACAAAGAAGGGCATTGAGTCCCCTTCCAATGGCTAGAGGATAACGTACTAACATAGTTGGCTCAGAATAATGAAAATCAATGCCGTAAAATGTTATTATGTTCATTTGATCGGTGTCAAGGAGAGCCTTTTTGTTTCGATTTTGATTTCATAGGCATTAGCATGGAACATCCACTTAATCTAACACACCTAATCTAGAATTCTACAAAAACGATGGGTCCACCTTAATGCCATTGCCAGGGGTACAAGGACCATTGGTCGTCATTGCATAGCATGACACTTACAGTTGGATGGAGCCAAATTACCAGCTGTAGTTTGTTATACAGTGCCATTGCTTCTACAGTTTACAACCCGTGTGTATCAACAGAAATCCCTAGGGCCTTCTTATCAAGTTATCATATTAATTGAATAACCAATCTACATCTGGTGCCAAAATTTCAACCCAAAACAAAGATTCATAAGTGAAACAGCAGAAGTAATGAAGATGATGAACATGCCATATTAAAGCACATTAAAAATGGGAAACTAGTTATCTTGTACATGACCCTATGATCACCAATGATGTAATTTGATGATGGAGGTTAGCCCTCCTCACTCCTCATTATTCTAAATACGTTTTGGCACTGGCCATTCTAGAGGTCGGCACTTGCACATAGTGGCTGACCCTTCCCCATCAATTAAGAGACTATTATGGCACTTGCACATAGTGGATGACCCTTCCCCATCAATTAAGAGACTATTATGGCCGGTGCATGAGACAGTAGGCGATATAGGGGCGGACCTCATATTAGAGGGGTTGTCTTTTCCCATATTTCTTAGCAGGATATATATTCTTATTTTTCAACATGTTGACGGCATAGAGGAAGCGTAATAAGAATCTGCATCTTTCATCAAGGCCACCTACTTTCAGCTGGGAGCTCACTGGCACGGTCGCACCAACCAACCTAAAAATTCCCAGCCATGCATCCATTGTATTAACTTGCTTTTACTGTTGCACTGCCTAATGGACCGGCAGTTTAGACTCCTGTGAAATCTTCTACTTCTAAGCTCTGAGCATATATGTTTTTACTGCCTAATAACACCATAGCCGCACGCCTGTACAAATTGAAGGCACAGACATGAATCTATCCCCTGATCAGCCCTACACTTTCATTTGGGCAACCCTAAAACGACTGGACAGGTGGATTTGGTGTTTGCATGCAGAGTGGATGCGCCTCAGCACTGGCTGGCGTTGCTCCAGCAGTTAACTCGGCGTACGTGCTCCAGCTGTTAAGTTGGCATACCTATTTGAATATTTTCACATGCTGTCCTAGAGAGCTCGTCAAAGATAGCTCTCACGTACAGTCCTGGCTGCCACTGCCAGATCTCGTAAAGATTTAACGTTACTTTTGAAAATATTAAAATATAGCTCTTTATGACCTATTTGAATATTTTCACATACAGTCCAAGAGAGCTCGGCAAATATAGCTCTCACGTACAGTCCTGGCTGCCAGATATCGTAAAGCTTTCATGTTACTTTTGAAAATATTAAAATCTATATTTTAATACAATTTTCGGTAATGGATTACTACAACACTTAAAAGTTATTTATGTTTTGTAGCAAGAAATATATTTTTATTTAATTAAGATTTTAAAAAATATCATAATTATTTTTATCCTTAATAAAAAGATTTAAAATATTATTCTAAATATAAATTTTAATCACATTTGGTTTTCTATAAAAAAATGAAAAAAAAATTATAATTAATAACAATTTTATATATTCTTAAATTATTTAATATTTATATAAAAATATAAAATAAATAAAATAATTTTTAAATAGTTTATAAAAATAATTTATTAATTTTAATTTTTTTCCTTCATTTTTTCATTTTTATTCTTTTCCCTTTTTATTTTCTTTTTCCCCATATATTCTCTTAATTTTTTTTGTAACCAAACATCACCTTGATTATACATAAATTTTATACGTCTAGTGGGTGGGAGGGAGAGGAAGTGGCCCCTTCTCATACGGTGCCCATCGCTAATTTCCAACTGGTATTTGGAGTTGACTGTTTTTCAGTGTGGGGTTATTTCATTTGTTGGGATTAGAAATTCCAAAACCCCAAACGACAGATACTTTGAACATGCAATGACCCTGGATCCAACTCAGGCTGTCATAGCACCAAAGTCTAATTACAATTAGACTCAGCAGTGGAATCCATCCCTAAAATGAGAGGGAAATTGGTGACTGGGGCTACCATTTTCAGAATTTTGACTGGGTATCTTAATCAGAATTGGGTCCACTATAATAACTAGACCATATGTAGTTGTAATGCTAGTGGAGCAAATCCTGGGTTGGGTCCATTTATCCTCGCCCACTTATTAATAACTCTCTTATTGATAAGTTTTGTCTTTCGAAATTTACTAAAAAAAAAAAAAATAGTCATCCACAAAACGACACCAGAATTCAAAAAGACTAGAACTGTGGTATCTGATTGGCTGGCTTCGTCTGCAAGTTACGTACAATTCTCAGCTTTTCAATTTGGTTTCCTACCGTTTAAAACAATTCCACAGTTCAAGAGTTACACAATACTTTAATTAAATTTCCACACTGGGTAACAAAATAGACTTTTGGGTCTACTTAAATTATAGTCCTGTTGTTAGAGCTTGTCAAAAAGCTCTCACGTACCGCCTTGGTTGCCCAGGTCGTACAGCTTTAATGCTACGTATGATCACCCACGATGTAACTTGATGTTGGGACTTACCAATATGGGGCCCGGCCCTTGACGATGGAGGTTAGCCCTTCTCATTCCCCATTATTCTATATACATTTTGTCAGTGGCCATCATAGAGGTCGGCACTTGCGCATAGAGCTAGGATGGTCCGTCCCCATCGATTGAGAGACTAATATTATGGTGGCCCCTCCTGGAATATAGGACCAACCTCATGTTAGAGGGGTTGTTTCCCCAACGAAGTACCTAATATCTTGATGTAGAAGAAGACGTCGATACTCCAAAAATGCATGCCTCGGTTAAACGAGTAATGTACATGGGATGTACATACTTTTAAATAAAATGTACTTATTTCTCAATAAGAAGTACTTATTTTTCAACGAAATGTACTTATTTTTGTGAATGATGTATCCAATATCATTTGATGTAGAATGAGATGTGACAACAGATGTGACAAAGTATGGAAAATAGAAAGATCATGTACGATAAATGAATTATGATTTGATATTGACATAAATTTCTATGAGATGTATTTATTTTCATCAATAATATGATTGATATAAAACTAGATGTAAGAACTCCATAAATACATGTCTAGGTAAGCAAAATTGGGAGATCATGACCAAATTAGAGCAAATGATCAATTAAGTACATGATATTAATGTAATATACTTATTTTTAAATAGGACTTACTTAATTTTTAGGATGACGTAATTATTTTCCTAAATTATATACCACCTTTTGATGTACAATGGGATGGGAAGGGGTGGAGCCTATGTATGCCTATGAGGGCCATTCCCTAAATTTTTATTTTATTTTTTTAAATTTTTCACAGGGATTTGAGCCCTTTCTCACGTTTTGTTGAAGAATTTCTATGTTACCATTGGACCACAATGCTTTTTATTCATTTTTTGACCCCCCTCAAATAAATGCCTAAATGTTGCTCCACCATTAGGGATGTGGTTGTTAGAATGAAGCCCTACATAATAGATTTATTATGATTTTGGTTCTCTTCTTAGTCCTTATTACACTAATCTTGTTTTGACGACTCCTCTATCACTTATTATGTACATAACTTGAATACATTAAAAATTATACAAAATATTTAAATCATGAGTTTCTTATAAGATAAATTGTTCACAATCGATTTATGGATAATCATTAGCTATCTCATAATTGGAGGGATGACTTGTCTTGGTCATTACGATGATTTTCCTATAATGAGTGCACTAGCATATATAATTACATATATATGACTTATTATAAATCTTTTCATTAACTAGCAATAATCATGATTCACCAAACTATTATATTGTATGGACTCACAACCTTAAAAGAATATTAAACATGAGTTAGAATTAATAAAAAACTTTAACCTATGGGTAAGACCCTAAGGCGATTATACATTTCTTATCATGTGTTGGATTACTATTGATAGAGGTCGGCGGAAATAGGTATTTGTATGATAAAGACACCAATAAAATCTCATGAGATTGAGATAATGTATCCCTTTACACAATCTTAAGAACATATGATTAGGAAAACTATGATTGTAGTAATTTTTTTAAGTAAAGTTTGACATATATGTTTTTTGTGAGATAGAGTATGTCAATTGATCATATAATAAGAGAATATGTAACTCAAAAATTAGAGAGATAATCTTGAGAGGATGATAACATATATTTCATTAAAGTATAGATACCGATTCATGGGGAGTTTACATACAGTGGATAATAAGTTTCAAACTTGAGATTTATATAATTGTAGTATTATAAAATATTGAAGTGCAATTAACTTTCTTTAGTGAAGTGTCAAGTCAATTTCAAAATTGGATTTTAAGGGAGCTAGTGTTTTTCTATATGTTTTAACCATCCTTATTTAAACTCCTAATTCATGATGACACATTTGTTTGAGGGAATTATGAATTTTTAATTCATAAGTGGGCACAATAATATTTTGGTAAAAATGCAAGATTACACTAATTTTTATGAATAGTGTTTCTAGGTTGGGACTATTCTAGGTTGGGTTAATTAATTAATGACAGTTTAATAGGACTAGTTAATTAAATAGAATCCACGTGGACTAGATTAAGTAATACAAACCCAAGTTGGGAAGTCACTTAAATCTACAAAGAAGCTTATACAAACCCTCTTAAGGGTTTAATGTTTCACTTTTGATCATTGTTTTCTAGACTTTCGAGAGAAAACCTTAGGCCCTTTCTAGAGAAGACCACCCTTCTCTTGTACCAAATGTTCATGAAAGAAGTGATCGAATGAAAAATTTTGAGTATACAAGATATATGATGCCTATGGTATATTTCATTGGATTAGAATCAATTTGGGAACATCTAGATTATAGGTATGAGGTTTTTCTCTTAGATTTATGTGATAATGGATTTTATTGCCATGAAAAGATATACATGGTAATATTACTTTTGAATAAATCGCAATATTGCAACCCACATGTCTCATCCCAATTAATTTCAAAACTCCAACCTAATCTATCGTAAATTAGAAAAAGAAAAACCATATTAATTGAAATAAAAAAATCAATAAATTTGGCTCCTCGATTTTAACAATTTATATTTCTTCATTTAGGAAATTTTCTAACAAGATAATATTTTTATTTAATTTTGTTTTGATGTTAATTAGTTGGATTTTTTTCTCTTCAAGACTTAATTTTTTGTCACCTATTTTTTTTTTTAAATTGTATATCATGTGTTAAATGCATATCATCCATCACTTGTTAAAATTAGGAGCCACAATTTTGATAATCAATTTAGTAATGGTGTAATAGATCAAATTTTTTATTTCTAGAGATGCAACTCGAGGAAGAAAAATCCAAATCTATGCTTTGACCGAGGAGAAGAGTTGTAATTAAAACGCCTAGACATGTTCCTTTCACGGTAAAAACGATGGAGGAAGCAGAAAGCTTTGCCTAATCTCCCTCGAGTTTTCTGATCGCTGACTCCAATTGTTCATCATGCATGCATGCACACGTCTACTGATTATATAATTCACTAGTCCCACGGGTTACATTATTATTCAGTCACCAGTTCGTACACCCTCACTTATATAAGATACAGACGTCTCTACAGGAAAGTATATCATCGTGCGTGTCTCAGTCTGTTTTTGTGTGTGAGAGAGACGGCAGAAAGGGTCTGATGGAGACCACCTGAGTGAGAAAGACATCTCAGTCTGTTTTTGTGTGTGAGAGAGACGGCAGAAAGGGTGTGATGGAGAGCACCTGCGGTGAGAAAGAAAAACGGAGCCCGAGAATTGTAGGAGAAAGTGCTGTAGATTTCAACAGTTCATTCTCTTCCTTACTTCTCTGTTGGATGGACGACTTCATTCCTTCCTTGTTTGCCACTACTATTGCTGCGGGCCAAACTAGTCCAATCCCAAGGAGTACTAGCACTCTCAGTTCATGAACAGTTGCAAAAAAAAAAAAAAAAAACAGGGAATTTTGCACCATCTGGAGTTTATTAACTAATAACCTTGACTCGTTATGCTCTTTTCTATTTGCTTGGAAAAAGGCTATTTCCATGACATACATTTATAGAAGTGGATAGGGCGATGATTGGTAGCTAGATGGCTTGCACACAAATAAACCATCAAGTGACCACCTATGTTTCCTTTCCCCTTATACTCTCAGTATTAGCTTTCCTGCTTTCTTCTAAACTTAGGGAGAGTGGATTTGCTGTTGACTTATACAATCGTTTCCCCTTTGGTCCATGGTAGATAGATGATTAAGCTGTTACACACACAGATAATTATTTTAAGTGTAAAATGTTGCCAACCTGCACTTGTATCTCCTTCTTTCTATCACTGTTAACAAGCTATATATTGATTTCAGGTGGGGTCAAGCGAATTTGGAGAGGTTGGTATAACAACTGAATTGGGCCGTGCAGCTGACTCCAAACCCAACAATGACATCATTCACAATCCATCCGACCTCGGTCACTTCATGGTATGTCGCTGATAAGTATCTAGTTACTTTGCTATGTCCCATTACTTCTATCTCACCCACATGTACATATTAATTCTCACATCCATTGTGTTGACCATTTCATGTTCCTTTATTCAGAAATTTTTTTGTAGCACTTCCATGTGAATCATCTTCGTCTTCCAGTGCTTTGTAGCGTTTGCTTTCAAGGAACATATATATTCCCTGTCTTCACGCAAGTCCCTTTTGAAAACCTTCAGGTACACTGTGGAGTCTTCACGGTGTATTGTGTTGTTAAGATCTCTAGGTATGGGCTACACTAGAGTATATTTAGGAAATAGGTTTATGTGGGCGAAGATGGTTAAATGGGCGAAAGTTTGTTGATGAGTGCTGTCTCTCCCCGCTGATAGTACAGCTTCCGATATATTCTAAGAGTATGTATTATAGATGTTTTACAAAAATTGAATGAAGAACCTCATTGTATAAACATATATGGATTCAAATTGAACAGGAAGCATACTGCATGGCACTCTGCAACATCAAAAAGGGCATAGAGGAAGCGCAACAAGAGTATGCATCTTTCATCAAGGCCACCTACGTTCAGCTTGGAGAGCTCACTCACACCAACTACCCTTAATATTCCTAGCCATCCACTGTATTAACTTGCTTTTACTGTTGTACTACATATTTGATGTATTTCAATGTCACTGGAAGCCGAATGGACAGGCATGTTTAGACTTCTAATCCTGTGAGAGATCTTCTACGTGTAAGCTCTGAGCGTATGTTTTTACTGCACAATAACATCATAGCCGCATGCCTATGCAAATTAAAGGTACAGACATGAATCTCTGAGTTTTGGGCTTCCCAAACTTAATGTTAAAACTGGCTTCATCCAAAACAATTATTCAAGGTAGCCCTCATTTGTCCATATCAGTACACAGACTATTTTTTATGTTATTTTTGTTTAGTTTTTCATTTGCTTCACATTCCGTGATTGCTCTATTAATTTTTTCTCTTCAAACCTTAGCCCCACCAATAGGCCATTGTGAGTGAGACATTGGAGCCGCAAATCATCTACCAATTACACATGGGTTCTCTTCTTACGGAGGCATGTGAGATTATAAATGTTTATTAGATATTTTTTATCACTTTGATGAAACCATTAAAAAGTATATTTTATAGCTAATTAATTTCATTAATTAATTTTGTCATAAAATCTATATATGACAACTACAGTTTAAGAGTATACTATTAGTTCAATAAAGATAAATTTGACATAATATAAATAAATTAATATCTTAAAAAATAAAATAAATATATTAAATTAATAATTGAGGTTTCATTTAAAAATAAAATCTTAATTGATAATTGGGGCTTTAATTAACAACTTAAA
This sequence comes from Vitis vinifera, assembly GCF_030704535.1. Lineage (NCBI taxonomy): Eukaryota > Viridiplantae > Streptophyta > Magnoliopsida > Vitales > Vitaceae > Vitis > Vitis vinifera. The sequence continues at coordinate 5,703,234 of NC_081805.1, forward strand.
GCTTTAATTAGTAACTATGAGTTTAGTTAAAAAATAAAGGCACAATTGGCCTTAACTAAAATTATAACAAAAAAAATATATAGTTTTATGATATGTGCCGTTTTGACCCAAAAGTCTGAATCTTTCGTTCTCATCTGATCAGCCTACATTTTCATTTGGGCAACCCTGAAAGTACCCGGCAGTGGAATTGGTCTTGTCTTAATCCTCAAAAAGTTGTGTTCATTTGGGCAACCCTAAAAGTACCCGGCAAGTGGAATTGGTCTTGTCTTAATCCTCAAAAAGTTGTGGCGAATGTCAGTCCTCTTTGCATGCTGAGTGGGGGTCGCCTCAGCACTGACCTACCTCTAAAATGCGAGCGAAACTGGTGACTGAGCAGGCTGCCATTTTTAGAAGTCTGACTTGGTATTGGGTCCAATATCAGCTGGACCATATGCACTGCAATGGTAGTGGAACAAGGCCTAGGTTGGGTCCATTTATCGTCGCCCATTAACTTTCTCCTTGATAAATTTTGTTTTCCGATACTTGCTAAATACCGCTAGAATGTCTTTATAAATTAGTATATCTGCATACACAAATCTTTTTTAAAGAAAAATGTGTGATTAAATTGAATTTTTTTATCAATTTCTACAATTGAAATTCTTCTATACAAAAGGAAATAATGCCGACGGGTTTGAATGCTTACTTCTTTATCGAAGGCATTTGACATGATCTAATATAGGTAGCAAGAAGCAATAATTTTTAGCATGTAGTTCATGGAGAAAAGGCTTCAAACTTAGGCTTGAGCTGCAAGCCTAATTTCGACTTGCTTGGTGAAGAAAAATTCATCAATCCTCCACCTCGATCCAATCTCTAAGTGTGCATATGATCGAGTAGGCAATCTCTTGGATATAGAAGAAAAGGGGGAAAGAGAAGGGTAGAGGACAGTGGCTCTATCTCCAACGTTAGTGCAAGAACAAAGCATATCTCTTTTATACCGTGCTAAGACCCTAGGACAAAATGTCCACCTTGCCCTTAATGAACAAAAGAATCACCTTAGTTTTAATGAGCGAAACAACCAGTCACCTTGCCCATAAAGAGTAAAAAGACCACGTTATCCTTAATAGGCCTCAATTATATCCTATGATACAACCAAGACTATGGTGTACCCTCATGTTCCACCCAAACTAAAAATCTATACACACATATAGAGATTGCTCGAGTTGGGGTTACCGAGACTCATATAATAATTGGCTTCCATACCATAGAGTTACTAAAACTCTAAAATTAATCTTTATTCCACCAAAGAAGATTAATTACACTCCAATATTCTATAAAATTACAATATTGTTACTGGGCAATTGGGTAGGTTTGGGCTTGGGCCTACTATTGTTATGAATGCACTTTAAAAAGAATCACCTATTGACTATGAAGCTTTGGGCCTCTTGGCTACCAAATTTTCGGAGGCCTGTGAAAGCGTGTTATGGGTTGCATGGGAGGGTCCAATTTAAGATCCAATACAACTAGGCCCATTTTACGATTAGCCCAATATTCACTAACCCTCTCTCCACGCCATCTGCACTTTACAGGGTCCCATCTCCGTACCATCAAAAGGGGTCCCGGGTGTTTCCGTGATCTTGCACAAGTATAGGGGGTAATTTAGTAAACCAACATATCTATAATTCTGAGATGGCAATCGTCTATTGGGGGAGGGGTAAAGCAGCCGCAGATATTTTCTCCCTGTCGAAAATGCTACAATTCCAAGCGTGTCGACACACCTCGTCCGCGGACGAAGACTCGAGTCAATTATCCCCAAATATCTTCTCCCACAATTCATTCACAGACAAGGCGGTGGTGGTGGTGCCAGAGGCGGTGAATCATGGTGAAATCGACGGAAGCAGGTTCTGTAGTGCCGCCATTCTTGAAAAAATGCTATGAAATGGTTGATGATGAAGCCTCGGACGCCATAATTTCGTGGAATTTAAGCAATGACAGCTTCGTGATACGGGACACGACCGAGTTCAGTCACCAATTGCTCCCTAAGTATTTCAAGCACAATAATTTCTCAAGCTTCATGCGTCAACTCAATATCTATGTGAGCTTCTTCTCCTTTGCATACATGAATTGAATTTTAAAATTGTGTTTGCCTGGAAAAGGACGCCATGGAAAAACGGTAGTTTAGGTTTCGAGTTCTAGGCAAAAAGTCTATATTCGCATCATTTTTGGTAACGAAATGATTATTATATAAGTGAAAAAAAAAATCCAAGAATCCAACGAAGGATGAAAAGCATATTTTTGAATTATGAGAAGTAGGGATTTAAATTGTGAAATGGAAAGGTTTGATGTTAGATTGATTCATAATTTTCGAAAATTCGTATCTCATGAAAAATTTGGAATTGAACTTGAATTGTTCTGCTTTGGTGGAACCTAGGTTCTCTAATGTTTTGTCTCCTGTTTCACTCAGAGGTGTGTATGTATGCTAGTTTTATCTTATTTTGAAGGGCATTTGGATTGGAATTGGAATTGGAATCCAAATGTGTTTGACAATAACGAATTTGTTGGTGGAAGTAATATTTTGACATTAGCTAAAAATTGGAAATCAAAACCATGAGGACTTCTTTTCTGCAAGAGTATGGAGAAGTCATTAAACAAACAGTTTGCTTCAAAACCTCCTAAAGGGACCTGATCTCAAATTGGTGCTTCCTTTTCATTTCAGGATGGCTGTCATACAACCAAAAGAACAGTTCCTAGTCTGAATTGGATAAACCCTTGCCAACCCTTTCTAGATAGAATGGTTTGACTGAGCATTCTTTTCCTGCTAAGATAAAGCAAGTAGTAAGTTTTCTTTTAACAGGAAAGAATGCTGTGTAGTGGAAGGAAGGTTAATATATCCTTATTGTGAAACAATAGGTAATAATAATAACTGCCACCCAAATATAACAACGCACATCCCAGACCATTGATGCCCATTAAAACATATTAGAGACAATCTAAGTCCTTTGAAGATAGATGTGGTCCCTGATTAACACCTCCAACATAGTGGCACATGGCTTGCTAAATGATATGCTATACTTGGCTGACTTAAGCTTCCAAACAAAAGAATAACCACTCCTCTAATGAGGTCCATTGTCCTGCACATCATCAAATCATACTCTAGGTTCTCTTCTACCTTTAGAGATCTATGAGAGGACAATTGTGAATCCCCCTCCACTAGAAGGGAATTAACACCTAACTAGGCTGCTTCTGTCAATGCTCCAATAAAGTTAGGGCCTCTGCTTAAATAACCAGATCCATGCCAGTTGGCATGGAGAAGTGTCTGACCAAACTACTATCTCTATAGTCTCTGAATACTCCACCAATCCTCATACACCATGGATTATACAATGAACAACTTTGGGTCTAGCTGATCGTCGAAGTGTTGTATCTTCTTGTTTAGGAAAATAAAAACTAGAAGATGCCATGTAAATCCATTCCAATCCTAGTACTGCCTGGAGATGAATTTGTAGTTTAATGGGATTTCCATACTTCTGAGGTGGCAGACAACAGGAGAACTATATGAAGAGTGATGGCAAATGTGGGATATACTACAACAGAAACATGTCTAGGGTGAAAGGCCTTGTTAGACTTTTCAGCCTTCTTCTGGATTCAATTTATTGTTCAGAATTGTACAGAAGAGGCACCACAATTATGGTGGCTTCTACACTCATATCATGAAAAAGCATTAACCTTGCAACTATACCTAGAGGTCTTTCTGAATCTTGGAGTGCCATCTACCTTCCTACCAAGTTGCTATAAGCTCCTTCTGTGTGGCATTTCTCCCATAGGGACATGAACCTAGTTAGAATCAAGATTGGAAATTGCTAAAGGTTGTATTTCATGTCCAAGGTTATTTTATATTTTACCTATTTTCTTGAAAAGGGTAAACCATCATCATAAAAAAAAAAAAACAAAACAAAACAAAAAAGGAAAGAAAGAAGTTTCTGGGGACCCATTGTACACCTGGTATGCATAAAACTATATCAATAACCTCTTGGATCAAAGATCTCCATCATGTGGACAAACTTCATGAGTCACCAATGGCATATTCTGTTTCTTCATTGTGAGTAGTTTCTAATAGCCCTTCACAAGTTCTATGCACATGGAAAAAAATGCTGGAACTAGTATTCTAGAGAGCCTTTTTCATGGTAAAGGAGAAGAACTCCAACATGAATTTTCTCCCAATCCATAGCTGAGTCACTTTGTATTTCCTGCTCTAGTGAGAGCCTTATATGTGAAACTCAATTCGTTAATTCTCCTTTGTTTCAGGGTTTCAGAAAAATTGATACAGATCACTGGGAATTTGCAAATGAAGGATTCATCAGAGGTCAAAAGCATTTATTAAAGAATATCCGTCGAAGGAAACAACTTCAGGGCCAGGATAAGCAAAAATCATCCCATCAGCGGGACAAGTCTGCTGGAGCATGTGAAGAAATTGAGGCATCCAAGCTTTGGAACGACGTGGAGATTCTCAAGACTGACAGAAATGCACTCACACAGCAGCTGGTTAAACTTAGGCAGCACCAGGAAACTGCAGAAAGTAAGTTGCTTGTCCTGAGAGAGCGCCTTCAAGGAATGGAAAAAAATCAGCAGCAGATGTTGTCATTCTTAGTGATGGCCATGCAAAGCCCTGAGTTTTTGGTTCAGTTTATGCAGCCAAAAGAAAAAAACTGGCGAATGGCTGAAGTAGGCAAAAATATGCTGGAACGAAGAGCAGAGAACGGTGAACCAGCAGCTTCTGATGTGATGATAGTAAGGTACCAGCCACCAATGGATGAAACTCCAAAGCCTCTACCAATTCCAACATCAAATTCAGAGAAATCCCTGGAGTCTGATGGGATGATAGTGAGGTACCAGCCACCAATGGATGAAACTGCAAAGCCTCTACTGATGGCAAAGTCAAATTCGGAGAAATCCTTGGAATCTGATTTTTTCATGAATATCGATTTCATGAAAATACTGATGGATGGAAACATGGGTTCTTCAGAGCATCAGGAACCACTTATTTTACCTGATTTACCCGATGATGATATCCTTGACCAGCTTCTTTTAGAGAATTTTGCAGATGCTAAATTGGATAACCAACAAGCACCTATTGATTCTGGAATGGTAATGGATCCAACAGTCAATCAAACCCAGTTGGACGAACCTCAACATTTTGAACTTCTCAACCTAGAGCAGAAAATGCCCTTAAAACGAATGGAGAAACCTTACGAGTTGGAGGTGGAATCAACTCTTCATGGAACACGGTTTGAGAAATCTCAACACTCGGAACTTCTGACCGAACAAATGGGGCAATAAGCTTCTGATACCAACTGCATAAATTAATCATCATAGAGAAGATGACAAATTTTACTTGGGTATATCTCAGACATTTTAAACTTAATAGTATAATTCATGATAGAAAGACATTCCTCATTCCAGGTGTCCCCTGCGCTCAATTTTGTCCTGGCATGTAAGTTGGTTCTTGTTTATTCTTCTGTTTACATGCTAAAGTACATGCAAACAATTCTTTTATCATCTCTCTCTCTTTTGGTCTGGAATTTTGTTTTAGAGACCATATAGTGTTGCATAGTTATTTCACATTATCTTGTTGCTGTTTTCAAGTCCAATTTTTACCTGATTATAAATTTGTTCTCCATCTCATTGACAGATCTTGGCAAGATGGCATGATCTTCTCTAAACAATCATTTTGAAGGAATAGCATGGGTTCATCGTACTGCTCGAACAATATCTGAAAAAGAAAAGAAACTCTCTCAAAAATATACCATACTCTGGACAGCATACAAAATTTCTTTCGATTAACATGCTCCACTATCATACTTCAGCATATGTATATTTTAGTGGCACATGTACGTGGCCCAAAATTGTCATTATGCACGAGATCTTATTGCAATTTCTAATTTGACAGAATTTTGGCACATCTTAGTTCTACCTTACATTTTTCCGACTCTTCCCAAGATATGATAAAAAGGCTTTCTTCTGCACATTTTCGTCCTATGGCCAGCCACTATCAAATTTAGCAATTAAACTTTCTGTCCTCGTTCATTTATTATCAATTGTCCATAACGTTTCTCATCTCGTTGAGTTAGCAACCGATTGAAATGGAAATTACAGGCCTCTTTGCAATTCTGTTAAAAGCCTACTAATCGCAGTAGTAAGGAGTTTTTGTGGAAAAAATTGAAAAGTTTCTTGCAGGTTGAGTAATGGGACACCGATAAGCTTGGCTTTTAGTTCTCTAGAAATAAATGGTAGGGAGATGGGCTTCTAGTTCATCCACAGTTATTGGATTATCCATGACATGATAAATGGATGAATCAATATGATGTATGATTTTTTTCTTTATTCAAAGTAATGTATAAGCAAAATGCAAGAAGCAAATGTCTCCTCCGTTGTGAGGGAAGAAAATTAAAGAGGGTATGGAAATATGTTTGGATTAGCCCAACCATTGGACCTGTTTACAGGAAGCAAGACAATATCAAATGCTGGTGGGGATTGGGAAGGTGGAAGGCTGCAAAAGGTTTAAAAGATAAGGTCCTTAGCACAGCGAGGGAAGAACTTCAATATCGACGCCAGTTATGAATCTTGCTCTTACCGTACTAGCTTTAGACTACTTTATAAAAGTAGTGCTACTCTTCTCAAGTAAATGATGGAATATGGCGAAAGAAATGCGGATACATTTTTCCACAGTATCGGCACAGTATAAGCTTGGCTTGTGACAATGTAAATGGTAATTGGCATTTGGCAAAAGATGAAAACAAAAGGGGATTTTCAAGATTTTCAGGACATTCCCTGGGAACTCTCTGCTGGTTGTAGCAGAGTAATAGGGAATGCACCAGGCCTTTCATATCTAGAAACCAAATTTGAGTTGATCTTTTAGCAAGCTATTGCTAGGAATATTTGTCAGACCATTGTAACCCAACCAGAAAAGTCACCAAGTATTTGTGGCTTTGCAGCTAGTTTTGTGCATATTAATGGAAACAAACATAGAAATCGTCCAAACTTGGAACAATGAAGCGAACTACAAGCTTAAAATTCTAAACTAGTAAAGCTAGCTTATTATGTATACTCGTTAGGGGATTGCTCGTACAGCCTTAGCCATGCCAAAAGCAGCAGCGGATGCCAGAGCTCCTATGAGTGCAGTTTGTAGGGCACTTCTGAGAGGTTTATTACCAGTGAAGCGACCCTTTCCGTAGCCGAAGATTAGCAATGCCACCAAGGTCAAAACAACCGAAGCTATCACGGCCTCTTCAGCCCTTGGAACGAGCATGTATGGAATAAGGGGCACAAATCCTCCTAACACGTACGCAAGGGCAATAGTGAATGCGCTCTGCATTGCCCTCCTCGGATCAGGCTTCTCCAATCCCAGCTCGAACCTGCACTCAACAATAATAAGCCAATTCTAATTTGTGACTTGTAACCCTCATGTTCCCCAAAATTGAAATGTTTTCAGTTTTCTCCGTTTATTTGTCCTACTCGTCACTCAGTATAAGATAATTCTAATCATAAAATATTGTATCATATTATGGATTATAAGACATGCCCCTAAGCAAGACAAGAATTTGACCAAAACACAAATCCCGATTTACGACCAAGATATCAGGAATGAGCTGAAATTTGGAGAAAATTTGTATGCCCTACAACCAGTCATTTTCAGAAAGTCCCCATCTATGCACATGGTAGGCCTCCACTACTTCATAAAAGACAGAGACTATACAATCACTTATCCTTTGATTCTAAGCAGCTGTCAAACCACTTGCATGGTTAGTGGTAAGGGACAAGGTGGCTGCTTTAGTGCTTTTGAGCCCTTGAATGCATTGGTCAATGATTCAGATTCACCCTAAATCCACCTCTTTGGTCCTTGTTTGGAATGTTTTTGAAAACAGTTTTCAAAAAGTGTTTTTGTTTTTAAATATATCTATAGTGTTTCATTTTAGAAATCACTCTATCTTAGAAACAAGTTTCAGAAAAAAAAAAAAAAATTGTTAAAAGAAAAAAGTTATCAAAAGTATTTTCAAGCTCTTAAAAAACTATTTTTAAGAACAGACACAAACCAGATCTTACAAGCTCTTCATTTTCCTACTAACTCAATAGACTTGAAACAAAATAAGTTAAAATAATATGGAAAAGACCACTCAGCTTACTTCATCATGAAATCAAGCCAAGCTTGAGGCCTTCTTCTGAGTGCGTTCACCACAGGTGCAGATTCATGAGGCTCAAGACCATATTGCGATAGAATCTCTTCTATTTCCGCAGCCTCTGCATAATTTCAAAATTAATGATCTCATTGTGTTAAAATGGGACGGTATAAGTCACAATAATTTAAAAATAATAAAACGAAAAAATCCAAAGGTTGGCAACCGATGTCAGGGACAGTGATGATTTCTTCTTGTTCTCTCTTCAGTTCCCTCATGTAGTGATCAGCTTCGCTTTTGGCCGCAAGGTACCTGGACGCACCCGATGAAGTAAGCACTGCAGAAATATTCCATGTTTCGCAACTATGCTTTTACGATTTAAGTTTTGTTTTGATGTATTTTCATTTCTCTCTTCAAATTTTCTCATCCGCTGTTTGCTTGCCGAGAAAATTTTTATTTGTTCTTGCTAATTGAAAAGCAACCTATAGAAATAAGCACGCACCCGATGAAGTAAGTACTACAGAAATAATTCATGTCGTAACTATGCTTTTACGATTTAATTTTCGTTTTTATGTATTTTCATTTCTCTCTTTGCTTGCCGAGAAATTTTTTATTTGTTCTTGCTAATTGAAAAACAACCTAGCTTCAGTATTCTTTCTTATCTTGAATAATTTGACATTATTTGAGTGCTTCCAATAACAACATATCACCTGAAATTTGAAGGTTTTGATCTCGTTTAAACCGCCAAATGTGACAGCCTCGTAGACGTATATCAAAGATTCAAAATACAATCATCTAAAAACAAAACTCTAGATTTCATATTCAAATCTTTAATTTCTTTCTTTCCATTTTTTTTCTCGGCAACCAAACACCGTCCATGAAGCGAAATTAAACTAAACAAACACATCAAATAATTTGCAAAAATACCCGCCGAGTCCCATGGAGATGGCGCCAGCAGCGACTTCTGCGATGCCGGCGGTGAGAATGATAGAAGAGGAGGCATTGGCACCGGACAAACCCGCGGCAAGGGCGAAGGGAACGGTGAGACCGTCTGATACGCCGATGATGATGTCACGGACGATCTCACCGGCCGTGAAATGCCTCTCCTTATGATCATCTAGGAGCAGCTTCTGCTTCCCTGAACCATCCATTGATTCCATTCTGCCCTCTCCACCCCACAGCTTTTATATGGAAGTGTTAAAAGGGATGAAATAGTACCAATTTTGTAAAGCTACCGACTGTTTTATCAAATAAAAACCAAAAATAGATGGAGAGTTGGATTCCCAAATTTGAATTTTCCATATTTCTTTTAATCAAATAACCCAAAAAATATATATAAACTTATTTTCTTATAAAATTATTAGGCATGATGCGATTTTATGTTCTTTTGGAAATATAGTTGTTTTTTTAAAATATATTTGATTTTATTTTCATTTCTTAATTTTTAATTTTTTTTATCTACATTAAATAAGAATTAAAAGAGTTATTAAAAAAATATGTTTATGTAAAATGCATTATTGAAATTATTTTTTCTTCAATATAAATTTATATATTTTCTTAATTTTAATAAAATAATCCTTATTTCGAGAGAATGTGGATTTAATTTCTTAAAATCATTTTCATAAAAGGGTGTAGACCTTAAAATTTGCCCTCGGGATTAAGATTTTTTAGGCTAATTTTTATAATGAATTATTATTTTTTATTAGAGTTTTTAGTTTTATTTTTTATTTTTCACCCTACATTATCAAATGCACCACCACTTTTCCGCTCCACGCATGCTCTCTCGCTCTTGTCGATTCTCCTATTTTCGCTTGAAAGTTTATATTTTATATTATTATATATTTATTTATGTCTCTCGTTTCACAACACACGTGACACGACCACGGGAGGACCCACCACTTTACCCTTTCCAATAACCCTCTCCCATTCCATTACGGTCACGGATTACCCTCACACCACAGCTTTCTCACCACGAACCCATCTTGCATTCCCGCCGCCACTGTCGCTCTTTCTGGCTGAGATCTGGCTGTTCATGGCTAAGCAACCACCACTGCACCTTCTCTCCATGGCTGCATCGGCACCCCTCCACGTACGCACCACCCTTTGCACTATTGATCATTTTTCAATTTGCTGCCACCCAAACACCACTTAACGATAACCACCATAAGCTCATGTTTGATTGGATAATAAAATTTTAGATAACAAATTTTTATTATTTTAATTTTAAGAAATACAATTTAAAAATAATTACTTTTTAAAATAATAATTAATATTATTTTCAATTTTTGAAACTAGCAAGGGCGATACTTAAACAACCTTTTATCTGTAAGATAATGTTTTTTATTAGATATAACGTGAGATAAAATAAAATATAGGATGATATTTTTTATTTTATTTTTGATTTATGATAATTTATATTCAACTAAATGTAAAATTTGATAAGTAATGAAGTATATTATTCATTGTTTTTATATTTATATTCTATGAAATATATTAATCTTTTAAGTTAGAGATATAACATATATATATATATATATATATATATATATATATATATATTAAAGGGTGTGTTTGTGTTATTTTAACATATTAAATAACATGATATAAGAAATTTTTATTTAAGGCTATGTTTGGTTTTTGCCAAGAAGTACTATGGAAAAAAATATTAAGGAAAATGGTTTTTTTATATTTGATTTCATTATAAAAAAAAATCAAATATAATTAAAATTAATTCATTTTCTCCGTATTTTAAAATTATTTAATATTTATATAATAATAAAAAAATTAAATAAACATATGAATATAATTCATTTATTTTAAATTTATTTTTTATTTTTCTTCAATTTTTTCTTTCTATTTCTTTCTCTCATGTTTTCCCTTAATTTTTTTAGGAACCAAACATAGTCTTACTATGATTGGTTTTCTGAAAGCATTAAAAAAAAATTGCTAAGGAAAATAGTTTTATCATATTTGATTTCATTATAAAAAAATATGAAAAATAAAATCAAATATAATTAAAATGAGTTAAAAATTTATTTTTAAAAAATTATTTAATCTGTATATAATGGAAAGTGAATTTGAATAAACATTTAAAAATGATTTATTGACTTCAAATATATATTTTTTTATTTTTCATCATTTTTTTCTTTGTATCTTTCTTTTTTATTTTCTTTTTTTCAAAATTTTCAAGAACCAAACATAATCTAAAGAAATTTTATATTTTTTAAATAAAAACTATTGGAATACAACATAATTTTTATTTTAAACATTGTAAAATAGTATATATTTCATTTTATATTTTATTTATTTTTTGAATCATTTCATTTGCAAGGAGCTAGATGAGAAGAAACTCTCATGTCCGATTTATTTATTTTATAAATTAATTATAAATATAATATAATATAATATATCTTATTGAATAAACTATTTTAAAATATTATTTTATAAACTAAATATGCATTTTGTATCGTATCTCAAGATATGCTTTATCCTATGTGACCAACTAAACACAACCTAAATAAAAAAAATATATTTTACTTTTCTTCATGTTTGGCATGTAGATGGGTACTCCGTAGGTGGACTTGCTATAAAAGTATGTTTTATATCACAAATCTAATGCAATCTCCATTTAATGCTAGTGCCTAGTGCACAATCAACACTTGGGTGATTTAATGCTAGGAAGTTCGTCAAGTGTCACTCTCATTATCTCCATTTAGGATTATCCATCTTCTTTCTAGATATAGATGAACTATCCACTCAACCTTAGGTCCTCCTTCTAGACAGTCGCAAATGTGGACGATTGAGGGGATGACCGTGTAGTGAGGGGCCCATACTCTTGCCAACTGATTTTGAGTAGCTTTATCAAGATCGGAAGCAAATTGTGCAAAGACTTCTAATTTTGTGAATTGTGTCAATTCCAATTTTGATTTGTCAGCTATTTGTTTCATGACTTTAATTTGAGTTGTTGATCCTACTTTAGAGACGAAAATACTCACATTAATAGTAGTCCTAATTATAATATTAAATAAATCAACGAATAAAAATATTTGTCCATTTATAATGAAAATTGCATTTGTAGGAATATAAATCAAAACATCTCTTGATTAGGTCTCAATAAGTTGTAGTTAACTAAAACCTCAAATGAGATAAAGTGCTCAAATTAGGACATGAATAAGTTATAAATTAAAGGATTTGCTTATTTAAATTACAAAGAGTAAAAATGACAATAGGATGAGTCTTTTTGGATACCTGTTGTCTGGCTTCTAATGGAACAAGTTTAGAATTTAAATAAATAAGTTTGGAGTGATTTGAGATTTAAAAAATAATTCGGAACAAGTTCAGGTATTGTCTTGTCCTGACCAACCCTCAATTATATATAATATTTAATTTAATTTTTATTTTCCTATTTTTAATATATAATAATAATAATAATAATGCTTTTAAAAAGAGTTATAAAAAATTATAATATTTTATTTATTTATAAAAATATATTTATTTTGATGCAATTAAAATATTAAAATATTAAAAAAACAAAATTAAACGGGCGGGACTTTGTCATACCTTCCCTGTCCCGCCCCCACCCCGTTCCTATTTAATTTTCTAATGGGACGAGAATGGAAAAAAATCTTTGAATAAGCGGATAATGGTTGGGCCATAAATACGCGTCTCAAAGCCGTGTCGTTGCCCTCTCTAGCAAAGAGTAGCTGTTTTGTTTTTACTTCATAAATGCAAATAAATGTGAAAGGAGTTGTTATACTTCGAAAAAGTAACGCTGTCTATTAGCATCTGGTCATCCTTCCTTCTATATTTACTGTTCTGCCACTATCTGTAGCTTGCAGCTTTATGTTAGTTTATGCTATTGAAATCCTATTTGATTCATTTTTGAAATTATAAAGGATTTTTTAGGAAATTTAATATAAAAGATATAAAAAAAATGTTGCTTCGATAAGAAATTCTTTTATATTAAATTAATATTTTATCATATTAATGTGAGAAATTTTTATTAATCCTTAGCCTGTAGGCTAGAAATTCTAAGACCAACTTAATAATGTGATCACAGGCACCCATCAAATGGTGTTATTAGACTTTAGCAGAAATTTAATACAAACAAATAGACTGGGGGTACTGTTCAAAACTTGAAATTGAAGCAGTACTACAGGGCCACACCATAAAAGAGTTGAGCAAAGCTGGTTAAGATATATGGGTAGATAGAGTGAAAACAGGGGAGCAGGAAGCGACTATGCTCGAACAAGTTTAGCAAAGGTGAAAGCAGCGGCGGAGGCAAGGGCGCCGATGAAGGCGGTTTGCAAAGCGCTACTGAAGGGTTTATTGCCGGTGAAGTAGCCCTTGGCGAAGCCGAAGACCAGCAGTGCCAGCAAGGTTAAGATAACGGAGGCAATGACAGCTTCTCGGGCTATAGGAATGAACATGTAAGGAATGAGGGGTACCAACCCACCCATGATGTAAGAAACTGCGATTGTGAGTGCGCTCTGCAGTGCTCTTCTTGGGTTTGGTTTCTCCAATCCTAGTTCGAACCTGCACCAACCATTGTTTTCAATGATTTTTCAGTTTCATACTTGGGTTTAATGGAGGAAACTTAGTAGCAGGTCACTTTTCTGTCAGAGAAATGAACGATACAAAACAAAAAAAGTGAAAAAACTTTTCTACTTTCCTCATCTAGGAATTGTCCTAGTTGAGGTGTAAAGGATGTACAAAATGGGAGTAGGAGTCGGAATTGGAACAGGAAATTAGTGGGATGGGTAGAGTATTGGTGTGTGACTTTTGGAGTTTGGAATCTAAGGTCCCCCACTCACCCACCGGGCCACTCGCTACCTTGAAGACATGCCTTATTCTGTGGTAGGCGGCCCAGTCAGCCTCCCCTTTACAGATTCACTAGTATGGAGACATAATGTGGATACGTCCAATTTATGGGAAAGGTGGGAGGAGGTGGGGTTTAATTCAAGAGTTGATTTTGGTGCAAATGCATTTGAAGAAAAATATAATAAGGTGGTAAAGGTTTTTGGATTCGGAGAGAGTAAACCACTCACTTCATCATGAAATCAAGCCATGCTTGAGGGTTTCTCCTGAGAGCGTCCACCACCGGTCCATACTCATGTGGCTCCACACCATATTGTTCTAGTATCTCTCCAATCTCAGCCGCCTCTGCATTTTTAGATCAGTACGTAGATTCATTGCAAATCATCAATTTTATTTTTTGGGAGAAAATATAACAAAAAAAGAAAGAAAGAAAGAAAGAAAAGGGGGCGTTTACAAAAATTAAAAAAGAAAAAAAGATTACAACATTTAAGAAAAGATTTGGAGGAAGAAAGTATAAAAGTCAAAAATCATATTGATTGTTATCATGATTCTTTTGGATTGTTGTGAGTGAAGAGAGAAGAGAAAACACGTGGTTGTCAATAATGTGGCGCTTTAGTGGGTAGGTCACTAAGCATGTAGCTGTCCAAACCTTTTTCTCTAGACCACTTTAAAATTGATTTAGGAATAAGGTTTGGTCCACACTTCTCAGAAAAATAGGTGCCACCCACCCATCACGCACGGCCACTAACCATTGTCGCACTTCTATTTGTTGCACTTGCACCTTTACTTTGCAACTAAAATTTAATCATACTCCACATGGCTATGGCTATGGTTATTCACATCTAAATTTTGAAAGCAGGAGTTCTATTACTAACAACACTAACTTAAGTAACAACTAATAAAAATAGAAGTGGAATGAGACTGAGAATAAAAAGGAATTATAATATCATATGAAATTTTTTTTTTTAATAAAAATGAAATTTATTTTAATAAAAAAAAGTTTTGAATTTTTATTCTTATTGTAATGTTGAAATCCAAATTTCAGAATAAATGAGAAAAAAAATATTTTTTTTATTAGAACATGGAGTTTATTAAATAATATAAAAATAAAAGATATTTGAAATGAAGATTAAAGAAAGGGGTTATGTCAAATAATCCCACCCCATTTGAGAGGGAAAAAATATCACCTCATTTGAAAAAGGGAAAAAGAAAAAAACAAAGAAGATGGATGTGGATAGAGAAGAGGTTGGGAATTTTAACAACTCCTTTCTGAGAAAATAAAAAAATGGAATGGAATGGTTCAGACCCATGTCAGGAACGGTGATGATCTCTTCTTGTTCTCTCTTTAGTTCCCTCATATAGTGATCGGCCTCGCTTTTCGCCGCAAGGTACCTGCATTTCCACCCCCGATGGTATTGATAAATGTATTGTTTTCATAGTGATTCTATTTCTTTTCCAAAATATGTGAATGATAAGAACAATACCCGCCGAGTCCCATGGAGATGGAGCCGGCAGCAACTTCGGCAATGCCGGCGGTGAGGATGATAGAGGAGGAGGCACTGGCACCTGACAAGCCAGCAGCGAGGGCGAAGGGGACAGTGAGGCCGTCGGAGACGCCGATGATGATGTCACGCACAACCTCACTGGACATGAAATGCTTCTCCTCATGCTGATGCAGAAGCAGCTTCTGCTTCTCCACGTCCGCGCTTCCATTTTCCGCCATGGACCTGCTCTAGCTGGTTTTCTTGTGTAGACCCAAGTGGAGTGGGAGGAGTGTGGAAAGAGCGTGGAGAAGAAAGAAGAAAGAAGAAAGGAGGGGAGACTTAACAGAGGTGTGGTGTGCACATGGCCAGGCGTGTGTTTGGCATGCAGCTCGCCGTAGATTCCACAAAGAGCTAAAGTTGTGTTCACTCTCTTCTCTCTCCTCTCACTGTTTGGAAAAGCCAAGAGAATAAAGGTAAGCAACTTTGGAAAAACAAACAAACAAACAAACAAAATTCTACCGTCTTGTTTCGTTTGGTGAAAGGAAAATTAAAGAAAAAGCAGTGGTTTCAGCCATCTTTCACGTATTCTTACTCTGCACCCTTATATTTTCAAAGTAGACCATCTTCCTTTTTGCTATGAATCTCAGCGTCTCCCAATCTGCTTGGTTTCCCCTCTTGCGATTGGAGCCCTTGATCTGACTAAGAAGGCGCCTTTTGACTCCTGAAAAAAATAAGAACTTTAGGATGAGAGGAGAGGGATACATATCTCTATCCATACCTATAATTTATATGTGAAGGATGAATTTGTCTTCTTTTTTTTTTTTTTCAGCTTCCATAAGGTTTAAACTCAAATGTATTCATTATTACATCAATTATTATCCCTTTTGTTTCTCGTTAATAATAATTTCTTTCCCATTCATCTCAATTTACATATGTGCCTTATTTAATTTCACACCGGCAATCAATTATTTCTATTATTTAAAAATAATTTAATACATATCTTCATCTTCATGCTGTTCCAAAAATTAATTTCAATTCTAATTTGTATTTATCCATGCATTTTTTCCTCTCATTATTTCATTTATGAATAATTTGTCTATCTTTCATAAAAAAAAAGTACCACTTGAAATCCTTTGTTATTTTACTTACATATTTTTCCTTTATTTATTTATCTACAATGAATTTTTGGTTTTGTCAAAAACACAATTCCAAATTATTTATTATTTTAAATTACACTGATAATTTTCTCTTAAATTTGCCAACTTCCCGAGGCTTGCAACTAATGCTCCTTAGTAACAATTTCCTATTCATAGTCTTTATTAAAATCTAAGGTTGTGTTTGTTTTTTTATTGAATAGGAAAAATGAAATACTTTGATTTCTTTTTATTCAATTAAAAGTAACTTATCAATATTAATCAATATAGCTAAACTTGACTTTAATTATGTTTATTGATATTAACACAAATTATCTTTTACCAAATAAAAAAACCAAATATTTTAGTTTTTTCTATTAATTTATTCACTAATTTATAATCTAATACATAAATGATGTGCCACATCATGTAGCATAGTAGCTTATTAGAATCATGATTATCCAATAACTAATGTTATGACTTATCGTATGTCTTAGTCAATGTACAATCATACATACTAATACGCTCACCATAGGAATATCATCTTATGATTAAGACCAATCATCCCTCCAATTAGGAGATAGTACATTATAACCTCAAATGAATTGTCTATGTCACGCCCCAAGACCCACTCCAAGGGCGTGACGGTCATTTCACACCTCAAACCCGAAGGCTTAAAGTATAATCTGACCTAAACAATCATATTGTAACTGGATGTTACCAATTACCAAATACCTGTTCAGAGTAGCGGAACAAAATCTAAAATCCTCAAAATTCAATTTCCAAATAACTTCCAAATACCAAATGATCCAAATGAACATAACTAACAATTAAACAAAATCCAACATAAAATCCTAAGTCAAATCCTAATGATGACCATTCCTCAGCCTAGCCATCACTCCTCACCCGAACTAAGAGTACCTGAAAATTTTTCAACAATTGGGAATGAGCTCACAGCCCAATAAGGAATATTAATGCAATTCATGGATCAAATATTTTCATTTCAAATAGGGATATCAAATTTTATTTTATTTTTCATCAAATATCAGAGTTTCAAAAATACCAATATATTCAAAATTCAACCAACCAATTTCATATCAAATTCAAATACTTTCACATCAGATTCAATCAAATCCATTCAATTTTTTCATTACTCTGGTTATCAAATATCAAATGCCCAATTAGGTGGGACTTTTCAAATGGGTGGCTAGCCTCAAATTGTTCCTGGTGGATGGAACCAAACACTACTAGTACTAGTAAATGGGTGGCTAGCCTCAAATTGTTCCTGGTGGATGGAACCAAACACTACTAGTACTAGTAGTGTTTGGTTCACTACTAGTACTAGTAGTGTTTGGTTCCGTCCACCAGGAACAATTTGAGGCTAGCCACCCATTTGAAAAGTCCCACCTAACTGGGCATTTGATATTTGATAACCAGAGTAATGAAAAAATTGAATGGATTTGATTGAATCTGATGTGAAAGTATTTGAATTTGATATGAAATTGGTTGGTTGAATTTTGAATATATTGGTATTTTTGAAACTCTGATATTTGATGAAAAATAAAATAAAATTTGATATCCCTATTTGAAATGAAAATATTTGATCCATGAATTGCATTAATATTCCTTATTGGGCTGTGAGCTCATTCCCAATTGTTGAAAAATTTTCAGGTACTCTTAGTTCGGGTGAGGAGTGATGGCTAGGCTGAGGAATGGTCATCATTAGGATTTGACTTAGGATTTTATGTTGGATTTTGTTTAATTGTTAGTTATGTTCATTTGGATCATTTGGTATTTGGAAGTTAGTTGGAAATTGAATTTTGAGGATTTTAGATTTTGTTCCGCTACTCTGAACAGGTATTTGGTAATTGGTAACATCCAGTTACAATATGATTGTTTAGGTCAGATTATACTTTAAGCCTTCGGGTTTGAGGTGTGAAATGACCGTCACGCCCTTGGAGTGGGTCTTGGGGCGTGACAGAGTGGTATCAGAGCACTAGGTTTTGATCTTGATGGGAATTTGAATTGGTTTAGATTGGGGATAGATGAGTGACGCATTTGTTTAAGTTTTAGTTTCATTTAGTATAAATTCCGATTCTTTCTTTATTTGGAAAATTTTCTAATTGGTTCTTTAGTGACTAATTTAGTTACACCTATTGCTTTATAGGACACCATGCCACCAAGGAGACCTGCATCTTCCCAAAACAGTCAGGCTAATGATGATGTACCTCCAGTTGAGGGTTTGCCTCCCGTGAGTGCAGAAGGGATCTATAGGTATCTTGGGACACTAGCTGGTTTAGTTGAACGCCAAGCTCGAGCTGTTGGGACTAATGTTCAGGGACAGTCTTCATCTTCTAGGGGTAGCTCTTTTGATGACTTCAAGAAATTGGGTCCTCCTTACTTTTCTGGTGCTACAGATCCCACAGAGGCAGAGGCTTGGATCCTTAAGATGGAGAAATTTTTTGGTGTCATAGATTGCTCTGAGGAGCAAAAAGCCTCTTATGCAACTTTTATGTTAGATAAAGAGGCAGATCATTGGTGGCGTATGACTAGGAGACTTTTGGAGGATCAGGGACCCATAACATGGAGACAATTTAGGGAGGCTTTCTACAAGAAGTATTTCCCTGACAGTGTTAGGCGGCAGAAGGTGGGAGAGTTTATTCGTTTGGAACAGGGGGATATGACTGTGGCTCAGTATGAGGCCAAATTTACAGAGTTATCATGTTTTTCTCCACAGTTGATTGCTACAGAGGAGGAAAATGCATTAAAGTTTCAGGATGGATTGAAGCCTTATTTGAAGAACAAGATATCTATTCTGAAGCTTGGTGTCTATTCAGAGGTTGTTGATAGAGCCCTTATAGCAGAGAAAGATAATGAGGAGCTTCATCAGTATAGAGAACAGCAAAGGAAGCGAAATAGGAGTGATGGTGCTCATGGTAATCAAGCACAGCGAAGGTCTACATCAGGAAGAAATCAGAATAAAGGGAAGACAACGCAGAATTTAGATGGGGCTTGTCCTACTTGTGGTAAGAAGCATGGGGGTAGGCCATGCTATAGAGAGACTGGAGCTTGCTTTGGTTGTGGGAAGCAAGGACATTTGATCAGAGATTGTCCAGAGAATAGGAAGTTCATCACTGGGAAGCCTAAGGAGGAAAATAAGGAGGATAAACAGAAATCCAAAGCCCAAGGACGGGTGTTTGCTATGACTCATCGAGATGCTCAGGCCATTTCTGATGTGGTAACAGGTACTCTCCGAATCCACACCTTATTTGCTAGAGTCTTGATTGATCCTGGATCAACACACTCTTTTGTTTCAGTATCTTTTGCTGGTTTGTTGGGTTTGCCTGTTGTTAGCATGGACTTTGATTTGATTGTTGCTACTCCTGTGGGAGATTCTGTTGTGGCCAGTAGAATGCTTAGAAATTGTATTGTGATGATTGGTTATAGGGAAATGCCAGTTGACTTAGTACTCCTTGACCTTCAGGATTTTGATGTGATTTTGGGGATGGATTGGTTAGCTTCCTACCATGCCTCTGTTGACTGTTTTGAGAAAAGAGTGACATTTAGTATTCCTGGTCAGCCTAAGTTTAGCTTTGAAGGGAAGCATGTGGACAGACCACTGCATATGATCTCAGCCTTGCGTGCTAGTAGCTTGCTTAAGAAGGGTTGCCAAGGATTTTTGGCTAGTGTGGTGAGTAATGAAAGTGATTTGAAGTTGGAAGACATACCCATAGTAAGAGAGTATCCTGATGTCTTTCCAGAGGATTTGTCTGGCTTGCCACCAGAGAGAGAGGTGGAGTTCACCATTGATCTGGTACCAGGAACAGGTCCTATGTCTAAGGCCCCATACAGGATGGCACCTGTGGAGCTTAAGGAGTTGAAAGTTCAGCTTCAAGAGTTATTAGACAAGGGTTTTATCAGGCCTAGTGTTTCACCTTGGGGAGCTCCTGTTCTATTTGTGAAAAAGAAGGATGGCTCAATGAGACTTTGCATTGACTATAGGGAGTTGAATAAGGTGACAGTGAGGAATAAGTATCCCCTTCCTCGGATTGATGATTTGTTTGATCAGCTACAAGGTGCTTGTGTGTTCTCTAAGATAGATCTTCGATCGGGTTATCACCAGTTGAGGGTTAGAGGGGAAGATGTACCCAAGACTGCTTTTCGAACTAGGTATGGGCACTATGAGTTTCTTGTTATGCCTTTTGGTTTGACTAATGCACCTGCTGCTTTTATGGACTTGATGAATAGGGTATTCAAACCCTATTTAGATCAGTTTGTGGTGGTTTTTATAGATGACATCTTGGTATACTCAAGAAGTAGAGAGGAGCATGAGGGTCATTTGAGTATTGTATTACAGACCCTTAGAGATAAGCAGTTGTATGCTAAATTGAAGAAGTGTGAGTTTTGGTTAGACCGAAT
This sequence comes from Vitis vinifera, assembly GCF_030704535.1. Lineage (NCBI taxonomy): Eukaryota > Viridiplantae > Streptophyta > Magnoliopsida > Vitales > Vitaceae > Vitis > Vitis vinifera. Next base: position 5,724,234 of record NC_081805.1, read on the forward strand.
TTCTTTCCTTGGACATGTGGTAAGCAATGATGGCATCTCAGTTGACCCTGGCAAGGTAGATGCTGTAGCTAATTGGAGAAGACCTAGTACTGTGACTGAGATTCGAAGTTTCCTGGGACTTGCTGGTTACTATAGGCGGTTTATAGAAGGGTTCTCTAAGATTGCCCTACCTTTAACTAAGTTGACACAGAAGGGAGTTAAGTTTGAGTGGTCTGATGATTGTGAATGTAGCTTCCAAGAATTGAAGAATAGATTAGTGTCAGCTCCTATTTTGACTATCCCTTCAGGTTCAGGAGGATTTGTGGTGTATAGTGATGCCTCTCATCAGGGTTTAGGTTGTGTTCTTATGCAGCATGGGAGAGTTGTAGCTTATGCTTCTAGACAGTTGAAGCCTTATGAAAAGAATTACCCTACTCATGATTTGGAGTTAGCTGCTGTGGTTTTTGCACTTAAGATCTGGAGACATTTCTTTTTGGTGAAACTTGTGAGATATTCACAGATCATAAGAGTTTGAAGTATTTATTTTCCCAAAAGGAATTGAACATGAGACAGAGGAGGTGGATTGAACTACTTAAGGACTATGATTGTATTATTCAGTATCATCCTGGGAAGGCGAATGTTGTAGCTGATGCCTTGAGTAGGAAGTCAGTTGGTTCTCTAGCAGCTATTAGAGGCTGTCAAAGGTAGTTACTTGAAGAGTTGAGGAGTTTACAAGTCCACTTTCGAGTTATGGGCTTAGGAGCACTTGTAGCAAATTTCAGAGTACAACCAGACTTAGTTGGGAGAATTAAGACCCTACAAAAGAATGATTCCCGATTAGTGCAAGTTATGGAGGAAGTTAAGAGGGGCAGTAAGCCTGATTTTGTTTTGTCAGATGATGAGATCTTGAGATTTGGGACTAGACTTTGTGTCCCAAATGATGAAGACTTAAGGAGGGAGCTTTTAGAGGAAGCTCATTGTTCTAAGTTTGCAATCCACCTAGGAGGGACAAAGATGTACAAGGATTTGAGGCAAAACTATTGGTGGTCAGGTATGAAGCATGATATTGCACAATTTGTGGCTCAGTGTTTAGTGTGTCAACAGGTGAAGGCTGAACATCAGCGACCAGCAGGGTCTTTGCAGCCACTTGCTATTCCTGAGTGGAAGTGGGAGCATATTACCATGGATTTTGTGATAGGATTGCCAAGAACCTTAGGGGGTAATAATGCTATTTGGGTGATTGTTGATCGGTTGACAAAGTCTGCTCACTTTTTGCCTATGAGAGTGAACTTTTCTTTAGATCGTTTAGCTTCTCTTTATGTGAAGGAGATTGTGAGAATGCATGGAGTACCAGTTTCTATAGTGTCTGACAGAGATCCTCGTTTCACTTCTAGATTCTGGCATAGTCTACAAAAAGCTTTGGGCACTAAGTTGAGTTTTAGTACTGCTTTCCATCCTCAAACTGATGGCCAATCAGAAAGGGTAATTCAGGTTTTGGAAGACTTGTTGAGAGCTTGTATTTTGGACCTGCAAGGTAATTGGGATGATCATTTACCTTTAGTAGAGTTTGCCTATAACAATAGTTTTCAAGCTAGCATTGGGATGGCACATTTTGAGGCATTGTATGGTAGGAAATGTCGATCTCCTATATGTTGGAATGATGTTGGAGAAAGGAAACTTTTGGGGCCTGAACTTGTGCAGTTGACTGTTGAAAAGGTTACTTTGATTAAAGAAAGATTAAAAGCAGCTCAAAGTAGACATAAGAGTTATGCTGATCATCGTAGGCGAGATTTGGAGTTTGAGGTGGGTGATCATGTGTTCTTGAAAGTTTCACCTATGAAGTCTGTGATGAGATTTGGGAGAAAAGGAAAACTTAGTCCTCGTTTTGTGGGTCCGTTTGAAATATTAGAAAGAGTAGGCAATTTGGCATATAAAGTAGCCTTGCCCCCAAGCCTGTCTAAGGTTCATAATGTGTTTCATGTTTCGACTCTAAGGAAGTATATTTATGATCCTTCTCATGTTGTGGAGTTGGAGCCTATTCAAATTTTTGAGGACTTGACCTATGAAGAGGTACCCGTCCAAATTGTGGATGTGATGGATAAGGTACTACGACATGCTGTTGTCAAGTTGGTAAAGGTCCAGTGGAGCAATCATAGTATCCGAGAGGCCACTTGGGAGTTAGAAGAAGAGATGAGAGAAAAGCATCCTCAATTATTCCAAGACTCAGGTATGTCAAGTTTAGAGGACTAAACTTTTGTTAAGGAGGGGAGGATGTAACGCCCAGGCATTTTCTTTTAAGGGTAATTTAGGAAATTGTTATTAATAATTTAATTAGTTAATTAATTAATTTAATAAAGTGGAAGAGGGGTAAAAGTGTAATTTTACGAATAAATACCCTAGGTATAAATTAGAAATTTTATTCTTTCCCTTCTTTTCTGAATAGAGTTCCTGTTCGCAGAATTCCAGAGAACGTAAGGTTGGAGTCAGATTTCAGGGTTGAAGAACAGATCTCTATAGGTAAGTTTCTAACTCCTAGATTATTATTTTAGATTCATTAGTTAATTTCAAGCATTAGATATATTTTTTTGGAAAACCCCAAATCTAGATTAGGGTTAGATTATTTTTTTTTAATTCGTTTTAATATCAAATAGTGAAAATCTAAGATTTTGATTTTATTATTGGAATTTGGGAGATCTTAAGTTTTATTAGATGAAAAAAAAAACAAATTCTTGGAAGGTTTCGATTTTAGGTTAGGGTTAATTTTATTATAAAAAAAAAATAAAGGGCGTACGTGTACTGTGCTACCGGAAGCATGAAAAAAAAAAAAAAGGCGTGTGCTGGAAGCCCCTTTTATATATATAATGGATCATGAGGGCAATGAAAAAAAAAAATTGCTTTTTGGTTTGGTGTACCCGAGGTTGAGTGGTTTGGAATTGGTTAATTAAATAATAATATTTAGTTTTAGATTTATAAATAAGATAATAGTAATAATGGTATTTTTGTAATAAATAGAATAAGAGATTTAGCAATATATATATATATATATATATATATATATATATATATATATATATAGAATTTTATAACGAAATAAAGTTATAATTTAATTAAATTAGTAATGTGTTATTAGAAACAAATTGGGAATTTATTAGTTTTTTTAAATAAGGAATAGATTAGTTAAATTATAAATAAATAGTAATAATTGTTTCTCTTATGTTATATTAGGTGAAGAGTAGATTATATTTTTTCAGAATTATTCTTCTCCCAAACTTTCAAGGACTTCTTTTGAGGTAAGGGAAGTTAATGTAATATTTATAAAATTAAATTATCTTAGATGTTATTTTGAATTGTGGAAAAAAAAAATGATATTTTGTTACCATGCATGGATCAAATTGTTTTGCACTAAATGTTATGTTGGAATATTTTGTTTTATTTATGACACAAAATATGGAGATATTATGTTGTGTAAATTTGAATACTTGAACAAAAACATCACTCTGGTTTGTTTGGCCCTTGTCAACGGGATATAATAGTTGACTATTCGGCCCTGTCAACGGGATATAATAGTTGACCTTTACATTTCATGGTGGGAATGTAATTGATTTGGATCCCAGCCTCTAGGGGTTTGGTTAGAGGTTACTAGTACTAGTAGTGTTTGGTTCCGTCCACCAGGAACAATTTGAGGCTAGCCACCCATTTGAAAAGTCCCACCTAACTGGGCATTTGATATTTGATAACCAGAGTAATGAAAAAATTGAATGGATTTGATTGAATCTGATGTGAAAGTATTTGAATTTGATATGAAATTGGTTGGTTGAATTTTGAATATATTGGTATTTTTGAAACTCTGATATTTGATGAAAAATAAAATAAAATTTGATATCCCTATTTGAAATGAAAATATTTGATCCATGAATTGCATTAATATTCCTTATTGGGCTGTGAGCTCATTCCCAATTGTTGAAAAATTTTCAGGTACTCTTAGTTCGGGTGAGGAGTGATGGCTAGGCTGAGGAATGGTCATCATTAGGATTTGACTTTGGATTTTATGTTGGATTTTGTTTAATTGTTAGTTATGTTCATTTGGATCATTTGGTATTTGGAAGTTATTTGGAAATTGAATTTTGAGGATTTTAGATTTTGTTCCGCTACTCTGAACAGGTATTTGGTAATTGGTAACATCCAATTACAATATGATTGTTTAGGTCAGATTATACTTTAAGCCTTCGGGTTTGAGGTGTGAAATGACCGTCACGCCCTTGGAGTGGGTCTTGGGGCGTGACAGTCTAAGTTTATGAACCAGTTATGTACAACTCATCTACTTGTAAGAAACTCATAACTTAGATATTTCATGTAATTCCTAATATATCCAAATTATGTACAATGCAAATGATGTATGGATAAATGCTAAAAATAGATAATACATAAATATAGGATAATGAAAAGAGAATTGAAATGATAATATAAATATCAATAAATTTCATTATTTGTTTCATCATGTTATACTTTTAAGAACATTGTACTAATAGCTCTCACCCAAAATGATAGTGTTCACTTTGAATCGAATAAACCTTCACAACTTTAAAAGTCGTTACATAGTTAAGAAAAGTTCAAAACTTTCTCTCCTATCGGGTGTGGAATATCACAATCACCATCAATGCACATATAATAGTTTCTTTGAGTCCCATAAAATTATGTTGCAAGGCTAGATAGACAAACATCACTTATAAGATTTTGGTATCATATATTGTTTACTTTAAGTTCAATTAACTGGACCAAGGTTTCATAACACACATATAAGGTTAAGAGGAGTGTAATACATATATAATATCGAAAACTTTTTTTTTTTTTGTGATGTGAATATGAAATATCCCAAATTTTTTAAAACTCACAAGAAAGTTATCCCAAATTTTTTGGAGCTCACATCAGAGTACATTAAAGAGCCAAATATATAAAGAGGTTTTATGACAAGAAAAAGTATAGAGTAGAGATTCAAAACTAATATTTTCTTTTTAGGTGAGAAGATATGTAAAGGATATTAGTTAGAGATGGCAATTTCATGGGCTATTCGGGTCTCCTGACCCATCTTGACTCTGTTGGGATTGGTATGAAAATATTATAATTAAGGATGGAATCAGTTTGGAAACATTTTCAAAAATCCAAATTGGGTTCGAGGCAAGTATGAAAATATTATAATCATGGGTGGGACAAGTTTGGGAACATTTTGAAAAACTTGAATTAGGTTCGAAGCAAGTATAAGTTTTATACTAACCCACCCCATCCTACTAAATAACAAAAAAAATCCCTCAAGATATTTCCTTTAACATTTGCCCTAGATCTAGATTGCATGTATAGAGCAATTGAAACTCATTTCTCAAATTCAAATGTAAGGAGCAAACAACCCTTTTCGTCTCACTTTCTACCCCCTTTCTTTCTCCTCCCACACATCAAAAGTTTTAGCCTTAGCCATTAACCCATTGAATATGACCCTATTTCTTGACCCATTTCTTCTTCATCCCACACATCAGTTGAAACTCATTTTTTCTTATTTTAATCTCAATCATCAAAACTCTTTTATAGTAGCATTGAATCAGTCTTAGGCCTCATCGTTCCCATCCACCACCCAATCATATATGTAATGACATTTTTAAGATATGTCATCTCCCTATTTCAAATATGTTTGGAAGATTTTATCATTTAGAGCATTCCCATAGTGCAACTATAATTTTCTTCATAATGCTCTAAATTCTTCAAAATTATGGAAAAAAATAGAAGGTTTTATACAAAGACACTTGAAAAAAATGCAAAAGCCTTGAAATTAAAAAAGATGAAGTAGAAGATTTAGAATTTGGGTTTGCATTAACAAGGCAGGGATGAGATTATATGTTTTTTACTAAACGAGCATGAGAACACATTAACTCGCCCCATCTTAGGTTTGGAATGGGAATAGGGTAGGAAGCCTCTTCCCAAACTTGCCCCCATCGCTAACCTTCCTAATAATCAGAGTAATGAGGACTAAGCGAATGACAAAAGTTAGGGGTGACATTACTGCCATCAAATCCAATGTTACAAATCTACCATCCAATCCAAAGTTACAAAGAAAAATAAAATTATAGATACATATTTACCTTAAATTTTAAACCTCCAATAACTCGAATTTGAATTTAATAAAGTCCAAAATTATTTTGAAACTAATAAAACCCTATGAAATATGTTGCATCTAATTAAAAACAAAAACAAAAATTTCAACTAAATAAAATACGTTAATAATATCTTTATTAGATCAAAGTAGTCCTAATACTATTAAAAGTTTTCAACCAAAAATACTTTGAGGTTAAGACTCGTGGGGTTTCAATTATCTTTAAGAAGGGGGAAACGGGCCCACGAAGGAAAGCTTTCGAACAAGACAAATAAAACGTGCCCACGTGCAAATAGCTGGTCCATGCTTGAATTCTCACCCTCTCGAAGATTCCACACTCCATCTCATTAAGTTGCTTTTCCTCTGTCACACTATTACACAACTTATTAAACCCTCATTTTATTTATTAAAATTATTAGTCTAATGACAAAAAATAATAATAATTTTCTGCTTTATTAAAATTATTAATTTGATGACAAAATATATAATTTATAATGATTAATAATCATTACATAATAAATTTTAACTTTTTATAATTTTTATATTACAGTAAAGCCTACACGTGTGCATCCTCCCCCTTTTTTTAATTAATTTTGTTTAAAATTTTATCCAATATCTTTTATTCATCTAAATAAATAACTAAATAAAATAAAAATCAAAAATCAAAAGTAAAATCCCCAAAACTCTTGAGGAATTGATGGCAGCGTGGATCTGATCTTCCGATTAACCCACAACCATTACGAAGTCCGGACTGAAACCAACTAAAGGTGGTGTCCACAGTGGATATCCAGATATTTATAATCTCTTTTTTCAATATTTTGTGTGAACCAAATCATACTTTTCTCCAGGAGAAAAGAGAATGGGAGAAAATTGGGTGAGTCTTATGAGTAGGGAAAGCGGTGGGCAGGTGCCTGGTAAAGGGGTGAAGGGCAGAGCAAGATATAAGGGCGGGCGAGGGCCTTCACGCTTTTACAGCGTACTTAACCCATAATGTTTTCCAGCCTCCCCACATGCACCCGTACGGAATCCACTCATACGCAGCCAGCGGGAAAACCTTTTTTTTTTATTAGAAATATAAATCACAGAATATATTCGAATCGGACCGATTTATATTTTAATAATAAAAAATCAAATCAAATCAAATCAAGATCAATTAATATGATTGGATTGATTTTAAATGATTGATCAACACAACTTAATTATACGGCCAACTTTGATTTAAAGTTTAAATAAATTTAAATTTTTTATTCCAAAAATATAATAAATATATTTAAAAATTAATTTGATCATCACATAATATTAATAAATTATTTTAATAGAATTTAAAATATATAATAATAATAATTATTATTATTATTATTATTATTATTATTAAAAATATGATGTCAGGATAATAAATATTAAAAATATAATGTCTCATATCAAATAGATAGAAGTTTCTTCATATGAATTTATTTTAATCTTGAAAATGTATTTTAAAAATTACGAGGATAAATCTAAAATATATAATATTTATATGGTTGAATATCGGTTATTAAATAATTATAAATCATAAAAAATGAAAATTTTAGAGTATCAATCTTTATTAATTAAAAGATAAAAATATTAAAAATCAAATTAAATGTATAAAACTAATCGAACTAAGATTTATGGTTATTAAAAATTTTAAAATTTAATGAAAAATAATTAGTAAATATTTTTAAATTCACTAAATTTATAAAACAGAAATTTAAATATGGGCGTGAAGGGAGTGGGGCGTTTATCATGAAGACTTTATTAAAAATAGGCACAATAGGGGTGGGGTTGTTTATGGTATTAAGAAAATCTATTGTAATTATACATGTAAGACCTTTGTGTGGGAAGTGAGTTTGGTAACGATGATGTTTATTTCTTAGCTCATTACTTGGAAAATAATACTTCACCTTGTGCTTCTAATCCTTTCTTTTCTTTTATTCAATTTGCCCATAATAACATATGTTTATGGTGAATTAGTATATTTAGAGCCTTTAGACTCATGTTTCATGTTTAACTCACCATCTTTTTAGCTAGAAAATTTTCGTTCCATAATTTTCATTATTGATAGATTGAGTTGAATTTAAAGAATTCGTACATTTTTTCTATCCAAAATTTCCATTCATATTTTAAAAACAAATGAAAGAAAAAAAAGTTAAGATGGTGTCAAATTCACAATTGAGATATGCATTTAGATTGAAAAATGAGTTTCAAATTCAATTATTCAAATGTAAATGTCATGTCAATTTGATTGAATTAAGGTTTTTGTATCATTTCAATTCTTGAATCATAAACATCGTCCCAAGAACATGTTTATCACATTGACTCAAATAAATTGAATAGATAAAGTATACAAGTTCTTTTAAAACCTTGAAAAGGAAAATGATGAGTAACCGGTCCATAGCATGTAAATGAAAAGCACAAAAGAATGAGTTTTTTTTTCTAAGATATCTTATAATTATGTTATTTTTTACCTTGTAATTTTGTCAAGACCCCTTCTAGTAATACAAGTTTCTTCCTAATTTCCATCCAGCTCCCATAACTAGAAGGATCTTTTGATGTATTTGTTTACAATGACAATTTATTCTATTTTTCACTAAATCCGATGTATCATACTAACAAGGATTTTACAAATTTTTAGTCAACTATAAGCAATCTCAAAATTAGTGATATTTTAGGTATGTATGTATGTGTGTAGTGTTGTTGGTGTATGATAAATGACTATACTTTGATAATAAGGTATACTTTACATATATTTGAAGGATGCAAAAAATTAAGTAAATAAAGTCGAAAAGCTTGAAGAGGGGTTGAATGTTCGAATGACCAAAGGTAGCGTTCAATCGTCCTAAAGGGCATTCAAACATTGCCTACAAAACATCTAAGTGATGCCTACGAAACATTCAAACATCAAACAAATTTTTTGTTTTTAATATGTTGATCATATTTTTAGGGTTATTTTCGTAAAACCGAAATTTAAATAATTTTCCAAAATGTTATCCTTGGTTTTTGGTATAAATACTTGATTTCATTTAATTGAAACATATGTTTCAATGCCAAAGAGCAAATATTGAAAGATTCTCTTTGTTGTGCATTTATATCGGTGCCAAAGCAACCTAGAGTGGCCTCCCTAGGATTCGAACTCAAGACTAAGGTCTTGAGTGTTACCCTCCTGGTACCATCTGAGCAACTTACTCAGATGGTACCAGGAGGGAAACAATAAGGACCTTAGTCTTGAGTTCGAATCTTGGGGATGTCACTCTCGATTGCTTTGGCATCAATACAAATGGTGGCAACACCCAAATGTACGACCTAGAGTGGTCTCCCTAGGATTCGAACTCAAGACTAAGGTCTTTGTTGTTTCTTTTTTAGTAATTGATACAAGAACTTACAAAGCGCATCCAAATCATGTAAAGCTATGTACCTTATTAATTATCAAAGTTAGTGAATTAATTGAAGTCATTTGATCTCTTGTGGTTATTTACATTTGCCGAGTTTCTAAGTTGTTTTTCGGTATTAAATCTTGTGTTCATTTATGTGATTGAATATTATTATGCATGGGATTAATCAATATTTAATCATTTTTTATATAATTGTTGCAGCTTCAAACAATTGAAAATTTATATAAAATTAGAACTTGGGGGGACATTTTGCTTGGACAACCTATTCGACCCTTCCACCTCCAAATAGTTCTATTAAGTAGTATAAGAGCAAGTTAAGGTACATCTGACTATGTTTTTTGAAACTTATTTTTAAAACCTATTTTTTATTTTTTAACTTAAAAAATAATTTTAAAAAACAAGCTTTAGAAAATATGGTCAGATGGACCTATATTTTCTTTTATTTTTAAAAATGGTTGAAAATTAATCCTATTTATTTTCTAAAAATTGTTCTTTATTTTTTAAAATTGTTTCCATAAACAATGATCAAACAAGCTCTTAATTTTTTTTTAAATAGTTCTATTTAGTAGACAAGAACTTTTAAGTAGTGTAAGATCAAGTTAAATTTTAAAAAATAGTTTTTTTTTTTTAATTCTTGTTATTAAGTCTCAATCAAATCTTTTAAAAAATGCAAAGTGAAAGAGTATGAAACATAATGAAATATGGGGGTTATTCCTGGTTACTATTGATAAGAATGTCATATCAAGGAGTGAAATGAAACCCAAACAAGAATGAATAAACTAGATAACTCGAAGATTTATTAAAGTTTTAATATTTTTAATTTTATTAAATATATTTAAATTATAATCATTTTTATGAAATAAGATTTTATTATTTAAAGTTCTTTTGATTTTAATAGCTGTATATTTTATTATTTTCAAAATTATTAGTTGTTTTATCTTATTATTTATTATCCTATAATATTAGATAAATCATAAATTTTTATATTTATTTTTCAATTTTGGGAATTATGTTATATATATATTTTAAAACCCTTTCCATGAAAAACTGTTGAGATGGTTCAGTGGTGAAACTTTTCTATTTTTTTTCCTAAAGATCCAGGTTGAATCCTACGCTGTGCTTATTCCCTTTGCTTGTATATCGCTTTTAGCCCTTTAAAATGCCCCTTTGAATCCCACATCGAAAAGGTTGGGCCTGATATTTGGTGTTTTTCTGGAAGAATGGAAAAGTTTTAGGCATTGGGCTTTGAAAGGGGTGTTGTTATGGAAAAGAACATATGGGTTCAACTACATTGATGATGCAATTTCTCAGGTTAGTTCCTGTTTCTTCTCAATTTTCTATCATGACTTATAATAGATGTAGATGTGGTACCTCATTTGTCAACATCTTATAGTCTTTGTTTTGGTTCATGGAGCCATGGAGGTATCCAAATTCCATTCTAATTGCCATTTAATCTCTGCAGCCAAACCCAATATCCAAATCACAATTAACACCCAAACCCCATCATCATTCCCTTAACCCCCAGCCATCAGACCCATCACCACAGCATTATTTGCTCCAAATTGACCAATGTAGGCTACCACAAACTTAAGTTGAAAGGCAAGAAAAGGAGACATCGTACCAAAGATATCTAGACTACCAAGTCAAATGCAAATAGCCACAGATTATGGTCCTATTTATCATTAATATGGTTTGAAAACCTTCATTCGGCCAACCAAATGACCGATACACTCATTAATATTGTCAAGCCTGCATTTTAGCATTTGAATTTCTGGTACATTTACATCAAGGACCAACTCCAAACATAAATGCCTTAACTTTATGATCTAGATTTCAGCCCAGAAAATTGTAATAACTTGTGATCCACTCGAGCAGCAATTCAGCAATCAGCAGGCAAGGAAAAGCGCATAGTGAACTCCCAGGCTGATATGAAACTAATTTTCGGTGAGACGAACACATACATTAACACGTAGAAAACTCTCATTTATCAGGTCACTTGAACTGAGAATGCCTTAGAGCAAATGGATTTACATCACTTGGGATTTCTAAGAACAATGATCACAGAATCTCCACGGAGGAACATCTTGCTAATGAATCTATCCTTGTTAACTGGATTGGCCTTTTTCTTGCCTTTCCCAGTTTTTGGTACCTGCACCAACAAAAGAAGTTGAATAACATAATTATGGAACAACCAAACAGAAGCAACATTTGTAAAAGCCCAACCTCTGTCCACATCTCCCTGACATTTTCAAGAACCATGTTGCAGTGCCTATCGAAGGCTCTCACCCGGCCAAGAAGCTTCTTGTTGTTTCGACAATTGATAAGCACCTGTTGAGAGGGAAAATACAATAATTAAGATGCCTTTTGTAATCCAATCCCATAGTCTAAAGAATTTTTGTCAACAAGTTTTCCTTTAGGTACTAAGCTACACTAAAAACCAGCCAAAGTGAAATGAAAATGTCAGACAATTACCTGAGTGTTATTTTTAACACTCATCATTAAAACAGAAAGTGGCCCTGTGTTAAAGTCCTCTTCCTCATTCTTGGCACTCTGAAACAGAAACATCTTTAATAAGGATTAATATATCAATGGCAGTAGTAATCTGGCACTATCTGAACTTCTCCAAACTGAGAAATGCCCGAGGGAAATGAATTTTTATATATACACAACAAAAAATGTGATTCAACATATGGTTTAAACAGAAAGAACTTACATCTTCTTCCATTGGCCCACTGGAAAAAAAAGAGAGGAAAAAAATAGGACAAAACAAAGGTAAATAGTAGTAGTCAGTTTCCAAGTCATCATAATAAATTGTTAGAAACTGCCATCAATGAAATCAATATGCAATGCAAGAATAATACCTCATCTTGAATTAGCTCCGGAGCTTTCGGAGATTTTTTTCTATCAAGATCTTCAATAAAAGCCTAGGAACAAGAAAACAAAAAAAGAAATGAATAAAGTTAATAAGAGAGGCTGAATTGGAATAGAACCTCCACTTGCATAAAACATGCAATGCAAAAATGAATTTTTCCCGTTTTGTGTAGGAACAAGTTTTTTTTTCCCTCTTCCCCACCCCCCTCACCACCCCCAAATTGCATCAATCCTGAACATTCTTTCAAGTGAAAATACCCCACAAGAAAATTTTATTTTGGAGTTAGAAAACATCAAGGACTTATTTGGACAACCAGTAGTATTGACTGGCTCAGATGCACATTATATATAGTTTAAAAGTGTTAAATGACTAGAATGAGTAATACACAAAATTTGAAGATGCTACTGCACTAAAGAACATGCTATTTAAAAAAACCAGTAGTCGTGATAAAAACATATCGATAAGCACAAATAAGTACTAGGATTTCAAGAAACGACACTGCTTCAATTTCTCTATTTGTGCTGCTCTTTTCAGTAATGAGCTTGGTGAAGTCAAAGCTTGTCTAAAAATTTATTACAAAAATATAATTTCCATATCCATCCTTATAACCGCAACTAATAAAATTTGACATCAAAGATCTTCTTAAGAACTCTTCAGCTCAGGTCTCCAGTAATTTTCAGCATTGACTGACTCAGGAGAACGAAATTTTTCACATAAACATCATCAGAGATATCGAAAGATCTTTAATGTCCACAACAACACTCATATTTATCAAGTAATAAAAAACTTAAGGGCAAAAGTGACACATACCACCTCAAGTTTCCAAATTTGAGAAACTGAATTGAATTATCCAATAATCAACAAGCCCCTAAAGGAAACCTGACTAAACTCTCATTACCAAGAAAATAAGTACTTATAAATTGACATGTTAAAGCCCAAAAGTCACAATTAAAGATAATTCTTCAAGCCTCTCTTAAGTTCAGATCTCCACAACCTCCCACACGAAGAACGATGCTTTTATTTGCAACCACAGAGACAAAAATTTGATCTTTGATAATGCATTAAAATGCCCAGAAATCAAGTACAAGAGGAAACTTTCAGGTATAAAATGTTGTTGAATAAATTCTACAAAAGGGCTTCTTTTGGCTTCCCAATCACTTTAATGTTTAGGGATTTCCTCCACAAAGAAAGGGGAAAAAAAAGCCACGAACCTTGGTTTGAAATCCCAAAGGTTACATAGTACGGCATTAAAGATCTTATTCAACGCTCTTCAGTTCAGGTCTCCACAAATTTTCCGCATGGAACACCTCGGAAGAAAGTTTTCTTGTAATCATCCTTAGAGAGAATACAAAGATCTTCAATGCTCATTTTGTTTAATACACAATATAAGAACAGAATAGATCCATTTTTTCAATCATAATCAAGAAATGATCAGAGAGGTAAACCAAAATAACCTCAACCATGATTTTGATCCGTTTTCTTGCCCAAAGACTGGAATAGAAAAAAAAAAAAAAAAACCGTAAAGTTTGATTCTACTCATATCTAAAACCCAAAACAAGAAATTTTGCATAGACGAAAAAAAAATGAAACGAAAAGAAAAAGCAAGAGGTGTCTCTTCAGTTCAGGTCTCCAAAGCATTCCTCATGATCTATTATCAGAAGAACGAAAGTTTTTCAACTAATCATCATCAGAGACAAAGCGAAAAATATGTGTACAACAACATTTCGAGCTAAACTAATTTTTTAAAATAATTCGAACAAAGAGGAGAGAGCGCAGGACAAAATGCTGAGAAGTTAGAAAGGATACCTGGGAAGCTCAAAGGCGACCGAGCAATGAGAAATTGGGAAAGCTGCATAGGCTTTTATAGTGTCCATGAGGCCAAAACCCTAGCCTTGAAGGATTAGGGTTTTATTTAACATTCGGTTGGATCTGGCCCAGCCCAATGTTCAATCCTCAATGGACTTCTGGCCTGGCTGCCATACTGGGGCATTAGGATTTAGGCATGTTAAAATACGGAGTAGAACTTGGGGCCGGTTGGTCTGATCCAACCCAATCTTTGAACTGATTTCAATCATTTTTAATATTGAACTTGAGTTCAAATTAACTTTTTTTTTCTTCCAATTTGAACTAAATATAAGTTATTATAAGTTAAGCTTGAACCAAGGTTCAAAGAATCTGAACCCAATTTAATAATTTTAAATATATATGAGGTATATTATCATATATAATAATATCATTTTTTTTAGATTTTTAAGGAAAAATATCACATTATAATTGTACGATATATTTCATTTTCATTTTTCTAAGAAGATATATAAATTAGGTTTACATTTTTGTTATTATACTCAAATTTATCACATTTACTATTTTAATTTTGGTATAATTATATATAAAAAAATTAAAAAATATTGTGATGCACCTGAGTTTCATCCAACTAACTTAAATCCAAAATTTTAAAACTAATATTTGAATCAGAGGTTGGATTGAGTTGAACTCCAGTTAATCACAACTTGATTCAATCAATCCAAGATGTAGCCCTTATGAGCGACCTAATTTTGTTAAAAGATTATGATTTAAAAAAAAATTATGCAAAAAATAAAAAATAATATATATTTTTAAAAAATCTAATGGATGTGAATAAATATCTATATATATAACTTTTATAGTATTATTATTATTGTTTAAAAATTATAACTTTTGACTTCAATTCTGAAACTTAATGTCAAAATATAAATTTTCTAGCTGATTTTCAATCATAAGTTTTTTTCAATAAAATTATCCAAAAGAATTACTCAGTTGGGTCTAAAATATTTTATTTATCTAAATTTGTATAAACAAGAGAATGCAGTAGGGGAATTGTGTTTTTTCAACCCTCCATAAATACTTATAAAAAAAAAGTTAACTATAATTAAAAGCTTATGGACAAAAAGAATAGTCATCCATGGATACTTGATTTGGTGGCAAAATTAAAATTACCAATCCGATCCTAATAAACGATGCTCAAGGATCAACGATAGTAAAATAAGAATAAAGAAACATCCTACAAAGTTAATTGGGGTTATATTTGAACCTAACATTATAATTCATTTACTTTTAAGAGAGAAAAATATTTTCATACATAATTTACACAGTAGTTTTAATGGCATTCAGAACACAAAGGAAAGGATCAAACAAAACAAATCACAAGTAACCATCACTATTTTTTCTTTTTTCTTTTTTTCCTCTTTGTTTGTTCCATTCTACACAACTCTATGGTGAAAGGGTGCCCAATTTGCTAAGGAACAGTAGGCGGGAAAAATAAAAGAATGTTTACAGGCACTCGTGCACCCTTTGGGTTTCTTATTCTGTAAGTGCAAATATCAGAAACCACGAATTTTTTTACCTAATCCAAAGAAAAAGCTCCACTGCAATACCTGCATCATTCAACAGAAAACTGATTAATATTCTCTCTTAGATCCCAGGTCAAAGCTGGAACCCTGAAACCCCAGAGACAATGATGAATTTGGGAGTAATTAGCTGATGAGAAATTGAGAATTATTATTTTGAAGGCAAAACCAATTCATGTTAGTGGCAAAAAAGTGCATTATGTTGTTCTAAAATTACTTAAGATAATGGATAACTCCATCAGATAGAAAATTTTCATTAACTTGTCAATGGTGTTAAATATCCTCAATGTATGACTCAGGAATCTAAAACTTTTGAAGGTTATTAGACATAAGACAGGGAAAGGAAAGCACTTCAAACTTTGATAACGGCCCATGATTTGCTTCATTCCAGCAAAGCAGAAGAAGCTTCTAGTTCTCAAGTAGAAAGCTATGCCTCATTAGTCATGACAATAAAAATTGGCCATCTACGTCCAAGAGTTGTGTAACTAGAACAGAAAGAGGAGGAAGATGAACAACAAAATCAGTTTCTCCATTTCTGTTTTGGTAGAGCATCTAATAATTCTCCTATTCTGGAGGGCAACCACATCTTTTCGGTATCTATGAAGTTGGAAGGTGCTCCAAAATGGGCCATGATATTCACGATTAGTAAGTACCTTTTAAGATAATTAACACGCCCGAAGACTTCAAAAGAGAGACACAAGACACCCAAACACAAAGCCACGCAGGCGCACACACAAGAAAGAAAATAAATTGACAAGGCCCAAGAAAAATGTGTTTACCTGTTGCTGAACTTCTCGATGGCATCAGAGGCGAAAAGAAGTGTTTCATTGGCTTTCTCTAGAACCATATAAAGCTCTTTTCCTCTTGTAGTCCGTGCAATGACCCAAGCATTATTTTTTGCTCTAATACATATTTCCAAATCTTTCTCATGGTCAGGGTCATCCCACTTTGCTCTACTCTTTTCCAAATCAATCTCTTCTCTAAGATTACTTAAGGAAATTAAAGATTCCTGCAAGACAACAGAAGAATGAAATGCTTTAACTCCATGATGAAGGTGTATGATCATCACATGATAACTATTAAGGAGTTAAAACCACCATAAGGGCTCTCCCTGGACAAGTCATCTCCCACTTTCTAGAACATATACCAAGTGCCAGGTTTTGTCAGTAACATTCTGTGTGCAAAGCTAAAGGCTAGACTACCAATCAACCAACCAAAACTAGACCTTGACCTGAACAGACAAATACAAAATTAAAGAAGATCTGTATATTACAATAGCTAGCTAAATATGAAATGCATGCACAGTGGACAAAGTTCAGATAAAAAAAAAAAAAAACAGGTTTGCTGTGGCACTAAAAGGGATCTAGTCCAGGAATAATCCAGTCTAGCTGGAACAACAACCACCTGATTTGAAGTCCTTGGCAGCAGAGGTAGCCAAGTGATTCCATAGGAACTACCAGGAGACTAAGCAATGAGCATCCCACAAGTTATCAAGAATGTCATTTGGTTTTAAAGGTCCTCTAAAACTCTAATTTGGCTATTTTACACATTTAAAGAGTGGAAGATCCTCAACGAGATAGTCACTCCTAGGATAACAGGAAACAATGTTAGGCAGGGTCAAATAAACTCAAATTCCACCACAAGAGTTGCAGAAGCCAGAAGTAGTCTGACAGCCTAAATGAAATGGCGTTTGAATGGTCGTACAATGCCTAGGCAAATGAATAGAAGTTCAACTAAAGCCTTGATTTGTGTCCAAACTCAAGCAATAGCTAGATTCACCCTAGTTGATTCTCTTGACGTAAAGCTCTGATCAATTTATAAAGAAGCAAGGACCTAATTTTGCATGTAAACAAGACAAAATGATGTTGTGGTTGAGCTAAACAGTGGCAGAGTGCAAACCTTTGTTAGGGTTGTAACTTTTCCCGGTGGAGAAGCCCTAGATACATTTCTGTCACCATCCACCAGTAAGTAACGATAACCCCCAACATGATATGCATTTTCACCTCCCCATCCTTTTGATAGTTTCTCTTCCACTTTCAACATCTTTAGTGATGCCTGACAGATTTTGCAAATAAGAAGATTCAGTGAACAGATACAGATGCTTCTAAATGGCTATATACTATAACTGTTTCTATTGAAAAGCAAATGCTGAAAACAAAAGAGGGCATACAAAGTGCATGATACAAGATATTCAAAATCCTTTATACTCTATGATAACAAATTCAGTCCAATTCTGCAACATATCATTTAAACATCCATCTCCTAATGCTTCAATCCTTCCACTCATGAAATTGTTTCAAACAAAATTGCAGTTATCATTATAGTTGTCATTTAGTACATTTTACAACACATATGCTTATTGAAGTTTTAATCAATCTTGAAAAGAACAGTCACTAAGTTGGCTGCTTTCATAATTTAAGTAAATTTTGGGATTACAGACCCAGGTCTCTAAGGAGTATCATTCCAAGGTCATATGGAAATCAGAAACTATGGACTAAAGTTTGTATGGCCCACCATACACCATAGGCCCATATGGATATAGAAGAAAGGATAACTAGCTGAAATGCTTTGGTCCTGTAGAAAGTAGAACAAATGACAGCCCAGCAGCACAAAATGCTATGAACAAGGTTGAAGACTCTAAAAGGGCAAAAGAATGGTTTCAAAGGATATGAGATTAAAAGGAATAAATAAATAAAAAGAAAAAGACCCAAAAAAAATACTAATTATACTTTCTAATAGGATTGAACTAGACAAGCTAACAAATACTTGGACCAATTTAGAGAATAATTGTCCACATGATTTGCATAGCTAAGCTCCAAATAAGAGACATTAATTCTTATAAAACAGATGTGTAGGAAAACAGTAAACATTATAGTCACTAACACAAATAGGAGACTGACATTTTCCACAATTTGCTGCTTGACCACAGAAATCCCTTGCTCCCCATTCAGAATTGAACTAATGGGAAAGAGAAGAATTAAAGTGAGGCTTTTATGCTGATAAACACAGAGATACATTCTCTCCTCTGTCTGATGCAGCAAAACTGTTGGAGTGGCAGAAACCATGCTACCAACTTCTGGACCCCAGATATCAGTAACAAGAAAGCCATCTGTCCCCTTGTACCACTTGTTGTGCTGTAAGGGCCTCACAACATGACTGCGTTCTCCACCATGAGGAGAGGTATCACGGGAGCCATAAAATTGTTCTGAAACAGAACCAGAGCTTGCCATGACAGATGCTGCAGCAATCTGAGATGCAGTATTTCCTTTGCGTAAATAGGACCACGAACTTGCTCGGGACAACAGAGCATTTGGGGCCAACCTTAGGACAGCATAAGTAAATAAGTTTATGGTGTCATCCTGAGAAAAAGATCAGGACAATGATTAGCAGTACAACAAATGGTCCTATCAGAAATCAGTTTCACACTCATTTAGTGTTTGAGCATCTTCTCAACATTAAAGGAAATTAGCATCGGCATTATGGTATCAAGTCGCAGCCAATAAAGATAATAAGAACCAGAGATCAAACCATACAGGTGAAAGTGTTGTGGACACCAGAAGGTCCTGAAATAAGACAAGTGAGTAGCATGGTGCGTTCCCAGCACATGATTCCAGTACTCTGACAAGTGACTGCTAAAAACAGACATGATTAGCCAAAAATAAAAAACAACAATGGAATATCCATTTAATTAGCCAACAAAGGTTAGTTCCTTATTGTATTTAGTACATGTCACTCTGTTTCAACCACAAGGAATAAACAAAAAAATTGAATAAATAACAAACCCAGAATTTGGTTTGGAATTTACATTGTAAATCCCAAATTCTTGGAACTGAACAAAGATAAAGAGCAAAAATGTTGATTTACATCTTCAAATAATAACCATGATGTTCAAGAAGTGATGTGAAGAAGTGAATCCTCAAAACACAATTCCATAAATGAATATGGATTTCCTCAAGTCACTGAAATTGGCTTTATTCAATTCTTCAGTGTGAACAGGAGCTCAGAATCAGCAAAATGTGTCACGCTTCATTATGCATACCATGATTTCTTCAGAAATCACAACTCCAAGTTGATATCATTTGCACCTCATTAAAGAATAGTAAATTGGATTGGGGGCATAAAGCACTTCGGTTATTCTAAAGCATACTCACGCAAAGATCTACATTTGGAACTGGCAGATGGTATCGCAATAATAACTTGGCAAAGCAACGAATAAATGGAAGCAACAGAAAAATTTAATATCCATTTATTACACAGTGTATACTTTGCTCCATATTTTCAGTAAAGAAAGAACCCTGGAGGTGATGAAATGGTGGTGATGTTGGCATGAGAAAAATGAAACTGATACATTAGATAAAAACCCCCAACTCAACTCTGCCCCATAACCATCACCTACAATATAAATATTTTTTTATAGGCATATCCATCAACTGCACTATTCAACGTAACACAGTTCCAATAAGTGCAAGAGTGATGCTCCCGTTAAGGATGAAAATATCGAGAATTCACAGAATATCAGAGGGTTTTTGTTTTATAGGTAAAGAAGATTATTATTATACACATTGTATGTAGAGTACCAAAAAGAAACCAACTAAAGAGCCATATAAAGAATGCCATTCAAAGTGTAATCCAACTCTGGCATCATGAAGGACCACAAGACACCTTTCTCCCTAAAGCTCAGTCAATCAATGAAGTCCAACATGGACAAAGAGCTATCAACTATGTACGCTCGAATGTCTAACTCACTCCCAAAAGATATACATGACTTGATAACGCAGTCCCTTTTTTTAATATTTTGAAAAGTTCATATGGTTCTTTCTTTTCCAAATAGTCCAAAATAAAAACAAAAGAGCAACTTTCTAGGCTTTCATCCTCTTCTTGCCAACATAAAGACCCATAACAGCTTTTGTGCAGTGCAAGAGGATTTGATCAACTATTTCTTCTTCTCCTTCGCACAAATAGCATTTATTCAGGATTTGTCATCCTCTCCTTCTAAGTTGGTCTAATGTTAATATCCTCCCCCAAGTAGCTTCCCATGCGAAAAAGCCCACCCTCAATGAGACCCAAGAGTTCCAAAACATGCTTACAGGTAACGCTTTTGATTTTTGAATGGAAATGAAGGAGTTAAAAGAGAGAAATTGCCACACCTTGAGTTCAGCCAAATCATCTTATCTTTTATATTTTGCAAATCGATTATGCTTGTAATCTCCTAAAAAAGGACTACACCTTGTCTAATTCTCAATCATGGATTTGTCTCAAGAATCTAGGGTTCCAACCCAACCCCCTTTCCCCCTCTCTTTTTCCAGTTTGGCCCCCACCTTGTAATTGACTACCTTGTAATATCAGTGGTTGGATTTTACAAAAAATATAACACAGAAATTCTAAAATTGAGTTTTTAAGAAATTAATATAAGTATAATATAATAATATTAGATGATAAAAGAATATAGGTTAATATTTATATCAAGAAATGGAGTTTGTATAACTTATTTTTATGGGCTTCATATATACTTACAACAAAAGGGCACACAAAAACATACACAGTGCATACAAAGACACCAAAAGGCCTATCAAAGCACAAGGATAAACAAAAAACAACACTCTCGCCTTACTTTGTGTTTAGCCAATCAATGAAATCTATCATGGACAAGGAATTATCCCCTATGAATACTCCAACCCACTCCAAAAAATTATACTTAAAAGATTATTTGATTACTTGATCCTTTTTTTCATTGTTATCAAAAGCTCTCTCATTTTTTCATTCCAAATTATCTAAAATAAACATAAAGGTATAGCTTTTCAAGCTTTCTTTCTCTTCTTCATGACAAAAGAACAAAAGGGTGTCTCTTACTATAGAGTGCATCATCTACTCAATCCCAAACAATGCATAAATTAGCTTCCACAACATGACTACTTTAGAAACGTGTAAGAGGATGTAATCAATTATTTCTTCGTCTCCTTTACACAAATAGCATCTATTTAGAGTCTTCTTCCCTTCAATGAAACCAAGGGTTGGTAATCTCGATTTTGATGATAACAAAACAAGGTTTGGATCTAATGTTTTATCTTACATGTGTTTAGGCAAAAAGATTTTCAAAATGGCAATTATAAAGACAAATTGAGCCAAAGGAAATTCAAAAAGAAGATAAAGACCTCAAAGAGAAGTGCTTTCAAGGCCTAAAGCTCTTTACGATCTTTTTGTAAGGTTGTTGGTACACTAGGATCATGCATCTTATTTTTATTCAAGCACCTAAAATCTTTACTAATTGGATGAAGATTCTTTCTAAATGAAAACTACCTTTGTTTAATGTTATTCATAGTTAAAAAGATTTTCAAAATAACAACGAGCGATTGTTCAAGAGGATTGATTGGAACTATAATCCAATTGTAAAGTTCGAATCCATAAGCCTAAGAGGGTTGATTGGAACCATAACCCAATTGTAAACCTTGGAGGCTTGGGTTGGAAGCCTTAGAACAGTGAAATCCTTAATTAAGAGCTTGAGGAAAGTAGACATAAGCCGAGTTGTGTCAAACCACTATAAAAATGAGTGTTTTCCTTTTCTCTTCTTGATTCTCTTTATTTTATATGCAATTGTTTTTCTATTATATTTATTATATTTTCACATATAATTGCCAAACCACTATATTTTTATATTCTCTTGCATTTACATAATTTAAATTTACAAAAGAGACTATCACTCTATTTACCCCCCCTCTAGGGCGATTAACTTAGGTTGATCTAGCTAAAATCCTAACACCTTCCTTTTAAGCTTATCCAATGTTAATATCCTTCAGCTTCCTAAGCCAAACAATCAACCATCATCAGGACCTAAGGATTCCAAACCATGCATGCAGGAAAGGTGACCATTCATTTATTAAATAAGGAGGAATAGAGAGATTTAACTAAAAAAATGCTCCATTTTGAGAAAAGTCAAACCATCTTATCCTTCATATCACTACAAATCATTTGTGCTTGCAATCTCCTAAAAAGCACGTCCTCCCCATTTAGCTCCTTATTACAGATTTATCCCATGAACCCAGGGTTCCAACAATCACCCTCTCATTCCTACCCCCATACCCCAGCTACCCATGGATCTTTGGTAGTGGTTATTAAGAGTAATACGGGGAAAGCCTTTCCTAATGATTCGTCACCACACCACCTATCCATCCAAAACTTCACCATCCAACCATTTTTCCACCCTAAAAACCATTCTCCTCTAAATGCCCTCCCCCCCCCCCCCCCCCCCCCCACCCCCACTTTTGATAGTCTTAGCTAAACTCACCCCATGCTCTTCCCTCGCTCCTCTTGAACACCAGCTCCCCTCTATCTCCCCATACTTTCCTAAGATGGAGTTTGTATAACTCTACACAAGTATTTGGATTTATTTCCATAGCTTATCATAAATAAGAGATTTTTTGGATTTCTCTTTACTATTTATTTGAAATTCATAATGATATTTGTAGAGGAGGATGGTCAAATATTGCTACCCCCTCGGTACCCAAAATTATGAATGTTTTGATGGAAATATCATGAATACTTTCATCCTTGGTTCTAACATCTATTCCCCCAGTAAACAGAAAATCTGAATTAATTCAAAGGAATTATTCAAACCAGTGCCAACCCCTACCCCCCAACCCAACTAACCCAGAGATAGTGCATGGCCAAACATTAACACTTCTTTTCAAGAGTCAACAAGGTTGGTTTATCCAATTAACAGTCCTTAAGCTTTAAAGACACCCAACTGTTCAAAATATGAGAACGAAGATGTTTGGTACAGTTTCAGAACACTCAATGTAGACATACCTGAACTTCAAGTGCAGCCTCCCGCCCTACAGTTAGCATCTGCACAGTTCCACGCTCCTTTAAGCAGTCACGGAAAGATGGTAACTTGATTTTTTTTCCAACAAGAAAATCTGCCCCAAAGAGAAAAGCTAAGGTAAGATGTGAGATACAGCAACTTCAGCATTACTCCAGAAGCACAAATCCAATAGAGTCCATTTGATACAGCAGCTTCAGCATTACCGCAGCAGCAAATATCCCACGGAGACCGCTTTTGAAATGCTGACAATTAGTGACTTACAATGAAACATTTTTAACTATCGACAATAGAAAATGTATTCGAGTGTAATTTAAGTTGACACGAGAATGAATATGCCTTACCGCTAAGATAATCCATGATGAAAGCATACAAATGAGATCGAACAAGTTCTCCACTGGGTTCTTTGTCAAGCAACGATCTTATTGATCCATGAAACATCACAAAAAGAGAATGTACTTCTTTAAGAACTCTTCGCAATGCATCAATCCGCCATATCGCATCTGACTCCTTACTTTTCTCCACTACCTATAATAGGGTAGAGTTAGTATTTTTAATTTTTTTTTCATTTCTATTTTACTTTCCTCCATAGTTGGGTAGGGGAAGGTTCACAAACAACCATTTAATAGGAACTTAATGGGAAAAGCAGGTTTTATGCAGGACAATGTCACATAAAAGGGCAATTGCATATTTACAAAGGTAGGATATGCAAATATGAAGCCAAACTGCTCATGGATGAACATATAGAATAGACCATCAGTGATATGACAAATTATACATCAAACAACCAATATCGGAGCTCATCAGTGAGATTGTTGTTAAGAAATAGATAACGCACCATGACCATCCAAATATCTGGCTCAGCCTGATGAAAAACATGAGAATGCCTCTCTGCTTCTATAACCTCACAAGCAGCCTCTGGAGAAAAGATTCTGCACAAAACCGATGTTATGCCTTTAAATAACTGGAAACAATAGACAATGAGGAAAAATTGATCAAGGCATGTTTGGACACCACATGGAAATCAAATCAATCCATTTTGGTTTTCATATAATTTGAGGGCAAAAATACTCAATGCTCTTTCCTTCCTCTCATCCATGCCCCTAGACACCAAAATGGTACCATCACAAAAAAAAAAGACCTCTTATCATAATTAACAGTAAACATATTGAAATAAATTCACCTCATAAAATCTTAAAATACCCATGTGGAAAGAAAAACAAATCTGCTAGTTCAACTGCAAAAAACAAAAGAAACAAAACAAAAACAAAACAAAACAAAAAAACAAAAACAAAAAATAAATAAATAAAAGAAGAACAACCGAAAGATATTCTCCAGACTTGCAGCAAGAAAATCCTTGACGGACTCCTAGCACCATAGCTGAAACTGAATGGGGAAACTAAGCTCAAATAAAATATCATTCAGGAAGCCAGGACAAACTATTAAGTAAATCTCAAACTCCAGGTTCTTCAGGATTTGTTCTAGCATTTTTCTCATCCTTTTCATATCCATTCTTGAGTGCTAAGTTATTCAGAGTTTTAGAGCCTGTTTGGGAGTCATTTTGATTGAAGTCCCAAACAGGCTCTAATTTAACCATCCCATTGAAAATAATAATTAGATCTATACATAATGATAAAACTTTTTATTATAATGCAACCAATGATTTGTTGAATTGAAAGAGTCTAATTATGAAAATGTTCAACATAGATCTCATCCATTATATTCACTAAAATTTTCACACAACAATCTCCCTACCCAATACTAATACGAAAGATTAACGAAGATCAAGGGTAATGACTCACCAAAAAGAAAGCTCAGCTGGATAAATTTGCACGAGATAAATTGATTATAACAGAAATTTCCAATATATACAAGCACCTAACCTTGTAAAAGTGATGAGCCCTTCGCTGAGCCCTATCACGGAAAGCTGCGTAGAAAAGGGCAAATCAGCTGGATAGAAGAACAAAATCTTGTCCAGCTCCTGCCCTTCGTGTTGCCCCCTTCTCAAATCAAATATGCAAAACTGGAAGCCTTCGTTTACAACAGTGTTCGCTGATGATAACCCCATTATTCCTCCTAACTCATTCACCCTTGAAATAAATAAAGTTTATCTGAGAAAACACAGCAATTTAGAAACCCTAATTTTTCTCTGAAGAATGAAGTGAATGCGGAATTCGAAGAAGAGGGCTTAATTGGAGCAGAAGATCTCCAATTTGACCTACTCGCCGTAGGGCAAGGGGTCACGATGAGAGAAATCGCGAGGCCGTGGAGAGGCCCGAGAGGGGTCTTTTTGGCTGGGCTACTGAATGTGAGAAGAATTGCAGATTGCAGAGGAGCCCAACCACCACCAACAACCGGTATCTAGGATTGACTAGTAGGCACGTCAAGCGCTCGGGTTGAGCAACTTCCTCCAGGTTGTTACTCCCGGTTTCCACTTGAGAGCATTTTTGCTCATTTGTTTCTCAAATAGACCACCTTTTTTATTTTTATTTATTTTTTGCTTAAAACAGTTTTTTCCCATTTTCTTCATCTCATTTATCTCCTAAAAATCACTGTCTTTAATCCTCGTGGATTAAGAACCGTTTGGCAATAATTATTAAAATTATTTAACAAAATTTTAAAAATACTTTTAAAAAAATTTTAAATCACTTATAATATTAAAAAAAATTACTTATAGTATTTTTTAATAAGAGTTCGTTTAATAATAATTTTATAAAACGTTTTTAAAAATTTATCATTAAAGTATTAAAAATACTAAAAATACTTTTTAAAATCATTCTCAAACACATTCTAAATGATTATTTTAAAAACGTTTTGAGATAAAATATTTTCATTAAAAACACTTTGAGGGAAACATTATTAAACACACTCTAATTAGAGGAATTTTAAAAGGGCTTATATATATATATAACTATTTTAATAAATTATATTAAAACTTAAATAGTTTTAATTTTATTAATAAAATATTTTTAGTCTTATTGATTTGAAATTTCATCAAATGCCTTCAATTGTTTCCTTTTGTTATTTTCATTAATCCTTTTTTTTATTCAAGATAAAAAATAAAAAAGTATTTCACCATTTATGAACAATTTTAATCATGAAATCTGCATAAAGAAAAAAAGAAATGTAGAAAAATTTTCAAATTCTCTTAATTAGCTTATGTTTGGTTTTAGAAAATGCTTTGGAAAATGGAGCGAAAAAGTAATAAGAAATGAAGAGTAAGGAAAATAACAAATAAAATAGACTTAAAATTAATAAATTATAGTTGTTCAAACTTATTTTATTTATTTTAATTTTTTTATATAAAGATTAAAATTTTAAAAAATTAAATAAACTTGAGATTTTTTAATTATTTTAACTTTCTTTCTTATTTTTCATAATAAAATCAAATATGAGAAATCATTTCCATAAATAGTTTTAAAATTTAAATACAAAATAAGTAGATATTAAACTAAGGTGGTGTTTGTTTTTTTTCTTAATTCTAAATAGAACCTTAATGCTTAATTGTAACGACCCGCACCCAACCATGTAGATATTGTCCACTTTGGGCCCAAGAGGGCCCTCACGGCTTTAAAACGCGTCTACTTGGTTAAGAGGAGTCTCTACATATATAGCGCCAGGAACTTCCTCCCCTATCCGATGTGGGACATTACAAATACCCCCCCATGCAGACACAACGTCCTCGTTGTGTCCCATGGGATTGCGGGGCCAAACAGACAAAGCCAAACAAACCCCCACACCGGGGTTGGGGATCGGCTCTGATACCATTTGTAACGACCCGCACCCAACCATGTAGATATTGTCCACTTTGGGCCCAAGAGGGCCCTCACGGCTTTAAAACGCGTCTACTTGGTTAAGAGGAGCCTCTACATATATAGCGCCAGGAACTTCCTCCCCTATCCGATGTGGGACATTACATTAATAGTGTTAAATATTAGGTTGTTTGTTTTTATAATATTTTATTTCTATTAAGTATTAAAAAGTAAAAAAAATCAATATGTTATTTTTTCTATTTAGAAAAATCTACATATTTTGGTTTTTTCTATTTAGTAAAAAGTTTATAATAAGTTATGAAAAAGTAGAAAAACAAACAACCTAAATTGTAAAACTAAATTGCTTTCAACAAAAAGCCAAAAAAACAAACATCATCTAAGATTGATTTCTTTCCCAACTATTGCAGGGTCTTTTTCTAACACATTGGCAAACTCTAAAGATACACATGCTTTTATAAGGTTATGTTTGGATTGATTTGTTAAAAAATAAAAATGCTTTCTTTTTTCAAACAATAAATAAGTTTATAGGTAATTTTGTTAAGGAAGCAAATGATGAGAAAAACAAGGTTTAATATAGAAGGAAGGAACAAATTTACTTACTTTAGAAGTTTTGTTTTAACTTATTTAAAAAAATATACATGTCTTGTTTAATGGACTTTTATTTTACCTTGTATAAAAATTGTTTTATATTTAATAAAAATTTTATAATATTAATGTTATTTTTTGGAAATTTCTTTGACTTGGTTGGGTGTAATCTTTTGTTTTAGCTTCAATTAGGATTTGAAATAGAAATCATTTCGTAATTAAAAAAAAAAAGAGTAATTTTACTATTTAAAAAAAGTTAATAAACATAAAATAATTTTTCATTATAATTTAGAAAGATTAGAAGAGATATTTTTTTTTTATAAATAAAAAACGTTTTTTTTTTAGTAAAACTAAGAGGGCATTTTGCAATGATTCTTATAAGTGTTTTTAGCCTTTTTAATACTTGAAAACATTTATTTTTCAAGTATTTAAAATATTAAAAACACTTCTTAGAATCATTACAAAACACACTCTAAAAGCTAGTTTAACAGTAATTTTAGGAAATGTTTCTAATATTTTTAATACATAAATTTTTTTATCATTTAAGTATTTTAAATGTTATAAACATTTTCTAAAATCACTACCAAACGCACTATAAAAGCCTGTTTGATAGTGATTTTATGAATTATTTATAACATTTTTAATGCTTAAAAGGTAAAAATTTTAAAGTGTTAGAAATACTAGAAACGTTTCCAATAATTATTACCAAACAAAATCTAAGAATCTATATGACAGTAATTCTAAGAAATACTTTTAGAGTATATTTGACACTAATTTTAGAATGTGTTTCTAATACTTGAAAAATAAAAATTTTCAAATATTAGAAATAATAGAAATATTTTTAAAATTAATGTCAAACACACTTTTAATCTATAAAGTGTTTTTTTTTTTTAAATATTAAGTGTTTAACAAAATTTAGGAAACACAAAGAGAGGAAATCATAAGATGTTTTACAACTCAATAGTTATATATTTTTATCTTATCTAATATTTTTATTGTGGTAAAATCTCTCACATTTTAGAAATAAATGATACCGTGATTAAGAGGGCATTTGTTTTTCTAGTTTTTTGTTGAAAGTAATTTACTTTTAGACTTTAAGTTGTTTATTTTTTTATTTTTTCATAATTTATTATAAACTTTTTACCGAATAGAAAAAGTAATATGTTGATTTTTTATTTTTAGTTTACTTTTTAATATTTAATAGAAATAAAATATTAAAAAACAAATAACCTAATATTTAACACTATTAAACATTAAAGTTCTATTTAGAATTAAGTAAAAAAAACAAACACCACCTAAGTACTCATATTGATCCAACACGCGAGCATGTTAGAGTAATTATATTTTCAAAAGTGTCGATCTAGTCTTATTAGAGAAGCTAGTTACCATTCTTAAATATTCTAATTCTTCTCGATAAAATGTGTTGTGCTTAAAAGAATGTTCTTTATCTTTCTTCTTCGATTAATTGTACTTGTGTTTTAAGACCCTTCGTCTTACACACTAAGACGGTGTTTGTTTTTTTTATTTAATTCTAAATAGAACCTTAATGTTTAATAATATTAAATATTAGATTGTTTGTTTTTGTAGTATTAAAAAGCTATATATTTTGGTTTTTTCTATTTAGTAAAAAGTTTATAATAAGTCATAAAGGACTTCTTAACAACCGAATTTGCATCAGTACCGAGATTAAGAAAATAAGAACAAATTATCCATAAGAAAAATAATTGGCTAAGAGAATAAGTCGGTTTGTTGGGGATTCTCCTAGGTTTAGCTTACTATATACTAAGTTCAGAGAGACTAAAAAAAAGGCTTTTTTTTTTTATTGAATTCAATAGGGAAAAAAAAATTACGCTAAGAACACTACTCAACATTGATCAAACCACCTCACTAGCTGATGCCCTTGAGGGGATGTCTCATTAATGCAATGTATTGGATACCGCTTTTATAGAATTATGACTATAGTCTCCTAATTATGCAACTTTGTAACAACCATTTAGAATCAATCTTAATGGTATAGATTGACTCGTACCTTATGGTTCAAGAGTTAAGGTGTTGTTGGTTTACCGACCACTTTTCATTGATGTATATGTTGGATACTCATACAATGGCGATCTATTAAATTGATATGGTACGACTAATTCTAGAGGGAGCCTCATTATACAATTCTATAAACAATAATACTAAACTAGTAGCTAAATATTAATCAAACTACTTTCCCAATGTTGTTTTAGGATTAAATTCTACTCTTTCATTTAGTTCATTAATTTAAACTTAAGAAACAAAAACATGCTTTGGGATATTCCTCCATTGATGCAACTGTGACTGACTTGTAATTGTCATACTCAGATACTCTTACTAAAAAGAATAGAAGGTTGTTGCGATTGAAAATTAAAAATACAAATGTGTTTTCTCACGGCATAGTCCCGTTGTGAACTTGCCTTCAATTATTATCATTTTTATCAATTAATCAGGTAATTAATTATCATTAATAACTAATCTTATTGATTTTTTAAAATTCCCTATATCTCTCATGAGGTTATGTGGCCTTTACTTAATCCTATTGTTATCAAATTAATTTTAAATGGACTCACATTGATTTTTCCGGGGACAATTGTTTTTTGAACCCAACTGGGCCCAAAAATTAATATTTGGCCCATAAAAGTTACATAATTGATGGGGATGATATAAAATATGAAGAGACTAATATAGCCTTCAAAACTATTTTCTACTATAATGTTCGAGAAACTTTATGATCTTAATTTTTTTTTAATAATTATTCTGAAAATTTATTATTTTTAGAAAACTAATTTAAAAAAGTATATATATTATAAAAATATATCATTTAAAAAAAAATTTAACATATTTTTAGTTATTTTTTATATATACAATTTTAAAAATATATATTTTCTAAGATGTTTGATTTTTAAATAATAATAATTTATTTTTATTTTTTTGGAAAAATGATGTTTTTTTTTTCAAATCACTAAATTATATTAAATTTTATTGAGGTTTGTAAAAAGAATAAAATTTAAATGAATGCTTTTCTATTTATTTTTTTCATAGTCAATAAAGATACTACCTAAAAATTTATATCATTCTTCTCAATTTTCACACTTCCTCTAGGTCTTGGGTTTAAATAGTGAACTTATACGGACCAAAGCTTAATTTTTAGGCCCAACTAGGTCCAAAACACAATTATCATTTTTTCCCAAATATATTACTTAAACCATACCTCCTCCCCGTTCTTCTCGTCATATCACTATATTGGTTTATTTAAAATCCTAATGTTTTCAAGCCACATAAAATGCACTTACCACCTTCAAATTTTTGTCTTACATCACATTTTTTTTTTCTCCCTTGCTCCGTCAATTCCTTATAGTATAGTGAAATAATTTTCTTTCATTTATAGATTTAGATGTAACTAGGCAATCCATGCTAAAAACCCATATGTCTCTTTGGATGATTTTGCTTTATCTTCATATTTACACTAACTTATGACATTGAAGCTTCCACCCGTAGAACAAGGTATAACAAGTGGTATTCAAGTCCAAGGTGAAACTTTTAAAAGAGCCAAGAAGAATAGAACATAAAAGAGAGTTACAAGAGGAATTTTGTTTAAAAGTAAAGTTAGTCTTTATCTCATTAGAATGTGACACATGAAACATATATTTTATTGTCTGAAATAAATGTAGTGTCTCCTAAATAATCATTGGATCTTAAAATGTGAAAAATGATAAAACAAACGTATGACATACATTATCCTTATGTGATCTAATGAGTTTCCAAATATAGAAAATTCTAAGGAGTCCTTTTGAATGAGGATTGTTGAAACTCGACCCATGAGTTGTTGACAATGGGACTTAAGTAGGAAGAATATCAACCGATAAAATGATAGTATCATCTTTTGATAATTTGTCTCTTTGTCTCTCTTTCTCTCTCTTCCAACTATCATGTAGTCTTCTTCATCACCATTTTTAACTAAAGGGATTTCTTTGATAATTAGGGTCTTTTCCATAACTTTTTCTTTTTTTCTTTTCTACAAATTACCAATTAGGTTGTATAGAAGCACTTTGTTAAATATATCTCTTCTTGCTTCTCCGTGGAACATTACTAAAGTGGTGTTTGTTTTTTTACTTAAATTTAGATAGAACTTAATTTAACTTGACTCTAAATACAACTTAATAGTGTTAAGTATTAAATTGTTTATTTTTATTATTATTTTATATTTGTTAAGTATTAAGAGGGTGATGATTAAGTTGATATTGTATTTTAGTTGTTGCAAAAAATTATTTTTAGAATTCAACAAAAAAAAGTCAAATATTTTGACATTTTCTATTCATTGAAAATATTTAAAAAATTAGAATAAGTAAAAAACAAAAAAAGTTAAAAACAAAACATTTAAAGTACGAAAGCAAATTACATTCAGTATTAAGTAAAAAAAAACAGCACCTAAGTCTATCTGAAGTCAACATGGGAAGTATTTATTTTTCAACTTTTGAGATCTATATCTAGAGAAGGGAAAGTGGAATTGGATTTAAGAGTCTTAAAGCACAAGAATGCCTACCTCCTATTCCTTGGTGACTCATGTGTATAAAGCAAGTTGTACATATACCATGTTGTTTAGAAGCTTTCTTCAAAGAAGTTGGTCTTTTTCTCTACTAGGTTTTTCTAATGCTTTAACCATAAACTAGGTTTTTCTAATGCTTTAACTAGAATGGTTGTATGCTTAGTTGATGGTAAATAATTGAATCAACCATGATCCTCTACAATAAAATCATTTGAGTAAGAAAACAAATGTAATTAAGGACTTGCACTCAATCATATAGATATTGTTTGCTTTGAACCCAAAGGGATCCTCACGGCTTTAAAACACATATACAAGATTAAAAGGAATCTATACTTATATGGCATTAGGAACTTTAACCTCTATTTGATGTGAAATGTCACAAACCACCCCTTCATGTAGACACAACGAGGATGTTGTGTTTCATAAGATTATGGGGCCAAACAAATAAACACCCTCTACGGAGTTAAACAAACCCCCACATCGGGTTCGATGATCAGTTTTGATACCATTTGTAATGATATGTACCCAATTATATAGATATTGTCTATTTTGGGCCCAAAAGGATCATCACGGCTTTAAAACGCACTTATAAAGTTAAAAGGAGTTCATATTTATATAGTTTCAGAAACTTTCTCCTCTATTTGATGTAAGATGTCACAACAAACCTTCAAAAAGAGACAAAAAAGGGGAAAATGAAAGGGAGAGTGTATGAAGACATAGAAGAGAATTATGTATCTATCAATTCAACCAAAACATTTTAGGATATCTTATAATTTTACTTCATTGTGGGAATTGAACTCCTATTCTTCTTATACTTCAATCAATTTCCTAACCTTCATTATAGTCAGGAAGATTCAAGACAATAGAGTATGTTATTCGGAAAGGGGATATGAAATAAGTCTTTTCCTTTTCGGTCTTTTTAAGAAGTAAAAGGAAGAAAACCTTTCAAAGCTTAAGATCTAGACCATGAATGTCATTAATTACCAAGCATCCCATTAGTGTTCTAATAACACTGGAATGGACTTGGCATGGTTGCAACCTGAAGATATGGAAAATACACATGATAAGTGGATGTAAGGAGATTTTTAAATCAACATTAAAGAGGGAATAATGTAAAAATCATTTTACTACAACTATTGAAGGTAGGATCTTACTCAAGTGCAAAATGATGTGGAGGCCTCCAACGAAGAGAAACTTGAACATGTCCTTTGCCTAGTCAATATTTCTTGGGGTTGCCTTGAGAATCCACGATAAGTAAAAACAAAATTAGAGAGTACAGTAAAAGGAATGATACTTGACTAGATGAGAAATGAAAACAAAAGGATGAGAACATCGAAAAGGAAAGCCACCGAAAGCAAAAAAGACGAAATAGCATAAAAGTATTCTGAAGGAAAAGAAGTGGTTTTTTTGTTGCCCAAATGTGTCGCAAAGGAGTTTTTAAGTAGCGTTGAAGATGTGTGGTTTCCAAAAACAAATTTAGTATTGATCATCATGAACATTGTCCTTGATTTACAAAATTTATTCAATTAGTCAAAACATCATTGGAACATCTCATTAGACACATGGATGAACTAACTCCCTTTTTTGGGTAGTGTTAGGTAACATGTGAACAACACAACATCCAATCCATGCTCCAAGGCACCAAACTTGAAAATCTAAGTTTAATGATTAATTCTAAGATAAGTTGATCCTAGTTTCTGTAATTTGTGACATGATCTAATTACTAATTCACTGTGGATAACCCACAACTGAAATTTGTGTCACTATCCATGACAGAACTATTATCCTCTAATATTATGAAAACGGAGAAATAAATGAAAGAAAGAGGACAGTATTTGAACCCTACACTTTTATATGGGCATAATTATCTTAAAATTTACGGCGATCTTAACATTCGATAACTTTTGCTCAGTGTGGTATTCATATAGAGTCAAGTTACAGCTATAAGTTAAATTGTCACAGTATACAATTAATGGCATGAAAAGAAGAGAAAATTGTGATAGCATGGCATGAATGCTGAAGATAGGACCCAAATCCAAAGGGGTATGTGCTGACGTGGACGGGCCAGACATAGAGAAGAAGGGGTGGAGCCCTGATATGACCACGTAAGGACGTGGGAAGAAAGCGCGACTGCTGCGGTGGACGCCAGGCTATAAATGCCACGCCTACTGCCCGCGTGTCACTAGTCCACTAGCGCCAACGGCCTCAACCGCTCTCACTCCAAGTCTCTGCCAAAGCCAAACCATATCAATCTTTCCGACTTCAAATCAGAAACCGAACACAAAGATCAAATTCGGATTTGCAACGGAGAAGCAATCACGATGAGGCCCAAACGCAATCGAAAGAAGCGAAACTTCGAATCACTTCCATACAACAAGAAACTCCGGTCGAAGCTACCTCGCCGGAGACGATCTCAGATCTCTCCAATTTTGTACACGACTTCGAACTCGAATGCTGTCCGTACGAAATCTGGTTTACATGCTTTTCCATTGCGTTCAAGTTCTTCATCTTACAATTCGAGTAGAATTTCAAGTTTTCTGAGGAAGAGAGAGTTTGAGGAGATAGGAGCTTCTGGAGCAGTAACTCGAGGAAACGAGAAGGTCCGGAGAATTACTAGATCTTATTACCGACAGAAGCAGAATGAGAGAAAGTTGGAGATTGGAGACGGTGGTGTAGAAGCGTCTGAATCGTCCTGTGTGGAGTCCTGTTCTGGAGCAGATGTTCGAGTCTCTGCAGAGGCAAGTTCTAAGTTCAAGAGAAAAAATGCTGAAAATGCCAAAATAATTGGAGGAAACGAAAATCCGGAAGCAGTTCTGCGATCCGAGATTTCATCGATTCAACAAATCGCCGGTGAAAATTTGAAGTCCGATGCCAGAAACATCAAGAAATCTTCGGAAAGGAAAGACAACGACGTAACTACTTCAGTTACCTCTGGCGTGGAATTGTCTTCGGAAATGAAGTTTCAGAATGCGAGTTCACCTCTTGGAAACAGAGCTTTAGAATCTGAGATCTCGCGAAGTTCACGAAATTACGTCGATGCGAACTTCACTATTTCGAATTCTGGTTCAAATTCGGAACAGATGCCAAAGGGCTTAGTTTTTGACTGTGATCTTTGCTGCTCGGAGTATCTGTCATACGATGAGGTTTCAGATTATTCGTCCAGTCACGAGATGCTAATTTCCGAGATGCAAACGGATGTTCTCCCGGAAAATCCCGAACTAGATTTCTCCGATTACACTCCGTCTCTCTTCTTCGAGTCTGGAAGCGAATTCTCTGAGAGATCAGAGGGAGATTCGACTCGGTCACCCACTTTCTCGTTGTTTGTTCAGTATAATCAGCAATTTTCCAGATTAGCTTCTCGTCTTGATGCACGAGTTTCTTCATCACTCGTTCAAAACGAGTATCGAGATGAATTTACAGTAAGTCATCGTTTCTGTGCTTTGAAATTTAGTTTTCTCATTTAGTCTGACCAGTAAGAAAAGGCAAGACAAGAAAAAG
This sequence comes from Vitis vinifera, assembly GCF_030704535.1. Classification (NCBI taxonomy): domain Eukaryota; kingdom Viridiplantae; phylum Streptophyta; class Magnoliopsida; order Vitales; family Vitaceae; genus Vitis; species Vitis vinifera. The sequence continues at coordinate 5,760,259 of NC_081805.1, forward strand.
AAAAATAAAAGAAAATCCGTTCAATTCTTTTATTTCTTCACTGTTTCCACGGTCTCATGAAATAATCGGAGTCTATCTCTTGAGTTTAAAATTTATTTGGTTTAGTTGTTGAGGTTCGAAGACGAGGACGACGAAGAGAGCTACCAGAGGTTCAGAAGCAGAGAGAGAAAAGCGTGCCTACATGACTATGGCAAAGAATACTGCTCCAAGACGGAGTACGGCGGTCTCGTCGCCGAGCAGCGGTTATTGATGGTACACTGGATACTTGAGGTCAGTTTTCTCCGACCAAGTTTCCTTCTACAAAATCGCTGTGGTTATAAGTAATCATTCGTCAATTCATCGCCGGTGGCGATCTTTTTCTGATCTAAAACAGTCGCACAACTTTTTCGTGGTTTTTTGGGCTGTTCCACAAATCCTCTGGTTAAATACAGCATGCATAGTTATAATCATATTCTTTTATTATTTGTTGATCATCGATCGATCTGTCAACTAAATTACTGAGTTAAAAATAAAAAATAAAAGTGACTAAAGGTCATAAAAATATAAATTTATCAAATAATTTACTTTTAAACATTAAATTGTTCATGTTATATAATTTTGTTTATAAATTTAATAATATTCATGCACCATACAAGAATTTATTTGAAATACGAGGCTCTGGTATAGAAGGCTCTAAAGATAAAGCTGCGAAATCAATCTTTTCCTCACCAAACCAGGAGTATTTTTCTTTTCCACGCTTCAAGTAGTTCATGAGCGTGCGTTCAATTTGATTGATGGGGAAAATATTTCATATAACTATATTTTGCTGCTTAATGTGATGTCTATTGGAACTGCTGATTTACTGCATCACGCATCTAGTCTCTAGTATTGGCGACACCGCCAGTGATCTCTTTACTTTGCTTCTGTTGGCTACTTCTCTTCTCATGTATGGCAAAGGTACTAGGTCATGGAACGTGAACATCTAGTTCAAATATTCCCATTTTGTTTTTTCTGGTCACTTTATGTTGGTTACTTGTACTGTATGGGAATGGAACATTGCACCGGCAATTCCATGGAGTTTTCATGCAACTTATTGAGTAGCATACAACGTGTTTAGACTGCTCTGACGTTTCATGTAATATTGCGCGGTAGCATGCAATTTTGTGAGTTTGTAAGTTGTGTAATGCTCTTTTTACCCGACTGAATCGAATGTTGAAGGCACCAATGACATCTGGAGTTTGTTGAACCAAATCTCGGGGCACCAGTTTTCCAACACATAAGAAGTGCGCTGGGAATGATTCAGTTTGACGGGTGCCATTGCAAATGATTGCCTCTTAATGGTTTGACATTTTTTTCACCAAGTCTTGCTTTTAGGTTTACCATTTTAACAAAAGAAATAAAAAAGTAATTTTTTACATCTAATTGAAACTTCTAATAATATTTTAAGAAGTACCTGAGATCAGAAACTACAATCATTGAATTATTTTTAGTTTTTTGTCTACGAAAAAAAAATGGAGATTTGACTTTTTAATACAATAAGGAGCCGTGGGAAGATCTGAAATCCCATGGAATTACGATACGCAACAACTTTCGACCATCTGAATTAGAGTTAGAATATCAAATCATATTGACATGACGTTTTAATTTTATTTTCTGAATAGTAGTTTACTTTAATAGGGAGCTTAGGGACTTTGCAGTTGGTGGTAAATCCTCACCAGTACTGGATTTTAAATTTTGCTTGTCTGGTAGGAGTAATCTTCCTTTCCTATGATCATGCAGAGGCGGTCCGGCTTATTGAGTGATTGATATATTGGTTATGTCGATATCAATATATAGTATTGTTCTTTTTTTTCATTAATCACTGGTTGACTCATCCATGTTCCCTGAATTAGCAGCAATCTGCCGCAAAGGAACTCCAGAAAGAGACCCTGTTTCTAGGAGTAAACCTCCTTGACCGATTCCTCAGTAAAGGATTCTTCAAGAACAAAAGGAGCCTTCAAATTGTCGGAATAGCATGTCTTACACTAGCCACGAGGATAGAAGAAAACCAGCCTTACAACAGGTATGGTTAAACTTTTTCTGTTGTTTCATTTTCATCTCTTTTTAGATAAAATTAGTTTTCTTTTGATTTATCAAAAATGGGAGAAATGGAAAGAAATTAAAGTTCTGATTATTAGGTTATTTCTGTTTGGCTCTTGAGAAAACAAAATTTCTACTCAGCTAAGTTTAACTTCATGCGTAGCTGGGCTGATTTTTTCATTAAAAACACCAAAGAACATAAGATTAAAATTTTAATTTGTTCTCCTATGGCTTTTTCTTATTTTTGTCAATCAAATGAAACACAGGAGGAAAAGCATAAGTTCTCAATTAGCTTACTGCCATTTCCGTAAGAAAAGACCTGTTTGGATACTATGGGGTCTTGGGTAGGAAGTTTCCACAGCATAAATTTGATAATGATTTTACAGTAAAGAAATTCCCCCCAACTCTATGGCATATCCTGATTTAAACGTCAGTAGACATGTTTAAAGCCCACCGTGCCATGAATTGTTAATGTGGATACTAATGACAAACTGTTACTTATGGCATGAAAACAGTATGTAAAGTACAGCTTATTTGTGGATTTCTTCATATGGATACGTAAGTTGCAGTTCCCATAAATTTTCTTATATACATGTGATTTTCAGCCTGCGGCAGAAGACATTTTGCATAGGAAACAATGTGTTTAACAGGCGTGAAGTGATAGCAATGGAATGGCTGGTGCAGGAAGTTCTCAATTTCCAGTGCTTCATGCCCACCACCTACAACTTTTTATGGTGTGCCATTTCTCCTCATCAAATTCTTGTGATGAATGCAATCTGGGTTCCATGAACACATGCCAACATGCTCTTTTTGTCCATAAATTTTTTTAACTGTTTCCTGTACATGGGTGCATGAAAAAAATCCATAGGTTCTACCTGAAAGCTGCAAGGGCGAGTGCGGAGGTGGAGAGGATGGCCAAGTACCTGGCAGTGCTAGCGCTGCTGGACCATGAGCAGCTGTGCTACTGGCGCTCAACTGTTGCGGCAGGGTTGGTCATCCTTGCTTCTCTAGCAGCCAATCAAGATGCATCCTGCCAACGGGTCATGGAGGTATTCATAGAGCGAAGCATTGTCTTTCTTTCAGCTGTTTAGTTCAGTGAGTTGAGTGCTTTCTCAGTGCATCTAATTTGCACATTATTTCCATAGGCTTAGGAGTATATGCACATTCCCTGAAAATGCAACCACTGCATTATGTTTTACATAGAATTAAATCTGTCCTGTGATTTGGGTGAATCATATTTGAGATTTTAAGAGATTTGGCGGCCTTCGCAAATTTTGCTCTATTATTGGTGAGGTCTCCTTGTGTGCTTGTGTCTTTGCAAATTAAGGTTCAGTTTATTTACTTGTCTTCATTTTCATTTATTTCCATTGGATATCCAGACTTTCTTGACATGTCCTAAATAAACTTCCTATGGAATTGTCACGAAGAAAAAATAAATTTTGATTGCAGACCCACGTAAGAACGAAAGATGATGATCTACCTGAGTGCATAAAGGTAAGGAATAAAACCAAATGATAGTGTCCTGTCATTCAGTCACCCTTTTTTCTACAATTGTTTCTCCAAAATGAAATTATGAATGCGGATGTCATGGTCCCATTTTTAAGATAACGTTGGTTGACAAGATCCCTGATACTGTATATAACTGCAACAGAGTATGGAGTGGTTGGTAAAGTACGTGTCCTAGCAGAGAAAAATAACGCGAGCGATAATTCGGAAATTGAGGAAGTTCTTTCCACTCTGGGCAAAGGACATGGATAACCGGTGGGTCAAGGTATTCTCTTCCAATTTTGATCAATATAGTAAGACAATTCTATTTCCATCCTAATGCAATAGTAGCTGATGCTTCATGTATACTGTCCATAAAGAAAAAGAATTCTTATCTTTTTTCATATAGCCACTCCATGCCTAAAAATTTGATGAACTCTTTTATCGACAATAAGCTTGTTATTATGCAAGTCATGACTGGCAATCACAAAAAAGTTCTGCCAGTTTATTTTTTTCATTCAAATCTTTGAGAGGACATCTGAGGGATCTCTTTTATATATATGATCAAAGTACATATGAAATCGTGATTACCGCAGCTAAGATTGCTTTGAAGCAATAATCATGCCTTGAGATGTCAAACCACCTGAAGTCTTAACATACTACCTAACCAATGAACATGAATTACTATTCAATTTTTTGGCAGGTAACTCCTCTTCGTTTGTTCGCATACAAATTTATTGGGGAGAACGCATGTAAACAACCCAATACATTTGTTGGCGGCAGTGAAACAATTTTTTGAATTCGTGGGACTTAAAAAAGTTAAAAATAGGGTTTCTTGAAGCTATTCCAAAGTGGGAAAATGTTGCATGCGACCTAAATCATTTATTTACCCTATAGTCTATACTCGAGGGGTGGGGACAAAGGGTACAGTAAGTTGTGTTATGAATGATGCAACCTGGATGTTGGTCCAAAATATAATCAAAGTGAAAATTTCCAGGAAGCCTTCTTATAAAGAAGAAGTTATGTAAAACAGTAAAAGGCAATCTCCACCAACTTTTCTTCTTCCTTTTTCTTTAAAGAGAATTATTTATTAATGTTATGTTTTGTTTTAAGAAACTATTAAGAAAAGAAAATTGTTAAAAAATTATTTTTTCATATTTTGTTTTATTATAAAAAAATTAAAAGAAAATTAAATATAATTAATATTAGTTAAGTATTTATGTATTGTTAAATTATTTAATCTTTATATATAATAATTAAAATAAGTGAAATAAGTTTGAAGTCACATGTAATGATAATTTATCGATTTTAATTTTTTTTATTTTTCTTTTCTATATTTTTTTTTCTTACATTTTTCTTTCAAAATTTTTAAAATCAAACGAAACCTTAATGATAAGGGGACTTTAGAAAGTTATTTTATTATCTATCCAGTCTTTCTAAACTATTTATAAAAGGAGAATTCCTCCATCCTTAAAAGTCCACAATACTCTTATTACTTAAAAGAATTTATTATTGCATTTAGCTATGAAATCTCTTTAAGGATGTGAATCGATCTACCTAACAAGTAGAGGTAGAAGACTAAGAATGGTGATGGAGCAGTGAAAAAACGTCAATATTCTTAAATGAAAAGAAATGAAAATGACATTTTTTTTTTTAATTTAGATCATGAACTTTTTTCTTTTTTTTTTTTCTAATCATTAACATATTTTTCAGATTTTTTTTTTCAACTGTAACAAGGGCCAATTGCTCTTTGAAGGGAAGTTCAGACCTCATCCATTGTGTTAACATCAAATATCATACTAAAAAATGTCTTCTTTCATAGTTCTAATAACTCTTAAAATGAATTCATCATTGTTGATCCATTATCCGTCCAAATAAGACTTTTTCTTAACTAGTCATCTTTAATTTCTTAAGCAAGTTTTTCTCCACTCAAAGATGATGGAGAAACTGAAACTACATTTCCAAAATTAAGATTATAGGTTAGGAGTTTTGCTTCCCTCATCATCCTTAATTTATTTAGTATGTTTTTCCCCACTTAAAAAAATGAAGGAGAACACCAAAGCTACAAATTAAAAAAATGATTTGATTTTGTGGAATTTGTGATGTTTAACTTGATTGAAATCAAACTAGAATGTTGATGGAACGCTTAGATATTAATTTCTTTCTATTTTTTTTTTTAAAAAGAAGACATGGTTTATGAGACTAGGTTGAGCCCTTTATGGCATTTGATCACTTGTAAAAAAGACTTGAGTTTAAGTCTCCTCTCATGATACTATAAAGAATTTGATAATGGAAATGGTGAGTTATTATTTCTTTTTAAAAATTATACAAAAACATATTTTGAATTATACATATCCTAAAATTAAGAAAAAAAAAATTATTTCCAAAATTAAGATAGTGTAAATATTGGCCGAAGTTAATTATTATCATTACATGTTTGATTCTATGTATCTCCTTCATGATTTCCATTTTGTCACGCCATTATTTCCCTTAATGAAATCTTCTATTTTTTTTAGACAAATTAAACCCATATTCACATGTGGATATAAATTCCTAAATAATCTACACTCATTACGATTTTTTCCTACCTATTTTTAGCCCACCATAAAACTTAAAATAATTCAATCCAAAAATATATGCAAATGATTTTACCTTGCCCCTGTGTACAAAAGAAAAGAGATCCATGAGATGGATCTGTTATCTTTTAACGATTAAAATAATTTGTTATCTTGTAACAATTAAAGTGACTTCCTTCTTATCAACTTCAACACTTTCTCCACTAAGTCTTCAATGGGTTTCAAATTCTTTGGTAAATATAATAAACACTTAACACATTTTTATAAAAAGGGCATATTGATTATTTGAAATGGAGGAGTCTTTTTCGGGATTAAGTTTGAGTTTATGCTAAGAATTTAATTTTCAATTATTATTTTTAATTATGTCCCCATAAGTCTTTTTTTGGTATTGTCCCAAATCAAACCTTAATACAAATAATAAAAAACATGTCTTCTTAAATACTCCAATTTAGAGCCGACTTTGCTGCTACAATACAAGAGAAAATATATTGTGTCATAGGGGCACTAGATGGTAGTGTGTCATGGACTTTCTTTTGTAGGTTGTTGAGTATAAAGCGTATCTTGAACAATCTTTTAAAAGTTGAATTGAATCGGTTGGTCTGACAAATACCAACCACGAAAACACTATGTTGGGTCAACATTGACACTGAGAGACGAAAGCCATTAGAGTAAATAAAATTAGATACCCTAATAGTCCTAGTCATAAATGATAGATACTAGGCATTGTACGTATAGACCTATATAATGTTCTACCTAATTCGTTAAATATCCCGCTTGGGGAGGATGTTCGTAAGAATAAACTCAAAGGAATTAATAGGAGTTACAAGTAGTGGAACATGTAGTTTAATTTAATGCAAAGTGAAGAACCTAAGTATTGATATGTCGCGAATCCACTTGAAAGAAAGGAGTGCCTTCAGAAAAGCAAACATAGGTTTTGGGTTAAGTCCTGCAATAAATGCAATTCTCATGTTTAGTTGTTACTGTTAAGTTTGGAACCTTGAGCAAATTATCAACAAGGAAAAAAAGGTGTAGAGGGAAGGGTTGTTTCATTTTTGGATGTAGGACAAGTATGTTCAAAAGATGAGCGAATTAAGTATCCATAAGAAGGATTAATCCAATCCATAATAATGTATTGAAAAATATAAATTTTTTGTTACTTGACCAAACATCACAAGAAGCAAATACAATATTAAGTATCCATAAGAAGGATTAACCCAATCCATAATAATGTATTGAAAAATATAATATTTTTGTTACTTGACCAACCATAATAAGAAGCAAATACAAATATACAATCCATAAGATTGATGAAGTAACAATTAATGCAAAAAAAGTCAATTGGAAAGCAATAATCATGCTTCTAATCTTCTGAGCTACCAACAAAAGCACTATACCATTTGATACCTTGATCAGCCAAAAAATTGTAATAAAATGCATCATGGAGGCCTCTCCAGTCCGGTTGGCTACATCAGACCGTTTAGGTGTTAAAAGTGGTTGGACCGCTGAGCGAGATGAACTGGCCGATTTCTGAAGAAACGGTCAATGGATGGTTTACCAAAATATTGCCGGGCTGGTTCAACTTCCTAAACGCAAAGAGGTGCACCACTGAGCCACTCAATTGCATCAAAACCTATGTACAATAAATTTAATAACAATGTGACATATGGATTTTTTTCCAAATTTACATCATATAAAATCATTATAAAAATATTTAAAAATAACATAAATTAATTAATATAATAATTTTTAAAATTTTAAAATAATAAAATATATAGACATATGGATAAAATTAAATATTATTATTTTCATTTCATCTCTAAATATATCTTTATACTTAAATATTATATATATATTATTTAATAAAATTTAAAATATTAATGTATTTATATTTATTTTTATCATTTAATTTAAAATATCAAATTTTAAAAAATGAAATATTATTAAAATTTATATATATATATATATATATATATATATATGCATTCTTAATTTTAAATAATATTTTAAATTTTATATAATAGAAATGATATATTTATTACATTATTGGTTCTATCACGGTTCAATAACCAATTTGACTATTGAATCATAAATTGATAATTGATAATTTTTTTAATTTAATAATCGATCCGACGCTGAAAGTATTGATATTGAAATTTTGAAATAAAAAAAAAAAAAAAAAAGGACCTTTAAGAGCATTTTTGTCATATTGAAATTTTTAGCAATGAAAATCACCCTTTTATTAATATTTTGAAGAGACGATCATACCTTTCACGAAGAACCTTTTCAACATTTTTTTTTAAATAGTTTGTGGGTTGCGCTGCCTTTTATATAGTTTTCCCAAGGAAAAAAAAAAATTATTCTCCAACATCTTGGAAGTTGGAACAGATGCATGGTAAAAGAAAGTGCTCAGTGGAAAGTTGGACGGGACCTCCAATCTGACATAGGTTGACCCATTACCAAATGCGTGTGTTCTCAGCAACATTTTAAAGTCTTGTTCCACAAGATCTCTAGTCCCAGGCTACTTTCCAGAAACCAAGGCAAAAGATATATGTAGTAATTCAAAACCTAAAAACTTACACAGCACTTAACAAATCAAATCCTAAGATGAAAGTTAAGAAGCAGCATAGGCCTAAGGTCCGTTTATTTACACCAAGGCCATCTGGGTATGAAATAATTTAATCCAGAATTAATTAGGACAAAGTTCTGGTTGATTCTTCCACGTGAAAATATTGCTGAAATAGTGATAGGATGATATTTCAAGAGAGTCAAGAAAAATAGTCTTTGAATAGAATCATACCAGTTTGAATTTTGAGGTGGAAATGAGTTCAGAGAACAGATGAAGGGAAAATGAGAATAATGGATAAACTGGACAGCATTAGAACGATGGTACAACAAATCAGAATCTACAGAGTACAGTTCTGCTATTTCAAGTGTATAAACAGAAGTAAAACCTAAAAATCCATGAAAATCATACAAAAAAAGGGAAAAAGAATCAAGTGTAGAGAGACATTTTGAGCACAGTAATCATATCATTCCAAGCTTACAGTCATCAACTGAATCAACAGGAACTATTGGAGGCTCACCAGCGGGTGATTCATCAAGATGAATCTGTGCGTATTCGTTAACAAACCCCATCTTTTCCCTGTAAATGATCTCCTTTTTTTCCTCCTCGGCCCTTCCAACCTTCTCCCTGGTCATCACACTCACATCCTCAGCTGCCTTTGTAACCATGCTTAATGCGCTTGAAACCCAAGAAGCCCCTGTGGCTACATAATGGTTATTCATGATAGCAGATCCTGCAATGCTTGCCTTCTGCTCTGCAATTGCAAGGGCAGACTTTGTCTTTTCAAACACTTGGTATCGCTCATCCATCTCTTTAACCTTCTCATTGACCACAGCTGTTCCAATGCTTAGCTTCTCACTCAGACCCATCTTACGGTCGATGGAAGCAACTGTAGCAGAGGCATTTGAGACCAGGTGATGCTGCTCATCAAAGGCTTTTGCCTTGTTGATAGCATCCTTTCCCAAAACAAAGCCCTTGGCTAGCATGGTGCTCACCACATCTTCACCCTTCTTAACAGCAGAATTGGTAGTGTGCAGCTTTTCCTCCTTTGCGGATGAAAATAAAAAAGAATATGTTGAAAGTATTTAAATATTTGCTACATATACATACATCTGCTCAAAACTTGACATATTTCCTTTATCCTCATACATAAAAATGAACAACTAAGAGTGCTTTAAATTTGTTTTTATGATATTTTTTTTTTCAAGCTCAAGGCAAAAGCTTAATACACACATGCCCACCAGAACACTATTTTAAGAAAGCATGAACTATCTAGCATGGTGATTGAGGATTGGTATGACTTCATCAGTTACCTGACTATTTCTCATAATTGGATGCAGCTAGGATACTGCTGGCAGACAAATGGTGGAAAAACAAAACATGCCTTCTATAAATGTTTTATGTTTATTGGTTAAAATACATGAATTATGCAAGAAAATTGATGAGGCTTCCTCCTAAGTTGGCTTCATATGTATTGGTGGTTCATTACCTAACAATTTAAACTTGTTGGAAAACAGATTGCTTAACATGTCATTAGAGCCTCAGTTTTTAGAAAGTCTCAGATTAGAACCTCAGTGCTGGTTCATTCTCCCATTTATTGAACTCACTTGCAACTGAACGGAGGCTGCAAGTAAAATATGGGGTGTTATAGCCATAACCAAAGTCAACTTTACATATATTGTTAGCTCATCACCTAACAGAGTGGGTTCATTGGCTGTCTAACAAAAAAAAAAAAAAAAAACTAATATAGGTTCACTTTTATCTTCCTCCAGTTGCACATGAATGAATAAGCTATACATGCTTCTGAATCATCCCTACATTCTGAGTAATTGCAAAAATTGTTGCTTAATCAATTTTTCCTTCAAAAAGGGGGTGGGTGTGTAAAGAAAGACAGTGCATAGCATGAAGAGTATTCTATAAAATATTTATATATTCTCCCTAATTAATCTTAGAAGAAATATTTAAACTCATAGCAAAAATAGGGTGTTATAGAACACAAAGACGGAAAATACACTATATTTCTCCCTTCTCTTTTTTCCTTTCTTTTCTTTTTTCACATGCAAATCTTGCATTTTCCTTTAGACTCATTCAAATAACCATGAAGCTCTTTACTCTCAACCATTAAAATGTATATCAGCTTTAAAAAAAAAAAAGGATTGACATGGATCCAGGCATATATATATATATTTTTTTTGATAGGAAACCACACAAGAATATATTGATAGAAAAGAAGTACAAAAGGAGGATGAGAAATCCTCCCTCCAAAAGAAAACTAAACAACATGAAAAAATAACAAAACACTAGACCGTCCAAGGATATGTCACAGACAACAAGTGCAGGGAGACATATCCCATGTGCTTCTTCATTTCATGTCAAGAATGACATGGGAAGTTCACACAATTTGAATTATCCATTTAACATAGATTGAAGTGCCAAATTTCCAGATGCTTTGAAGCATTGCACTCAAAACAGCACAGTGAATCCCTTATTTGATTTTCCCCCTATAATTTAAAAGAGTATCTAAATGCCACTCTATTTGCATCTGTTGAGTATGACAATAGATCAAACACTACTGCATAAAAACAAAACAAAATATATAGACATGGATTATAAGAGCCATTGGTTTACCGGGCTAGGTGGAAGTGCTCCAGGAGGCAGCTGATAATTGTCAACAGGTGTTATAGAGACAGAAAGATCAGCTATGGTGGCTCCCTGAATCAACACAGAAGTAAGAAGATCAACAAATATTTTCCAAATGGGCACCTCATTCCCCATAAGTTGGGTTTCGGAAGGCATCTGGGGTTTACACATCCAACCCTCCCTTGAGGCAAGTGGTGGGGGCCTAAAAAAAATTGCCTTAGGTGGGAACCCTCAATATGCAAGGTTTGCATCTGTTGTGTCATGCCATGCACCCAAATCTTCATTAAGAGTCATTTTATGCATGGAACTATGGCTTTAATTTCTTTATTTTGTAAATGATTATTAATCCGAATATGTTTGCAATCTTTTCATTTTGAAGTTGCTCCTTCCTTCAAAAAATTGGGAAGTGTTCTTTAGATGAATTTAAAAATGACTTCCATCATACAATTTTCTTTTTGGCACTGACATTCACATAAAGATGTGAAACTCACCAGAAGATTAAGAAAAGATATACAAGTCACAACAGTTCACATAATAAGGAGCCTACCGTCAGGAGCACAGCTGTGTCTGCTCCCTGTGAATTCTTGAAGGTGACATATGCAAGCTGAGTCTTTTCAGCCTCCCTGCAAAAAATACCACTAACTTTCTTCAGAATGACTTCTTCAAATAAATTAATTAATAAATTGCCAGGCAATTTGAGACTGAAGAGGGCTAACCTTTGCATTTCAACATATTGTATATCACCAGAGAAAGAAAAGAATTCTTTAATATCCCTCTCAGTGACAGCCAAGGAGATGTTGCTAACTTTAACTGTTCTTATCTGTAAGAAGAGAAAGAAAAGAGCAGATGAATATATATTTACTTTTCTACTAAGAAATTGCAGTATACAACCAAATGAACTATTCAAATAGTTTTGCATAACTTGATATTGAACAGTTTGAGAAATGATTTCATATTAATGGAGAAATTTGACATAACCAGGGAATCTTACCAAACCGTCACTATTTATTTCTTTATTATTACCATATTAGTTGTTATGATGCAAAAAGCAGATATTTGATTAGAAATCAGAAACCAAATACATATTCATCGCTACTGATATTCATCTCATGAATTGAACCACATTATCATTAGCACCAACCAATGGTTTTCCTAAAGGTTTTTTTCCTCACATCTGAAACAGTAATTGTCCAGTTTGGTGTAAAGGCCGACTGGTGATCCACTCCAATCCTTGGATCAATATGGTCCACTTGGACCTGCACATAACACACTCAATTAGGTGCTTCTAAGAGAACTAAAACGGAAAGCCTGACAACAGGATATGTTGTTCATGTTGGTATCCTGAAAAGTAAAGTCACCAGAGGAGTTAAGGTAAGAGAAAATAAGAAAGCTAAGTAAAAAAGATTAGTACTTCCTGCAGTGAAGCGTCATAGATAATTGAAGTGTTACAATCAAAGTCACAACAAGTGACCATTGATCTCAATAAAATTTCTCTAATCTTCTTCAATTTTCCATTTTATATAGAAAATGGCAAATTTGAAAATGTTGAGGTTTTAAATAATTTTTATTATATTTAATTTTTTTTTTCTTCTTATTTTCATTCAAACTAAGAGAATTTGAAATTCCTTCAAGAAATTTTTTTCCCCATTATCTTAAGTACTTTCCAAGATTCAAACAAAAGCCAGTGGCCTTAAAGAGCAGAAATGAGAGAAGATACCCAAGAAATGAATTGAAGAGAAACAGCAATAAAATTATATCAGGCATTTTATCAGGAGAAGATGCATACAGAGCAATACATGTGCTTGCTAAAGCTCGTCAACATCACCCATTCAGGAATTGAAAGGCGTGAAAAAAGAAGAGAGAATCAGAATCGTGTTACTTTGCTTCTGTCTGAATAAAAAAGTGAGATAATAGATAGATCAAAGCCATTCCACTTTCTAAAAGTATAAAAGGAAAAGTATTAGATCAGTTTATGACTAGATTAGCTGATTATTAGTAATTATTATCTTATAGTATACGCAGATGATATGAAGCTTTGCAGATAAGGAAGATATCGGTTCAATGGATCTTAGTTGAGTAAAGTCTGTTGTCCTTTCAGATCGAATCCAATTCTTTTTTCATCCTACATTTTCTCAGCAACCAAACAGACATAATCAACATTTTCAATCCAACTACTCTCATGCCCTGACACAACATTCACAGATCTCCAACAGTACATTCAAACTCAAGAACAGAAATTAACGAAACCAGATCTTGCAAATCTCAAAACCAGCAAAAACCAAACAAAACAGACAAAAAAAAAAAATCAAAGTAATAAGAACGAAAACTCACCGACATTTGAAAAAGTATCTTCAGGACCTCAACCGCGAAAATCGGAGATTGAAAGAAAGCAAAAGAATAAGAAGAAGAATGAGAAAAAGGAAGATTTGGTGATTTCGTAACTGAAAGCACGTCGGCAGGCAGAGACTACTACGATGTCCGAGACGTTCGCGGGCCACGCCGAGTTTACCGTGTGTGGACGAAGTCGCCCACTCCCTTTAATTTTCCTTTTCCTGTTTTTTTTTTTTTTCGGCCCTTTTCTAATGTTGCCAAACGAGCCATTGCGCTCGTGACGTGTTCAGTTATTGCTTTCATCGATTGCGACGTCGTTTAGGCCCTAGTCCAAAACGTAATTACCCATAAAAATATGATTATAAAGCTCTTGATGACAGCTACAAATAAAGATATTTAATTTTACTTTAAAAATATAATATAATAAAAATAGAAATACCGTATTATTATTATTATTATTTTATCAAAATGTATGCTTCTTGTCATTTATATTGTAATTATTTCATACTATAAAACAATCATTAAGTAATTGTATTATGGTTCTTATAGTCACAAGTTCCATTCTAAAAATAATGAGTGGCACAAATTTTGAGGTTTCATGCAATATTTTTGATCCATTAACAAATTAAAAAAGTTATCAATATTCAATTCGATTGAATTGTGATCAAATAGATGATGTCATAAATATATATTTTATTTTTTTATTAAAAATAAAATTAATTTTAAAAAATAAAAATATATGTAATTAACACTTTTAATAGCATTTATTTTAAAATTTTGATATATCAAATTATATTATAAAGATAAATATAAATATATTAAATAAAATATATATTTAAGTTTATTTATATATTTTATTATTTTAAAATGATTATATTATTTAATTATAGTATTTTCATACTTATTATAAAAATAACCATGAAAGTAAATAACTAAATATTTATATTTGTTTAAATATTTATATTTGTTTAAATATTTTATATAATAAAATTTTGAAATGAGTATTAATACAACATTACTAAGTTATATAACAAAATATTATACAACACACTATAACTTGTTTCTTTTTAATGAAGTGAAGTACAATGTGAAAGCAAGCCTGCCTCCCGAGGGTGATGGGTTTGGAACTTTGGACCGCTTTAAGCCCACTGGGGTTTGTTCTCTAGGATGATAACATGTGATAATTTGTGTAGCACGTTTATATTGTAAAATATAAACTACAACATGATATAATTATTAAATATTCATGTGTTATTTAATAATCAAATCCTTGGAAATTAATTTTGATCCATTTATTTAAAATTAAATTTTAAGTGAGTTAAATAAATTAGAGTAATAATTAAGTTAATCAACTGATAAAAACATATAAAAGTATATATATATATTTAGAATTGTAACTAATAGAAAAGGTGAAACCTCTTCTCACCGAATTGAAACTTCTATCTTTTCAATCATTTTGACCATGATTATGTTATCCCAATAAAAACTTATGCATGTTTGGGGAACATTTTCTTTCCTCATTTTTGGTAGTGAATGATTAATTATGTTCTTGAAAAGCTATAATGAATTGGCTAGAAATGCATAGTTGATGAATATATATATATATATGCCTTTATCCTAAATCATGAGCAAATTGACAAACTTTGTCTTGATTCGAGATTATCATATATATATTTTTTAAATCTCTTAAATATTCTTGAAGAGATCATTTTTTTCCATTGTAATAGGAAATAATTGCTCTTTAAGATAAATACATACATCATATACAATGTTAACATTAAAGATTTTGCTTAAAATGTGTTCTTTCATCGTTCCAAGTACTCATGAAGTGATAAAACTTTTGTTTTCCTCATCATCTTTAATTTTTCCAATAGGTTTTTCTCTACTTAAGAGATTCAGTGATGTCACGAATGAAGATGATGATTTGATTTTACTATAATAGGAAATTTGTGATGTTTAGCTTGGTTGAAATCAAACTAGAAATAATACTAATGAAAGGGTAGAACATTGGTGAAAGGTTAGAACACTAAAGCCACAAACTAAGAGGATGATTTGATTTTACTATAGTATAAAATTTATAGTGTTTGGTTTGATTGAAATCAAACTAGAAAGAATATTGATGGAAGGTTAGAACATTGAAATTTTCCTTTGAAGTCATGGTTTGTGTGGATGGGTTAAGCCTTTTAGGGCATTCAACCACCTTTGGAGAAAACCCAAGTTCGAGTTTCCTCTCTTATCGACGATACCATGAAAATTTTGATAATTTGACAATGGAAATGATGAATTTTATTGTTTCTTTTCAAAAATTTATAATTAATTGTGAATTATAGAAAAAATAATAATAAATATCCTAAAATTAAGGAAAATAAATATTATTTCCTAAATTAAAATAATTAAACATTAGTAATATTTGATTGCTCTTAATTTATTTAAAATAAATATTATATCTTAAATTACGATAATAAAATATTTTAATATCCTATTACTCTTGATTTATGAAAATATTAACTAAAGTGGATTCTAAATCATCATGTGTCCTACCATTTTGTGTCCTAGTCTTATTCAAGTGGATTCTAATCATCATGTGTCCTACCATTTTGTGTCCTACTCTTATTCTCTTTTGTTCTTTCCCTTAATAACAACTTTCTACCACTCCATGTCCTACTTTTGTCCTCTTTTGTTCTTTCCTTGCATAACAACTTCCTCTAGATTTTTCATAGCGTCCATAGTGTGCACATTCTATCCTTCCTTTAAGCTTTGTCACCAATGATTCGACTATTGCAAGTGTTCTTTAATAGTAAAGGATAGAACCATTGTTTAAAAGGAATTCAACTTTTCGCTCAGTTTCCATAGACGATACTAGTGTTGTATGTCAAAAAAGAGAGAGTCATTTCTATTGTAATCAAAAGGTATATATAAAGGTTTTTTTTTTTTTTTTTTGTGCCACATGGTGTATGGATGATGACATTCATTTTGGAGAAAAGTCCGGGAAATTATGTACTTAATTAACTATGCTTACACGAAGGAAGCAACATTGGAAAGAAATAAAGCTTGTATTGCATTAGAAGTCTTGGCCAAATAAGGTTATCCTTTATTTATACCCACCCAAGGAACTCTTTGAAACCCACAAAGGTTCACTACTACTCTAAAATTCTCTGGAATATCTTATACAAGTTTTATGTACAAGCTATATACAAGATGATTATGAAACTTTCTAGAATAACCCACACATTTCCCTTGTCTTTCATTCTTGTATGGAGATGTATGGTCATCTCTAAACTTCTCTATAATCTTTCACACTTTTCCACTAATAGACAAGTTTAAATTGGTTTAGGAAGTTTCAAAAGCTTCTTAGTCTCCTATATACCCTCAAGGGAGGGTCATTTGAGCCGACTGTGACACTTAGTTGGGATTCTTTGATAAAGAGAACCCACATGTTTATTTATTTAATATTAGATCTCTAATTCAGAAAATGTATCCCTTAACTTTTGTGAATGTTGGATCTTTGTTGTTAGTTTATCATGGTTGTTTTTATTGAGTATAGGTCTTAAACTTAGGGGGTTGTTTTTTTTGTTGTTCTTTGGATTGACATCATAACATTGGGATGAAGAAAATGAAAAGAAATTTGGTTTGGAGAACTTCATATTTATTGCTTACTTAAATATTATTAATTATTTAATTTATTATTATTTCCTAAAATATAGTAGTGATTTTAGGATGGTTAATTTCATTGAAATGTTTCTCCTTCTATTTATTATCCTTTCAATGACTTTAAGATAATTTGTTCAGAGAATAGATTCTTGTAGCATCCTAGAGTTGCTAACGTCATATTTATTATAATAGGGAGAAATATTTATTGAATTAATCCTAGTTTACATTGGTAATTTATTCCCAACAATATTAGATTCACCTTACATTCTTCCTTTCGATGAAGCATCAACATCATCAATTTAGACATGAAATCATTTAGGTGTATGATTGAGTTTGCTTGGTAAGGATGATGGTACTAAAAGGGAAGTTTTATAAATGATCAAAGATTGGGTAAAAGAACAAAGGATTAAAAGAACAAATGCATAGGAGTGCTCAAGTGCCCTGTCTCGTGTGAGCAATCGAACACTTGAGTATTTTGGGTTTTTTATTTTTATTTTTTAGAAAATCATGATTTTAAAATGTGTTATTAGACTCGACTTACAAAGGTTTTCAATATAAAAATATATCTTACAAATTGAAAAATAAACACTATATTATATTGTCATTATTCTTCCTAGCATTTTTAATATTTTAAGGGACAATTGTGTTTTGGACCTAGTTGAGCCCAAAAATTAAGTTTTGGTTTATATAAGTTCACTATTTAAGCCCAAAACTTAGAGAAAGTGTGAAAATTGAGAAGAATGATATGAATTTTTTATTTTTCTAAAAATGACCTTTATTGATTATGAAAAAAAAAAGAGTAAAAAAACATTAATTTAAAATTTATTCTTTTTTTAAACCTCAATAAAATTTAATTTAATTTAGTGATTTGGAAAAAAATACACTATTTTCCAAAAAAAAGAATAATAATAATAAATTATTATTATTATTATTATTTAAAAACCAAACATCTTGGAAAATGTATATTTTTAAAATTGTATGTAAAAAATAACTAAAAATATGTCAAAATTATTTTTTTAAATGATATATTTTTATAATATATTTTTTAAAAAAAACTAATTTTCTAAAAATAATAAATTTTTAGAATAATTATTAAAAAAAAAATCAAGATAAAAAAGTTTGTCAAATATTGTGGTAGAAAATACTCAAAATAGTTTTGAAAAGTATATTGGTCTCTTCATATTTTATATTCTTCCTATCAATTACGTAACTTTTATGGGTCAAATCTTAATTTTTGGGTCCAATTAGGTTCAAAACACAATTATCTCATATTCTAATAAGTCAAAATCATTATTCTAGGTGATCGTGGTGGTTGTCACATCCTTTTAAAGTATTAAGAAATTTACTAAGAAATAAAAAATACTAAATTTACCCTTATTTTTTATAGAATTATTAAATTTATTTTATGATCAATCATATACGTGATTTTACATCTTCAAAATTTTTAGGACATTTATAGATTGTTTTTCTTGTGTTTCACATATGCCCCATCCAATTACACCTTTATTATAATCTTTACATATCATTTGGATCCAACACAATATATTTAATTAAAAAATTAGGATTACTTGTCAACTCTTCTCCCTGTCCTCCTCTTGGAATACTTTCACCAATCAAGGAAAATCACTTTCAAGTTTAGTTTCATGATTTCAAATAATTATAAATTTAAAAATCCAAATTGATGAACTTATTTTTTCTTTTTATTCTTAAAATGGGACAATAAAATTATCAAAAAATAAATTTATGAAAACTTTTTAAAGATTTCAAATTTTCTTGATAAATTTTAAATTAGAAAATTATGGGTAACTGCAATTTTCTTCCATACCAAACAACCAACATAGGAAGAAAATGGTAAAAATATCCCATAAAAGTTATTTGAAATCACCAAAACCTTTTCTTCTACATTTTTATGAGTCAGATTGTTTTTCTCCATAGAATGATGTTATTACTCATAATGCTTTCACAACAATATCTATTTGTCAATATCCATTTATTTAATTTTTAAGGATGATGTTGCTTCCAATCTTCCAACAAAAATATCTGTTAATTTGGAAAGTCAAAATACATATTTATTTAATATATATATATATATATATAGAGAGAGAGAGAGAGAGAGAGAGAGAGAGAGAGAGAGAGAGTAATTCAGCTTCACTTTACCTTGATTTTCGAAGTGCCAAAGCTTCCGACTCGTGTTCAAATGTCATCAACAATGCAATCTTCTGCTCCAGCCTCTCTAAACACTGCAAACCAAATACCAACAACTATTCTTAGATACAGTCATGTCTCAAGTCCTAATCAATTTCTTGCTTTTGATAAGCCTACAATCTTTGTTACCTCTTCATCTTAGGCAGCGGATGTTTGGCATGTTCGATTGGGTCATCCATCTCATGGGGTTTATTCTTGGGTAGTTGTAATCAAGTTTCAAATTTTAATGAAATTGTTGATTTTTGCATTTCATGTCAATATGGCAAACACGATCACCTTCATTCAGACCTACAGTACACAGGACAATTGAATCTCTTCTAATTTGGGGACCTTCTACCATGATTTCAATAGAAGGATTCCACTATTATATTTACTTCACTTGTTGAAAATCAGACAAAAATGAAAATTCAATAGTATTCACTAATTTTCCTACTTACACATCAACAAAATGGAGGTGTCAAAAGAAAGCATCACAGCATTATAAAAACGAGTACAACACGTCTTACCCATACTTCCTTATCTTCAAAATTTTCTGGGATTTTCTCTTTGACTTTGTTGTTTACACCATTGATAAACTTTCTCACTAGTCCTCCAAAATAAATCTCCTTTAGAAAAATTGGTTCAACACGTACTTGATTACTCATTTTTCTTATGTCTTTGGGTGTGGTTGTTAAGCATTCACTCACCGACTCGATCCACATAGATTGAATTTTCATTCTCTTGGATGTCTTTTTCTCGGCGGCGCTTTTCTCACAAAGACTGTCTTTCCCTTATTATTGGGATCTCGTCGTCTCATTTTCAAAGAGACTGATTTTTCCATACTTTTGACATTGTTTCAGCCACTCAATCCTCTGCCCAAAACCCCATTTGAACATTCTGAACCTAGCCTTCCTATTGGTCGTTTCTGCGCTCCAAATGTGATGTTGCCCATTGAGTTTTCTACCCAAACATCCACACGTCCAACTTTAATTAACAGCCCAACACCAACAAACCTAACAAGAACAAGCTCAAATATAGTGCGTCTCATTCAATTTATCTCAGGTCTCATTCAACACTCTCTACTATAATTATAGTGCGTCTTAGAGCCACCTTTCTTGTTGCTACTTTGATTCTACATTCTTGAATGAATAATCTAATATTCGACTTTCATTTTATCAGGGAAAAAGTTTTTCAAGGAATTCGCGTTATTCAACACATTTCCATCAATGATTAGATTGGAGATATTTCCACGAAGGGCCTCAACAGACAATGATCTCATAAAAGAGAAACATGTTCACAAAATTTTAGACCCATAAACTGCGCAAGCCATATAGCAAGATGCATCTCTCTTCCTTTTCCTGTTGTCAATACCCTGAATTGTAGACTACCCCTCATTTGCACCAGGGTGCACCTCCCTTCTCTTTAACCACCATCAAGTTTTTCATGGAGTGACGAAAATTAGCTATACTACCTAATCTTGGTAGTTTCATGTCTTCACCGCACAAAATGTCAAAAACCCATCTACTTTATTGGGCTCGTAGACTGGCCAGTAAATAGAAGGCATCTGGGCAAAAAAGTAGGAGAATATTCAGAAAAAAAAAAAAGTCGCAAAAGACGATAGTAAACAATCAGCAGAATGGTGAGTGTCACGTGTTCCTGTAACCTTCTCCCAACCCCAAACAGCTGCAGTTAAATATGGAGTTTTTACCCTGAAGCATGGAATGGAGAAATGAGAAACTGTCCAGTCATCCATGTGGAGCACACACATTTGATCCCTATCTTGGATTTGCTGTATAGCTGGATTCTCAGCATCCTATTCTCTCCCCAAAGCTTTGTTGCGGCACTTTTTTGTCTGCCACATTCACGTGAAAACATAAACAACACATTGTTGCCACAACGCAAGGAGGAGAGGACCCAGGAAAACAACCACCGTAAGACCAGACGAAACTGGACGTCATCACAGATCCGACAGTGTTTCCGACAAAGCTCTTAATCTGCTACCGTCCAAAAAAGTAGAAAAAAAAGAAAAGAAAAGAAAGCAATTGCCCATGCTAATCAAGTGAGAAACAAGCCATCAAGACTAAGACCCCAAGATAATCAACACCAATGAATACATACATCTGACAAGAAAACATTAAAAAATTAAAACTTTATTATAATGAAGAATATTCAATTCAACCATTAAGATACAAAAATTCCACCAAAGTTATATCTTATAACAATAGAACCAATCAGAGCTCTCCGGATAAATACAAGGATCGAATATCACCCATCTTCCCTGCCAATATTGCTACCACTTATGCTGTACACCACAAGGATTTAGTCTTTACCCAGACAATGTGAGGTTCCTTCTCCAGCCATCCCAACTAAACTCAAAAAGGCAGGCTACTGAGGAATGAGTTTTCTTCATTAAATTATAATTTATAGATTATTTTAGCTGTAGTTTATCATAATAATACTTTATAAAAGAAAAAAAATTGAAAATAGATAGAGAAAAGTTTGAGGGGAAACAAAGAACGTTCGACCCATTAAAAGAGAGGGGACCTTCTAGGAATGCCTTTCCTTTTGTGCAATTGCTTCTTTGGTTTCAATGCTGAACTTGTCTGGGTTTCAATCTCCATAGGTGAGTCAGCCAAAGAGGAGGACAATTCTTTTTCTTTCAAATTTACTTCCATGTCGACGCTTTCCTTCAAAGACAGGTGAGCAAATTCCTGAACTGGGTAAGGGACAACCTTGCTGTTGTGGTCTTTAAACTTCTCTGCAAATATTAAAACCTGAAATGTACACAATTACTGGAACGGTTAGAACTTCTAGATTCAACAAATTAGACTGCCATAGTAACAGTTGAATGGAGTTTGGCACACACTGTTTTGTGTATTACCTTGCATGCTATTGAGCAGAAGCGATTAGGGAGATCTTGTATATATCTCCCACAAGCTTCACATGATGCACCTCCTTTTGGTTTAGATGCTTTACAATCCTTGGATTGAGGACGAGGATTCAGATGAACAGCTTTTTCACCATTGATTTTATATGTCTGCTAAATCAGATCTATCAGTTAGTACAAGTCCTTAGTCAAAAAGCCAGTAGTAAAAGATAAAAATTGAAGTCATTAATGAAAAAATAGATGAACATGGCCATTAATAGAAGAACAATCATTGGAACTGGTGAGATCAAATACACCAAATCAGCATAAATTTAATGAATTCAACTTCGAAGCAATAAACCAATAAAAATTGAATATGAACTAAATTGTATGATTAATTCATTACTTAAAACACAAATAAATAATTACTAATGAAAGAAGCCCTGATAATTAATTGGAGAACAATAATTAGAAATATTTAGATGAAAATGCACCAATTAAACCATGAAGTTATTGAGTTCAACATCTAATTAACAACCAGGTCCAGTGGAACCAAAATGCATGGTCTATGGATTCAGTAGTTCAAAAAAGTAATCGAGAAATTAGCTATGGAGGTCACATGAGGAATGTATGATTAATTTGGTCACTAATATAAGAAAAAAGCCATAAAAACATGATGAAATAGTTTTAATAAAAGATTGATTTTATCATTATGCAAGCCAGATAATCAAATGAATTTGCACAAATTTTTAGTTTAGCATCTAAGACATTCACAATAAATCAACATAAAACCTAGACGGACCTAATAGATCAAAACAAACTAGAAGAAGTATTCTCAACTAATTTGATGATAACCAAAGAAAGGAGATATTAAATAGAAATTAATCTGAATTTCGTTCGGTATCATATTATGATAAAATATGCGTTCAGAGAAAATCAAAAGAACTTCAAAAATATTCAAATTCTATAACTCATCAAATGAGATGACAATATCTGACCATTTCATGAACACAACAAAAGAAAAGCCATCAATTCACAATTAGACTGAAAATTACGCTTCATAATTGAAAAAATAACCTGAATTTTAGAACAATCAAGATGCTGCTGCATGTCTTGAAGACGAACCACATCATGATAGACATATTTGCAGATCTTAAGGCGCCGATGGAGGCAATGCCCAGAAGAAGTAACACAGTGCTTACAGAAGCAAAGATTACAGTCAATGCAAAACACATTTTTTTCACTTTTCCGGAGATCACGGTGATCGCCGCATGTATCGAAGAACTTGCTATGAAGAAGTGTGCTCAGCCAATCTGCTTTATTCTTTAAAAGGATTCTGCATCCAACCTACAATACCAATTCACAAAACATAAAATAAAATTCAAAGCGTTTAAACACAAATAAATATAGAAAATCAAGAAACCGCAATAAAACCAGTGAATTGAAGTTGAAACGATGAAGAATTCAAGCAACAATCTTGGTTCGTTGCCGAGAAAAGCGGAGAAAACATTCAACTCAGTCTCATACAACAATTTGACTCAGCTGAATTCCAAATTCTCCATTTTCAATGGCTTATTGAACCGAACAACCTAGAAAATAATATTAAATTTGAATTTTCTTTCAACCGTTTTCTAAGCAACCAGACCGATTGAATTCAGAAAAATGAAACTCTCACCATTTTTAAATCTTCAAAGTTTTTGCAATTCTAGTGATTGATAAAGGAAAAACAGCCACAGAGGCACATGGAAATCAATGGCGGCGACTCGCTGAAGAGGAGGAAGAGAACGAAAATAGGAAAAGATTAAAAGAATCAATAAAATAATTAAAAGCGAGTGAAAATGGAAAGAGAGATCTCTCAATATTTCTTTCACGCATGTACTCTGCCCTAGGCGGGAAGGTGTAAACGCATCGCAGCCGTTAAATCCTGACTGACGGGCGGACTGATCGAGGAAGTGCTGACCGTCGATCTCATTACGGGCCCCGTTGAGAAACCTAGGCTCTCGATGAATGACACGTGGTCATCATGGGCCACCTAGATTTCCCGCCAACTTCAGCCAGACTTTCGTGGCCTCAGGAGTCCGTCAGTGAGTGGGCCAGCCGCCGTTCCGCATCTCCCTCAGCGTTTTTAATGTGATGCAATATCATCAGTTACTCCTCTTCTATTTCTGTATTATTATTATTATTATAATATTATGTATGACAACAATTACCAATTTTATTTATTTATATACTCAATAAATTCGTCTATAATAATTAATTACTTCCTTACTTTCTTTCTTCTTCTTTTTTCTTTAAAAAAAAAAAATTAATTAATAGATATTATCTGTCTCCCGTAATAAGAATTTAAAATAACAGATGAGATAATAGGGATAGGGTTCCATCACATCTGGGGTTGACATCAAATTAGAATTTGAAAAAGATCCGTTAAGAGTTTTCCCTATTTAATTTACCCTTCATGAAAATGAAAAACAATTATCCGACTTGGCTATTAAATTCCGGCCAAGTCTGTCAAAATCAACCGACCTGAGTCCATTCACATTTGACCAATTTCCCAATTATAGTTATTTATTTATTCTTTGTAATCCAGTGGACTCCACTTCTATTATTCAATCATAACAATGGCTTATCACAAAGCTTTTTTTCATGTAAGAGCAGTACATCTTTGACTTGAGGAATTAATTTTTCTCCTCTGAACATGCAACAAATACATCAAGCTTTTACTATTATTATTATTATTAATTTTAATTTAACCCACGCCGTGATTCCTGTTATATTGGGTTTTAAAGACCCTTTGATGTCTCACTGTCTCCTCCTGCCTGTGACCAAAAGAAGTAGCTTTAAGGGTGTGATGAAAAGATTTTTCAAATTTTACGGATGACCATCCAATTTCATAAAAGACCTTATCTTCAGTTGCCTTATCTTCTGGAAGCTGTTGGGTGGCGAAAAAAGTAAAATTAAATTACATTTTTTTTAAATAAAGTTTATTTCAGAACTGTTTTTTAGAAGTATTTTTTGTTTTTTAAAATTAAAAATAATAAAAAATATGTTTAATAATAGTAAAATAGAAAAACAAAAACAGTGTCAATAAAAATACAAAAAATGATTAAAATTAAACCATTTCAAAAAACATTTCAAGTTTCAAATATATCTTTATTTTATAAAACATCGTAAAAAAATTCTTAAAAATAAAGTAAGGAAGTAATTAATAATTATAGACGAATTTATTGAGTATATAAATAAATAACGCTTTTTACTTTCACTTTTGGGAGAATGGGGACTATACTTGGGCACGCATTGTTCGGTTGAATTGCTTGAGTGATGTTCAAACTGGCCTCGTATAAATTTTTATTTATTTATTTAATAAAAATAATAACCCAAAGGTCAATGGATAAGACGCGGCTTTTCTAATAACGAGCTCATTAAGGCATTGTTTGTGGCCGTTATTGGAAACACTTTCTTTTAAGGAATAGAAAAAAGTTTTTAATTAATTATTTCAATTAAAAATAGTTTTTTTAAAAAAGCATTATTTTGCGTGTTTGCATGCTTATTGATTTGAAAATATTAAGGCTTAAAAAACATTGAAAAAAACAAATCTTGAATTGGTTTGGTGTTGTTTTCAAAACCACCTCTTGAATAAACATTTTTTTTTAAATAATTATTAAAAATAATTTATAATTGTTTTCAAGAATAAAATTCTATTTTAAAAATTCAAACATAAAATTTAATTTTTTTAACTCATTCATAAATGTATTTCATTGTTTTATATAATGTAAAAGTTTTGAAGTGTTTTTATTTTTCTGAATTGTTAATCAAAATACAACTTCAAATGTATTAAACTTGTTCTTAAAATAACTTGTTTATAGACAAATTAAAAAAAAATAAAAAAATTGTTTTTTTATCAAAGTTAAAATATGTTTTCTTAATTAATTTTTTTTCTAAAAGACATAAAACCGATTTTAACCGCTAAACAAACCCTTAATATTTTCTAATTTTTTTATCTTTTATTTTGTTTGATAAAATAAGATTATATATATATATATATATATATATATATCCTTATTTTTCTACTTATATATAAAAATTAAATAATATAAAATAAATACAATAATTCCTAGATTCTGTTCAAAGTACACTCCACATCGAACACTATTGAAGGAAAAAAAAGAGTTTAAAGGAATTTAAAGTCTTTTATTTGTTATTAAATCTCTTTGGAGACTTCTAATAAAATATTCATTTAGTTTTCTTAGCATTAATATTATTCTTTCATCTTTTATTCTTTTCATTCTTTTATTTTATAGCAGTTATTAGCATGAGCACTAGGAGATAGCATAAGAATATGCGACTAAACTATAACAGAGGAGAACGATACTATAGCAAAGTAAAAAAATCTCATATTTTTTCAAATGTTTCTATGGTTATTAGATTATTAATTTTCATGATATACTCCATACTTTCTTAGAAAGCTATGTAAAAGGAAAAAAAAACTAATATATAAACAAATGTTAAAATTATAGGCTATATTTGATTATGAAAAATACTAAGAAAATAAAAAAATTTATTAAAAAAATGATTTTCTCTACCTTAAAAAATATAAAAGAAATTCAAATATATTATTATGATATATTAGAATATATCATCTATTAATGTAACATATTTGATTTATCAATTTATAAATATTATTTTTAATTAATATCATAATTTTAATTTATAAAAACTAAGTTAATCACTTAATTATAAAAAATTTAAAGAAACATAAAAAATAATCTTATATTATTATGATATATTAGAATATATTATCTATTAATATAATATATTTGAACTATCAATTTATAAATATTATTTTTAATTAATATCATAATTTTAATTTATCATTTTATATATTATTATAATTAATTTTATGTTATTTATAAATGATTAAACGCAAATAATTTATTATTAAATTATTATTTTATAATAATGAATATATATATATAGATAACTCCTAAAGTTAATCTAAATTATTTTATTAGTAAAAAAATTAATTCACTCTTACTTTAGAAATGTTATCTCTTTCCATTCAAGGGGCTTCACCCTTGTAAATTTAATTTTTCAAATAATTAATAATAATAAATAAAATAAAAATTCAAAATTCTTATTAAAAAAGTGATTTAATTGCAAATAATCAAGAGAAATGATACCGATCATTATTAGTTATTAGAAATTAATTTTCAGACGTTAAATTATTAATATTTAAAAATGAATTTTGCTATTGAAAAGACTAAAAATAAGATAAGTATAAACAATAAATTCAAAAACATAGTGAAAAAAAAAATTACTCTAATTCATAGAGTAATCCTAGTATAAAAAACAAAAAAATAAATTGATATTTGAGTTTTTTTAAATATTAAAAATATGAATTTGATTTAGGGTAAATAAGAAAAACATAAAATTTTATATGATGGTATAAAAACTAAATATAGATAATATTTGAATAAGAGATTAAATTATAAAAATAACATCACCCAAGTGCACAGCACATATTGAACTACTGGTAATAATGAAAAAAAACTAATTTTTTTTTTAATTTTCTTTTACTTTTCCTCGGCATTTCCTATTTTATTTGATGATAAGGCTAAATGCTGTTCCAACGAATCACACATTTGAACCTACTCAATGGAAGAAAGCTTTTTTCCCTTCGCAAAAGAGTCCAAACACATCACATAATAAGGCAGTGGAGACTCGTAGGGCTCTCATGCTGTGAATTGGAATCTAACGAATTCACGGTGTAGCTAAAAATTGGAACTCTAAACTGAAATAGGTGGAAAGCAAGGCGAGGAGAGAACAGCAATATGAAAGGACCCTCGTGCTCTCAATGCTTTCGAACATAAATTATAAATTAAAATATGAAAAGAAAAAAAAAAATGAAAGAAGAATATATTAAAATTAATAAATTATTTTTATATATTACTTTAAATTTATTTAAACTTTTTTATATAAAGATTATATAATAATTTAAAAATATAAAAGTTTAATTAATTTGATTCATTTTTTATTTTTCATGATAAAAAGAGAAAATTATTTTTCCTTTTTTTTAAAAAAAAATAAAAAATAAAATTGTAATTCTTTTTTTTAATCTTTACTTGATATTTTCCTAAAACCAAATATTAGGTAAAAGTTTAAAATTCATTGAGTCTGCTGTGGCTACATATATGAAAGAGCATAGAATCAGGTGGGGAAAATTCAATGAAGTCAACTTCCTCACCGTAACTCAGATTTGTTTTGAGAAATATCCTACTGGAGACATAAGCCAAGGAGAGAACCTCAAGCCATTTTTTCTTGTAGGCAGGAGAGCACCTTAAGCCGCAAAATTGTCGGGAATTGTAGCCCTGTAACCTTTTGTATACAAAGAGATGTTCTGGTACCAGCAACTGTAGCAAAATTGGAACGAGAACTGTGTGAAACTAAAAAATTTAAGACCACGTAGCAGGGAAAGCTCTGGCTTTAGGTTGTCAACATTTCTGCATCCTGCTCCAGGTCGAACATGCTGATCCCATGGAGATTTTGCAAGGAGGGGCAGCAGAGAACTGGGGAATCAATTATGTCCAGCTAGATAATGCATTTCTATCTTGTTTTAGTCACTGTGAAGATGGTGTTTTCGCTTCCGACATCTATTTACATACCAAGTGGCATGTTTTCTTAGGGCCAAGCCTATCATCATCTTGAGGCTTGCAAGCATGACATAGGTCATTGCAGATAAGAGGAGAATCCCAAAGACCCTCCATCGGAGGGGATTGTAAGGTAGATGAGCAGCATATACAGGAGTCAACACCCGAATGACCTGGAAGACAGCAAAATTTCAGTTTCAACTTCAAACGAACTGATAGAAAACATGATCAATGCAGAGACATTTTAGATCTGCCAATTCTGGTGAATGTATAGCCATTTGTAAACACCATTTTCTTCTACACAAAGCATATTTCTGACTTTCAGTACCTTCGTTCATGAGAAAATTCCTCTTTTGGAATACGAGGGGAGTCTGAATCAGTGGGTAAATAACAAAAAATGCAAAAGGAAAAGGGAGAGAGAGAGAGAGAGAGAGAGTGATTAGTACTTACCACACAAGCTGGAGCCAAAGGAATAAAAGTGAGGCTTTTCTTCCCACCATCAGTTTGAATATTCAGAGTCTGAGGGAAAATAAAAGGATCAGATATATCCAATATGTAGAGTATCCAGAAGAAAAGCTTAATGGATGTTGTATAGCCGGTACGAACAAGGGCAGTATACATAGATAAGCAACCATGCCACACAGCTAAGAAATCATGATAAATATCATTGGTGGCACCATAATAAGAACCATCATGAAACGAGATCTGGAAAAAGGAAAGTTGCTAAAAATAGACTTAACCACATTGATAAATTTATCTTACAATTCCCATTTATAGTTGTGTTAGTCACTTGCTTTTCACAAAGCACAGTGAAACAAGATCATGACAAGTATCCTTAACTGCACCATAATAAGAACACTAACAAGAAACAAGAACTGTGAAAAAGGAGAGATGCTAAAAAATTGATGACTTAAAACAACATTGATAAGTCTACCCTATAATTCCAATTTACAGTTGTTTAATCATCTGCTTTAGGCACGTCATATCTGCTTCTTCTTCTTCGGCATGCATTTAAACTTGAGCACATACAAACTCATCAATCTTTCAAACAGAAACAAGTCAATCTCTGATCTTCACACAAGAAGAATATATATTTCCATGTGTGCAAAGTCCACATGTAGTCTGAAGTGTATATTTATGTAAATTTTGTCCAAGGGCCCATCACTAGGGGTGGACTTTTGTAGGGTGTTTGGGAAAACTTAATGCTTTCTGATTTAAATAATGCTGAAGTCATTAAGTTGATTTGCTATGCCTTCATAGTCATTTTGAATTTTATGATGTAATATTAACTTATTTTACCAAATATACTTAATAGGCTTAAGGACTTAAGTTAAATCATTAAATTAGATTAAGTCATTAGGTTGATTTACCAAACACGCACTTGAGCCATCCAAGTCAGGCTCAAGAGGGGCATGCTCTGTTTTCCCGGCAACTTATCATCTCACACCCAGCCAATGGTCCCCCCAACAAGTAAATATAAATAATAAACTCCTAATTGTTATTTACTCTGTCCTTTTCCATTCAGGCAAACAAATGTTTGTAACCATCAAATGTTTGTAACCATCAAATGTTACACAGGATGCAAGAGTAACTTTGGTAATAAAGAATCAATTATTTTTAGAAAATAAAAACTAAGCAAAATAATGGAACCACAATCCAGGAACATGAGAAAGGGCAATGCTTTTACCATAGAAATCAATAGAAAATTTGCAAAGAAAAATAATACTCAATGGCTGGTGAGGTACCTGTTTGCAAAGGTCTTCAAGAAATTCAGAATAAGCAATGGGCTTTATGTCATTGAATTTGGCAATGAATGAATGTTTGATGATATCAATAGCCATTTCACAAATGTAAACCAGTAGAGCATTCTACAATGAGAAAATATATATATCTATTAGCAAACCAATAGGTTATGCAAGAGACATTTTTTATTTTAAAAATCCTTTCAGCTAAACTTACAGAGAGGAAGCTTTCAAACCAGGGACCCTCAGCCTCTAGAATATTTTGAGCTAAAACAAAGAGGACAAATGCTGAAATGTGGAATCGCTCCACTGAATCTGGTAGGGAGCAATTGCATAACAAAAATTATATGAGAACAAATGTGCAATAAGAGGCAATAAAAACAATTAAAAGCAAAAGCCTATAAAACAACAAATCATTGTAGCAAAAGTTGCATTTATGAGCTCTCAACCATTTAGTCAAATATTAGTTACAAAAAATTCAATAAGGACATTATCCAGTGCATATCCTGTTCCCACAATTCTCATCACATCAAGTAATGATTCCTCAATTATAGAATATTAACAAGAATTTAATTCAAAACCTAACAATTGTAACCCTAGTACTAATAGAAATATGCAAGTAGTCACAGCCACGCCTTAAAGGAATTATGTGGTCTTACGCTCACACCTGAAAAGGCTCACCACCCATTGAGTTATGGAGCACTAGATTCTCACAAGAAAACTGGTTTTCAAAATTTATATTTTGAACTTAAAAGGTTTTTCTTTATTTTAACACTTACCAATTATTCCACTGTTTGAGATATTAAAAAGGAATTGTGTGTGCAATTTACATCCTTGATCAAACTGCAATAGGGTGTATAGGTACAATATCAGCTAACAGAACCAAGAGTCAATATTGGATAAACGTGAATGATTTTTATGCATCCAATAAATTGGATAGTACCAATATCAGTGTCCAATTACATGAATATGTCTATTTATCAACACTCGAGGTGATGTTAAACAAGAGCCATTTGAATGAGGAAAGGTGACTTTATTTTAGTCATCAGAGAGTGTTAGACATTTTCAAAAGATAAGACACTGCAAAGAACAATATCATCAATTTCTCAGGAAGGCTTCATGAGAAGAAGTATAGAAAAGCCAACTTACCATAGTATACGATGCTGTGGATGTTATCTTTACTAAAACGTTTAAACACGTTGCTTTTTATCTCAGCAAAGTTATTTGATACCAGCAAAGCCAGCAAAGCATTATTATGAGCAATGATACAAGTTGATAAAGTAATTGCCTGAGCTAATAAGATGAATGAATGAACAAGTACTAATAGTTAAGGAGCCAAATGTGAAGATAATCTAGATAACAATGATAAAGAATGAGGATCAGTGCCAGACTAAGGATATTGGAAGCAGCCACTGCTAATGCTTGGTCAGAAACGAATCTCCAGATCCAAAATCTCATGTTTTCTGGTGCAGAATTTGCAAGTCCCTCTGCAGTATTGAATAGAGTCTGCAACACATCTCCACCAAAGCTTTGGCACAGTTTATCAAATATCTGTGACAGAGGTACAGAGAGCAGCATATATAAATTTTTAGCCAGGTTCTGTGAAACAAAAGTACAGATTGATCAAGAGATATAGGAGAACCATCTATTCCAATTCACCACAGGTGATATAATCAGTATGTGGATAGTGGAAAATCATTTTACCAGCAGAGAGGCAATCAGTGATTTTCTTTCAGGTCAATGTAGGACCTTCTCTAACAGGCGCTTATTAGGTGGCTTAGCAGACTATCAATTTCATGTTTATGGTGACAATCTTTTGTTAATTATGGCTAGAAGAAGGTAAAAGGTTCTGGCCTTGAATAAGCATAAGGAGAAGGTTTTTAAACTAGGATACCATAACTTTTAGGCACTTGTTAGAAACTTTCATGCAAGATTATTTAATTTCTAACTTGCCACTAACTTTATTTATCCTGCTTTCACAAGGACTGATAATATACCTGTTTGCTAGTACATAGGCACTCAAAGCAATTCTCTAATAGGGGAGCTACAAATTTTTAGTAATATAAGAATTGTTTAAGAACTTTTTAGTAATTGGGAGGTGCTCCCTTTCAGGTATAAGAGGTCCAAAATTTAAGCGTGACGCTTACCAGATACATGGTACTTGGGGAGAGGTGTATCTTTGATCTTCCATCTAGCAGGTCTCAATTTTATATATAAATGAATAAACAAATTGCCACTAGTTTCATTTTGTAATCCCACTTCTATTAGGAACGGTAATTTTTTATATTTTGATTTGGGTTCAAGACATCTAAATTACTTTTAGGCTCCATTAGGAACTCAGAAACAACCAAGGGAAAAACAAAAGAAGGGAAGAAATCTTAAATACTATTGTTTAGTTGTGATGGAAAAGTCGAAGTAATATGAAATATAGTAAAAATTGTTTGAAAACTTGAATATTTTCAAACCTTTCGTTGTTTGTTTTGAAAAGTGAATAAAGTTTGACTTGGGGTGTGTTTGCTATGTGGAAATAAGAGTGAAACTAGCATGGAAATGAAATTGAATCATAATATCATGTGATTTTTATCTATAATTAATACATATTTTTTTTCTAATTAAAAAAAAAATCATAATACCATGTGCAAGGTAGGAATCAAAATCCTAGTAAGAGTGGGGTTTTGTTTTCATAACAACAAAGTTTCTATTTATATTCTTATTTTAAAGAATAATCCAAATACATTAATGAATATGAAATAGATTTGGTTTTTCATTTCCATTCTTTATTCTGATGCTCTGAACATGAAATTAGAGTGAAGAAGAAAAATATTTAGCTCAAACTTGCCTATTTTTCTTTCATTTATTTTTCCCTTCCCTTGTCTGCTTCTTCATATTTTCAAAGATTCAAATGGAGACCTACCAAGTTATTTTAGAGAGCTTTAGATCACTAGACAAAAAATTCTTAATATGGTATAAGGCTGATGATCATGTAATCCTTGTCAATTTAAACCAATTTTAGGTTTATAACATCAATCTTTTCTAGAAAAGAAAACACCCTCCACTATAAAAAATTATATGTTTATCTGGTTGAAAATTTCAAATTTAAGAAAGTTGTTCATTTTAACTTGAATAACAGTCTTTTTGTTGCACACCCCTGTGAGTATATTATTTTCAGTTCTGGTATAAATTAATATAGTTCCTGTCTTCTTCAGAAATCATTCTAGTAATCCTCCTAATGTTCATTCATAGTAGTAAGGTAACACTATTCATTAAGCATTCCTCCTAAATATGTAACAGCAAGAATATACTATACATCAGTTGAAACTGAATGTTAGTTTCAGTTCTAACTTCAAAATGACTTCCTAGAAATCCAGCAAACAGTTAAGATGTTCCTCATACTTATTCATAGCTCAAAATCATGCAACTTAATTCCTTACCTCCAACACATTGTACACCACGTAGAGTTTCACTGTTCCTTGGCCACGAATCATGTGATATATAAGACTGATATCTGACGTACCAAAAAATCAAAAGGAAGTTAATATACTAAATTCCTAGACAAAATAGAAGCATATCATATCTGTGCTACCAAGCTATCAGACATCAGAATTAATGAAACAATAGAAGATGCAAAGCATATATATTTATAAAAAGCACATTTCCTTACTATACCTGTTTGTGATAAAAGAGCAACTCCACAAGCCATCACAACAAAACAACCAAAATCAGACAACTCTGCTGCAGAAGGCCTCTTGAACTGCCTGCCACAAGCATAGTTAGGTTATTTTGTAAATATTACAAGTCTCATGACTCAATCACACACTCAAATAATAGGTCATCAATTTCTCACATTCCTACAAGTAATGAACTCTTCCTCTATAAAGATTTTGACATACAGAAAGAAACAACAAATACTACCAGACTACCCAACCCAAATACATAAATAATTAGGGACGTCAGGGAATTCAAGCTATGGGTCCTTTCATTTAACATAAAGGAATGTCAATCCATTGCAACTCTTTTATTAAACATTCCAAAATCCAATTTCACACTGTAAATATTTAAAAAAACTACCACACCCTATATCAAAATCATGGATTCTTTCACCGGCCTCCACAACATTGTGAATGCAACCTGATATTGCCATCTTACAAGGTGACACTCTAGCTTGGCTAAGAAACAGGCTCCCTAACACACCAAATGTTTATATATTGGAATGCAATATACAACCATTGTTAAGATCTACACGCTCAAATGCTGCTATCATATATGGATGCTAAAGGGCCATGCCATCATCATCTTTCTTCAATTATTCAAAGACCATAACTTTTGCCACAACCTGCATCAAGTTCTTTCCTCCTTTTTTTGTCAATAGGAGATCATCAAGTGGAATACAAACTAGATCACTACCCTATTGCACTGCAAGCAATCAAGGAATTGTTGTTCAGGAATTACTGAAGCATCCATGTCGAGCATCCTATACCCATTTGGATGACATTCATGTGTCTATCCTCAATATAAAGGAGGAAAAGAATGTCTGATTGCTTACTATCTTCAACAACCATTAAGCATCTCTAACTATTAGCAACTGATATCAATTTTTCACAAGTGCAAGACTCAAGAAAAACACAAACCCTTAGTGTCTCTCCAAAAAGTACAATTAAATTATCGACTTGCATGACACAGCTTCATCAACAACATAAACCACTTGCATTTTGAACTTCCTCTGAAATGAACATGGACTCAAGATCATGTTTACCCAACCACCCATCAGACCTATCAATGATTTCACATTTTTGCCTAGCATCCAGCTGGTATCAAAATGGAAATTAGTAGTGAGCATGGTAAGAGGATTCAACTGGCAGTTCAAGAAGTCGGAACTCACAAGTAGATTAACCTGCTATTACTACACCTTTTTAGCTATCAGACTGCTTCAGTCTCCAGATACAGAATTTGCAAACACACCATTCTCCAAATCGTCAGAGTTCAAATCCAAGGTTTGACTAAAAATAAACATTTTTTGATAGGTAAAGGAAAATTTCATTAAAAGCCAAAGAGGCTAAAGAGTATACACGGAGTATACCACGGAACAAAAGAACAAAAAACAACAAGGCAACAAGTCTGTCCCTTACTTGGTAGCTAACCAGTCTACAAAATCAATCAAAGAGAAAGTGTGTTCCTCTATATACATCCTACCCCAATTCACAAAAGCGTACAAAATAAAAAAACCATGTCATACCTTCAAAGAAAAAGTATAAAAAACAAGCTACTACTCAATATAGCAGCTTGATGACATCTTCAAATCCCTTATTTTTATCCTAAAATTCCCCTCATAGATCAAAACTAAAGATGTAAAGATATATTCCTGAACACTCCAAATTAAATATTTCATATTAAAAGATTTTTTTGTTCCATTTGTTAAGTTTCCACATTGAGAGCACAAGTGAGAGATTCCCACAGAACTATTGCACTAACCAAATAGCACTTGCATCAAAAAATTCAAAATACTTTGGAGAAAGATAACTAACCTTGCATTTAGAAGCCTCCAGAGTGCCATCAGAATCCTTGTCGGCATGATAGTTAGCAAAGATAGGAATGAATCCAAGCAGACAAAGAAGCCAACATCTATAAGCTGCAACAATTTTATCACCTTTTGAGAATCTCTATTGCAAGAATGAATAAATGTGTGTGTGTGTGTGTGTGTGTGTGCACGTGCAACCTCAAATACACTACTCAATCAGTAAATGGTATTCTATATAGGAATTTCCTCCCCAAACTTCAATGACACTTCATATACTTAAAAACAAAGAAGGGCAAAGATTAGCATAGTGATACTATTCCTTGCACCATTGTGGCAAATAAAATAGGTCAAAACCCTGAGCTCCATAAAATTAGTCCAAATGAACTACCTAATGAATCAAACAAAACACCTATACACAAGAATAATGGACCATTCATGCATCAGGGAAGTTAACTTTCTCCAGAAGGCTATGAAATTAGATGAAAGATTACCAGTTCACATCTCCATGGCAGCCGGAAGATGGTATCATATACTCTTTCCCGTTCTTTCTCATTGCCCAGAGTTGTTGTGCTTTGTAATGAATTTCCACTGTACATTTCTTCCATAAAATACTTCAATGGGGACTTCTCCAAAGAAGAGGAGTCTGACATCAAAATGTATAATCAACAGTGAATGATGAAATATGAGAGAAAATTAACATTTGTGTTAAAAGAGGAAAACAAAGCCAAATATATGGGATATATAAAGGATATGTTCTCTCAAACTATCCATTTTGGTTGATAAGAACTTGTGGGAAAACAAAAAAAAATCTTAGAATTTTCATTTTTGGGACCAAACCAGAAAAAGTGTACGTTCACTTAACTATCCTTAACACAACTATTGGCTTAGATTAGTTGAGCTATTCATCTTTGAGGAACAAAAGATGCATAAAATAGAAGAAACACTATTTTATTTTATTTTATTTTTTTACTTTTGCTATTTTGGAACAAATAAATGAAGAGTTTAATTTTATACTCTTATTTCATAAATAAAAAATAAATAAATAAAAATAGAAATCAGGACACATTTGGTTGGTATTTCTTTACTAGAGGCATGATCTTAGGAGGACATGACTTCAATGTATTACACACAGGATTTGAAGGTGCATATTCATCATTCCCCACAGAGCCAATAGATAAATTTGAGCCTACAACCAAAACTGATAACATAAGAAGAGAGTTGAAGAGTTACAAGAAAAAAGGCATTAGTTCCACCTTTTTACTAGCTTTTATCAGCAAGACTGCCAATTTTTTCTATTGGCTCTATTACTTTGTTCATAAACTGATATTTGAGAACTTCAATTTCCATGGTACAGCTTCATGCCCTTAAACAACTACCAATCTTTAATTTCTAAACACCAAACACCACATACAATAATGTACTAAAATCTAAATGTAATAAGTAAGATTCATGTACTCACAGGTTGGATCCTCCACCATGAACCGCTTCCAATCCAAGGACTCTGCAGAATCCAATTGCTTAACAATGCCTCCATTTGGCTCGCCCCTTTGTTTCCCCGACGAACTCACCTCTATACCACTCTCCTCCGCGACATTCACATCAACCTGCGATCCCGCCACCTCCTCACCTCCACCACTTCCATTCACACTCCTCTGCCTCAACTCCGCTAGCAAATGTCCATCCCCACGCAAATTCTGAAATTCTGATTCCGGGACTTGGAGCACCGTACGGACACTCTCCTCCAACACCGTAACAACACTCTGCATGCTATAATTCTGATAATTTACGTCAAATCCATTAGGACAAGAGCCGTTTTCAAATACCACGCGTGCCGGATCATCAAAAACGGAGTCAATCCCTTTGTCAGTTACCGGATCTTCATCTATCGGACATGTGATCGTCTTCTTCTTCTTCTTGGAGCCTTTATTCTTTCGTTTCCTCCGATTGGTCCTCGATTCAGATGGTGAAACTCCTGCGTCCTCATGAATTGGATCTGAGTTTGATCTGTAAGACAAGGTTTCCTCGTCTTCAATGGAGTTGCTGGCACTGAGAATCTCAAACGATAGTTTTCTCCCGCCCCTTCTCAAGTCCATGGCTAGAGAGAGAACTAGGGTTTCAGATTCAGATGTTTTTGAACATGGGGAAAGTTGCAGTGGCTTGAGACATGAGTTATGCCGGTGTCTCTCTCTTCGTGATTTGTATGTCACGCTTCAATTTCTGCGCTGCGTTACATTAGGCGACAGTGGCTAATCTCACCTGTTGTTAAGAGTGAGTGATGCAACCCGGCGAATTATATGATGACACGTTGGCATCCCATCTTGTTGGCTGCCAACTTTTCCAATGAAATTAGACTACGACATGGGCATCTCCACGTGTCAACCTTGCCATCTAATACACGTCTCCCTTTTGCCATTCCACTGGGTGATCGAGATTTCCATAAGCTTCTTTGAACCCGAACCAATATAATAGTTTTTAAAAACTAATTAAATAAATTGAGGAATTGAAAATTTTGTATTAACTCAATATTAAAATTTTTAAAAATAATTTTTTAAGTATACAAGGAAAGTATTTTTATATAAGAGATTTTTCCTTTTTAAAGAAATTTGAATTTTAGAAAATGAAAAATAAAAATGGTATTTTGATAACTTTTGGCAATGACATTTAAAAATAAAGAAAATCACTTAAAAGTCAACACAACCACTCCAAGTCAGACAATCACTTTTAGTGAGTTGCTCTTAATATATATATATATATATATATATATATATATTAAAAACACTATCACATATCAAAACATTATGTTTGGCTGTAAAATTTTTGAAGAAACATAAGAGGGACAAAAAAAAAAAAAAAAAAGAGAAAAAAATTTTAAAATATATGTTTAAGCTCAATAAATTAATTTATAATTTATGTTAAATTTGTTTAACTTGTTTTAATTCTTTTTATATAAAAATTAAATAATTTAAATATAGATAAATTTCTTTTATGTTTTTTTTAATAATAAAATCAAATATAAGTAAATATGATCTATAACCATTCTTTTTTGTGATTAGCTGCTCTCCCAATATCTTCGTATTTTCATAGGAAACAAAAATAAAAAATCTTGGATGATAAGTTGAGGGAACAAGACAAGTATGATATATCTATAATCCCTAATATCGTGTTAGAGTATTCCAATTATAACATGGAGTTCGCATGTACCGCCATGAACTTAGTCTTAATTTGAATGCACTCTCATTTTTTTATTTTTAAAATAATAAATAACTTACTTGACATGCTTTCTATACTTACAACACTATATAAATAACAATATACTTTATATACTTACAACACCTTCAAAATTCTCATGTAGCAAATTCGCATACTCATAAGAGGTTGAGTTGGGGTCGTATATGAGCCTTAAAAACCTCTTTCTAAGAAAAAGGGTTTACCTCGATGTCTGTCTTATATGAGCAATTTAGATTGATTGGAAATTCAATAAAAGAAAGTGTGGCAAGTAATTCAATTGAAAGGGGTTGAACTTCACACTCAATCACATGTCATCTTATAGAGGACAAGGTTATGAAGTAAATTTGAATATTATTTCTATTTTTTAATTTTAAAAATATAAATTTTTAAAATGATTTTTTATACCTTAATTATTGTAAACAGTTTTTAAGGTCATTAGTTTTAAAAATTACTATGGTACAAAAAGCTTTCCGAAAAAGCCACAATTATAAAATTATGGAAGATAATGCAAGAAAAAAAAATTAATTTCCTTGTATTTGTAGAAAGTAGAAACACCCTAAAAACATGTATGTGAAAGCAGGGGAAAAAGTACCTTAATACACACGTGTGAAAGCATGTTAAGGATATTATAATTAAGTGTGGAGGAAGAGGAAGGATTTTCTTAAATTCCACTTATTTCTTCTAAACATGGTGATATAACGTAGGCTGACATAGTGACATGTCACAGAAACATGCCTAAATGAAAAATTACTAAGGTATCGTTTTCACAATTAAGTGGTCCAGGACCCCAAATTATGTGTCTATATATATATATATATGGAAAAGGACAACAAGGGTGGACCTCTAGTCGGCTAGGAAGAAAATGGTGGGCTTTTTGGGTTCCATCATCTCCACCGTTCCTTCAAGCATCTTAGCAACCTTCCCCATGGAAGGCCGCATCTCCGGTCGGTCCTGAAGACACCACATCGCCGTCTTCACCATGCGATCCACCATGTCAAAGTGCAATCGACTGTCGTAACAGTGGATGATCTGACTGTCCAGAATGTCCTCCACCCTCATTTCCTTGAACACCTTGTCGAAAGCCCACCTTGGGAAATACCAGTCCTCACTCTGCGTGAGGGAATCTTGGATTTCGTTATTCCTTCGCCCACTTACAATTTCCAGAAGCACCATTCCGAAGCTGTAGACGTCAGCCTTGGGGGTAATGGGATCCATCTTCACCCATTCGGGCGCCATGTACCCGCGGGTCCCTCGGATCCTTGACATGCTCACCATGTCTTCCTTCTTCTTCAGTTTCGCCAACCCAAAATCTGAAATTTTAGGGCAGAAATCGTCTCCCAGAAGTATGTTTTCCGGCTTGATATCGCAATGGAGCACCCACTCCAGACACTCCTCGTGGAGGTATGCTATCGCCCTCGCCACGCCCAGTGCGATTCGATAACGGATATTCCAATCTAGCATCGGGGGCCTACTCGGGTCCAGCAATTCATCCTCTGCATAATCCTCTTCGGATTTAAGGATTCCACGCGCGGGGAAGAGGAACTTGTCCAGAGAACCCTTTGGGACGTACTCGTAGACCAGTATTCGCCGGCCCTTCTCGGCGCAGAAACCCCACAAGCGGACCAGATTGAGGTGATGCATACGGGCAATGATGGTGACCTCTGCCCAAAACTCTGGGTCCCCGCCCGTCACATTTTTCAGGCACTTCACAGCGACGATGCGGTGATCAGGCAGTTCCCCTTTGTATACGTCGCCGAACCCGCCTTTTCCGACACAGTCGGAGAAGTCATTTGTCGCGGCCTTGAGCTCCGCGTACGTGAATCGTTTGGGGCCACCTGCGGGAAGGAATTCTAGGCCGAGGGTTCGAGCCATGTCTCTGTATTTGATGTATTTCTTGAGAAAAGCAGAGAAGAAAAGAACACCGGAAATGAGCTCCGCCGCGAAGAGAGTGCATATAATGACAATGTTCCGCGTCGTGGTATTGGATTCTTCAGGCGGCAGAGGGAGGCTGATCCGGACTGGGCATGTGGTTTCAAGCAAATCCGTCATGCCAGTGAAGTTGCTTTGATCAGATTCCGAATTGTCCACCCGCAGATACATGGCGGTCTCGGTTCCCGGAGACCAGTATCCATATAACAGCCGCTTGAGCTGAAGTACGCAATAACCCGATCCGTCATATTTGAATCCAAAACCTAGACAATCCCGGTTGGCTAAGCATTTGGATTCACAGATGGTAAAATTCTGAACACCCAGATTGTTTTGGTCGGCCCCGCCGCTGAAGTTGACGTAGTCAAGCCGGAGAAACTTTGTGTTTTGCGTCATCTGAATTTTCCTGTCGCATGAATCTCCCCTTTGCTGAAAACCGGGAGGACAAGTACATCGAGTAGAATTCCCACCATCGTTCATACATATAGAGTTAGCACCACATCTGCCATAAATTGTGCATATTTCTGGTACAGCCAGCCAAACAACAACCCACCCATCCACACCTCCTTGAAAACTGTAAACTCTCAAATTCCCATCATTGTCAAGGGTCAATCTACGCAACCAGGCAGCACCAAGATCCGAGGAAATTTGCTTCTCTCCATTCTCCTGCCACACGTTTCCATATTCGTCCAACTTCTGGAACGCATTAGCCGTACTCCAGTAGCTATCAGAATCGTTGAAAACCAGTCTCATGGAGTTCTTAAATTTATACTTACCGTTCCTTGAGACGAGCCTTGTACCATTTATCTGCTGATTTGGAAGAATAGTATCGGTCGGAGAACCAAAACTCGACCAGTCCCCATAAACCAGTACACCATCGTTCCTGAGGACCAGTTTGGTGGAGTTTGGGTTTCCCGTAGCGTTCCCCGGCCATAAGTTCTTGCCGGACGAATCAACAAGCCGGAGCTCACCGGAGGCAGTAATTGAGACGGTACCGTTGCCACTGACCGGGGAATTGGCGTTGGCGGACCAAATATCGGTGTGTACAGAGATATTGAGGTACCAAATTGAGAAGATATAGAGATTTGGAGAAGTGGGTGTCGGCCAGAACCCGGCAGCGAAGGTGGAGTTGGGAGAGAGAAGAATCTGGCCTTGGCTTGGTCGCCATGGGGAGTCTGAGGAGGAGAAGTTTGAGATGTTCTGTTGCGGTTGGGCCGACAACGGTGGAGGGTTACAGAAGAGGAAGGTGAAAATGAGCACAGAGCAGAGGAAGGGGAGAGCCATGGCTTTGGTTGGTGAGGTTGAGCCTGAGGAAGTTGTGTTTGATATTTAATGGCGGCTTTAGCGAATTTTATTGCATTGGCGACTTAGGGTTGACCTATGCTACCTGGTTTTCACTTCTTTTCCATGGGCTTTCCAACTTGGAACAGACAACCTTGGCAGGACTCCATCCAACCAATGGACTGAGAGGGGAAGAAATTTAAATTAAGATTTTTTTACCTTAAAATTCCTTTCATTATTTGTTTAATCTGCCAAATAAGATTAAATTGCCGGTTTGTTTTTAAGATAATGATTTTTTTGGTCAATCGAATTTGCCTAATTGGCAAAGGCCATACTAAAAAAATTGATTTGCGGTTGTACTCTTCCACCTAAGTATTTAAAAACTCAAAATATGAAGCTACTTGATAGCTCAATTATTGAGTAGATTGATGCCCTAACCGAAATTTGTCTTGTTGACTGCATTTTCTATCCAAACATGATGAAGCTGCAGGCAGTATACCCTTGGCCACACGGCCCTCTTCAGTCAATGAAATCAACGACTACTATTCACTGCGTCCGCCTCTGCGTGAAGGTAGGTGTAATCAGTTCAAAGAAATAGTTTTTATTTCCAATTCCAAGCTCCCACTCTATCTTGTCAATTTTTCTTTTTATCGTATTTATTTGGATCCCGCTATATTACTTGGTACGTATCGACATGATCAATTAAAAAATATCTTAGTATATATTTTGGATCTAAATTTTATTTATACCTTAATTTTATTCAATAATCTAAATTTTATTATATACTTTTAATAATTTGGATTTTTTTTATAAATATTAAATTAATACCTTAAAATTTTTCTTGTTTGTTTCCATCTCTCATTCCAAATTTAGTCTTTGATCAATCCAAAAAGAATGACATCATTTTAATATTGAAATTTGTTATGAGAAGTGAAAAAATATTAGTATTTAGAAAAGGGAAAATTTGCTTCTAAATATCACACATCTCTCAGTCTCATCCCACAAATGCTATGAATGGTAAATGGAAAAGCTATAGTGTGAATGCAATGAGAACCTTCAAATATACTTGTCATTTATGAATCAATATTTTTGCGGGGGTCTCTTTCAATCGTGTGTCTTCTAGACAATCCAGTCATTGACAATTATCAATCAAACTTTTTTTTTAATGGAAATCTACAAGGAGACCATAAAGAAAGTATTGATCTTCAGTAATGTTGCTCTGAAGTTTAGGATAAGTCATTAAATTGACGTTGGTGGAGGTTTAATTTACCTTCATTGAGTACTAATTAGTTTTCTGACAGAACAGTACAATTTAATTAAATCATGATTTTAGGCTCAAATCATAAGAGCATTATGTTGGGAGAAGGATTATTGTAATGCAACAATATCATTTTCAATAATAAAATTAACCCGATTTCACATAAGAAGAATGAGCTCAATATAATGAAAATCAAAATTGAGAGATGCTTAGAAGTATCAAGGTGATTAAAGTTTGACACTTTTGTCATTTGAAAATTATTACTACAAAGTTTAAGGTTATTTATTTA
The DNA here is from genome assembly GCF_030704535.1 of Vitis vinifera. NCBI lineage: Eukaryota > Viridiplantae > Streptophyta > Magnoliopsida > Vitales > Vitaceae > Vitis > Vitis vinifera. Next base: position 5,804,496 of record NC_081805.1, read on the forward strand.
TTTATTTTTAAATATTCTTTAAAGGTTATTGAATCCTTTAGGGTTCATTTAAATTTCATATGATTAATTCACGGAAAAATAGATAAATTAAAGTATAGAAATGTGGGTGATTAGGATTTAATAAATGAGGAGATCCTGCTACATTGGGAAATCCGTGGGTTCGATGTCTCGTTGGAACAGGATAAGGGAATAAAAGTGGGTGGGACATTCCACCATGAGTTGCTTGTACTTATGTTGCCACGTAGAGTAGAGACAAGCCTCTCTCTCGCATATGTTGCCTCAAGATCCACTAAACCAAGGATTAAAGTCGACTTAGGAATGATTCTAGTAATTATGTTTTCAATTTGCACTATCAAATTGAGCATCATACAATGATTGTTTCCCTTTATTAGATTTGATAATGTGAATTACTTGAATCCGGCTGTTTAATTTCGAAAAGTATGTTTGATTTACTTGTATCATCGTCTAATGAATATGAAAATTTTGATTGACGTCCCTTCAATATCTTAAAATTTTTGAAGGAGTCCTATTGAAACAACAACGTGAGAAGTGGGATTGAATGGTCAGGATTTGGGTAATAGTTGTGACATAAATTTTGGTTGTGAATTGGTGTTTGTGGATAAGCGTAACGCTCATATTCTTGATCGTATTTTTTTAATAGTGGGAGTGAGAATTATAGAATTCCTCTCCAAAATTGGAGTTGGTGGAAACAACTCTTTCTTGTAATTGTAGCTCCGATCCCACCAAAGCTCCACAGCTTCACAAAATTTTTGTCAGCAAGCAACTCTGTGGCGTTGTTATTTATGCTTCACACCGCCGAAGTCTCAGTTGCCAAATCCCAAAAGACTTGAGTCTCAAAATGCAGAGGAGAATCCGGCAAGTTTTCACTGCTTTGAGAGAGCAGGGCTGCGTGGGTCATGCTAAGGTTGCTACCATAGGAGGGTTCTGTGACCTCGATCTTGTGATCGTGAAGGCCACGGCTCCTAATGACTTGCCACTGTCGGAGAGATATGTTCATCAGCTTTTGAAAATCTTCTCTATTTCTCCCGCATCCTTCCAAGCCTTTTCACACAGCTTTACTCGCCGCTTTGGGAGGACTCGCTGCTGGAGGGTGGCGCTAAAGTGTCTGCTTCTCCTCCATCGCTTGCTTAGAATGGTGCCTCAAGACAGCCCCTTTCGGGCTGAACTCCTCTGGATTCGATCCAACGGCTTGCTCTCCCTCTATCCCTGTCATTTTAGGGACACTTCCTCCTCTTCTTCCCAGGACTACACCGCTTTCATCACATTCTATGCTCAACTCCTGGATGAAGCCATTGACTGCTTCTCCATGGATGATAAGGCCACTGAGAATGGATCAGAAGAGTTCGAGAGCTTATCGGATAAAATGAAAGAAATGGGGCGAGTCCTCGAGGTGCTGCCGCAGCTCCAGAGCCTCATCGATCGAGTGATGGACTGCCGCCCGACGGGTTCAGCTTCTCGTAGCTTCCTCATCAAGTCAGCAATGAAACACATCATTAGAGACAGTTTCACCTGTTACAGCACATTCCAGAGGGAGATTGTTGTGGTGATGGACAACCTCTTTCAGCTCCCATATCGCAGCTGTATCGCAGCTTTTAATATTTACAAGAAGGCAGCCGTACAAGCCGCTCAGCTCTGTGAGTTTTATGATTGGTGTAAAGCCGGAGGACTCTGTGGATCATACGAGTATCCCTTTATAGATAGAATTCCACATTTACAGATTCGAGCTCTGGAAAATGTCCTCCATGGAATGTGGCAGCTAACGGATTCGTCTTCATCCAACACGTCGTCATCCTCAATGTTGGGGTCTCCATCTCCATCTCCATCCAGTTTCACGGAAGATGATGGCGACAAACAGATGGTACGGACGAGGGAGATTGTGGTTAGCACTCGATGGGAGAAGTTTGAGGAAGATGAGGAGAAGCCCCTACTTCAGTTGGAGGTTAGCAATGCGAGCTGGGAGGCCCTTCTAGAAGAGTCCATTGTAGTCTCTCATGTCCCGCCAAACTACTTGTTCTGGAACTCCAATGGCTATAGCCATGTATACAATGATCAAATCAAGGACCCGCACGAAGATTCGCAATTGATGGATGGATGGAAGATGCAGATATATAATCCTTTCTATCACCCTCAAAACATGATAAATTATCATGGGTTGGAACGGCAAGTAGCCCTACAGAACCATGGAGACAATGAGAGTTCAGAAAAGGTCTAGTTAGGCTTACGATATCGAAGGCTGTTTCATTTCCATGACAATGGAATGGTTTGTTTGGCCAGCAACTAGCTAGATGGATGGCTTTTCTAGGAATGTGTTATACTGCATTTGTGTGTGAGCATGTGTACCAATTTTATTGATTAGTTTTTGGCACATATTTCCTATGTTCTTCTCCTCTATTTGAATAGTTTGTTCCTTTTGCTCATCTTCATGAGCAATAACAGTACATGATATATTATGGATTGTACCACCGATGCATTTGATTCTACAGCCAGTTTCCAATTTTTAGGTAGTGAGAGTGAAGCAGGTGATGATGCTTGCATCTCCTCTTGATTTCTGAAAACTCGAACCTCTTTTCCACTGTCACCACCTGATTTTTTTTTCCACTCTTGAGGCTAGCATTCCGTAGAACATACAGTCAAAAACTGAAGATACAGAAAATTTTCGTTAACCATACAGAATCTTTGAGACAGGAAACCAACTGGCACGCGTTATCTGCACAGCATTTGAGAAAACCCAAGTAAAAAATCGACCACAACCCACACAAAAACCCAAAACCCTGCATTTTCTTCCATCTTCCCCTTTTTGTTACCAATTCACGCACTGGCATTTGTTCAAGGAAAATGAGAATCCCCAGACAGGGAGATGAAATGACTACACATTTTCTGTTCAATGAAGCAGGAAAGCACTCTTACAAATATAGGACCAAATAAAAAAAACAAAAAAAAACCACTTCAAAACTTTTTCTTTACATTTTTGGTTCAATTCCTGCATCATACCACAAAAGAATTAAACATCCTCAAAATTTACAATTTAAATTAAATATTGGTACACAGGCAAAAATCAGTTCGATACTCCCCAACGAATCACCCCATAAATGGGCACCAACAGTGTAAAAGCTGGAACAAATAAACTGGATAGAGTTGGGAACATGGAAAGGAACCCCACAATAAGATCTATGCGAACAGCAAACAAAAGAATTTGGGGCAGTACCACAAATTCAGCAATTCAACAAGCAACTGGACATGAACAGAATAATCTCTTTCAAACTCTATTTCCGATGCCTCCGCTTTTGTTCAGCTCTCTGCCTCTTCTCATCATCCCACTCTCGGTCATACATCCTAAACAATGGAGATTAAGGACATGCAACATGCTAACATGATTGTCACACTACGAACAGAAATCAGATTACACTACGAACAGAAATCAGATTAAAATGGTCCTGCTTAGCCCTTCTCCATTTCACTTCTTTCCGTCAATCAATCGCACCACACAGCATTATAGAGGGACTTTAATAAAAAGCAGGGGTATATCAGTAACTCAACTGCTTTGCCTCTAAATTAAAAGCACCAGACACCCCTCTATAATGTCATGTGGCACGACCTGATTCTTTGAATCAAAAACCAAGAAGGCACCTTAAGGAGATGAGTCAAACTCTTCTAAAGTAGATAAATTGATTCGCACATCAATTTTAATTAATTCTCTGGTGTTAAATGTGTTTGTCTAATATAATCTGTGTATGCATGTATTTATTTTGAGGATACTGGTCAGCATCTCGGCGGGCCATCTTGCCAGTTACTTCTTTACCATGAATCCTCAGGCCTGGTTCATCTAAGTAACCTGCACGCTGGACCATGGCCCCTTTTCTATCTCCTCTTTCTCTTCCATCATATGCTTGTGACATGCTAATAGCAGGGGGAGGAGGTGGTGGGGCTGCTGGCGTATACTCCCCAGCTTCCCCTGATGGCATGTGCTCCCTTTTGAGTTTCCGTCTCTTAGAGGCGGCACTTGGATCCATATCCTCTTTCAAAAGACTTGCTTTCTCCCTCTCTCTGTCCTCTACCTACATATAGAAGTGAAAAATATAAGCCATAATCAGTGAGCCATACAAAAATCCACCACGGTTTGAAACTTAATATTCATATATATCCTTAACACAGGTGATACACATTGATTTCAGTAGTAGCAGCCCAGCTAACAGTGGCTATGAAGACTAAGATATAGCAATACATTCTAGAAGGTCTAAAATTTGAATGTTACAATATTATGCTGGGCGATCATCCATAATGTCATGTAACATTCTGGGAACTATAAGTGAGTATAATATCATTGCTAATATCTTACAAAAACCAGTCTATATAACTCGACAGTTCAAATTAATCATACCCAGTACACAGTATCCAATTTTGACTATTCTCATAAAGGCATGGAATGTTACATACAAAACATGTAGAATTGTTGGACCAGTTTAAGTAATTCCCAACAAAAATAATCTTGAACTATTATTTACCAAAGAGATAATTTACCTCAACGTTTTTTACAGATTCAAGGGACTATTAACCCATTTTATTTAACAAGTTCTCTTAGATTAGAGAGCATTTATGGGTTGGCTTTTGTTCAGTGTCAGCTCATTTACAGAAAAGGCATGTTCGGTGCTCAATGTCCAAAGCTATTTCTCACTTTTTCCCTGATGAAAGGTCTCTTTATTCAGGCCATTATGTTTATAAAAGAGGCTTGCTAAGGAATGGAAGACTAATGGGGTTAGCTTTGAGGGCTCTGGTTTTGGTGATAGGAAGGGATCTCTCTCGCTAGCATTTCGACGTTCAAAGATCATCGACAAAGCACTCTTGGAGGAAGCCTCCAAGTACTTAGCTTCCTCTCCTCACTTTTTTTTTTTCCTTTTGGGGAAGCGGGATCTTTCTTCTTCTTCTTCTCTTTGTAGGTTGGAAAGGGAGCTCACTACCACTGGTGGGGGGTTCGATCGTGGTTGTGGTATAGAGGTGGAGAATGTGGCCGCACTAGATTCGATGAGGATGATTTTGGTGGATGGGAGGGAGATGGAGGGTTTTGGCTCTTCGACTTTAGAGCTAAGGGTTGTTGAGGAGGCAACGGGGGTCCATTCGAAAGGGGAACTATGAGGCGATTTGGAGGAGGAAGCGGTAGTGGCTCCACTCTGTTGATCTTCTAGTTGTTTGGCTAAGTTTAGTAACTACTTAGGAATGCCAACGAAGGGTTTCGAGGGGGAGATTTTGACTTAGTTGAAAAGGACAAAAGAGGGGAAAGAACATAAGGGGAAGTTGGATGGTAGGTGGAGGAAAAAGTCCACGTTTTCAAGGTTTGAAAAAGAGTTGAAAAAACTGGAGTGTACAGTGAATTACCTTGGAGCAAGAGGAGAGGGAAAGGTAAGGTAGATTTAGTATGTTTACAAGAAACTAAGATCCAAGAGATGTCATGTGGTCTTGTCCGTAGTCTAGGAGTGGGGAGATCCTTAGACTGAGGAGTTTTGGACTTGAGGGAGTAGTTGGAGGTGGTGTGGTTTTTTAGGATAACAAGGTGTTGGAATTGGTTGGAATGGAAGTAGGAAATTTCTCCATCTCTTGTCAGTTTAAGAATTGAGAGGATGGTTTCAGTTGGATCTTTATTGAGGTTTATGACCCAACTTTAAGGATTGTTTCTAGGGTGAACGGGGGGGGGGGGGGGGGGGGGGGGGGGGGGGTTTATAGAGGGACTCTGAAGTGACCGTTGATGTGTTGCAGGGGATTTTAATATGATCAGGTTTCCTGGAGAGTGTAGTAGAGGTGGGAGTTTGAATTCTGAGGTAATTGAGGATTTAGAGTTGAAAGATATGTTGCTAATGAGGGGTCCCTTTACTTGAAGTGGTAGGTTGAATAATCAGTCAATGTCAAGGCTGGACAAGTTCTTAGTGATTGAGGGGTGAGATGTCGCTTTAGTGAGTTGATACAGTGTGTCCTTAAAACTTGTGTCTAACCACTTCCCTTTGATTCTAGATGGCAGAGGTCGGAGGAGAGGCCCTTCTTCTTTTAGATTTGAAAATATGTGGCCAAAGGTGGTGGGCTTTAAGGATATTCTAAAGTCGTGGTGGAAGGGATACAATTTTAGTGGATCCTCAAGTTTTATTCTGGCTGCAAAATTGAAGGGCTTGAAGTCAAATCTAGAGGATTGGAACAAAGAAGTTTTTCGCATGACAGAAGTAGGAAAGGCCATGGCTTTGAATCAAGTAGACTATTGGGATACAAAGAAGAAGACTGGTACCCTGTCCTTAGAGGAGATGGAAACAAGAAAGGAAGCCAATGAAGAAGGAGACACAAATACTAATTTTTTTCACAAGATGGCTAATGCTCATAGAAGGAGGAATTATGTGGACAGAATTACGATTAATGGTATTTGGATTCAGAGGAGAATGCTATCAAGGAAGGAGTGGTTAGAGTCTTTCAGTCTTTTTTGTCTGATCCTGGGGATTGGCGTCCCACTTTAACTTGGCTGTGGTATGAGATATTAGAGGCTCAAGGTACCTTAAAATTGGAGAAGTCATTCTCAGAAGAAGAGGTCTTCGATGTACCATTGGGCTTCAGTGGGGATAAAGCACTAGGACCTGATAGGTTTTCTATAGCCTTTAGGCAGTTCTCTTGGGACTTCGTAAAAGACGAGGTGATGAGCTTTAGTGATTTCCATGAGCATGACAATTTTGTTAAAAGCTTGAATGCAACCTAATTAGTCTTAATCCCAAAAAAATGGAGTGTTGAAGACTTAAGGGACTTTAGGTCTATTTGTTTGGTAGGAGGGTTGTACAAGTGGTTAGCCAATAGGTTGAAAAAGGCGGTTGGAAAGATGGCCTCTAAGGCCTAAGGGGCGTTTGTGGAGGGAAGACAAATTCTAGATGCAGTGCTTATTGCTAATAAAGCCATTGATTCGATCTTAAAAAATAATGTGTGGTATTTTGTGCAAACTTGATAAAGAGAAAGCTTATGATCATGTAGACTGGTATTTTCTTCTTGCAATTATGCAAAAAAAAAAAAAAAAAAGGATTTGGGGATAAATGAGTTGGGTGGATCAAGTGGTGTACTTTCACAACAACTTTCATTGTGTTGGTGAATGGCACCCCTATAGGTTTTTTCAAAGCTCAAGGGGCTTAAGGCAGGGGGATCCTCTCTCGCCTTACTTCTTTGTGATTGAGATGGAAATGTTTAGTGGCCTTTTGATGAGGGCAGTGGATGAAGGTTTTTTATCAGGTTGCAGGGTGAAGAGTAGGTATGGAGAAGGGGTTAAGATTTCTCATTTGTTATTTGCTGATGACACCCTGGTGTTCTACCAAGCCTCACAAGATTAGATGGCCTATCTTTGCTGGTTGCTTATGTGGTTTGAGGCCATCTCGGGGTTGAGAATAAATTTGGATAAGAGCAAATTAATTCATGTGGATAGGGTGGAAAATATTGATGACCTTGCCCTCGAGTTTGAATGTAAAGTGGGTAGCCTCCCGTCCACTTATTTAGGCCTCCCTTTGGGTGCTCCGTTTAAATCAATGGCAATATGGGATGGTGTGGAAGAGCAGTTCCAGAGAAGGTTGACTATGTGAAAGAGACGATACATTTCCAAAGGAGGAAAAACAACCCTAATTCGAAGCACTTGTCTAACTTGCCTATTTATTTTATGCCTCTATTGAGCATGTCAAGTCAAGTTAGACAAAGGCTAGTGGAGATTCAAAGGGATTTCCTATGGGGAGGTGGAAATTTGGAATGGAAATCACATTTAGTAAGATGGGAGATTGTGTGTTTTGATAAAAAGAAAGGGGTTTGGGGTCAAGTTTCTTTCCACCCTCAATAAGGATCATCTTTGCAGATGGAATTGGCGATTTGCAAATGAGAGAAGGGCATTATGGAATAAAGTTATCAGAGGGAAGTATGGGGAAGAAAGTGAGGGGTGGTGCTCTCAAGAGGTGAGAGAGGTGTATGGTGTTAGGTTGTGGAGAGGGACAAGGAAGGACTAGGATCTCATTCTCAGTGGGTAATGGGCGGAAGGTGAGATTTTGTAAGGATAAGTGGTGTGGGAACTCTCCTTTGTGTGCGTCTTTCCCATTCTAGTTTGCTTTAGCTGATTTCAAGGAGGCGTGGGTGGTAAATATTTAGGACTCCTCAGTTGGAGTGGGGGTGGGGGATGGAATCCTTGCTTCTCTAGACCCTTTAATGATTGGGAGGTGGAAAGCTTTTTGGTGCGGTTACATGGGAAAAGAGTGAGTGGAGATGTGGAGGACTTGGTGCTATGGACCGACACAAAGAGTGGCAAGTTTTCGGTCAAATCTCTCTACAATGCCTTAGAGTTGGGCGACTCTTTTTCCTTCCCCTCAAGTTGCATTTGGGCGACTCTACGGGTGCAGCCTATGATTAGCTTCTTTGCTTGGGCGACAACATAGGGGAAAACTTTGACATTGGATTTAGTTCAAAAAAGAGGTCGGGCCTTAGCAAATAGATGTTTTATATGCCATGAGAATGAAGAGACTATAGACCACCTTCTTATTCCTTTCTTTGGTCAAGGTGTCATGGGTGCGTCCTTCGTTGGTTAGAGAGACTCTTCTTAGTTGGCATAGTTCGTTTGTGGGCAAAAAACGCAAGAAGGTGTGGAGAGCAGCTCCTTTACACATCTTTTGGACAACATGGAAGGCAAGGAATAAAATGACCTTCGAAGATGACTTACTTTCAATCCAGAGACTAAAATATTATTTTATTTATCCTTTAACTTTAGTTAGTTTTCTTGATTAGTTGAGCTCTTTTTTAGGTTGTTTTAGTCTTATTTGCTTGGATGTTTCTTTTCCTCTTTTGGTCATTTTGACTGTGGGTGTATAGGTATTATATATCCTAAGTCATTTCTTTGGTGTCTTTTTTTTAAATAGATCTTTCACTTTACCTATAAAAAAAAATGTTTATAAAAGACTTAAAAGAGTTTGCCTGGGAGTAATTTTGAGAGAGGTTAAAAGCTCTTCCTAATGCTTGGAAACATTTTCTTACAAAAATTAGGTATTTGGTAGACTTGAAGTGATTTCAAGACAATCACTTAGTAGGCAATCCTTCCAAAAATCCTTTTTTTTTTTTTTTTTTGGTTATACAATTCATTACAAAAAATAATATCAAAGCACTTTTTTCAAGTTTATATCCCAAAACTAAGTGTCTGTTTGGATACGCTTCTTGTTTTTTGTTTTTAAAATAAAAAACTTCCATATAGAAGTAGAACATCTAATATAAAAATTATAAATTTATCTTATGTTTTAAAAATCACTTTAAAAAACTTTAAAATTTGGATACCTCAATTTTTCTTAAATAGTTTTTCAAATCATTAATTTTTCAATGCAAGTCTCTAAGAGTTCTTATATCTTATATAAAAGTTACCATTTTTTATTTTAGAAATAGAAAACAGGAAGTGTATCCAAATGAACACCAAATGATTTTTTCTTTTAAAAGCATTGTTAATCGAAGCACAACAAATAAAAGCACTTTAATGAGAATCACTCCCAAACAAGCTAACATCCTACATAATAAGCTTAAATAAGTACTGGCAATTCTCCCTAATGGTCATTGGGTGAATAAGTATCAATATGTACCTTTATTGATAAACCTTCCCGTTCTTCTCGCTTTCTCTCTCGAATATCATCTTCCCTCCTGCGTTTAGCATCATCTTGTGAGATCTCCTCAGATCGCCTTCGTTCTTTCTCTTCATGTCTTGGAGAAAGCCTTTGAGCATGTCTAGCAGTTCCAAACCGTCTATCAGCATCTTCATCCCTTCTACTAGCAGTAACAGATTGGGGGACCATATGAGGAGGTAAGGGTGGTGGGGGAGGCAAGCTTTGCCCATGGAACCGATCATCTGCATGAGATTTTTCTACAGATGTTTCACTGTAGCGCATCTTACCTCTGTCATCCTTATTTCTTTCATCCTTAACTTTATCAGTGAGTCTATCAAAACTTCTTTCACTGCTCCTCTCTTGCACTCTTTCAACTGAACGCTCCCTTCCATGTCTCTCCATTGACCTATCTCTTGATTTCTCTGCTATCATTTCATCTCCACGGGACTTATCAGGACGTTCCAATCTTTCCCGGTGGTCCCTTTCATATCTTTCACTTCCCTTATCTTTTAACCTATCTGAAGGCTTATCAGTGGCCCTACTGATACCTTGTTCATCTGTTCCTGATTTGTCTAGATCCACAGCATGACTTTTGTCTAATCGAGGATCCATGGACCTCTCTTTGTCAGAGAATCTAACTTCACCTTCGAAATCTCTCACTTCAGTGTCCCCTTTCCGCCGTTTATTTACTCTTTCTGGCTCTTCAGCAGGACTGGTTCTTTTCTGCTGTTTATCACCAGACTTTATAGTGGCAGAATTATCGTGCCTGGGAGAATGAATTGGTCGAGAAGAGGGGGCCCTATCAGAAACTTCATTACCATCATCTTTGACTGCAGAAAGCCTCAAATCAGCAGACTTGGAAGATCCAGACTCTGGTTTAGATTCACTACCATGGATATCTAATGATGTTCTTGTCGATTGGGTTGAGCCTTTACCCACGCTACCATCAGCCGTACCTGCGGAAGAAACATTGGTCACCCCACTTTGCCTGCCCTCTAACTGGTGAGCAGGGAGATCTCTGTCACTGGTGGAAGAGCCAGAAGTTCGGCCAACGCCTTTTCCAGATTTACTATCATCTTTTGCAACATCAAGTTTTGGTTGCTTTGTGAGGGAGCCGGAGGGCAGTGATCGCTTTCCTGTAGCTCTCAACTGTCAATAAGAAAATAAGAAATAGTAGAGAAAATAGAAAGATTAGTTAAAAAACAAAAATGTTACAAGAAACAACATACAACAATATTCATGATTCAAAAAAATTTAGGCCACAAAAGACCAAGAGGAAACATGTGAAATACAGGTTCACATATGGGAGATACGAGTCCTAAATGGTCAGGAATCCATATCAATACTCTACCAAGTTCAACTACAGGAACAATAAAAAATCCATTGCTTTCCAAAATGAAAACTGCAAATAAGCAAACCCATAGAAGCAGCAGAAATGAGAAATATGGGACGAAGAGGATAAATTTTCAGCATTTCCCATGATATCATAACAATTTAGCAGCTACACAACAAACTCAGACAATTACTAATGTAAATTTTCTTTTACTGAGATTCAAAAGTAATATTTTTACTTTGGGTCACAGGACATCTGACATATCCATTAATCGTTTTTGTAGGATCACAATAGTTGCCTGAGCAAGTAAAGGAAGCAGAAAACAGAAGATGGGAAGCAGAAGCATGGTTCCATAAATAGGGTAAGCAAGAAATAGACTAGGATATGTCAGAGAAGCATATTAGAAAGTAGCATTACCATACTATGAGAAGCATGTAGGATATTTGATATGGTCCATTTACCTATTTTTGTTTGTCCCCTGTTAAATATCAGTGAATAAACTTCTCAACACTAATATATTAGAAAAGGTTTAATGCATTTTGAAACTCCTAACCTCACAACTCAACCAACAAAATTAAGTGGTGCCTCATCAGTCATTGAAACTACTTCCCACACTGCCCTGGAAAACCCCAACCCTGCAGCTAAACCAGCCACTCCTCTGCCCACTCTCAATAAACATGGGGATACAAGTTAATGACGGTACACATGGAAGATTGAATATAAGTACAACTACAGCCCCAACAACTATCATGAGGGTCATCCAAAAACACATACTATACAGATGATTTGAATGGAACTTCGAGGGAAAAAAAAAAAGACTTTTGCTTCATATATTAGGCAATCTTCTTCTACTTCTTTTATGAGGGGATGATGATGAACTTGGAAAGTTAGAACATTCAAGATAGAACACACAAAGTTGGACATGGCACACACACTGAATAAAATGTAGTTTGTCAGTGGTTTGATGAGTTTCATTTCTTTACATTTGTAAATTAATGCACAATATTATCTTAAAAGAAAAAAAAAACAGAAGTTTTGATTGTCAAGTTGCAAAACTAGCTGCAAGTGGTGCCACTTTTATCAGAGGAAGAACTGAATGAAATAAGCGCCTCTAGTCATACAACATATTGTGTAAACAGAAACAGTCCAGAAAATACCTCGGATTCAGTTGATGCCCTTGAAGAAACTTTCACTGTGCTTTCATCCAATGTTCTATTTGTGGATTCATCCACCGGTCTTTGATTTTCCCCTGATCTGGATGTTCCTGTATGTGAAGCAGCTGAGGGCATGGATTGCTGAATATCTGAACCATTCACTGATGAGCCACCCTTAACTTTTGCATGCACTGGATCAGATTTCACAAGTGAAACACTTTCTGTTCTCTCCAACCTCCCATCTACAGTTTTTGCTCTTAATACCTGCTCCTTGACTGAATTCCCAGCATCTAAATGTTGGGTTCCAGATGCAACTGTTCTTCCTCCAGATGATTCATTCTGAAAAATGTTCAGGCCAGAGCCATTTGGGACAGCTACCAAATTACCAGCTAAAGACTTTGAAGCAAGCGATGGTGCAGGCTTCAGTTCAAGATAGCCCATGCCAAATTCTTCGTCTGTAACCCATGAAGGCTGCAAGTATGGAGGAAGTTTTACTACAGTCATGAAAGAATATATGCAAACTATAATTTGATTTGTTTATATTAAAAATTCCTATAACATATACAGGTTTTTTAGACACATTATTGTTTATAAACAAAGTTACCTTCCTCGCAGCTAAAGCTGCAGCAACACCTGTAGCCAACACCTTGAGATCCTCTCTTTCATCACTTTTAATTTTAGCTACCTAAATGGCAAGGAAAGAAAAAATAAGAAATGAGTAAATGATTACTTGGCACAACAATATAATATTTCAATTTAAAGCTGACCATTTCAGAAACAACTTTTACCCGTTTTTCAAGGTTAATTCCACTCTTTCGTGTAACAGGGAAGACGCTAGAAATTTTAGTTAACATTATAAGAGCATTTCGAATTTCCATGTACTCAGTTGATTCCAAGCACTGAATCAATAACCGTGTGATTCTTTGACTCCATTTCCAGTGTACCTTTCAGCAAAACAATAAATGAAGAGAAATGTTGAGCCAAGTGCTAGACAAGAAGGAAAAAACAAAAAAAAAAAATCAAGTTTAAGATTACTGGTTAATCAAAGTAATGGTTGTTTCACTATCACATATGGAATGAAGGAGCAAGAAGGTTTAATATAAATAACAAGCATGTGCAGCATATTTCATACACTATCACAAAAAGGTGCATGCAAACAAAGCTTACAGGAGTATACATTATAGACAGGACAACCTAGGTCATAACAAGTACATTCCAAGCCAAATCAAGAACACCACCACATGCAGCAAACAAAATCATATGACAACTTGATATGGCCAATGATGCAGCAAGAACTTAGTTCTATGGTACATATCTGGAAAGTTGGAAATTTTCATTTTAATTGCCATCATAAGGCTAACAATTATTAGGGAATCAGAATGTGAAAATGAACTGCTAATGAATCTATTCAATTCAACAAGGAAATTTCACAAAGGCAATATCGACTCTTAAGTGTCTAGGGGCTCACTCACCTTAATAAACTGGCCATATGTGACACGCTGACTGTTAGGATATCTATAATAGACAGCAAAGCCTGGCATGTTCCCACACTCCCGTTCATATATTGATTCATCACTCTGATGAAAAAATGAAGTGTTAGTCAACATGAAACTATCTTAAAATCTGCACCCAAAAAAAAATGAAAAAGCTACTCAAGTGATTAATTTCGTTAGATACTTCATTAACTTAAAAAATTCCAAGTAATACAAGAGATCTTAAATTTGCATAAAAATGACACAGAAAAAGGAAAGAAAATACAACTAGGAAAGAACAGTGTAAAATGGATAATAACCTTCCAATAGTAAGCAATCTTCATAGTCTCATACAGAAACCTCCCAAGTCTACCAGCTTCATATTCAGTACAGCAGCATATCATAGGTTGCAAGGTTTTACATATCAGAACATCAATGTGGTTGACTGTGTTAAAGAATGGTGTTCCAAGGGAATGAAGAGTGTGTACGAACATAGCACAATACACAGCATCGGGCATACTGAAAGTACAGCGAGGAAAGATACAGCGCTGAAGGAACTCCATGTTAATCTTCAAAGTATCAGGACAGGAACTCAACCACTTGTCCTTTTCACGGGCAAGCCGTCTACGGACAGATGCTACATTCTCCTCATGCTTCTGGAGTTCACTAGTTAAACGATCTAGAGATTCTTGAATTCTTTCCTTGTCTTTCTTTCTTTTGGTAATTGCAGAATTTGAATTATCAGAAAGCTCTTCTAGAGCTTTAAGAGCAGAATGCTGCTTGGCAATTTCAGACTCATAGCGATGTCTAGGAACATAAAGATCATAGAGTGTGAGACCCCAGAAAGTAGCATAGAGATCAGGAGAGAGGCTATTCCAGGCTTTTGATGGCAACATGGTACGTGCAGTATCAAGAAGATCTGACCACCTGCATATATTGATATATGCATATGAAGTCAAAATAGAAACAATCAGTTGGCAAGTAGAAGCAGAAAAAATTGTCAGATAAAAGCATTTCGGAATCTATGTTCATGAAGGATAGGAACATTACACAATAGGCTTCCAAGGAGGGCCAAGATCAAGAATCACTTCACCAGAAGAGTCTGTAGGTTCAGACTCCTTTTCTGCAGTAGACATATTTGTAGATTCAACATCATCTAAAGGCCAGAAGATATTAGAACTACTCCGACACTTGAACAGCCTCATCACAGGCCGATAAATTAAAAAGGCCACCTACATCAAGGAGGAAAAAAGAAACACATTATGAAGAAGATGCTATATTACTTCTTTTTTAATGGACCAATAATAGTATATATAAAAACACTAATATGAAGGATAACCCAAGTATATGGGATGTGCAATTAAGGTAGAGGCTAAAAGGAAGAATAGGAAATTAAAAGGTCAAAATATGAAGACGAACTGCTAAGGATAAATTCCCCTCAAAGAATCAATAGACCATGGGTAAAAAGACTTGATATAATAGAAACAAGCCACAAATTATTAGTTAAGTATTCTTAAATGCACACGGGCAGGGGGGAAGAGAGAGAGAGAGAGAGAGAGAGATGGATGTACCTCAGGATCAAGGTGGTACATGTGGACAAGTTCCTCCAGTGGGGGAATCAGCTGAGCATAAGCTGTTGCTGGTGTCACTGCACTACAAAGGAATTCCACATATTGAAGAAGGGTTCCATGGCATCTATCGAACTGCTCACTAACCATCTTAATGTATGGAGCATCCGCATTTATGAGAACACTGCATGCCATAATATGATCAGATAGTGTTTCCAATGGCTCATCAGCTTAACAGTAATACCATTCTCATAGCGATCAATTGGGCTGGTAAGCAACCAGATCCAATTACTTGGCAAATCCATATCCAGTTCATAAAGTCTATCCCTACTTATGAGTGACCACTGTCTTGTACTAATGCAGTAAATACTCAAGAAGATTTGTTAATAACAATTCTGTTCAAGCATAGATGGAAACTTTTACTATACTTCTTTTATTGCTACTCCTCCATTGAAACTCTTATTTTATCACATATAAGAAATTGCCTGAATTCTTTGGTAGCTTTTATAGAAGGAATTTATAAATTTTTGGTGAGGTACTGTCGTGCATCAGAGCTGTCCCCAAAAGGAAAACAGTGCTCCTCTTTATACATGTTTATTCTACTTAAGAGAACAAAAGAGAATTTCATGTTTGTATGATTGTATGTATGTCTTTGAGTATGTTGCATGTATATGATTTCCTTTTTCTAGGTCTTATGATTTTGTTAGTTTCCTGAAGGTCAGGATGGAGTTCAAGCCCCTAGGAGGACTTGATCACAGAAGGATTTTAATCCTCTCAACCATCAACAAGAACAGGAACAGGGGAAAATTGAAACAAAAGAAACATTAGAAATTGGATGTAGGTCTAGGTAGACCAACATCCAACCAAGAATCAACCAATGACACCCCTACAATTGACTCTCTCTTTATGTATACTTAAACAGGAGAACTCGTTAAGTGTACACCCACAAAACTCAGTAACCAAAAAAGTTATAAAGCTTACACAGAACGATGCTGAGCAATGAGCAATAAAAGGGGAATTGCCAACTTTGGTTCTTCTTTTGGAAGCAATGAATCCCTTAGTCTGTTAGTCGATTTGATCAATGCCTGCATGAACAGCTAGACATCAACATCAACATCTCAAAACCTCATTGCATGTCAAACAATAAATGATGTATCTAAATTTTCAAACTCTATACATATAGTACAGACCTTATGCCACATTTTACTATCATTGAATTTCAAAAACTGAAGTACAAAAAATAAATAAAAATGAAAAAGACATCATAAATTTGACTAGAGATGTCTTTTTTTATCATACAGACAATGAGCATGATGACAAGCAAGATATCTTACCCATAATATTTCAAATCATACTGCCAGAAAAATAGGATTCAGATTGTCACATATCTGATGAAACAAAAACAGAAAGGATGCTATGTGCTAAATTTTGTTTTTCAAGGCAAAATTCACAACAATGGGAACGTGGTACTTTAGTTCAAAGTACCGAACATTTTTTTAAAGTTTGGTGAACATGATTTAATTTGTAGAAAATATAGGGAATGATGGAACTATCAAGCATCTAAGAATTTCTAATAATTAAATGACCTAAACTCAAGCATACTAGGTACCTATTGGCAGGTAGAACAGAACTCCAAAAAACTATCCTACTGAGACACATTAGTTGATAAATAATTTAGACGTGCCATTCATTCACCAATAATTAATTTCACTCTTTAATTTTGCAAGCTTTGAATTTAGTGCTTCTTTGGATGTAGTTGGTGTTTTCTATTTCCTGTTTAACAGTTTATGTTAAAAAAAAAAAGCTTTTTTAAAAACTATAGCAAATTCCTGGCAAGCAATAGTGTTTATGGCACACCATTCAAAACCCATGCCAACAAAGTAAATAAAACAAGGCAGATAGAGTTAACCATGATAACAGAGGTGGCTGATGCAAATTTTTTTTTCCTTTTCCAAAATTCTGTTTTAGTTATTTCTCTGATTTTTTGCCCCTGAAATGCACAATACCAAATGCAGCTTATTCAAAATGAAAATTCTTTCTTTTTAAATATTTTTATGCTTCAAAACTGCATCCAAACAAAACCTTTGTTATTCAGAAAGGGTCAAATCATTTTCATTGATTACTAAATGATAGAAAAAACCAAAAGAATATCTCAAAAAATGAATAATACCTCTTGGTTAAGATTGATAGGAATAATGGGATTCAAATAGTAAATTGCAGGTTATTTCAATAAGAATGTATAAACTAATTTAATCTCCTTGAAAATCTGTTCAGCAACAATTAATAATCTAAGTTTGCAAGCACCTTGTTGTTTCTGGTTATCCCAAAAGAAGTAGCCTGATACCGGAGGGTCTCACTCCCTGCCATAGCATCCAACTGTTCCTCAGTCAGGTTCTCCGTGTACTGAACATTTGCCATCTGTTGGATCAGTTCCTGTACCAATCATGAGATTCCAAAAAATAACTGCAAAGTTTAGGGCTTAATGAGGTCTGATAATTGGAATAATCCAAATGTACAACAAGAAATACCTGCAAGAGTAATAGCTCAATTCCTTTTCCCTTTTTCAACTGATTCACAAGATACTGGAAAAGGCCCCTCAATTCCATTGATGGGTATTTTTTACACCTACAAACAACATAACGGCTTCATTAAATTTCAGGAAAGCAATAATTACAGGTGGTATATTTTTTATGAAGTATATATTTCACATTTAATATCCTGAAAAGAAAATGTTTATTGCTCAAGAGAACAAGTTTCTGGAGGAAAGTGTTTGCATGAAAATGCGGAATTGAGAAAGAGGTGGTTTTCAAAGGAGGGAAGAGGCAAATATATTGTGAACTAGGTAAGAGGAATAAGAAGAGGTTTGGGAGACATTACTAAGTCAGTTGCCTCAGCAGTGGGGCCTGATAGTACTGTTATCTTAACATTATGTTTGGAGTGAGGACTCGGCTATTTTTTTGATATGTAAAATATCGGTTTTAAAACAGCACCTACAAGAGGGGCATAAAAGTATACACGATGTGCACAAAGATGCCAAAAAGGCCAAAAAACAAGGTGAGGGGAGCGCAAAAAATTGCAACCACGCCTTACTTAGAGCCTAACTACTCCAAAAAATCTAACATGGACAAGGAGCAATCTCCTACAAACACCCTAACCCATTCCAAGAAAAAAAGCACACGAATGACTGTTTAATAGCTTGGTTCTCTCCCTCAATATTCTTGAATTTTCCTACTTCTCTCCCTCCATAATGTTCAGCATAAGCATAACCAAGCCTTTTTTCTCTTCTTTCCAACGAAAGACCCATGCCAACTCAAAAGGGGCACCTCTCACCAAGAATGCATCGCTCACTGCACACCCATAAAGGGCATAAGATCAGCTGCCACAAAATAGTTACTTTCAGGCAATGAAGGAGGATGCGATCGGTTGTTTGTTCTTCTTTGCACATATAACATCTATTTGGAATCATCAAACCTTCTTTTCTGATCTAGTCCAAAGTAAGGATCCTGCCTTGCATTACTTCCCATGCAAAAAAACTAATCCCTGATGGTCCCCAAGAATTCCGAACGGTGCCAAAAGGAAACACTTCCTCCACCCTTCCATTTGAAAAAGAGGACTTAATTGTAAAATTGTCACTCTTCATGTTCAGCCAAACCAAATTATCTTCCATGTCCCTCCCAATTGTCTGCTCATGCAGCAACCCAAAGAACGCTTCCACCCCCCTCTAACTTCCAATCATGAAACCATCCTATGAACCTAAGGTTCCAGCTGCCCCCCTCCCACACCTCAGCTATGCAGGCATCTTTAAGGGAGGTTATTTAGAAGAGTTCCAAAAATAATTCCCTCAAGGAAAAGTCATCACACCACTTATCCTTCCAATATTTCACCCTATTCCCACTACCCACCCTAAAAATCCATTCTACCCTTAAAAATTTCCCGCCTCCTCCCAATTGTCTTCCACACTCCCACCCCATAACCTTCCTTGATTCCTCTATGACTCAGCTATAGCAGTTGCTTTTCCAGAATGTTCTGATCTGTATATCAGCAAAAACCCTATATTCTTGACTATAATTGAAGGAAAACAAGATGCACTAGAATACCTAAATTTTCAGTCTACAATGGAATTTGAAATTGGAGTTTGTAGGAAATTTGATTGATTTGCTTCATGGGGGAGTATCATAAGGGAGTTGAGAAACCAAAGGAACTTCCTTTGGGGTGGGGGGGCCTTAGAGAGGAAGTCTCATTTAGAAAAGTGGGTAGTGGTTTGTTCCAACAGAAGAAAGGGTGGCTTGGGTGTTAGATGTCTTTCTCCTCTCAATAGGGCCCTTTTGTGCAAATGGAGTTGGCGTTTTGCAGTTGAAAAGGGGGCTTTTGGAAGCAAGTTATTAGTAGGAAGTTTGGGGCAAAAGAAGAGGGGTCGAGTACACGAATAGTTAGGAAGGGGTATGGTGTGGGTTTGTGGAAGGAAATTAGGGAGGAATGATTTTTAATGAGTAATAAAATTGGGTTCTTAGTGGGTAACGGGAGACTCTAAAGAGTGAGATTCTGGAAGGATAAGTGGTGTAGTGATGTTGTTTTGTGTGATTCTTTCCCTTTTTTGTATGTCTCGGCAGACTCTAAAGAGGTGCGGGTGGGGGAGGTGTGGGATTCTTTGGGTGAGGAGGGAGGATGGAATCCTCGTTTCTCAAGGCCTTTCAATGATTGGGAGGTGGATTTGGTGGAGCGGTTCCTTTCGACAATTCAAGGGAAGAGGGTATTTATGGACTCAAAGGATAGGATGCTTTGGAAAGAGACTAAGAATGGGAAGTTTTTTGTTAAGTCCCTTTATGGTGCTTTGGAGACAAGGAATTCAGTCCCATTTCCGTGGAGAATCATTTGGAGCCCTTGTGTGCCTTCCAAAGCGGGCTTTTTTGCTTGGGAAGCTTTGTGGGGTAAGGTCTTAACCTTAGATCAACTAAAGAGGAGGGGTGGACTCTAGCCAATAGATGTTTCCTTTGCCTTGTTGAAGAAGAGCCTATAGATCACATCCTAATTCATTGCTCTAAGTCTAAGGTATTATGGGAGTTATTTTTGCACTCTTCGATGTGACGTGGGTGTCAAAGGACAGCTGTCCACACTAGGACAGCTTTGCTGGTCAAAGGACAGCTGTCAAAGGACAGCTTTGCTGTCCACTCTTCCTTCCTTATTTTAGCCCACACTTGCTGTCCACACTTCTTTCCTTAATTTAGCCCACCCTTCTTTCCTTATTTTAGCCCACAATTGTTTCCTTATTTCTTCATTTATTATTTTGTACAGTTAGCATATATTTTTTGACAGATTATAGTTTACATGTATAGGGCTAGAATCATGCTGGAATTTATTTGCTTTTATTTTCTTTCCATGTAAAGCATCCTTGTAAAGTCTATATATAATATACAAAACTCAAGGCCAAGTATTCGGTCATTCACACAATATTTTGACATGGTATCAGAGCAAGGTTGCTAATTTTTCTTCCCTCAAATTCTTTTCTGTCTTTTCTATTTCGGAGGTGCCTCTCGTGTCTTTCGGTCAAGTCTGTGTTGATCCGTGCTGCACTCAGTATTTTTGTGGCTGTCGTGGGTCAGTTTTCTTCTGGGATTTTTTTTTGGTCCATCCTTTTGTCTCGGGTTCTATTTATTTTCTATGGATTCCGCACCTCTGTGTGTTAAGTTTACGGGCACAAATTATTCTACCTGGGCATTTCAGTTTGAACTTTTTCTCAAGGGAAAAGACCTTTGGGGTCATATTGATGGCACGGATGTTGAAAAACCATCCACTTTTGACAAATCTCAGGATGTTGGGACTTCTCCTTCATGGGCTGTGCTTGATGCACGCATCATGTCTTGGCTTCTTGGTTCAGTGGAGCCTCATATTGTCACCCACTTGCGGCCCCATCGCTCCGCTCAATCTATGTGGGCTTATTTGAGGAAAGTTTATCATCAGGATAACGATGCTCGTCGCTTTCAATTAGAACATGCGATTGCCATGTTTCAACATGGTAGTCTTTCCATCCAGGACTACTACTCGGCATTTCTGACTCTTTGGCATGAATATGCTGATTTGGTTACAGCGGATGTTCCTATTGCCGCTCTCTCAACTATTCAGACTATTCACGCGACTACCCGGCGTGATCAGTTTCTTATGAAACTACGTCCGGAATATGAATCTGTCCGCTCCTCTTTACTGAATAGATCTCCTGTTCCCTCTCTTGATATTTGTTTTGGTGAGTTACTTCGCGAAGAGCAACGCCTTAGTACTCAAGCTATTTTGGAGCAATCTCATGGCAGTTCCGGGACGACAACTGTAGCTTATGCTGCCCAAGGATGCGGACCACCTATGCATTCTAAAAACTTGCAGTGTTTTTGCTGCAAGGAATATGGGCATATTGCTGCCACTTGCCCTAAGAAGTTTTGTTCTTATTGCAAGAAGAAAGGTCACATTATCAAAGAATGTCGTATTCGCCCCCAGAATCGTCAGGCCCAAGCATTTCAGACTTCGGTTATTGTCCCTCCTGTAGCAACACACGACTCTCCTTCAGCTCCGTGCTCTGTTCCTGCACCTCCTGCACCAGATTACTGCACCCCAGAAATGGTGCAACGGATGTTAATTTCAGCATTATCAGCAATGGGGTTTCAAGGTAACAATTCTACTAAACTCTGGTACGTGGACTCGGGGGCCTCTAATCACATGACTAATAATCCCACCGCTTTGTGTCATGTTCGGCCCTACGCTGGTCACTCTTCCATTCAGACTGCCAATGGCAGTTCTTTGCCCATAGCTGCTATCGGCGATCCCTCTTCTAAGTTCACTGATGTGTTTCTTGCCCCTCAGCTTTCCACGAATCTTATTTCTGTTGGCCAATTAGTTGATAACAATTGTGCTGTTAATTTTTCTGGTAATGGTTGTGTTGTGCAGGACCAGGTAACGGGGAAGCCGATCGCGAAGGGACCTAAAGTGGGGCACTTGTTTCCACTATTTTTACCTGTTCCAGATTTTACCCCACGTTCTTCTATTAAGTCTTTTGCTTGTAATAATGTTTCAGATCTTAGTATGGTGTGGCATCGTCGTTTAGGCCATCCCAATACTCAGATCTTATCTCATGTATTGAACTCTGATTTACCTGGTAATAAGGATCGTTATTCTTTATCTCTTGAGTGTGATTCTTACAAACTTGGTAAAAGTAAAACTCTTCCCTTCCCTTTGCATGCAAGTAGAGCATCTCACTGCTTTGATCTTATCCATAGTGATGTTTGGGGACCTTCCCCAGTTAGTTCACATGAGAAATTTAAATATTATGTGACTTTCATTGATGATCATAGCAGATTTACTTGGGTCTACTTTCTTCGCTCTAAATCTGAGGTCTTTCGTACTTTCACTGAGTTTTTAGCGTATGTTGACAATCAATTTTCTACTTCTATTAAGACATTACGCACAGATTCCGGTGGTGAGTATTTGTCTACTGAGTTTCAAGCATTCTTGGCTTCTAAGGGTATTATTCATCAACGTTCATGTCCCTCTACTCCTCAACAAAATGGAGTTGCCGAACGCAAAAATCGTCATCTTTTAGATGTGGTACGTACTCTCTTGTTAGAATCTTCTGTTCCATCCATGTTTTGGGTAGAGGCTCTAAAAACTGCTACTCACTTGATTAATCGTTTACCTTCTCAAGTCCTCCATATGGAGTCTCCCTATTTCCGCTTATTTGCTAAGCAACCTAGTTATGATCACCTTCGTATTTTTTGTTGTGTATGCTTTATTCATTTACCTCATCATGAGCGACATAAATTATCTGCTCAATCTGTTCGATGTGCTTTCTTGGGATATAATATGTGTCAAAAGGGATTTGTTTGCTATGATCCTACATTACATCGTACACGTATTTCTAGGAATGTTATTTTCTTTGAAAATCAACATTTCTTTCCTGTATCCTCTTCTACTGTGTCATCCTCTTCTACTGTGGTCCTTCCCTCCTTTGAGCAACAGTTCTCAGATCTTCATCCAGTCAGTTCTCGCTTTCAACCAGGTATTGTGTATACGAGACGCTCCCGCCCACAGTCTCTTTCGGTGGCTCACCCGATATCTGATCCTACCACGCTCCAGATGCAGTCAGTTGCAGCACCTTCAGTACGTCGCTCTTCTCGAGTGTCTGTACCTCGGAATAGGTATGGATTTCCCTCTTCCAGTTCTGGAAATTCTATTTCAGCCCTTACTGCTACATTGTCCAAATTTGATATTCCCACATGCTACTCACATGCTGCTAAGCATGATTGTTGGCGACAAGCTATGCAGGAAGAAATTGCCGCTCTAGAGGCCAATCACACTTGGGACATTGAGCCCTGTCCTCCCACTATTGTTCCTCTGGGTTGCAAATGGGTTTACTCAGTCAAGGTCCGATCTGATGGAAGTTTGGATCGTTACAAAGCTCGGCTTGTTGCACTTGGGAATAATGAGGAATATGGTGTCAATTATGAAGAGACCTTTGCTCCTGTGGCCAAAATGACTACTGTTCGTACGATTCTAGCTCTTGCTGCTTCCAGTGATTGGCCACTACATCAGATGGATGTAAAAAATGCTTTTCTTCATGGGGATCTTAAAGAGTGTATTTATATGAAGCTACCCCCGGGATTGTTTCCCTCTCCGACTTCACATGTGTGTAAGCTTCGTCGCTCTCTTTATGGTCTCAAACAGGCTCCGAGGGCCTGGTTTGATAAATTCCGCACCACTTTATTACAATTTTCATTCAGGCAGAGCAAGTATGACACTTCCTTGTTTCTTCGGAAATCAGACATGGGTATTGTTGTTCTTTTGGTTTATGTTGATGATATTGTGATCACTGGTTCCGATTCTGCTTTACTTGGTCAGCTCAAAACTCATCTCTCCGAGTCCTTTCATATGAAAGATCTTGGGTCTCTCACATATTTTCTTGGTCTTGAGGTGCATCATAGTCCCTCTGGTATTTCCCTCAATCAACATAAGTATGCGAGTGACTTAGTGGCTACAGCTGGTCTACAAGGGACTACTTCTGTTGATACTCCCATGGAATTAAATGTCAAGCTTCGCAAAGAGGAGGGCGACTTACTTGCTGATCCCAGTTTATACAGGAAGTTGGTGGGTAGCCTTGTTTATCTCACCATTACTAGACCGGACATTTCTTTTGCTGTACAGCAAGTCAGCCAGTTCCTTCAAACTCCTCGTCATCTTCATTTGGCTGCTGTTCGTAGGATCATACGCTATGTTCAAGGCACTTCTACTCGTGGCTTGTTCTTCCCTGCAGGCAATTCTACTCGCCTTGCTGCTTATAGTGATGCTGATTGGGCTGGTTGTGCGGATACCCGTCGCTCCATCACTGGTTGGTGTGTGTTCTTAGGAGATGCATTGATATCTTGGAAAAGTAAGAAGCAAGACAGAGTCTCTAAGTCATCTACGGAATCTGAGTACCGGGCGATGTCTCTTGCTTGTTCTGAAATCATTTGGCTTCGAGGTTTGCTTGCGGAGTTAGATTTTTCTGAGACCGATCCTACACCTCTACATGCCGATAATACAAGCGTTATTCAGATCACGGCCAATCCTGTCTATCATGAGCGCACAAAGCATATTGAAGTGGACTGTCACTCTATCCGTAAAGCCTTTGAAGCTCGTGTTATCACTCTTCCACATATTTCCACCGACTTACAAATTGCTGATATCTTCACCAAGGCTCTCCCTCGTCATCGACATTGCTTGCTAAGTAGCAAATTGATGCTTGTTGATCAACCTGCATCAATTTGAGGGGGGCTGTCAAAGGACAGCTGTCCACACTAGGACAGCTTTGCTGGTCAAAGGACAGCTGTCAAAGGACAGCTTTGCTATCCACATTAGGACAGCTTTGCTGTCCACTCTTCCTTCCTTATTTTAGCCCACACTTGCTGTCCACACTTCTTTCCTTAATTTAGCCCACCCTTCTTTCCTTATTTTAGCCCACAATTGTTTCCTTATTTCTTCATTTATTATTTTGTACAGTTAGCATATATTTTTTGACAGACTATAGTTTACATGTATAGGGCTAGAATCATGCTGGAATTTATTTGCTTTTATTTTCTTTCCATGTAAAGCATCCTTGTAAAGTCTATATATAATATACAAAACTCAAGGCCAAGTATTCGGTCATTCACACAATATTTTGACAGTGGGTCCTTCCTTTGTCAGATAGAGGGATCCTCCTTGGTTGACATGGTTCCTTTGTGGGCAAGAAGCGTCAAAAGGTGTGGAAGACAACCCCCTTATGTCTCTTTTGGACAGTTTGGAAAGGAAGAAACAGGATTGCATTCAAAAATGAGGAGTTTGCAATTCAAAGGATGAAAAATTCTTTTGTTTATAGTTATTGGTCTTGGACTAAGATGTTTATAGACGAAGGACCTATATCTTTAATCGACTTTTTTGATTGGTTGAGTACTAGATAAGGGTGGATGAGTTTTTTTGTATCCCCTTTTCTTTTTGGGTTATGCCTTGAGGTGTCTCTTGTATACTCCTTATATGCTTTGGTGTGACTTTTGGGCGCCCTTTATTCTTTATATATAATATACTTTTGCGTTTTTATTTATCAAAAAAAAAAAAAGAGAGAGTTGAGAAACCCATCCTTTGGAACTGATAATACAAGAAGGGTCTTTTTTTCACTTCTTTGATTGAGGGTGGAACAGGTATCCTATGGAAATTTAGTGTGCCTCTACTCGTACAATGATGTCTCTAGTTGGACAATGATGCCAAATAAAATTCTTACAATTGATAAATTGGTGAAGAGGAGTTGGTCCTTAAAAAATTGCATAAAACGTGTAAAGATGAAAACAATAATCAGATTAAAAAATAAAAATGCAAAGATAGAACTGAAGTACCAAATAGAGACATTATAAGAGAAAAGTAAATATCATCACATAGCATAAAAATTTATCAGCATAACTACCAATGAATGTTATCATCGCAAAGCCTAATGATGAAGCTCAGGTTAATCCTTTGATTAATCCCAATTTTGCTCATAAAAACAGCTGTAAAGTGAAGAAGAGTGTTGTGGACCCGGGCTCCAAATAGACCATATGTTGACTCATGAAATTTATAAATCTAAATAAAGTCTGAAAAAGTCACTAAAAAACCTAAATGTATCAAATAGAAACAAATAAAACATTCATTTCAGAAAATTTAAGAAATAATAAAAAAGTAGAAAATATTTTTGATAGGACTTAACACCTAAAGTCCTAATTTGAGACAGGGTCATTTATATTTGGTTAAGCTTCAAGGTGTACAATTCAGACATGAGACAGGCCTTAACACCTAAAGTGACTAAAAGCCCAAGTTTGTCACAGGACAATTTCATTAATTCCATCATGTAACTCTCAACCTTTCCAGCATCACCATAACCCTCAAGGTGTAAACCTTAATAGTCATCTGAAAACAATGCAACAAAGGCATCAAGAAAGAAATATCAGGGAAAAAGTAAACAAGACCTGGACAAACTCCATAATAATCCTTAAAATTATAAAAATATCATAATGACATGTTAAATGAAATGTGACATGGACATGCTACTTCAAGACAAGCTAAGCATTAACTTCAACAATCTCTTTATGTTTACAAAGAGTAAGTTTTATTACTTATGTCAAAAAGCAATTGGACCAAATAGTGCATGAGGTGTGATGGTCATTGTGAAATGAAGTAAAGCAAAACTATTTGAGTTTCAACCAAAAACAAAAACAAGAGTTAATGTACACTGAGTAGTCCTGATACCCTTGGGAACTTTGGCAGATCAACGTCAAGAAAACAATGCAGCTCTCTATCTTCTGAGTGTTGGCTCCACAGAAATTTTGATTCAAAAAGTCATCATTCTCACTTTCTATACCACACAAAATAAGGCAAACGAAGAAGCATCCTACAGCACCTCCTTTCACCAAAAGGCAGGCTGACAACAGCCATGAATGGATTGCACAATCATGAATAAGGCAGGATATATGAAACAACCAACATCAGCTTAAAGAAGCTAGAATCAAACTAAGAACAGCACCATCCACCTCTTCTGATTTAATAGTGCACATCTCATCACAGTACAATCACTTCTCTTCAGCTTGATGGATGCTAAAAGTTTTACCAACAAGAGTCGATCACACCAAAATATTTTTCCTGGAATCTTCCAGGATGAGCAATTACTAACAGAGAGGAGCACCAAGAAGAAAGAAAAGAGTACCAACAAAAATCCTCTACTACTTGGGAACAACCACCTTCCATTGCCATCCACCCACCAAAACCTAAGCTCTGCATGGAAAAAGTAAATCTTCAATTCCTAGTCATTTAGTTTCCAGCAGAAAATGAGCATCCAGTCATGTAGTCCACAGTCCAACTGCAATATTTTTGCCAAAGGCAGTCTTACTCCAAAGCATAAGTTGTCAGAAAATTTCACTGTACCTCTGTTTCCCACTACCAATTTCACACCCATTATAAAATCATAAATACACGCATGCCTCTCCACAACCACCTTCAGTACAAACAGGTCACTAGATAAAGTCCAACTTGTTCCCTCCATGGTTTTGACAGATGTGCACACCATACTCATAAGCTATCCATCTCTGTACTGCCACCTACCATTTAGAGTCATGTAAATGGCCCCAGAAAACCTTCCATTTTTCATATAGAAATGATCTTCCACTAAACAAGTGATATCATTTAAACATTCTAAAGGTGCTTTTTCACCATCAGTAAAAGAATAATTCTGATGAAAATCACTTCCCCCTCCTTTCTCTGATAGACATTGCCTTTTCTAACAATCTCCTATCAAAATTGTCAATGGATAACATATAGATATCTAACTGCAGCCTGGCCCAAATGGCAAGCGAAGAGAAGACACTGAGCGTAATCTGTCCTTCCCAACCAGGAAATCTCCAAAATCTGCAATCTCCATAACATCTCAGTTCCAGTCATCCTGCTTATGGTGAGGCTAATCTGCAACCTGGAAACTGGAATAAAGCACCTAAGAAACATACTTCTAGTTCTACAGACCATGGATAAAATGTGCATAGTAACTCCAAGACACATCAGTACTTTGAATATACATGAAAGATTACTTATGTAAATATTATGAGACAAACAAAGGGGAAAAATGAGGAACATTGTAATAGATGCCTCAAAGGAATTAGTGCAAATATAAACCTACACAGAAGGACAATAAAGCTTAGGAGCCCATGATTGAGAACTCATAATATGCGTATAAAATTTTAAACAAGTTTTCTAAGTAGTACAAGAATGAAAACAACAAACAAGGAAATAGCACATACGCATATAGACAAATGCAGGATAACGAATAATTTCCAATATTAACATGTTGAGGTGGATATGACAAATAATATGCAACAACACAAGGTCTTGCAAAAAAACAGATACATACAAGTGACCCCAGAATGAAGCCAAAGATTGAAGCCAGTCCGACAAATTAAGTCCGTCATCCTTTAGTTTGTCACGACCACCTTGTGCCAGGCGCTCAATCACGACATATTCCAGAACATCATACTCAAGCTGTAGGAACACATACATTTAGTGCAAAACAACATAAAGATAAATAAAAAATGAATAAAAATAACAAAAAGAACAGGCATGAGCTGGAACCAGTCATCCCAAATAAAATTAAACATCACAATTACAAAGCTTGTGCATGGACAACTTCAAAGAATGTCATACAGCATGCGCATATTTGCAATTGATCAAAATTTTAAAAAATAATTGCATAACCACAACCGCAGAACAAAAAACTAAAACATGATCTATACTTTAGAAGCTCCTACATGAAATCTAGTGAGATAAAACCTTTTTTTTTTTTGGAGGAAAGTCTCAAGATGATCCCAGCTCCAATGAAATAATGCAACCAGGCAGTTATATCAGCACTAAAATGAGCCCAACTGTATGTTGATAAGTATCAACTTGAAAATTCACCAGTTGAGAAAATTTTGTGTTTTTCAACAGTAGAACCACATGTCCCATTTGTACAGCTAGCATTAAACTCCATTGAAGTTTTTGAAAATGTTTTATCTTACTGTTTCACAAGGATCCCATCTTGTAACTTCTTCAGTAAACATTCATACAATTGATCTCCTAAACTACAAGATGATTCTGAATTTAAGGCCTGAAATGGTAGAAAATTAAGATGAATATTGTGCACATAAGCAGTAAATTAAAGATGAATCTCTGTATATGGGCAGTAAACTGAGATGAATTTGTCTATATGAGCCTAACCAAATCAGACATGGAAAGGCATTGTTAACTACTGAATTCTTGAAGTGTAGACAGATGGGAGAGAGTGAGCGAGAGCGTGACGGCGAGGAGGGTGAAGATAATGCGGTGCGGTAGTTCGAAGAAGAAGAAAGGGGAGCAGCTTCGTAGTGGAGTCCAAGGTGTTCAAGCTCGCTTTAGAAGAGAGAAAAGGAAAACCCCAAGTCTTCATCATGGAGAGAAAGAGAGGGGTCTCGTCTTGGGTCTGGCTGGGTCCGGAGAGCTTAGAGATCTTCTTGGAGGGTCTAAATCATTGCATTAAGGACAAGAAAGAAAGAAAATGGGAGGTCTTATTCCCTGTTGCGAGGTGCGAATAAAGCGGGGTGCTTCCTCCAATTAGGGGTTGTCGATTCGGAGAGGAAGTGGTACAGTATTTTCATTCTGAAAGGCAGAGGAGAAAAAGGGGGATGGGTTTCTATGGCGGAAAAATTACAACTAATGGGAGGACCTATAGGCAGAAAAGAAAACAAGCAGGAAGAAAGGGATTTGGGGAAACCTACATTGGAGAGATCGTACGCGGAAGTGGTGAAGAGACCGAGAGGTAGTGATAGAAACTCAATCAGAGTGGAGGTACGAAGGGAGGAAACCCACAGAAACCTACGGAAATTGGAACATTGTATTGTTGGGAGTTGGAACCCTAGGTCAGTTAGAGGAGAGGATTTGGAGAACCTGGGGAGATTATTGGCAAATTCTTAGGGGTTGAAAGGAAAACTAGGGTTGGCAAGATTGGAGAAGAATAGGGTTTTGTTGGAGTTTGAATTTTTGGATGAAGCCAAACGCGTTCTCTCTTCAGGGAAGTGTTCGATGGGAGGGCTCCATTTGGGACTAGAGCACTGAAGTCCTAGGACCCGCTGTCGGGAAGAGGAGGAGATAAGAAATGCAGCCTGGGTTAAAATTGTTGGGCTCCCAATTTCGTTGTGGGACCCGACCATTTTGAGAAGAGTGGGGGAAGAATGCGGTGGTTTCATTGCAATCGACCCTCAGACGGAGAAGTTGGAGGAGGAGCTTCAATGGGCTCGGATCTTAGTAAAGAAGAACGGAGAATTCTTGCCGAGTGTGCTGGAGATTGGAGTTGAGGAGGACGTTTACTCCCTTGCTCTTTGGTGGGAGCTCAGACCGTCTTTGAGGAAAGCCATGGTGGACAATCGTGAAACGACCGGACGAAAAAGTGGTGAGGTTCGAGGTGATGACTCCTCACGCGCTAGTTCGCGCGTGAAGGAAGAGTTGGGAAAAGCACGGCTCGAGGCGCTGTTGCTGCCAGTTGATGGGATGGGTGCACAAGAGAGTGGGTTGGGCCGAGAGGTGACCGCAAACTGTGCCCAAGGATCGGCAACCCGAGCCTCCTTTGAGGCGTTAGTGTTTGGGCCTCCATCGTCAGGCCCAATCATGGGCTCAAAAGAATTGAAGAGGGCTGGTGGGCTTTTCGTGCAATGTCCTTCAAAGGGCCTAAAGCTAAAAGGAGTTGTGGCTCACACTGCTGGGCCAAAGGCTGGGCCGTCGACCAAGTGGGGTGGGCTGTAGATGTGGACTGTCCAACGCATGTTGGGCTAGCTGATCTGGATGAGGTCAGCCCAGTTAAGTCCACGTCCCAGGCCCTAGACAGAGGCCCTCAGGAGAAGGCCTGTCTTCTGGACTGCAAAATAACCAGAAGAGAGTACTTCTCAGAGGTAGAGCCTCTCGTTTCCTGGGAGACAGAGAATCTGAGGAAGCAACAATTGAAAGTTACTCACTCAGTGACAGACAGGGCTCTTGTCGAGGAAGCCTTGAGGTATGGGTCCGTTCTAAATACGAGGGGAAAAAGGGTCTATGGGTCTTCTCATCTTACTTCTTTTTCTTTTGATCAGGCTCCAGAGGGGGAGTATTACGATCATTCTGGGGCTTTAGGGGAGGAAATTCGGATTGAGAATCAAATGCGATTGACAGCTGAAGATGGGCCTGAAGAAGATGGCAATGGCTGCTGGGATTTGGTAGAATTTAATGGCGTCAGTAACAAGGTTAGGGGTGCGGAGTGGGAGTTAGCTATGTCCGAGCCTCAAGATTTTAGAAACGAGAAGGAGAATAGATGGGAGGAAAGTAGCCTGGCAAAGTTCAGCCACTTTTTAGGTTTTTCGACAAAGGGTTTGGAAAAGGAAATTCTGGGTTTCTTGATCAAAATTAGAAAGAGACGGGAGAGGATTCATAGCAAAGAGCTGGTGGAGAAGTCAAAATTCGAAAGGGAGTTAAAGAGGTTGGAGTGCTCAATCAATTATGAAGGGGGGAATAAGCAGAAAAGCCCCTTACTGGGCAAAGGGAGTCAGATTGCAGTAGCCCAATGAAGCTAAAGTTGTTAAGTTGGAATGTGAGGGGAGCAAATGATAGCTCCAAAAGGAAAATTATCAAGACTTTCATAAGGAACCAAAAGGTTGATTTACTATGTATTCAGGAGACAAAAATTCAACCAATGTTGGAGGGTGTGGTCAGAAGCTTAGGCTCGGGGAGATTCTTAGATTGGAGGGCATTGGAAGCGGATGGGGCTGTGGAAGGTATCTTGATTTGTTGGGACAAAAGGTCTTTGGAAATTTTGGATTAGGAGGAGGGCCAATTCGCCTTATCTTGCAGATTCAGGAATGTGGAAGATGGGGTTGTCTAGGTGTTTACGGGAGTCTATGGGTCGTTCACCAAAGAGGAAAGGGAATGCTTGTGGGAAGAGATTTGGGCGATTAGAGGAATTTGGGAAGAGCCCTTGTGACTTTAATATCACCCTCTTCCAAAGAGAAAGGAGCAAACAAGGGAGAACAAATTCAGCAATGAGGAGATTTGCTCAAATTATCGATGATTTAGGGCTGTTGGATCTTCCACTGCAAGGGGGAGTGTTTACTTGGAATGGGGGGCTCCACAATCAGTCCTGGGCTAGACTGGACAGGTTTCTTGTGTCTCCTAGCTGGTTAGATCAATTCAGTGGTGTTCTCCAAAGCAAACTGCCTCGGCCCATCTCTGATCACTTCCCTGTCCTTCTAGAGGGTGGAGGGCTAAGAAGAGGACCCTCTCCCTTTAGGTTCGAAAACATGTGGCTTAAGGTTGAAGGCTTTAAAGATCTTATTCAAAGTTGGTGGAGGGGGATTGAGGTTAGAGGCAGTGCTAGCTTTAGATTGGCTGCAAAAATGAAGGGGATTAAACAGAAATTAAAAGTTTGGAATAGAGAGGTGTGGGAGGTTGGAGTGCAATAAAAATTCAGCTCTGCAGCAAATGGAATTCTGGGACTGGGTGGAAAGTGAGAGAGGTCTGATAGTGGAGGAAACAGAATTAAAAAAGGAAGCAAAGGAAAGCTATAAGAAGTGGGTGTTTTTGGAAGAGACCCACTAGACACAACTCTCAAGGGAGATCTAGCTAAGGGAAGGGGATAGAAATATGGGCTTTTTCCATCGTATGGCAAATGCCCATCGTAGAAATAACTCCCTGGATAGAATTAAGATTAATGAGGAGTGGCTTTCAGAGGAGTAGGAAGTGAGGGAAGGGGTTGCTAATGCCTACCAGCAGATGCTTTCTGAAGATTCGGGTTGGAAGATGGATATAGGGAGGCTACAGTTAAATTTTTTTTTTTTTTTTTTTTGATAGGAAACGACAAAGGAATATATTGATAAAAAGAAGGTACAATTAGAAGGATGAGGAATCCTCCCAACAAAGAGAAACAAGACTACAAGTAATCAAATATAAGAAAGTACAAAAAGAGAAAAGTAGACACTCTAGTTACACACCGCTAACCAATCAAGTTGTAATATCTTAAGAGGAATCCCCTTAAAAACCTTAGAACAAAAAGCCCAAAAAGAAGTAAGAAAACAAATAGAATCCCAAAGATACTCAGAATTCCTTACTTTATCCTCAAAAATCCTTGCATTTCTTTCCCGCCACACCACCCACATTAACGCGATGCACGCGTTTTGCCATAAAACAATCCCTCTCTTGGAAGATCCAAAACCATTAAAATTACTAGATAACATGTCAGAGATGCTCCTTGGGGAAACCCAATCCATTTTTACTGATTGAAATAATCTATGCCACAACCCCATCGTCAAAGAGCAATGAAGGAAAAGGTGATCTACTGTTTCTCCATGTTTCATACACAACTTACATATGTCAGGACTAAGTGCTTTGTAGGGTCTTCTCAATTGTAGCAAGTAATTAGCATTAACCTTCTTGTGAGCCACCAACCAGACAAAGGACTTGACTTTGAAAGGGACTTGAGCATTCCAGACAAACTTGGTAGGGAAAACTGGAGGCGACTCAGAATATTGGGATAAGGCCAGAAAGAAAGATTTGACTGTGAAAAGACCTGAAGGAGATAAGGACCAGGATCTCTTATCTGGAACCGAAGGTGATATGTGTAGACGATCAAAAGACCGCATAAGGCCCTCTAAATCTTCTATCTCAGAATCAGAAAGATTTCGAAGAAAATTGAAATTCCAAGAGAAGGGGCGGGTATATCCAAGAATTGATGAAATAGGAGCATTTTTATCCGTGACTACGCTAAGTAATCTTGGATATTGGACTCCCAAAGGTTGTTCCCCCCACCACAAGTCATCCCAGAACCGAATTCTATCCCCATTACCTACCACAAACCGAGTAAACTTGGAAAACTCTTGGAAGACTAGTGCAATGGCCTTCCAAGGACAACGATGAGACCATCTAACTATGTTGTTGGCATCCCAGCCATTGGAGTGTGATCCATAAATGCTTAAAATAACCTGATGCCACAAAGTTGAACCCTCCCTAGGATATCTCCACAACCACTTCCCTAAAAGAGCGACATTCCTTATAGATATCTTTCCAAAACCCAATCCCCCTCTCGATTTCGGCTTACACACTACGTCCCAATTAACCAAATGGTCTCTTTTGCCTTCCCCTACGCCTGACCATAAAAAATCTCTTTGCATTCTCTCAATTTTTGCTGCCACAAAGGCAGAAATCTTAAACAAGGAGAGAAAGTAACATGGCATATGGGTGAGACAAGATTGAATGAGGGTTATTCTGCCTCCAAAAGATAAATATCTCTTCTGCCACCCATCTAATCTCCTTGATATCCTCTCAATCACAGGATCCCAAAAGCCACACGCCTTAGGATTCCCTCCCAAAGGAAGACCCAAGTAAAGTATAGGCCACCCAGAAGCCTTGCAGTCTAGCATCTCGGCCAACCTAGAAAGGTGATTCTGCTCAAGATTAATACCATAGATATTGCTTTTGTCAAGATTAACTTTCAAACCGAAAATATGCCCAAACACTAGCAGGACATTCTTAAGGGTCATCATATCCTCCTCCCGAGATCTGGAAAAGAAAATGGTATCATTTGCAAATTGTAAATGGGAAACCCTTGTTCTGTTCCTACCCACCCTGAAACCCTCCAAGACGTTTCTCTCCTCAGCTTTCAATAACATCCTACTCAATACATCTGCCACTATAGTGAACAAGAACGGTGATAAAGGGTCTCCTTGTCTTAAACCTCTAGATGCCTTAACCCACCCTTTCGCATTACCATTCACCAGGACTGCAAAAGAAACCGAGGACAAGCAACCTCTCATCCATTTCCTCCATCTAAGACCAAACCCTTTCATCTCCAACACATGATCCAAAAAATCCTAACTCACATGATCATAGGCCTTTTCAAAGTCAATTTTGAATACAACTCCTTCCTCCCCTGATCTTCTTTTCTCATCCACTATCTCATTGGCTATGAGAACTGCATCCAAAATTTGTCTCCCTTGAACGAAGGCTCCTTGAGTAGAATGGATGGTCTCGTGAAGTACCCCTCTTATGCGCCCTGCTAACACTTTGGCTATTATCTTGTAAAGACTAGTGATCAAGCTAATAGGTCTAAAGTCTGAGATTCTCCTTGACATGCTTTTTTTGGGTAACAGAACTATAAAGGAAGCATTGGTGCTTTGATTAATAATTCCGCTCCTATGAAATTCTGCAAACACTTTCACTAGATCCTCCTTTATCACTTCCCAACAATCTTGAAACACTACAATGGTAAAGCCATCCGGGCCCGGAGCCTTATCCCTGTCCATCTGAAAAATAGCCTTAAAAATCTCTTCTTTAGTAAAGGGGGATTCCAACCTAAACGCACTCTCACCGGATATAGGGGACCAATCTAAGCCTTCCACTCTCCAAGGCTCTCCAAAAGGACTCGCGTAGAGCTTTTCAAAATACCTTAAAATCTCCTCTTTTATGCTCTCTGAATTATTCATCATTAGGCCATTTTCATTCTCCAACTCCTTAATGAATTTCCTATTTCGCCTGCCATTGGCCATCTTATGAAAAAAATTTGAGTTACAATCCCCTTCTTTTACCCATTTCACCCTAGCTTTTTGTCTCCAATGTATTTCTTCCCTCAAAATCAACTCCTCTAGCTCCTCTTTTCTTAAAGCTCTTTGGACTAAAAGTTCATGGGATAGGCCCCCTTCTTGCTCCAAGGAATCAAAGTTAACTAAATCAGATAAGATATCTTTTTTCCTTTTACTTAGCTCTCCAAAAGAAGCCTTATTCCACTCTTTCAATTTGGCTTTAATGAACTGTAATTTCCTCATGAACTTGTGCCCTTCCCACCCATTTCCTTGAAACTCCCTCCACCATCTTCCAAAACTCTCCTTAAAACTAGGATGTTGCAACCACATATTCTCAAACCTGAACGGCGTTGGACCCCACTTGAACGGATTAGTTTCCAAGACAATCGGTCAATGATCCGATGTCCATCTTGGCAGTACTCCTTGAATACTTTGACAAAATACTTGTTCCCACTCATTTGAGTACAGGAAACAATCTAATCTCTTGCATACTGGATTCTCTTGCATGTTTGACCAAGTAAATGATGCACTCCTTAAAGATAAATCTATCAATTCGCAATCTCTTATGAAATCATCAAAATCCTTCATGCTTGGGGTTAATCTAGAACCGCCCAATTTTTCTGAACTTCTCCTTATGACATTAAAGTCGCCGCCCACGCACCAACGCGGATAAGCAAGCCCAACAATGTCTGAAAGCTCCACCCAAAAATCCTTCCTGAGAGCTGAGCTGTTTGGGCCATAAACTGTAAATAGCCACAAAGATTCACAACCGTCCAATGCGAACTTGATTGAGACCGAAAAAGAACCTAACACTACCTCCTCCCTGCACAATTTTTTAGCGTCCCATATGATCAAAATCCCACCCGAAGCCCCACTTGCCGGAAGGGCTGCCCAATCCTTATTTCTGGCTGTCCAAACACTACCCACGAATCTTCTATCACACACCTCCTTTTTTGTTTCCTGAATCATCACTACATCCGGCTTTTCTGATCTTAGAAAATCCTTAACCACCCTTCTCTTTTTCTTTGAACCCAAACCCCTGGTATTCCAACTGATTATCTTCATGTGAAACTCTCTGACCCTAATCTCCGAACCAAAACCAATTAGCCTCACAATCCTGTGGAGCATCTGCTCTTCCTCCTGGAATATACCTTGATATCCAGAGTCTTTAAAACCTCACGTACTTTTGCCATTTTCCTAGGGGACAGTCCTTCTATTTGGAACTCGCCCGAAGGAGAGCCCGCAATACCTCCCAAGTTAACTGTAGCCTTACTGGACTCCTTGAAAGGTGATCTTAAATTAGCTGAGAGAGAATTGACACTCTCAGACATCTGGTAAGGACAAGCAGGCTGGATCACCTCCATTTCCATTTCTAAATTAGGGATATCAACAGGAATTTGACCTTCATCGTTGACTTTTTTGAAAAAAAATTCAGAGTTTACTCGGTTTTCCATAGGTACCAGAGATTGAGAAACTGGGTCGGGAAGCATGGGGGTAGAGGGACTCAGAATGTGGACGAAAGGATTCAAGAGGGATTTAGTGAAGCCACTAGAAGGGGGTATATATGGCTGGGTGGACTGAAAAAGTGAAGGCGTTACCTCCAGAATTTCCGCAACCATCGAACCACAGTTCCCCATCAAGCTAGGCCCTTTACCTCTGGTTTCTGGCGAAGAAGGCTTAACCATGACTGCTGAACCACGAGAATCAGACCCCACTCGGCCCAAAACACCTTCCATATCTTCGTCGGATGAAAAATTGTTCAGATCCGCTTCCTTTCTCGGCGACAAATCCCTTTTCCCTAAATTCTTCTTGCGAAGCCTTGGAAAACACGGAGAAAAGAGAGGGCTTGCATTTAATCCTCTGTTCGCCTGAGATTCGGCGCCTAAATCGTCTGTCTTTGGGTCCTTTTCGCTGTCCACCTTGATTTTTCCGCGCGAAATGGGCTCGTTGCTGCACCGGATACCTTGTCGGTGCTCTGAGCTTGGTGGAAAGAAGGTTGACCACAGCTTCCTTGAACCGTATAACACCTTCTTCTTTGCTAACCTGCTTGACTGAAACTCGAAGAGTCCAGGAGCTGATTTCCCTTTTTCGATTGCAGAAGATGAGTCTTCTTCTTCCTTGCGTAACGTTGCCACAGTCTCAACTGGGGTAACCTCTTCTGGGCTTAGGCCCAAGCCCAGCGGGCCTTTAAGCTTGCAGCCCATTATAACTGCACTTGGATCAGGCTTTGCCAGCGACTGGGCCTCCCTCTCACAGGCCCGACAGCCCACATAGGCGATAGCCTCATCTTCTCCGCCCCAATCTCCTCCTGCTTCTCCAATCCCGTCCATCCCATCTGTTGACTTATTTGAATTCAAACGAGACTGCAACGGGAGCTGGCAGCCCTTACCCCTTTCTCCCTCCTTCCTTTGTCTGCTATCTTCCCCGACACGATACCTTCCCTCCGCCGTTGATCTGCCACACTCCCCTCGTCTTCCTCCACCTGTCCCCATGTGAGAAGCGACAGCCACCCGAGTCGACTCACCCTTTTCGCTGCCTCTCCGTTTTTCTTCGTCTCCGACCACTACGACGACGACTGTAAACACCCAATCCCCATCAGTCACCTCTAACATAGCTGGAAGGATTGCCCTATCCTTCATTACGATCTTTAACCTCGCCCTGTTGAGATCGAATAACTTCAGCGTACGACAATCTTCTTCAGGTGAACCTCCGACCATAGGTGAAATGGCAGCCCCGTTAATTCGATCCATCCTTCTCTAAACTTCCCGTCTATTTCCGCATTTTCCTTCGGCGACCATCTTCGCAACTGAATAATGTTCCTTTCCCTAACCCTTAACTTCCTCAAATCATGGAGAAATATGGCTTCCTCGATTGTTTCAACGAAAAATACACCCTTTCCAATTGAAATGGGTACGATCATTACAACGCCATTCTTCCCTAAGCTTCTCGCCACCAATCTTCCAACCTCAGCCCAATTCTCCCTGTCAAACTTGCTTTCACATACCACAGCTCGCACCCACCTCCCCACTGGAACTAGACCACCTCCTCTTGGTCCTTCGTCACTGTCTTCGCATAGGATCTGTGCATCGAGCCCACTTTATTGTGAGGCCAGCTTTCCCCTCTTATATTCCTTCCTTTTTCTACTGCATTCAAATAAGGGACCACCAGCATTGTAGCTAACGCTTTTTTTATATTCTCCCAACCTCTGCCCTTGTCACCCTCAGGAATGATCAGAACGGAAGGTTTTCTGTTGGTAGCAAACTCCGAGATCCTTATGAACCTTCCATGGTTGTTGAAGCCAACTTCCAACAGATGAGCCCTGCATTTTCCCCTGAATTTTTTGTTGAAACCCATATGACTCTTCAATGCTAAGGCTTTCGTCAAGTATTCAACCAACCACCCAACTGCTTCCTTTTCAAAACCTAATGCAAAAACAGAGCCTCTACTTATCTCTGTCATCGAACACCATTCACCTCCTGCTCGCCTTCCAACCTAATCAAGAAGGTCTTCCTCTCAATCAAGACCTTCACCGTCTTCCTCTCCACCATTCTAGCTTTTGCGATTTTTCCCCCTGTAATGAGATTCTTCATATGGTAGATTTCATTTCCCTGACACCACAGGGTCAAAACTCAAAGACAAACCATATGACAAACATGCATATGTGAGGCTACAGTTAAATCAAATCAGCCAACAAGAAGCAGAGAATTTGGAGATTCCTTTTCAGAGGCTGAGGTTCATTCAGCTTTGATGGAGATGAATGGGGACAAAGCCCTTAGACCGGATGGCTTTACTGTGGCTTTTTGGCAAAGCTGTTGGGATTTCGTTAAAGAGGAGATCTTGGAAATGTTTAAGGAGTTCCATGAGCAAAGCTCTTTTCTCAAGAGTCTTAATAACACATTCCTGGTTCTGATTCCTAAGAAAGATGGGGCTGAGGACCTTGGGGACTTTAGACCCATTAGCCTATTGGAGGGGCTGTATAAATTGTTGGCTAAAGTGTTAGCTAATAGGCTCAAGAAAGTGTTAGGAAAAGTGGTCTCCCCAACCCAGAATGCCTTTGTTTTGGGAAGACAGATTCTTGATGCTTCCTTAATTGCAAATGAGGTGATAGACTCGTGGGAGAAATGAAAAGAGAAATGGCTCATTTGCAAATTGGACATTGAGAAAGCATATGATAGCATGAACTGGCAGTTTTTGTTTAAGGCGTTACAAAAAATGGGATTTGGATCAAAGTGGTTGGGTTGGATGTGGAGCTGTTTATCTTCAGCCAAATTTTCAGTCCTGGTTAATGGGGTTTCCAGCTGGTTTTTTCCCAAGTACTAAGGGGCTTCGCCAAGGAGACCCCCTATCTCCTTACCTCTTTGTGTTGGGGATGGAAGTGCTGGATGTTCTTATTAGGAGGGCTGTTGCTGGGAGATTCCTCTCAGGGTGTTGTATCCGGGAAGGTAGAAGGCCCACTCTGAACATCTCCCATTTATTCTTTGTTGATGATACAGTTGTGTTCTGTGAGGCTAATAAAAAACACTTAACTCATTTAAGCTAGATTTTATTCTGGTTTGAAGCTACTTCAGGTCTAAAGATTAATTTGGCCAAAAGTGAAATCATTCCAGTTGGTGAGGTGGATGAGATTGATGAGCTGGCAGTGGAGTTAGGATGCAAGGTGGGCTCCTTGCCTTCTCAGTATCTGGGTCTACCTTTAAGGGCTCCAAACAAGGCTCATTCTATGTGGGATGGGGTGGAGGAGACTTGTGCTTTGGAAACGGCAGTATATTTCCAAAGGTGGAAGAATCACTCTCATAAAGAGCACATTGGCTAGCATGCCAATCTATCAAATGTCTCTTTTTCGGATGCCCATGATTGTTGCTAGAAGGTTAGAAAAAGTGCAAAGAGATTTTCTTTGGGGAGGGGGAAATTCGGAGAGGAAAGCTCATCTAGTTAATTAGGAGGTGATTTGTGCGGCTAAGGATAAGGGTGGGTTAGGCTTAAGGAAGCTAGTCCTCTTGAACAAAGCCTTACTTGGTAAATGGATATAGAGGTTTGCTTATGATAAAGACAATCTTTGGAAACAAGTGATCATGGCGAAATATGGGCAAGAGGGTCTTGGTTGGAGGACAAAGAAGGCTAATGGGGCGTTCGGAGTAGGGGTTTGGAAGGAGATCTTGAAAGAAACTGAATGGTGTTGGGATAATATGGTGCTCATAGCTGGGAAGGGCACCAAAATCAGATTCTGAACTGATGTTTGGTGCACTGGTACAGCGCTGTCCCAAAACTTCCCT
Organism: Vitis vinifera; assembly: GCF_030704535.1. Taxonomy (NCBI): domain Eukaryota; kingdom Viridiplantae; phylum Streptophyta; class Magnoliopsida; order Vitales; family Vitaceae; genus Vitis; species Vitis vinifera. Next base: position 5,845,552 of record NC_081805.1, read on the forward strand.
CATCTCTTTGCAATGGCTGTTCATAGGAATGCTATGGTGGAGAAGATATGGGACCAGAATTTTGGACAAGGAGGCTGAAACCTAAGATTTTTTAGGGATTTTAATGATTGGGAGTTGGATATGGTAGGGGACTTGCTCCATGGTTTGAGGGGTCACAGGCCTTCCTTGGAGGAAGACTCGGTTTTTTGGAAGGGAGGAAGAAACGGACAGTTTAGGGTTAAGGAAACGTACAGCTTGTTGGCCAACCCCAATGACACCGCATTCCCGACTAGTTGTATTTGGGTGGATAGAGTTCCAACCAAAGTGGCGTTCTTTGCTTGGGAGGCTACGTGGGAGAAGGTGCTTACTCTTGACAGGCTCTAGAAAAGAGGATGGCAGCTCCCTAATTGTTGTTTTTTGTGCGAGTGTAAAGAAGAAACTGTAAATCACATTCTTATACACTGTATAGTGGTCAGAATCCTATGGGATATTGTCCTTGGGTTATTAGGTGCTCAGTGGGTCTTTCCAGAAACTGTAAAGGAGGTCTTAACTTCCTGGAGAGGCCCTTTTGTGGGGAAGAAAAGGAAAAAGATATGGAAATTCATCCCGTTGTGTGTTTTTTGGGATGGTTTGGAAGGGGAGGAATAAATTAGCTTTTGAGGGAGGGGGGGGTGTTAGATATTCAGAAACTCAAGAATTCTTTTGTTTGTAATTTATGGAGTTGGGCTAGATTGTATATTGGAGAGGAGTCTCTCTCTCTTATAGGCTTTTTGGAGTGGTTAGCATCCACTTGAGGGGCGGTGAGGCTCTTTTGGCTTTCTTTTTTGTTTGTGAGGCCTTAGCTACCTTGTATACCCCCTGTATGCAGTGTGACGTTTTGCCTCTGATTTAATTCAATTTTGTCTTACTTATCAAAAAAAAAAAAACTACTGAATTCTTGAATAGTGATCCCCACACCTCCCACCCATTTGATCCTGTTGCACCATCACAATGGCCTTGATGAGCCTTTCAGAACCATTAGCTTGGTGACGGGCTTTTACAAGATCATTGTTAAAGTAGTGTCTAAGCACTTAAGAGGACTTTTACATGAGACCATTCATTTTTCTTAGGGAACATTCAATGTTAAAAAATTCTAGATGCAATATTAGTGGCCGATGTAGTAGATGAGAAAAAATGTTGAAGAGAAGAAAGGGTGGCCTTTAAAATTGATGTCAAAAGATTACGACCATGTGAAATAGGATTTTAAATCATGTACTAGAGAGAAAAGGTTTTGCAGCAAGATGGAGATCTTGGATTTATGGATGCTTATTGACAACTAACTTTGTTGTGTTAATTAATGAGTGTGCGGCACACTTTTGCCCTTTCTTTTCAATTTAGTGACTAATATCTTGAGTAGATTGATGCTTAGAACACAACAATGGGAGTTCTTAGAAGTCTTTTCAATAAGTAGACCTAGAGTGAGGGTAACTCACAATTTGCAAATGACACCATCTTTTTTTTTTTTTTTCACAAGCTAGGCTACTCAACTTGCAAAACTTTAAACTAATTTTGATGGTGTTAAGCGAGGTCTTCGGGCTCAAGATAAATTTGGACAAGAGCACTTTGTTGGGTATCAATATGAATCAAGACCAAGTTCAAGCTTTAGCTTCCTTATTAGATAATAGGGTATTAGAGTGATCTATATCCCACTTGAGTCTCCCCCTAGAAGGGAACCCAAGAACTATTTCCTTCTGGTATACAGTCATAGAAAGGCTTTCCAAAGGATTAGAGGTTGGCAAAGAATCTATCTTTAAGGGCAGAATAACTCTTATTAATAGTGCCTAACAAAAGAATGCACTTAAGTATGGACAATGTATACACAATCACCACAAGGCCATAACAAGTGGAGGGGTACACAAAAAACAACCCTCATCCACTACATTTTTTTTTTTATAGGATCCTCATCCACTACATTAAGCTCAATCCATCGATTAAGTCCAACATAGACAAGGAACCAACTCCTATGTACGCTCTAACCCATTCCAAACAATTATACATAAATGATTGTTTTGAGTGCTTGATCTACTTTTGCAGTATTCTCAAAGGCTCACCTATTTCTCTCTTTCCATGTAGTCCAAAATAAACTCTTAAGCATTCTTCCTCTTACTCCCTACAAAAGATCCATGCCAACTCAAGAAGGCCTTCTTTACTAAGAAGTGCATCATCCACTCTATTCCAAACAGAGCAAAAATCAACTACCACAAGATCAGTGCTTTCAAGTAATGAAGGAGGAAATGATCCATTGTTTCTTCCTTTGCTTTCCACTTATAACATTGGCTTCATACACCCCATGCTTTTAAGTTGGTATAATGTTACCTAAGCGGCTTCCCAAGCAAAAAAACTCTCTCACCAAAGCCTAAGAATTCTAAACATTTTGCAAAGGAAGGTCTTTGTTCTTCCAGTAGACAAAGAAGAATAAAGTGATTTAACAGAAAAAAGGGAACACTTAAAGATCCGCCATGCCAATTTATCCTCAATGTTCCAATCAATAGACTACGATTTCAATTTCCTAAAACAAGCCTCCACCCCCTCTAACTCCTAATCATGGAGTGAACTTGAGAGTCGAGGTTTCCAACATCCTCTTTCCCCCTCCTAATCACAAACCTTCACTACCCAAGCATCTTTGGTGTTGATTATTGAAAACAAAGCAAAATAGTCTCCCCAAGGGACAAATCCCCATACCACTTATCCTTCCAAAATTTCACCCTTCACCCACCTTAAACCCAATCCCACTCCTTTCAATCTCCCACCCACTTCTAACTACCTTCCACACTCCCACTCCATACCTTTCCCTAACAACTCTAGAGCATCATTCTCCCTCTTCCTCATCATGCTTCCTTATAATTACCTTTTTCCAAAAAGAATTCCTCTCTATGGCAAATCTTCAACACCATTTACCTATAAGTCCTTTATTGAGGATAGACAACCTTTAAATGCCCAGCTGATCACCTCCCTTCTCCTCTCAGCCTCTTTCGGAACTTCTGGTTTCCAATAGCTTTACCAAATCTTCCAAAACAAGCTTTAGGAGATTGTTTCAGGTCATACATACCTTTCACGATCTGCATATTTTGTTAGCCTTGAATCTATTATTGAACCCTAGAGGTGATTCTATGTAGACCTCTTCTTCAAGGTCACCATGCAAGAAGGAATTCTTAACATCAAATTGTTGCAAAGACTAACTAGGATTAGCTACTAGGGACAATAATACTTTTTTTAAAGAGAACTCATCTCCTTACCTATAGCTATTGGCAAATTTAAGTCTTCAAATACTTGTTACAAAGGAGAATGACTAGGATTAGATTCAGTACCAGTCACAAGTTTGGATTCTTCGGTTTGCGTTGGAACAGGATTAGACAATCTTCTCCTTTAGTAGACTTGTAGTGGCACGATAATATTGCTACCTTTTTTCTCATTCTCATCCTTGGGTTCAAAAGAGTTAGCCTTTTTTTTAATAGGTAAATAGGATAATATTTAAGAGCGCTAGCAAAAGGCACAACCAAGTACACACATGGTATAAAAAAAAACCCTAAAGGCTATCAAGAGAAAAAAGGGCAAAGTTAATACAAACCACCCATACAACAACCAAACCCAACCCCCTAGAATACTGGTTAAACCTTAAGAAGGACAAGAAGCTGCCCGAGAACCCTTCTGAAACCGCAAACCATCATCCAATCTAGGGAAGAAGACCCCAACCTCAAAGTGAGAGATTTGAACCCCAATTGCTCCTTCCCCCCCCCCGCCCCCCGCCCTTTGTCCCTTGACTAAGAGAGGAGAGTAATTGTAATTCATGAACATTCAACCTTTCAAATTTCACTCTCCAAATGAGAAGACGAAGATTTCCTACTTCATCTTGATACCTTAACCCCACATCCTTTTCTTAACTCCATTTTCCTCAAAAAAGCAATGATCTCCTTTTCAAACACCACTGGCAACCCCGAAAAACTAGTGAAATCAGCAAACTTACTGAGTATAATTGCAGAGCTAAGAAAAGACTTAGCCTTGTAACAGTGGATTTGATAAGTATGAATGTAAGAAACGAATTTGGTAGATTGGATAAGCTCAAGTCGGTCTCATCCTCATTTAATGAGATTCCCTCTCAAGATTAGGATCAATGAAAAAGGGTCGATGTTCAACAAAAGTAATATAAATAGAAATGAAAATTTTCTTAGAATTAAGGTGATAACATTTGCATTGTTGGTAAATGACCAATGAAGACACATTTAAGAGCTCAAGGATAAAGTTTACCACAACTTTGAGCATGAATATGTATAAAGGAGACACGTCCGAACACATTAGGTGAATCCTGCTTAAGTCACAAAAATTAGGAAAGAATTCAAAGAGAACGCTTACTAAGGCTTTGTTTCCCAACACTTTTGAAGGTAACCAATTGATTAAGCAGTAATTGATACCGCTATCCCCCAATATGATTTAGGCGCACTTTTCCCAAATAAGAAGGCACAAGTTCCCTCAAGATGGCGACAATGTTTTCTTTCTGAGACTCCATTTTGTTGTGGAGTATTGGTTCACGATGACTCATGTTTTATCCCATCTCTCTCTTGTTAAGAGGATAGAGAGTAGAAAGTGATTTTTCCTATTGTCAAATCTAATATTCTTTATCTAACATAAAATCGGGTATGATCATCTTGTGAAAAGATGAGAAAACAAAACAAACACATTTTATTTTTTTCAAAAGATATAATTAAGTAACACAAAAAAATGCATCAATACAAGAAACAAACCAACATGCTCCAATGATATTTGGAATCTAAGAGGGTCCCCAAACATCGATATGAACTAATATAAAGGGACAAGATGATCTATTATTAATCAAAGGAAAAGGAACTTCATGATGTTTGGACTAGTGACAAATGTTAAAATGAAAGTCATTAACATGTAAATTCCAAAATAATAAAGGAAACATAGTCTTTAACAAGAAAAAACAAATGTCTTAAACGTAAATGATGTAACCGGATTTGGACTTTATTTGATGAAAAACTTGAAAGATGAGATAAAACATATGTGATCATTGCCATTGTCACACTCATCAACAAGATAGTAAAGCCCCTCTTGTTCCCTAGCATGATCATCCTCCCCATATCTAGGTCCTGACAAACACAATGGGATGGGAAAAATGTTACCTTGCAATTTAGTTCTTCGATAACTTGAGGAATTGACAAAAGATTTACAAAGAGTTTAGGGTAATGGTCCCTTGTCCAACCACAAGAGCTAAAGTACCATCAGCTACTTTGATTTTTTGGTTCCTAAGACATGGGTTGTAAGATGAGATATGGTGAGAGTTGTAGGTCATATGATCGGTAGCACCTGAGTTTACAACCATATTTTCATACCAACAATCTTTTGAGGAAGTGAAACAACTAGTCATGTAGTACTTACTTGCTTTGGCCAAGGCGCATGATGTGTTGTGTTTATCTAGAGAGGTGAAAAATCTTTTAAGTCTTTCAATCTCTTCCTTTTTAAGTCCTTCAAACTTTAAGCTATTGAAATTCTCATGGTTCAATTTCTCCTCCAAAAGTGTTATATTTGCTTGGCATTCTCATTGTCGAAACTGCTATTTGTTCCGATACCACCATTCCTATTGAGGGATTGTGGTTTTCCATGTAAGTTCCAACACATCTCCTTTGTATGCCTTAGTTTCTTGCAATGAACACACAAGAAGTTATCTACAATAATTTTTGCTAGGAATTGGCCTTCTTAGAGAGGCCGAAACTATAAGGGCAAACCCTTCACTTGTTAGAGAGTCCAACATTACGCTTCATCTCCCTTCTTCAACCCTTATGATCATAATCCACACTAAGTCCAACTAAAAATTCAAATATTCACCCTCATTGAATAAACTTAAGAAACATAGCAACATCCTCACCATTCTTCGTTTTAAGATTTTGATAATAGTTTAATTCAAACTACAATCCTTTCATAATATTATAGTACTAAGTTACGGATAAAGAACCTTACTACAGAGTGAATCTTAGCCTTTATCTCGCAAATATAGGCATCATCTTGGACTTTGAATAGGTTAAATTTTACTACCTCCCAAAGTTTATTTTTCGTGGTTAGGAACATACACATTCCATTGATTTCATGTTACATCATGTTCCATAGCTAGGACATGATCATTGAGTCCTCATCCCAAGCATCAAACTTGGGATCATCTTCACTTGACATTGGTTCAATCAAGTGACTAGACTTGCTTTTTCCCTGCAAGAACGAGTGCATATGTTGAGATCATACCAAATAGTTTCGGCCATTAAATCTAATCGAGGGTTCAAAGTTTTGATATTCACTTGTAGGTGGTTGGCTATGGAATGCAGTGTTTGAGATCCAATTTTCTAAGGTTTTCAACATAGTGGACAATCAAATAGAGACAAATCAACAATAACAAAGGCTGTTGAGAAGAAAAAATGTATTTTTTATCGGTAGATACGCAAGATATATTAAAGGCACTTATTAAAAGGAGCAACAAAGTACACACAAAGTATACGGATAAGGTCAAAAGGCAAGCAAAAGAAGAAAAAAGGAAAACAAATACCCACCACCCTAACCACAACCAACCCCTTAGAAGACGAGAAAGCCCCTAATAGGAAGACCTACCCCCTAAAAGATGGGAAAGCCCCTAATAGGAAGACCTAAACAAAATAAAAACTGCCCACTCAACCCCAACAAAGAAACCCCTTTCGGGATAAAAAAACGAAGAAGTTTGGCTACAAACCCGAACCATTGGACCCTATCCTCCCTCCTCTTTCCCCTTGCAATAGACGGTGAGGCATTGTAGTTGACCAAGCACTCTAATTTTTGGACCTCCCTCTCAAACCGGGATGAATCCAAGGGGTTTACTCTCCCCCCCTAACACTTTAACTCCATGCCCTTTTCTCAATTCCAATTTCCTAAACAGTTACTGAGCTTGGCAAAGCTACTAGGAAGGCTATCAAATCCCCTCCCCCCCACCCACCCACCAACCAAAGTCCCTAGGAGAACCCACCTCCTCATCCCTAACCTCCAAACCCTTACTAAAGGCCCCGACAATTCCAGCAAAGTGCCATCTTGTAGCATCATCTTTAAGGGTTAGTATCTAGGGGTCAAAAGTCTTGAGGGAGAGAGCAAGGAAGACCTAGGATGTCTATTTGCCTTTGCCAACAGAACTTTGTTAGTGATCACTACACAAGATTCCACCATCAAAGTTGGGAGATAACCTCCTCTCTCATCCACAGTGCAATCGTTGCACCCTTCACGCCTCCGAACCACCACAAGGGATTTAACCAAGGCCTCAACACCAAAAAGCTTTGGCTCTAGCACTTGGGACTGCTCTCGCCTCTCATGCCTCTCAGTGGACCTTCATCGTCACCCTAAATCACCATCACATGAGCCTCTTCAAAATGGACAAGCCTTAACATGCCCCTAACATCTCCATCCCTGCCTCAATAAGGCCACTCCTTTTTTAAAGCTTAAAATATCCTAGGCTTGGCCCAAACTTCTTAAACCTCCTGCCCCAAATCCAAACTCCAAGCATGCCTCAAACTCTCCCAATAGGCCTCAAAGAGGAGCTGGGTTTTTTAACCTTATGGCCCCAACATCTTCATTGTCGACAACAATAAAGGTTACTTAAGGTGGAGAATAGAGGCAATGAAGACCATTAGAAATCAGAGGTTACAAAGAGCACCAAGGCAAAAATATAAGAAAACTCAGGGAGGCTTTGAGACCATGTTAAAAAAATAATAATTTTATTCATTGGATTTCTGACAAAATCATACAACATTTATAGTGTACAATCCTACAAAATTAGGAAACTAAACTACATGGAGAAAGTTAACTAATTCATAGAAATCCTCTATCAAAAAATAAAATAGGAAATATACAACTATTCAACTCAAAAACTAGAGAATTATACAACCATATAATTCCAAAAATCAGGGAATGAATTCCCTAGTGTTTTCAAACAAATTTCAATAATTAGATAGTTAATTCCTAAGTATCTTCAATCAGATTAGTCGATACCCTAGAACTTTGAAAAAAACATGATAGGTCTCATAAACTAATATATAGAAGCAAGTCATAGTAACGCACCATTTAATTCACTTAAAGCCAAAACTCATTTTATCTAAACCTACCAACATGAAATCTCAATTAACATTGTCAAATGCCTTCTCAATATCCAGCTTGCAAATGACCCCCACTTTTGAAACTCTTTAGCCTTAAATCAATAACTTCATTTTCTATGAGGACCAAATCCAAGATTTGTCTACCCTCCATAAAAGCACGTTGAGTAACGGAGGCCACCTTGCCAACCACCTTTCTCAATATGTAAGCCAAAACTTTTGTTAGAAGCTTATAAAGCCCCTCAAACCAAACTTATTGGTCTAAAGTCTTTTAAGGCTTACACCCTTTTTTTTAGGACTAGCACCATAAAAGTGGAGTTGATGTTTCTTTTAAAAGAGCCTAGCTCAAAGAACTTAGCATAGAAACCCATCACTTCGTTTCTCATAAACTCCCAACTAAATGCCTAGAAAACCATGGAGGTCACATTTTAATGTTTGGGATGCCAATACTTTTGTCAAGTGGTCACATCGTCGTCCCTAGAAGGTTATTGCCCCAATCTTATCTGATTATTGTCAATTAACTCGATTCTCTACAAGTGATAGTTTAAAGATCAACTTTTGGGAAGATACTTTTTATGGTGATTCCCTTTCGTATTCAATACTCAAAACTTCTTAGGGTGCCAAGGACAAGAGATTTATCTATTTCTACCATTTTCGTACCCTCCTTCCTTACCCCATCTTGGAATTTTACACTAAAATCTCATGGATCAAGAAATTTAGGAATATGCCCCATTGATGTCTTCTATAGCCCATTTGTATCTATCACCTTCCTACCCAATAAGGGTTCGGTCTTTGACCTCCTTAGGTTTGTTCTCAATTAGGTCTTTCTTCAGAGCTTTTTACATTCATCCATTTCTATTCCTTAGAAATCTAAATTCCTACCTAAATTAAAGTTTTTTGCATGGCTGGTGGCTAGTTTAAGGGTTAATACCAATGATATTAGAAGCGGAGGCCTCTCAAAGCTCTTAATCTGAAGTGGTGCATCGTGTGCAAGGAGAGTAGTGAATCAATTTATCATTTTATCCTTTATTGCCCAAAAGCTTTAGGCTTATGGCATAGACTATTCAACCTTGCTATGATAAATTGGGTACCATCGGGTACAATGGTCGAGATGATGACCATTTCCTTCAAAGGCTTTAGGGATCATGCTAAAGGGAAGGCTCTATGAGGTATTACAAGCCTTAGTTTGATTTGGTCAATATAGTGGGAAAGAAATGTAAGGAGATTCTAGAATGTTAGAGAATTGGGGATGCAATTTGGGACTTGTTTTAAACTTCATCCTCTCTATGGGCCTCTACTAGTGAGGCCTTTAGAGACATCCCCTTGAGCTTTATATTACTAGATTGGCAGCTTATATGCAAGTCAAGGAGGTTAGGCGGAAAAGATCTAAAGTATTCATTTTTATAGGTACTCGTTTTCCACTAATCCTTAACGAAGGATTCATATAATCCTTTTAACACATCTCTAGAAAAACTCTCAATTATGGTCAATGCCAATTGAAGTAATAGTCAAGTTGAACTTCAATGGATGTTTTTTGGGTACTAAGGGAACTTGGGATTGGTGTAATGACTAGGGATCATCAAGGTTCAGTAATCAAAGCCTATTTTGAACAAATGAGGGCTTTACCATTGAGGCTGAGGTTGTAGTGCTACTAAAGGGCTTGTGCAAGCAAAGGCTTTAGGCTTTTATCCAAGTTTGTAATGGAGGGGGATTCTACAATTGTCATCTCAAGGGTGACTAAAATGGAAAGAGGTTCATGGAGGCTTAATAGGTGGCTACACCAAATATCTTATATCATTACAAAGCTAGAACGATCAATTTGATGGGTTCCTGACTTAGCTAACCAAATTGCAGATTGTGTAGCTGAAAGGGGAGCAAAGCAGTTCGTATATTTTGTTGGATATTATTTCCTCTTTGAGTTGCAATTAGTGATTGTTCAAGCTTTGCTTCAATTTTTTTACCTTTTTGGTTGTTTAGCTTGTTAAGGAGTCCATCCCTTTTTCTTGATCTGAGTTGTCTATTGTGGAAGGATGTCTCGCCCTTCTTGATCTTTTCTTTTTTTTTTTTGGTAATTGACGAACCTTCCGTGGTCAAGTCCTTCAGACTCTCTATTGGGACCCAAACCTTAAGATGCTAACTGCAACCACCACAACCAACATCAGGTAATCCAGGGTATTCAACCAATAACAAAAATCTGACCCAGGACCATGCACCTCTACCACACATCCTGGCAATTTCCCTAACCAACTGTACACCCTAACAAGTGTCCTTCTAGATCTTTTCAATTTATAGAAAAGATTGATTGTGTTTCTGATATTAAAAAAAAAATTATCACAGGTCCAAGTCTTGGCACAAACATTTGGTGGGGAAAGGAATTATAGAAATAATAATGTAAGATAAAATAGTAGAAGTAAAAAAATGGACAAAAAACTCATCAATAACATATTCAATTATTACAACTTTCATATGAACATTGTAATCAGTAAGCTCCCACCCAAACCCACACTCAGAACCATGAATTACTCGAGTACAATGCCCACGTAAAAGATATCCATCCCATGACAAATTCAAACTCACAGCAGAGCAACTGGGATATTAAACCTCAAAGGCAATCTATCATTTATGAGACCACTTTCTATCATGCCATCACATGATTTCTGAAACAGTCATGGGAATGAGAAAGAGAGAATGATGAAGATAACAATCATGAACATGATGATGAAGGAAACTCCTTAGGAATATTACAGAAGAAATTTAATACCTGCGTCAAATATTTGAAAGCATCTACAACAGGAGTAATCATATCCCTGTATGCCTCAATCTGTAGATAAAAAATCCAGGAGAATATTATCTTCTCTGAAGTAAAAAATTTCAAAGCTGTCAAACAATTAAATTTTCTTCCCCTGTAATATAATACCTGATGAACAATTGTTCGAAGTACAGTCATTGGATTGGCATGAGCTAGTTTTGCTACCATCCGACCCAGCTGCTTTAGGTTTTCCTTCGCAAGCCGTTTCAAGATCCTTCTAGTGTCCAACTGTAAACAATAATAACAGAAACAGATGCACTTAAGACTTATGGCACCAAGCTTGCAACAAAGATACTGTTAACGGAATGACATCCTTAACAGAGAAAAACATTATACCTTGGCTGTTTGCCTTGCAGCCAAAACCACTGGAATGCGCTCATCATCTTTTTCCCATTCACCATATAACCGATACCGCACCTAAGCATCCAAGATCATCAAAGCCAGATTGACTACCATAGCTAAAAAATTATCAATGGAAGTATCAAATAGCTTGATATGGTAAAGTAATGCCAACCTCGTATGGGAGGAGATTCATTACTTCCCAAATCTCCTGACAAACCGCTGGATTTGCAGGTATCAACTGCAACGAAGGAAGTAGACATGTTCCCAGGGCTTCCTCAATTCTTGACCGAGCTTCCTTTAGGTGCAAACGAGGAACTCGATTTCCACCAACACCAGATTCAGGGTTGTAGGCTCCATCACCACTTCGTACAAGCTCAAGAGCAGACAGGTAATAACCTCTCAATACTCGACAAACCTGCTTACGAAGAAACCAAAAACACATATCACAGTGCCGTAACAATAATAACCATAATTCAAAGTCAACTTACAGCTTACAATAATGTTGAAAACAAAATAATGCACCTTCTGCAGCAATATAGTATCACGGTAGAAATAAGGTCCAACACAAGCAAGCATCTGAAAAAGTTCTTTAGGAAGGTCAATGAAAGACCTATTGACTGATGAATTTGTTGTCTCCATTAAATCAGAACCAGATGAGGACAACCCAAAGCTTTCAAGATGTGCTTGATGAACTATACCATATGCTGTAGAGATTGATTTTTCAATGAGCCTGGACATGTATACCACAAGCTCATTAGAAAAGATAAATAGATGCACTTCCCATATCAATTCTAGACTTGTCTGAAAAGAAAGTGCTTGAACTTCACACAAACAATTTTTATATGCCCAGGCCAACACAAGAACCCACACACCCACAAGTACACATAAAAGCTATTTTAACTAGATTCGCCATAAAATGTAAAATATGATACATGAGATTTACCTTAACAAGCCATTGCAAATTTCAATATGTGCCACTGGATTAAGTGGTGAAAGACGATCAAATAGTATATGAGCATGGTACCTGACAAAGGCAGAATACAAAACAAGATATCTTAAAAGAGGTTCGCAAATATTAACTAGTTAAATCATACTAGAGGTCAAAACAATACCAAAATAAGGTTCCAGATTGGTTTAATCAATGTTGGTGTTCTATGAAACAAGCATAGAGTTCTGCCACGAGACTACAAAACATGCTTTAAGGATGGAAGATTGACCTACCTTTTTATTAAAAGATAGAAAGAGGTGGCAAAATTTGAAGACATATTCAATTGTTTGGACCTCACAGAACTTTCTCAGGCCCTGATAGTGTGCATTTTCAATCAAATGCGTACGGTTCACAGGGCAGTAAAAGTATAACTTAACAAAGACTGTCAATTGCAAACTGCAAGTGCATCCAGTAAGAACAACATAGTACTGTATACTACCAATAAAATATAAGGAATACCTCAAGACACGCAATTTTGAAAACCATTGCCAAGCAAGTATACCACATAATCATAAAGGTTTGACATCAATACGATGTTAAAAATCATTAAAAAAAAAAAAGATAATTGAGGGAAGATGCAAACAATTTAGGACTGTGGGTAGATTCACCAAGGGAAAAGTCAGGTTCCTAATAATTAGCTTGCATGCAGTGGTGCAATACTCTAAGTCATGTACATATCATCAGAACATGAATAAAGGGAATTGAAGTCAACTATTCCAGAAAAACAAGCAGCAAATTTAGCAAGCAAGACCAGAATAATCAGTGTTAAAACATTTTTAAAATTTCCATCTATAAGGATATCCTCATAGATATAGAAATTAATAACAATAATAATCTCTAGCTGTATCCAAATCATGATTCCAATTAGGATTTAACTTACCAGTCATCCACAGCAAGAAATCCTGTAAGCAACCCCAAAGTCTGATTATTTTCAAGCTCTGAAGAACGCTCTGCAACTGCCTCAGTTTCCATGTCCAAAGCAGCAAAAAGATCTATTGTGACATCTCCTTGTTTCTCATCCTCCATGAGATCCTTTCCAGTAGCAGCCAGATTTATTTTGCCGATTTTGTTGGCCTGTCAGAATAAATGAAAGACAAGCCAAAAAAAAGGTGCAAGCATAAGTTAAATTAACAGAACTCTCACCTTAAAACATTTCAAAGAGGCTTGTCAAGCATCCATTATAAAAAGAAACAAATGTGATAATACTATAAACAGCCTGTGTCATCAAACCTACCTCCATCCACCAAATAGAATAAAATTTGTATAGACACTCAAAACCATATGGAAAAATGCCTATAAAAAAACCTATATGGAAAAAAGGAAGAACACAGAATAATCATCTGGCAACACTGAGTCCAAACAATGAAAGCGTGAACAGATTATGTACAAACGCAAAGAGTTCCTCTTAAACAATTATGCAGGAGGAATTGCCACAGCAAGAAACAGGGTTTGAAATTGAATTACATACCAAATCTAGTAAAACATTCTTCAAATTATCAGAGTGTTTAACATACCTCATCAAGTCGCTTAGCAGAAAAAACATTATAATGCTCAAATGCCTCTTCATCCTTGGGAAGTAAATGTGCATATCTGTAACAGATAAATACCTTTGAATCAAGAATTAAAAAAAAAAAAAAAGGTATAATCAGGTCTAATATTATAGGTCAACCCAGAGGGAACAAAGAAAAAACAAATTAATAAAGATATATGACAACCGACAAATCAAAGGGCAGGGTGAAAGAGTAACACCATAGCCAACAAACATAGCATTAAAAAGTGTCGAAAATGAACTACACCTTGTCACAAGCAAAAATTAAGATTAGCATACCAAAAAGGTACGTTACTCACATTTAACACAGTCACAACACCAGCAAAGTCAGATTAAAATACTGAAGGCATATATTTCAATCCTCCAAGATGCAAAATATCAAACATTCTTAAAAACACACCATTGCTTATGTTACTACATATAAAATAAGTCATCAGAGAGATGGATAAGAGATCCTTCATAAAAGAGGACTATATGAGAAAAGAGAGGCAAAAGGACCACAGACTTTTAAGGGAGTAAAATTTACCAATAAAGGGAGAAGAAGCTACTCCTCCTCCTTTTGGTAAACACATAGGCTTCCTGATTTGCCAATCTAGACCTCTACAAGGAGCACTCCATCTCATTACAGAGATCCAGAATCTTTGCCATCCAGTGGTGTCATATCTCAATGACCCTCTTTTACTGTGGAATATTAGCCATAAAACTATTGTTGAATCTCCCTCCACCAAAATGCAAGAGATTCCCGACAATTTCGCCCCTTTCAGGCCTCCCAGCGAAGCAGAATCTCAGCCTCAGTGGCTAGCCCATGCCCCACAAGCTCTGAGAAAGACCTAACAATTATACCTGAAGGCCTCTTTGCCCAAACAATCCATCTAAGAATGGTTACACAAGGAACACTCAACAAATTTAAGCTCAAGGCTTCCTTCTACCAAAGAAATCTACCCTAATCTGATGGCCTCCACCCTTCAATGGGAAAAGGAGATCAACCCTCTCCAATCCAAAAATACAATTCCGAAACATACCATAAAAACTCCTTGATGATAAACATGCTAAGAGTCATGAGATAGAAATACTCTTCCACTAGTCAAACACTGATCTCATCATTTCCTCAAAGAACATGACATTTATTTCAGCATGATAACCCCCTAAGGTGACTAGGCTTGCCCCGTCCACAATGCTCTCTGTCTGGAGTTTCCCCCTGAATCCATCAAAGGAAATAACCAACAAATCATCAAAGCCTCTGAAAGAAATCCATCTAATCCCTGTTAAAGGGAACAACTTATAACTGACGTAAAAACAAGCAATGGAAAAAAAAGGCGGTCCATGAATCCCCACCTTTCAGGCACAAAAAGCAAACCCAGATCAAAAGCTCCCTGAGTCTTTTCAAACTGGAGCATCAGCAAACTGTTTGTATTCATCATGTTATTAACCATTATTAACCATGAACCAGGCAAGGCTCCGAGATTGATAGCAGTTTTAGCTTACCAACATATTTGGCTTGAGTGAAGAAAATAGAGTAATCATTTCTTGACAGTGCATCCAAATTAAAAAAAAAAAAAAAAATCAAAATATAAATAAATAAATAATAAAAATAAATCCACGGCAATACAATTCTAACACCTCTTGTTCAAGAGAAAAAAGTGCTCCAAAGAAACAATAGAAAGGAAGAAAAGTCATCTATTTCAGGGTTACTTGAGTTCATGTCTTCGAATTAGTTGTAGATTAACGATTCATGGTCACTTGATTTCCTGTCTTCTAATTAGTTGTTGATTAACAATTGAAACCACAAACAAATGAACAAAAGTAGTTTGTTAATTCAGGTGCAGTCTAAAAATAATATACAGTTCCAGCATCACAGATGTGATAATGACGCCCAATTTCAACTAACTTGAAATACAACCCACCAGAGAAGCTAGTTCTTTCACCCTCTTGCTTTTTTCTGAATGCAGCCAAAAAGGTATAACAATTAGAAAAATATTATCATCATTATCTGCCATCATTCACAGCTGACAAATATATCAAGGTCAACTTAAGAGATCACCAACATTTGAAACGAATAAATATTACTAGCTGGTAGATATTGCAAGTGTTTGAACTTCCAACTAAAATACTGATCACTAAATCACTGAAGACAGGTCCTATTAAACAAAATAATCCATGATAAACATAGTCCAGTAAGCACTTCTTAAGATGAGGGAGAGCATAACAAGATGTCTATATGTTACAGATAGCCTTTTTTTCTTTGGCGTGGGGCAGCAGGGGGGTGGGGGTTGATCTGTCAGGAGGGTTAAGCAGTGTAGACAGCAATTGTTTTTTAACTTTTATTTCATTTTATTTTCTATAGGCAGTATAGACAGCAGTTCTTCAAATCTCACCCCAGGAAAACTCTCTGAGTGTCATCATCTAAAGCAGCTATATTCTAATTGAAACTACAGGAGATTCTGATACTCCTCAACAGAAAATTTATGCTTATGTATTCCTAGTTTCATTAGACATAGCAGTAACATTAATATTCTCCGCTTCATGTCCATTATCCGACTCATCAAAACGAGTGATCATAGTTTTCCCAGGCAATAACAATCGTCCAGTCAGCTTAAGTACAGATTTATTTGACATTGCTAAAATATTTTGTGCTTGGGAACCTCAAAATTGGCAATCTAGATAGTAATTACAGTTCTAGAGAGTTAAGTTAAAGGAACAGGTACCTCAACTTGAATACAGGTCTAGAGAGTAATTACCAATTGTTTAGGAGAAAATGGAACCAAAAGAATCCCTATACTACAAAAATCAAAAGATTGTACAGAACACTCACATGCTATCAAGATCAATAAACTCTTCCTTTACCAGCAAAGCTGTCAGCTGATAGAGCCCAGGTGGAACACGATTATTAACTTCCATGCGCTGATAATATTGGTATTTAAAACCAAGTATTTGTGAAGCATGAGACTGAAAGGTTGAAAAGAAATTAGCAATACATACAATAAACAAATATACCAGTTTACTGGAAACTGACAACATTTTTTTTTTATGAATAAAGAGAAATATATTAAAAGAAAAGAGGCACTTCAAGGTACTGGAAACTGACAACATAACTTCATACCTTGGGGAAAATAGGAATCAGGTCCAAGAAGACACTGTTATCAGGCTGATGTTCAAAACACTCCAAAACCTGAGGCATTGAAGGATGATCAACAACCATATACCAATTCTAATCATCAAATCCTTCACAATTGAACACATACAAGAAACATCAAAATAGGCACATCAATTAGAAAAATAAAATTTACAACTTACAATATCAAAGACACGGTTTGGGTCCAGATCAAAGTGTCCAATTAATGACTGCAGAGATTATAATAAAAATAGCAACAAGAATAAAATTTCTATTTGTGACAATTAGAGACAGGAATGGAATAAAATAATTGCTTGTAAAAATTTACATCAGAACCTTAATAATGCCTATTGTTGCTGCTGATGCATTTTGACTTGAAGATTCAGAACCTTGACATAGAAGGGTAACCTACAAATCCACTGACAGTGAATATCAGATAGAAAGGCCCATAATTATAGTTTTACACTAAAAACAATTGTATACCCAGGGTATTAATTCCTCATGGAAAAGAAAAAGCATTAAAAGATTCTCAGGCTTAATGATTTTATTAGCTCAGAGGATGTTCATATCTCTTTTATTACATCAAAAGCCAGAAAGCAGATTAAGGTCACTATATTGAGCCTGTAAGGCTGCAACTATTATCCATATTATACACTGTTTCATGATAAAAGAGAAACTTCAAGCCTAGAGCACCCAATCCAGAGCTAGATACAAAAGTAAAGAACATAAATTTTTGCATGCATATGGTAACCAAAGCCTCTTAGATACATTTATAAATGAAAAATTGATAAGAAGTCATCTCCATCCTTAGAAAGTATCCAATACAATTCAACAGAGACAAAGAAAGCAAAAGAATATTTTTCTTAGATGATTTATCATCCTCCAGCATTGCAAAAGAAGACCAATCAATGAAGAAATTGATGGTAATTAAAAGAAACAGTCTGGAAATGACCATACCAGCTTGGAATAGCCCTCACTCTCTTCCCTAACAAGGTTGAATTTTGTCTGCTGATAAAGAAGACGAGTGTTTACCCTAACCTGAAATCGGAAGCATAAAAACATTAGCAGCAGATAGCTGAAGAAGATTGACTATCACTCCGAAGTGGAAGTTTTATCGATGTCTCAGAAAAGATCTATTTAGTCTAAAATAACACACACACACACACACACATATATATATCTCATTATCTTAGTTATGCATGTGAATGTACATGAATCTTTCACTCTTTTATTGAAGAGACCTAGGATGATAAACAAAGAAAAAACTACTATATTTTGATTAGGATGCCTCTATAAATAACTAAATCATCAAATATTTATGAGTTTACAAATATCCAGTTAAGATAATTTATTATGAAGAAGATATGAACTGCATTAAATTGTGTCATGGTGACTGTACTGAATGATGTACTAAGGCATTCAAAAACCTCAGACCAAGAAGGGGAAGGGGGTTATAAACTTCTCAATAACCCATCATGTCACTTTGAGACCACAAGAAATCACAAAATAAGGATCACTTCTTGTTGGTCAACATTTTAAACCAAATGACCATTGTCAGAATATAAAAATAAAAAAAATAAAAAAAATCATCTGCGTACCTCTTTATTCTTCAACTCTTGAGCCTTTATTTTGATCATTTCAGACTCCCAGAGGAACTCTTCCTACCATATAAGAACCATATTTATACCAATAACCAACAGTAAAACATAAAGAGCAATCATAAAACAAAATAGAATAAACCTTAGATAAGGAGATTCACCTCACAGCGCTCTTGGAAAAGCCTCAATGGGACCAAAGTAGATTCCACTAACCATTTTGCCTAGAAGGAAGAAAAAGAAGCAAGATTAATAAAGACACGTAAGAAAATAATAAAGGAAAAAACAAAAATACAAGGAAAAAGAAAGAGCGGAAAATGAACAATTACAAATCACAAGGTGCTACTCCAGATGTTACACGTCATGAACAAATATCTTTACATCTCTGATTAACTTTATTTTGCAAGTCATCTCTGATTGCACCTTCTCAACTCTCCTACTCAAACTATAGACAAATTGTCAATATGACATAATTATACCCTAAGTGCCCAAACACACTCTAGAGAACATAATGGAAGAAAAGAATGGATGCATTTCACACCCCACAACAATTCCATACACCTACACTTGTTCAGGGAAATCCAGGCATTCGTCTATGACCAACTCACTTTTTCAGAGAACCAAACCCTTGATATTTCCTCCAAACCCAAAAGGCAATAATCATTTTTATATAGCCCAATAAGAATATAAACTAAAAAATGCTTAAGAGGAGGCACACCAAAGTACACACAATGTGTACAATAGTCATCTAAGCTAAACAAAGAAATAATAAACAAAAAAGATTATCTCCTTACATGAAACTTAACCACTCTACAAAATCAATCACATTGGTCATCTATGTACGTTGCATCCTAATAAGAATCCAGTCAACCTATTTCTATGCCAAACCACAACCCATAATAAAAATGTGGCCTGAAATCGGAGGTGCTTTAAATGAGATAAAGGAATCCTGAAATTGGAGGAGCTTTAAATGAGATAAAGGAATAGTACACAATTAAAATGCGCTTTTTCCACTAGGTAAATGATAGTCATACAGTATAAAGCAAGGCCCCAAAATAAACCTTATGGAAATAAAGCTAGATAATTTTTAAAAAAAAATGTTTAAAATGTTGTAGTCATTTTTCTGAACCAGGTGAATAATATATACAGATTCATATGAACCATAGAAAAATAAAGAATTCATTGCATTAAATACTAACCAATTTAATAAGACGAGCACGGTTCTCTCCAGGCATTGTAAGCTGCAAAATAGGAATAGCACATGCATAAGTGATATACAAAAGTTCATCAAAATATGCCCCAGCTAATATTGACCATGTCAAATAGAAAAAACATTGAAAAGAAGATAATAATAATAATAATAATAATAATAATAATAATAAAGCAGAAATAGAAAAATCATACATAAAAGAGTCATGATTTTCTCGGCAAAGGTAAAATAAGGCAAATTTAAAACACGGTCTGTGGACAGGAAAAAAAATTGCATCTAAAAATGGGGAAGTCAAGGATGAACTTTTATAGGTACATAAATAGCTATATTTAGAAATAATGATCCAAAATTAATTATATGGTAAAAAGGATAAGTACTAATACGTATATGAAGATGAACATCCTAAAATCCTACTCATACAATTAAGTAAACCTCAAACACAAAACTCCTTGGAATGAGAAATCACTGAAAGGATCATTCCAACTGAACCTTCCCCAAAAGTTCAATAGAAATTGGAAAGGCAAGCACAGGCCATTTTTCTCTTTCATAACGATTCACTGAGAAAAGCAAGCTATAGGCTCAGCCAGCTTCCAATTGTATTGAGAGCTTTGATCATAACACAAAAATAATGATACCACAAAGATGGAGATGAGCCTTCAAGGTTTACTCATAGGGGGAACCAAGAAAATCCAAAGTCAATTCAATCTAGAGTATTTGAGTAATTCATGTGGACCATTTGGTATCAAATTTAATAGTAGCTATTTATTGGAATCCTAGTAAAATTTAGAAAATCTTCTTTGATGGGATTAAACTTCTATTTTGCAAGAGTTTCCATTTTCTTTTAATTCCATTATTTAGTAATATAGGGGTATTAAAAAGAGAATTAGTGTCCTGCAAAATTTCAGTAAAAGTGATCCTCACAGTTCTTAAACCAACATGACTCTAAGAAAATCCCCACTTCCACTTCCAACAATTGTAACACCCTATTGTCCCAAAACACCAACACACCACCTAAGGATGGTCATTAGCAAATAGATGTTATCTTTGCCAAATGCATGAAAAATTCATAGATCACATCCTTCCCCACTGTGTAAAGACAAGGGTTCTATGGGAGATATTCTTTACTCTTTTTGGGGTGTCTTGGATGCTTCCTTCTTCGGTTAGAGCTATGCTTTTAGGTTGGAATAGTTCATTTGTGGGCAAAAAGCACAAGAAAGTTTGGAGAGCAGGCCTCTTATACATTCTTCAGACAGTTTGGAACGCAAGGAATAGAATTGTCTTCAAAGGCAACGTGCTTTCCATCCAAAAGCTAAAAGGATCTTTTATTTGTTTTTTTTGGTCGGAAACTAAGATGTTTGTAAAAGATGGTCCTTCACCTCTAATTAGTTTCATTGATTGGTTGAGCTCTTGTTGAGGGTGAGGGTGTTTTTGCACCTCCTTTTTGGCAACTTCTTTTTTGTTTGAGTTATGTGGGGATGGGTGTTTTTATCTTGTATACTTTGAGTCGCTCTTTTAGCACCTCTTTTTAATATATACTCTTTTTTATTTATCAAAACAAATGGTCTTGGATCTAATCCACTTTAAGGGATAAAAGGATGTGCTGCAAGAAGTTACCAATGGCACGTCCTCACCAAAGGGCCTCCACCTTCAAAAAAGACTTGGCTCGATACACTTAACTGCCATGGGCCTCTAGCAACTTATTGCCTTAGAACCCATTTCTACAAAGCCAAACATAGCCCAATCCCTTGCAATGCCAATGTCATTTGGGCCCACCTTATCAAGATCACCCTTGTTGCACTCAATATGATACACTAGAAAAGGAGAGCACACCACACTACTAGGCCCAACCCCCACTAGTTTGCAAACTTCTTAAAAAGATGGGCCCACTACTCCTTTTGCAGGATGTTTTTAGCCCTTAAGTGTCATATTTTCTCCCCTATTCTCAAGCAACATGTCATTCATCCTTACTCTCCCACCAACACGTGAAGGCCCCTCCACTCCTTCCCTCACTTCTAGTGCTCCTTAACCTCACTTTTAGTGCTCCTTAACCTCACTTTCGTTCAACCAAAATCATCCATGGCAGAATCTCCCACCAGAGTTGAATGGTGAAACTCAAAAGCCTCACAACCACCACTTGCAAAGTACCTAGGGCCTTCTTCCCGTCAATCGAACAAGGATCCTTGCCCACTGCATATTACACCAATATGCCACATCCTCATCCGCAGCCATAAAACCAACCATAAGTGTTCCCAACCCTTTTAAAAAAAGTTCATTTCCCCATAGATGAAGTAGTAACACTACTAACCCCACCCACACTTCTTGGGCACTAACTCCATCCCTAAAACAACCACCTTCTCAAAACCACCTATCGAGATGTCACCTCTTCCCCTTGAAAAATACCAACCCCATCTATAGCACCCTTTCAACATCAACAACTTTCTTGAACTCAAACACAAAAAAGGAGCCTCTCGTCAATGCCACATGGAGGTTCCCCCATGAGTGTCAATCATACCTTGCCCAAGTTTTCAAAAAGAATAGGTTTGGAACCTTACTTGAGAAATCACTTTATCTACCCATGAGACATAGCTAAAGGTGTGCCATATTATTATTGATTTCCCTCTTCCCATTTGAATCCACACCACTTCACCCACAGTAACTTAGTCGCAACTCATCATCTCTGCTTATGAAATACCCTTGCTTAGGCTTCCCTTGCAAGGGAAGATTGGCTACCTTAGCATCCTACCCAATCTCGTGCAAGGAAGCTATCCTAAGCTCCTTAACTTCATAGCTTGAACCTTCCACCCCCTTGGAAGGCCTCTCTTAAACTTTATGGTCGTTGCTCTTTTCTTTTCTTCTATTGAACATACAGAACATTGCAAAAAAAAAAAACCATTCCTTATGGCTATGCATTTCCAGCTTCAAATTCTTTTCTCCCTCCATCGAAACTTTCCTATAAGTTTTTAGCTCAATGTCTTCACGGAATTATTCTACCCCTCCCAACAACAAGGCAAGACCTTGCTCGCCAAACCTGATCCAAGATGAGAAACATCGACCCCTCTCCTATACCTTTCCCACCACCTTACCTTTGACTTTCTCTACAAAAATCATGAAGGATTTTAAATCAACGCCAAAACGGCATCTACCTCCATTCAGAGCCATTCAAAAAGATCCTGTGTACCCCAAACTCCACTTTTCTCCAAAGCTAGCTTCATGTCATGAGGCTAGGGCATCCAATTCCTAATAATTGTTCAAATCAAAATTAAAATACTTCCTGACCCATCGAATTTATTAAAACACTACCTTCTATGTGAGGAAGCCATATTGTATGCTTCATCTGTTGTTTAAGACTTCTAACTAAATGATAATTTCCAGTGCTTGATTAATCCAGGACATTCTAAAAACTGTTTCTAATAGTCTGAAAGAATTTGTTTAACTATTTTTAAAAAGATAGTTTTATTTATGGCTGCCTATAACTTCTATAAACAGAATTTGCAACCTGCCCAATGAGAAGGTTTCTAAACTTACTTCCACCCATTTACCAAGACATAAGCCAAACTAGAAATTTGAATATTTAGCTACTGAGGACACTGAACAGAAGAGAAGATGATAAAATTTTGAAATTCATGCTATAGGTAGTTTTGGTGTCTAAAATCCAAAGAAAAGAAATAGAAAAAGAAAAAAAGAAAAAACCTCACCCCAACCAAATATTGGTATTAAAGTCAGTGTAGTGTAGGTTTTTTCACCCTATGGTGCCAAATAATAAAGATTCAAAAAATAAATCCTTTTCTCCGTCAGCATTCCCTCAGCCACCAAGCAAAGCTTTGAGTCTGATGAACCAAAAAAAAGGAACAAGAAAGGAGAGAGAAAGATGGAGTATAGCGTGAACGAAAAGGATAACTCACATCTAGGGCCATTTGTGTAACAATGTCTGCAAAATTGGAAGCCAATTCTTCATCTGCTTCTTTATCAGAAAACTCGACTGAATCCAATGCCACTTTGCACTTGTGAAGTGGTAATTCACCGCGAACCTAACAGAAGAGCATCCAAATCAATTTTCAAAAAAATAAAAAGAAAAGCAAAGAAAAGAAAAGAAAAACACACACAATAGACAGAAAACGATTGCACAAATTCTCCATTTGCTTCAGCCTTCGTTTTTTTTTTTCTTTTCTTTTCTTTTCTTTTCTTTTGGAAAAAATAAGAAATCGACAAAGAGTGAAGAAATTTTTTAGTCTTTCTCTGCTGTGAATTGAAGCAGGAACCTCCCAGGCCCACCCCAGCCCCTTGGCACTTGAGCCAGGCCTCAAGAGCAAAAGTTAATGAACTTCTGGTTCAGAGAGAGTTAACACGAAAATTTCCAAGGGTATAAATACCCCGTTTGATTGATAACAAAACACAGAAGAAGAAAAATAAAAAATAAATAAACAAACTAGGAAATATTAGAACTCCACCTCCAACCCAAACGCAGCATCCAAAAAGTACACATATTTCTAACCAGCAAACCATTTACTGGGGAAAACAAACAAAAAAAAAAGGACGAGAGGGAAAAAGAAACGAACCAGGGTAGAGCAAAGCTCGTAGAGGAAGCGGAGCATGGGAACAGTACCCGAGACTTTGAAGCTAGGGTTTCCACTTTTCCATTCCCGAAGACAGTCATCTGTGACATGTATGCACTCTATCGGTGGAAGAGACATTTCTCAGAAAAATCGGAGGGGAGGAGAAACCCTAGCGGTGATTTAGAGAGGAGAAGGAGGGAGTGGCAGGGATGTAATTTGGGGGATTTCCATATGGCAAGATGGAGAAAATACTCGAATCGTGGGTTTCAGGAGACTGTATTCGGGATTTGGAACCTTGAATTCCTCATTGGCTCCTAATCTGAGCCTGTCAGATAAGCCGATGTGGTGAATTAAAATTCCATAATTAATTAATTTAAAATTAATAAATTAACTTCTTTACCAAAATATTTGTCATATAAATAAATTGGTCTAATGCTCTTTTTAAAGTCTTTGGCTGTGGTATTAACTTTAGGTGCGTAAGAATCAGTTGTAAAAAGCAATTGTTAAGTAATTTCACCCACTTTGTTTCGGAATTAGGTCTTTTATTTTGAAGTATTTTTGATAGCTTCAATTGATTTCTTTCATAATTTGTAATTACATATTAGGCCTAGATAAAAATTAACAATCAAGTTGGAATTTGATTGATATAATAAATGTCTCTATTTGATCATTTGATTCCTTTGAGAATGAGTTTGACCCGAACCTCAACTTCGATCTTAACTTGTATTAAATCTATACTTAGACTTGACATATATTTTGCATGGACTTACGTTTTTTTTCGTATCTTGGACTTATATTATAATCTATTTGACAGTAATTTCAAAAAGTGTTTTATATGAGCTCATATTTTTAGGTGGTGTTTGTTTTTTGGATGAATAAAAAAAGTCAAGTATTTTGGTTTTTCCTATTTAGCTAAAAGTAATCTGTTGATATCGTTCAACATAATTAAACTGAACTTATTGAGAACAAGTTCACTTTAGTTATGTTGAACGATGTTAAAAGATTACTTTTAACTTAATAGAAAAAACTAAATATTATAACTTTTTCTATTCAGTTAAAAAACAAACATCACCTAGTTTAAAAAACAAAATTTACGAAACACTTTTAAAATTTTTAAAAAATCACTTAATAGTATTTTCTAGAGTAACACTTTGGAGGTGATTCTTCTATAAACACTTCGATTAAAAACATTTTAAATAGAAACACTTTGAAATGCACTTTTATATTTCATTTGGCAATGTTTCCGTTCAAAGTGTGTTTTAGTGAAAGTATTTTTTTTCTACAACTTTTTGAAGATAAACATCTATTAAATTTTCTCCAAACAATACTGTAAGTTATTTTTCAAATTTTTAAAAATGTTTCATAAATTTTACCAAACACTCGGGGGTTTGTTTGGCAATTATTTTCCATAACAATTTTCTATTTCCCAAAAAAAAAAAAAAGAGGAAAAAATATTTAACAATCAAAAACTAAATTTATTTTATTTTTTAAAATAGTGTTTTTATAAAACAATTTTTAATTATTTTTTATTAATTTCACTTTTTTTTAGTATTATTTTAAAAAATAATTATATAAGCATGTAGATTGATTAAAAATAAAACATTATACATAAAAATTATGTTTAAAACATATTTAAAAGTATTAAAAACAAATTGAAAACATTTTAAGTTTCCACACTGATTTTATTATACAAAACATCAAATAATAGTTTTCCAAAATTATTATCAAAAACAGTTTTTTATAACTATTTTTTAAAACACTTTTAAAACTAAAAGTGTTTTTACTTGAAATATTTTTAGTAGAAATATTTTCTCTTGAAGTGTGTTTACGAAAATCATTTACTAATTGTTTCTCTATAAAATAATATAAATGATTTTTTAACCCTATAAATAAATTTTCAGATTTTTAAAATTTTGTCAAACACCTAATTTTTTTTTTTCAAAAATACTTTTTAACCTAAAAGCATTTCTTATAATCACTATTAATTCTTCCACACTACATGTGATTTTTCAAAATTTTAAAAAGTGTTTTTTAAATTTTATCAAACATTTACTTTTGTTTTTCAAAAACAAATTTCAAACTAAAAAGAGTTTCTAAAATCCCTATCAAACAAACTCTTAGACTTTGGGACGGATTAAGCTTTTGGGTGTCTCGAGTGTGAGTTTAAACATAGCATGTCTTTGACGGCCTTAAATCTTAATTTAGCTCACGTTTCACTCACGACATGAATGTTTTATATCATGTTAAGAAAATGTCTTAAACATGATTTTCGCATCTTCAAAATTAATATTCTAAGACTTGAAAAACTTTATGAACCCTCTCGAGTTTTCTTCAACTATTTTCAAGCATGGAAATCTTCTCACATCTACCAGTGCATTGGAAGCTAAAACACCTCTTATTGAATATTTTTTATTGGTTATAAATCAATTAACATTTTAAGAAAACATTAAATGGTTTTGACCCTTAAAGTTTTTATTATTTTTTAATTAAACTTAATGTTTAAGAAATTTGAAAATGCATATTCGAATGCCCTTTAATTTATTAAATTTGATGGTATTTAGTTGCTTATATACACCTTTTGTGTTTTCCCTCAAAGGTGCTAAGATGGTTCTCACATACTTCTTCAATTTCGAAAAGCCTCCCATTTTGCCTTTGACTCGAAGTACTTCTTACCATTTGTAAGAATATTTTTTGACACATACTACCTACACAAAAGATATGAGGAGATTAAAAACACATTTCTAGTACATTTACTAGAACAACTTTCTTATCGAGGATAACTACTCTTTGAAGGAAGTTTTCATGCATCAAATTTCTTAAATTTTGTAAGACTCGTGTAATTGTCATTTTTTTTTACCTCAAGATATGCAAATGCAATATCAAATATATACACTCTATCAATGTTACACCAATTACTTCAAGTAAAGACATTTGATATTCATTCGTCTTGTAAGTGTAACCCATAATCAACACCGTT
The DNA here is from genome assembly GCF_030704535.1 of Vitis vinifera. Lineage (NCBI taxonomy): Eukaryota > Viridiplantae > Streptophyta > Magnoliopsida > Vitales > Vitaceae > Vitis > Vitis vinifera. The sequence continues at coordinate 5,872,816 of NC_081805.1, forward strand.
GAGAAGATTGGTAACAAATGAATGGATCATGGGTGTCCACAAACAATAGATCTATTATACGATTATTATGGTCGTTCATTTCATGCCATTTGATGTAGTTCAACTGCATTAACTTGCTTATCAACAGTTGCATTTGTGACCTCCCACCATATTCAATTATTTATGTTTATACTGTACATTGTCAGTAATTCCCAATGTGCTATAATTAAAATCATATATTTGCTTTAAATTATTTAGTATCTCTTTTAGTTTAACATTACTTTTTGACAATTCAACTAAAATATTAATTTCTTATTGGACTTAAACGATCAACAAAATAATATCCTTCAAGATATTATTGTCCGATACGGTTGTGTTCTTTACATTTAACATACAATATACTATTATCATCATTTGACAAATTTGCACTTTTAGGAGTAAATATACACCCACAGATTTTCCTCTCTATTAGTCTTCATTTATCTTTTTTTTCTCTCATTTATTCTTATATTCAATGTTAGCCTTTGTCGAACCTTTATATACTCCACTTCTTTCACAAGCAAAAGCATTTGTAGACTTTTTGTCCACAAAGTCCATGTATATTAATTGCCAATTATAATAATCATTCCATTTCATTTATATGGTCTCTCATACCCATTAGAACAATGAGTCATTTTTTACGTTAGATTATGTCCATTATGAAGATACTTAGGTAGTATATCATTGCCAAATATTAGATTAAATTGATTTTCCCTAGGTTTCGTTGGCTACTCTTGTACAAACTTCGCTTATCTCTTTAGATTATCTGGCCTAAGATATGTATTAAGAGGTATTGTTCAAATTAATTTATTTATTTATGTAAAAAACTGAGATATAGTCGGACATCCTAAAAGATGTTTGTGTCCTTAAAGGTGTTTGAAAATACAACTCCAAAAACACTTTTTGAGGTCACTCAATTTTTAAGCTAAAAAAAAAGTAGTAAAAAAAATATTAGTCAAAATTTTGAGGTCACTCCCTTTTTAAGCTAATAAAAGTAGTAAAAAAGAATTAGTGAAAATCATACCTCTACACTTCTCAATGAAGACATGGAAAGAGAACCAATAGAGGGGGAAAAAAAACAACTTTCTTCATATCATTTGTTAGGATTATGAAGACATGGAAATAGAATAGATGAAATGAAAAAAAAAAAAAAGAAGAGGAAAATTGGTATGTATTGACTTTAGGAATATGTTTGGTTTTCAAAAAAAAAAAAAAAAAAAAAATGAAAATAGAAAAGAAAAGTATAATGAAAGAAAAGAGTGAATTAAAATAAAAATAGATTTAAAATTAAATAATTATTTTTATATATTACATCATATTTATTTAACTTATTTTAACTACTCTATGTAAAAATTAAATAATTTTAAAATATATAAAATTTTAATTAATTTATATTAAATTTTACTTTCTTTAATATTTTTTGATGTTAAAATCAAACATAAAAAATATTTTTTTAAGATTATGTTTGATTTTTGAAAAATTTGAGGGGTACAAGAAAAAGAAAATATAAAGGTAAAATAGAAAGAAAAAAATGAAAGAAAATAAAAATAAATAAATTATAACTCAATAAATTATTATTATTTATTATTTAATATTTATTTTAAATCATCAACATATTTAATCTTAAAATGCACAAGTTTCTATGTAATTTTAATTATATTTAATTTTATTTAACATTTTTCAACCAAAGAAATTATTTTTTTTAATATTTTTTTTGAAACAAACATAACATAATGTTTTTTTTTCTTTTCATAATTCCTTTCCGAACTACTTTTGGTTTTTTCCAATACACCATATTTTTCATTAAAAAAATAAATCATGATTACAGTGTAGAGAATATGGGCCGATTCCAAATTCAAAGTGCAGCCCACTCTCAAGGCCTAGACAATAAAGCTGTAGAAGTGCCGCGAGGCAGAAGAAAGCCCACCGACACCGAGGGATTGGCTTCACAAAACACATCTTCACGCGTTGCATATCGGACGGAGGTGTTTCTCTGAAAAGTTGAAAACAAGCTGCAACAAAGAAGACACATCAGAGGAGAGAAACAGATAGAGGGGCAAACATGGGGTTACAGTGGATGGTACTTGGCTACGTCGTGGCGGCGGAGGCTGCAATAGCACTTGTCATAACACTGCCATCACCAAAGCTCGTGAAATCTCGGATCGTCTCTCTCGTATCACTTCTCCTCAGTCCCCTCGCCGGCGTCATCCCCTTCGCCGCTTTCCAGCTTCTAGGCTCGTCTCCGATCCGCCCTCAATCTCCAATTATCTCCAATTTATAGGATTTAGGGCACGGAATTAATTGAAATGAATGTCTATTACGATTGTGATTGTCATTATGTTTATTAGGATAATGACTGTGTTTCAGATATCTATTGGAAGAATGAGCACCGACTGATTTGTACGTCGGAAACCTGCACCGCAGGTGAAAGAGATCGATACGAGAAATCGGTATGCTGTCTTTTTTGTTTTTGTACATTTGGTTTGGGATTTCTGGTTACTTATTGAAAACTTAGAAGATTTGCCCTCTATATAGTCATATTTAGCTTGTCTGACCAATGCTAGTCTCAATAGTTTGCTTGGTACTGTCTGCTAGTTACAAGACTAATGTCTCCGCGAAATGGACGTTTAGTTCACTTTTTATTTTTATTTTATGTCATCATCCAAAATTGACCAGATTCCAACTTCTTTTATTTCGTTGGGCTGGGTGGAAATGACAGCTTAATTTAAAAACCTTGAATCTTGTTATAAGAGAAATGCAAGAACTCATTTATTTCTTTTACTTTTTGTCAAATTAGTAAAAATAATTACAGAATGGCTGGAAAATCCCCTTTCCTCCCATTTTGGCTGAATTTCAGGTACTACAATTTAAACTTGATTTAATTGGGTGCCTTGTGCGAGTTTGAATTTGGCTGTCTGTATGCCACCAGTTGCTTTGTATTAAAACCATAGTTATAAAGTAGGCATAAATAGGCACGTGAAGAACTTTTTGGATTTGTATGCAATTTTTTTTTCCATTTTTTTTGGGGAAAAATAACATTCAACAAAATTTTCTTGTTGTTGATCAATCCCAACTATTTATATGGGCAGTGGGTCTGATGAGCTGTGAGCAGTGATTAGGATATGTGTGTGAAACTGATCTTAACTGCTAATCATGTTCAAACTGTATTCTGCATTGTTTTTACCTGAGTATAATTCTCAGGAGATTCCCACAGCTACCAGTGAAGTTCCAGTTCGCTGGGTTGTCTACCATCTTCATTAAGTAGGACAACAAGTGGGGGCATCAAATCATGGATGTTTCTGCTACAACAAATCATACATTCTATAGAGGAGAAGTTGATTTGTAAAAGAAGGGAATTCCTCAGAAATGTCCATATTGCTATTTTCAATTCAAAATTGTTGATTGTTTTGAGATCGTAGTTTTAGTAGGAATGTCATAGAAACAGATATTTGATTAGGCTGGTGTTGGCTTTTAGAGCTTTCTACTCTTTTCTGGTCTCAGGGGGGTTCAAAGGCTTTCCTTACTAGAGTTGTTTGGAATCCATGGGTCCCAACAAGAGTTGTTTTTTTTGTGCATGGGAAGCAGCTTAGGAAAGGATCCTGACATTAGATTGGTTGAAGAGGGTGGGGGATGTTTTGAAAGGATAAAGGCAGTCTTGAGGCATTTTACATAAATGACGTGAGGCATAAGCCTCGAGGTTGAACAAGGCAGAAGCCTCAACTTAAACAAATAAATAATAAAAAATTATCAAAAAATAAAAACATACTCATAAAGTCACAAAAAAATTGAAGAATAAAAAAGACTTAAGCTTCATAATTATAAAATTAATAATATACTATACTATTGTTTGTTATAAAAAAATTAATTATTTTTCATTGTTAATAATTCTAATTTAGTTACTTTTTCCAACATAAAATTTAGCCATCTCTCATGGTTTTACAAAATAGTTTTCAATATTACTGATGCTATCACTAGGGTCCTCCAAGGAATATAATCATATCCAATTTTTTATATTATCCTCCCCAATAGTGTTAATATCTACCCATTCTTCTTTTTAGTCTACCAATTGTAGTGGTATCGTTTTTTATCTATCAATAATTAGATTATATATGAGATCAACCACTAGGACAATCAACAATTCTCTTATTCTTCTCAATCTCTCTTTTTCGCTTCTATTTAAAATGTTAATTGAAAGTTAAGTAAATCCTCATTTTGTAAAAGGTTTAACCAAGTATGGACCGAACTAAATTCAGGAAATTTATATTAGAAGTCCCCAAAAGCAATAGATGATAGAACCCGTTAAAACTCATTAAATATTGAAATTTAAGCCTCTTATAAAATATATAAGAAGAGCCCATAAAGGTCGAAAACCGTTTGAATATATGTGGCTTAGCCCTCAACAGCTTCGCGGAGAAAATCAAAGAGTGGTGGTAGTCTTATAATTTCAGGGGTAGCCCTAGCTTTGTGCTCTCTAGAAAATTACAGGCTTTGAAAAGTGATATGAAGAAGTGGAATAAATAGGTGTTCGGGAATGTCTCAGCTAGGAAGGATTCGGCTCTGGAGTTGATAAACTATTGGGATAGTATAGAAAAATTAAGACCCCTGTTTGAAGAAGATAAGATAAGCCAGAGAAATGCCAAAGATGAGTACAGTCACCTAGCTATTTTAGAAGAAACTTCTTGGAGGCAAAAGTCAAGGGCGCTTTGGCTGAAGGAAGGAGATAACAATACGGAAATGTTTAAGGAACCTCAAGTAAGAAGACCTGATATGGCAACTGAACTCTTCAAGAGCATTGACTCAACGGACAGAGGTCTTAGAGGGCCCTTTTTTGGAGGAGGAAGTGACCTCAGCTCTAGCAGATTTGGGAGGTGACAAAAGCCCTGGGCTAGACGGGTTTTCTTTGGCTTTTTGGAAATTTTGTTGGCCTACAATGGGTAGAGAAGTGATGCAGTCTTCTGAGGAGTTTCATGTGCAGAATTCCATGACTCATAGTCTTAATGCAACATTCTTAGTTCTCATCTCTAAGAAAGAAGGGGTAGGTGACGTGAAGGACTTTAGACCAATTAGCCTACTAGGGAGCCTTTATAAACTTCTTTCAAAAGTCCTAACTAACAGATTGAAAAGGGTGATGGGCAAAGTGGTGTCAAATAGTCAGAATGCTTTTTGTGGGGGGTAGACAAATCTTGGATGCTGTTTTGATTGCAAATGAGGCGGTTGATTCAAGGAAGGGTAGCTCTGATGCGGGTTTAGTTTGCAAATTGGATATAGAAAAGACTTATGATCACGTTAGCTGGAAGTTTCTTCTTTCAGTCTTAGAAAAATGGGTTTTGGCCCCAAGTGGAGACAGTGGATTCACTTCTGCATTTCTGTGTGAGAATGGCGGTTTTGGTTAATGGTAGCCCCACAGATTTTTTCCTGACCTCTAGAGAGCTATGGCAAGGGGACCCTCTTTCACCCTATCTTTGTGTTGGTGATGGAGGCTCTAGGCAATTTAATTGCTAAGGCTGATCAAAGAGGGTTTATTAGGGGCTTCAAGATTGAGGGCAGAGGGGAAATTGAGAATCAAGTTTCACACCTTTTGTTTGTTGATGATACCCTTTTTTTTCGTGACGATGATGTAGAGCAGCTGAATTTTTTTTTTTTTTTTTTGATAAATGAGCGCAAAATATATTAAAAAAGCCCAGAAGGTCGCACCGCATACAGGTAGTATACAAAGTAGCCACAAGGCCAAAAGCGCAAAAATAGGAACACCTCACCAGCCTTTAGGGAGCTGCTAACCACTCCAAGAAGCCTAAAAGCGAAGAGGACTCCTCTCCCCTATACACCTTAGCCCAACTCCATAAATTACAAACAAAAGAATTCTTGAGAGCCTGAATAGCCAAAGAGCCCCCTCTAAAAGCTAACCAATTTCTTTCCTTCCAAACCGTCCAAAAAATATACAACGGAATGGAATTCCATATCTTTTTCCTTTTTTTACCCACAAAAGGGCCCCTTCAACAGAATAACGCCTCTTTGACCGTTTCTGGAAACACCCACTGAACCCCAAATAAGGCAAAGACGATCTCCCACAGGGCCCTGACCACTGTACAGTGTAAAAGAATGTGATTTACATTTTCCTCTTCACAACTACACAAAAAACAATGATTAGGGAGCTGCCACCCCCGCTTTTGTAGCCTATCCAACATGAGGATTTTTTCCCAAGTAGCCTCCCACGCAAAGAAAACAACTTTGGTTGGGACCTTATCCACCCAAATGTTTTTTTTTGGAAAAATGAGGGGATTGGGGGTTGCCAGCAGATTATAAGCCACCCGAATCCGAAAAATATCAAGACCCCCTCCTTTCCATAACACTGAGTCCTCCTCTGAGAATATCCTGAAGTCCCTTAGCAAAAGAAGCAACTCTTCTATTAACACCAGCTCCCAGTCATTAGAATCTCTAGACAATTTGAGATTCCACCCTCCTTGACCAAGGCTTGGGTCCCACACCTCATTCACCGTCGCGTTACTACAAACCGCCAAGGCATAAAGCTGGGGAAACGCTTGGGACTGTGCTGCGTTGCCGCACCAAAGGTCAGTCTAGAACATAACCTTAGTCCCCCTCCCCACCCTGAACTCCATGTTATCCCAACACCAGCTTGTCTCCTTCAATATCTCCTTCCAAACTCCCACTCCAAAAGGACCACGGACTTCATTAGATCTCCAACCACATCCCTCCATACCATACTTCACCCCGATTAGAGCAGCTGAATTTTTGGAAATGGATTATCATGTGTTTTGAATTGGTGTCAGACTTGAAAATAAATTTGCAAAAAAATGAAGTTATTCCTATAGGGGAGACAGTGGATGTGAATAGAGCAACTTTTCTTTTTGGGTGCAGAGTAGGAAAGCTTCCCACATCTTATCTAGGATTACCCCTTGGGGCCCTTAATAAGCATTGTGGTGTTTGGGACTCAATTGAGGAAAGGTTTAAAAGGAAATTAGTTGTTTGGAAAAAACACTACCTTTCCAAAGGAGGAAGACTTGTCCTTTTAAAGAGCACTCTTTCAAATCTCCTTATTTATTTTATGTCCCTCTTTGTTATTCCTAGAAAAGTGAGAATTAGATTAGAGAGAATTCAAAGAGACTTTTTATGGGGAGCTTTGGGAGAAAGGAGCAAGATCCACTTGGTAAAATGGTCAAATGTGTGTAAGGCTAAAAATTTTGGAGGCTTGGGGATAAGAAGATTGCATAGTCTCAATCAAGCTTTGCTAGGCAAATGGCTATGGAGATTCTTTGTTGAGTGTGAAAGTTTGTGGAAGAAGATCATTTGTGGAAAGTTCGAGGAGGTGGAGAGGGGTTGGACTACTAGAGTGTGGAAGGAGTCCTTTGGGATGGCCCTTTGGAAGGACATTAGAAAAGGGTGGGAAGAGTTTAATGCTAGAACTTCTATTCGTATAGGAAATGGTAACCGTACAAGCTTTTGGTGGGGCATTTAGGCGGGAGACTTCAAGCTAAAAGATGTTTACCCTACTATTTTTAGGATAACATCCCATAAAAATGCTACAGTTGCAAAATCTTGGAAAAGAGAAGGGGATGAAGGGGGGTGTTAGGAGGTTCATTTTAGAAGACCCTTCCAAGATTGGGAGGTATAGTAGGTGACTCGCTTTTTGGGTTCTCTTGACCTGTTAAAAGTGCAAGAAGGTGAGGACACTTTATGTTGGAAAGAAGATAGGAGAGGATTGTTCAGTGTCAAGCCTTATTATTGTTCTCTAAGTGGGGAGACTAATTTTGTTTTTCCTGGGAAGGAGTTTTGGGGATCCCGTGCTCCTCTCAAAATTTGCTTTTTTGCTTGGGAAGCTGTTTGGGGGAAGATCCTAACTGTAGACACCTTAATGAAGAGGGGATGACAAATGGTCAATAAATGTAATCTTTGTAAAGAGAGTGAAGAATCGACCGATCACATTCTGATTCGTTGCGCTAAGACAAGAGAGCTTTGAATCTTTTTATTAGCCCTCTTTGAGGTGACTTAGGTATTTCCAGATTCAGTAAGAAGTTTCCTCCTTCAATGGAAAGTTAAGGGGTTTCAAAAGAAGAATAGAGTAGTTTTGCGCTTGGCTCCTATTTGCTTATTTTGGTGTGTTTGGAAAGAGCGTAATCGAAGAACCTTCAAAGATGAAGAACTCTTTTACTAGGGTTTAAAGGATCTCTTCTTTCAGACTCTTTTTGAGTGGACAAGGGATTCTTTGGAGTTGGATTTCCCCTCCATGTTGATTTTCCTAGATACTCTTTGTTGTGGTTAACCTTGCTTTGTTTTGTTTGTGTGGTCTTTCTTTGTTTGAGGTGTGTTTGGCTTGTTTTTGTGTATATAGCCTGTATACGTAAGGCGCACCCCTTCCTTTTTTGGTGCTTATTATTGCATGTTCTTGTTGTCTATAAAAAAAAAAAAAAGCCTCAAAGCTATAAGCCTTGTCGGGATGAGGCTTAACCCTCAATTACCCTAGCTGAGGCTATAACTGCAAGGCTAATTTGTAGAACCTCGCCTTGAGGCAAGTCTCGGGGCATAAGCCTCAATGGCCTTTTAAAACATGGGTAAATAGATGCTTTATGTGTAAAAAGGAGGAAGACTTCATCGACGATATGTTTCTTCATTGTGTTATAATTGGTTTCCGTTGACAATTGGTTTTTTTCCTTATTTGGGTCACAGTGGGTGATGCATTCTTCAATTAGGTTGATGTTGCTAAGTTGGAATGGGGCTCAAGTAGGGAAAAGGCAGAAGAAAGCTTGGTTAGCTGCCCCATTGTGTCTTTTCTAGACCATTTGGCGTGAAAGAAATCGGAGGGCATTTGAAGATGTGGAATTATCATATCAATTGCTAAAATCCTCTTTTTTGCTTTTCTTTTTGAATTACGTTAGGCACCATATAGAAGGAAAGCATCAATTTTATTGATTGGTTAGAAGCTAAGTAATTGTTGGGCAGGTTATTTTCTTTGTTTGCCACCTTTCTTGGTCATTTTCGCTTGGTTCTCTTTGAATACTCCTAGTGTACTTTTAAGCTTTTCTGTTTTGTACCACCCTTCTCTCTCTCTCTCTCTATATATATATATATATATATATATATATTTATATTCTTGTTGCTTATCAAAAAAAAAAAAAAAAAAAAGGAAAAAAGAAACAGATATTTGATTAGGAGGAAAACTTATTTTGATTTAATATTAATGGAAATAACCATACTCATGGATGAGGTTTGGACAGCAAGTTAGTTTAGAAGGGTAACAAGTTCATTGAATTTTGTAAGCTTGAACTAATGAAACATTTGATTTGAAGACTAGGAGTTTCTTTTCCTTTTTATTCTTCATTTTCTTTTTTCTTCCTTTCTCTCTTTCCCTTATTTATTTGACATTTGATTATCAGCAGTTGATGCTGAGGCTTTCTATTCTCATTGTAGTTCTTAATTTGAATTGTGGATAGTGATTGAAGAGTGCACTTGTGTGGAGTGAGTTTATGCTGTGCATTAGCTCTGGGAGGGGCTTCCTTGACTGGGAGCAAGAGCTTACAGGGTCCTTGTTGCAGCTTTTAAATGCAATGCACATTCATAGTGTGTAAAGGCCAGATTGCTATGGATGGCGTCTTATAGAAGGGCTTGTTCTTAGTTCATACTATAGGATTTTGGCTTTCAGCCAATCTCCTCTTTTCCAGGCAAGGAGATTTGAGGTTCTAAAGTGCCATCTAAAGTTAGCTTCTTTACATGAAGGCTGGCTTGGGAGAAAATCCTAATGGCTGATCAACTTATGAGATGTGTCTGGAATATGGTTCACAGATGCTGTTTGTACAAACAAAGGGAAGAAACTGTAAACCATGTCCTTATTATTATGGTGTGCCTTTTAATTTGTGGTCTTTGGTTTTCTTCCATTTTAGGGTGTATTGGCTCTATTAAGGATGGGTAGAGATTTTTTACTGTGTTTGCATGATAGATTCAAAGAAAAGAGTTGCAAAGGAATATGGAAGATGGCTCCATTATATTTGTTTTGGACAATATGGAAAGAAAAGAATAGAAGATCTTTTTTAATGGTTTAGAGTAGTTGATTTTAGTTGTAAAGAAAGCAATTCCTTACTAATTTTTATTTATTTATTTATTTTTGGTCTGAACTTTCTGTGATGAATATACACATATTTGTTGATAGTGTGCCTTGCAACTTGTGTGCTTGGGTCAGGTCCCCTTTTTGTTTGGTAGTCTTTGTAAACATATGCTATTTCTTATTTGCGTATCAAGGGGGAAAAACGATAGCCAGCTCTTTAGCCTTTTGGGTGCATGTCAGAATTCTATTGTGGTTTTTGGACTAAACTGCCTTGACATAAACAAACCTTGTTAGCCTCGCTATAGTGGTCTATCCTAAATTATTCCAAATATTTTATGCACCCAAATTAAAAGGTTAACTCATTTGATCTCCTGAATGAGATCAATAAAATATAACTAGATCAACTCATTGCCTCTCTCCATGGTTGTTGAAAAGCAAGTGCATTCCAGTTTCTATACTTTTTTTTTCTTTTGCGTTTATATATGTGATTCTGAAAGTAATTAAGCACTTCCTGGTGATGTGCAGATTTACAAAGCTCAAAGGAATGCTCTTTTGTGTGGAGCTGCATGCCTTCTGTACTGGTATTTGATATGCCCTCTGAGCAGTCTTATCTTGTGCTTCAGAATTTCATTCTTGTATGGTTTAACACTTACAGGTGGTGGCTTTGATTGTCCATGCAGGTCAATCTGCGCCATTTGTAAATATTACAAGAAGATTCAAAGTTTAGAGGAAGTCGAGAAGAAATACAAGGATCAGTAGCTGTCCTCATCAAGGCATCCTTCTTTAGACTGAGGTGGAGAGACTGGTTAAAGTACTATTACTCTATAAAAAAAAAAGATATTGACTGAGATATCAGGATTGTTTTGGACTTGTGTGCCTATGGTTTTTATGTACCTGCTCCTTTACATGTAGAAATTATTCTTGAACATGTTTGAATATCCTTGCTAAACATGCTTCTCCACTTAATCCTCTTGAAAAATTTATTTTGTTGCCAGTTCTCTCTATTGGTTGAGTGTGTTGCATGAGAATGACATCAAAGATACTGGAACTATCTGTACCGATTCCAAAAAGTATGAATGATTCCATTAAATTCCATGCCTTTCTTTGGCTTAAGGGTTGAAATTTTTATCTGAAGAGGCAAAATAGAAGACATAGCAAGACACCCAAACCAACAAAAACAAAATGGGAATAACAAGGAAGCATGGGGAAAACCTAAAAACCGTAGTTTACTTGGAACAAATTCAAAATGTTATCTGCAACATGGCCCATTTGGTACATGGAAAGAGATAGGTTAGTGATAAGCCCTTTAATCTTGGGTGTGGTGCATTGGATATAGGCTTATCTAGATTACTTAATTTTTTCTTTTTTTTGATAGGCTTATCTAGATTTCTTAATTGAAACATGAATAAGCCAATATCATATTTAAGATCTCTTTGTTTTTACCCTACAATGTAACAATAGTGAATTAGAGTTTTCTTAAAAATGGAATCATATTAAGTCTCAATTCATTGTTTTTGTACAATTATTTTTATGTTTCTCCAGGTGAAAAACTAAAATACAAATGGAAGAACTGTGATAATTTTTTTGGATCACTAAATGTCTATTCTAGGATGGAAGTGTACTGTGTGTCAGATCATGAAAGGCCAGATTGGATAGTTGGGATATTAGCATTTTATTGTAACACTGGCACTCAAATAAGTTGAGAGACATTTTCACTCCTTTCAGCTGATGTGAAGTAATTTAAAATCTGTCTTTATGATTACAATACAATTAAATAGTTTAGACACTTCCATCTTCACCCTCACCAACTTACCAAATCATTGGAAAATGAAATTGTAGAGTGGATTAATATTTGAAGTTTAATGCTTTAGAATATCACTGTACATCCACTTCTTGATTGTTATTTTCCGCTTTTGAAAAAACTGTGCTGTTGCTCTCCTAGAAACTTTTCTGCTTTTCACTATGTTTACTGAAGTTGATAAACAGACACAAGCTTTATGTTCCTCTCATTTAGTGATTTGAGTTGTTTATTATACCCAAGGCCTAAAATAGAGAAAACGGACCTTTTGATAAAGTTTCTAACATGACATGCACTGATCTCTGAGTATCCTTTGGGGATTATAGTTAGCAGAAAGTGCTAGTGGTTCTCCTCTGGCATAGATTGATTAGCTCCGAATTAAGGTGACAAGCTTTGTTTTTTCTTTTTTGAACAAGGGTACTGAAGAAACAAAAGAGAACAAAATAGGTTTTATGGAGAATTAGGATCCAAATACTGCCCTTCTGGTTTGTGTCTGCGGGGAAAGTTAAAGCCTTCTTTCTTAAGGAAATTCTCAGTCTGACATAAAACCTGATTTTAACCTCCACCTTCTCATCTTTATATTTAACTAGCCTTCATAACAATAAGCCTTAACCTTAAACATCAAGCTCATTCAATCATTAAGCGAAAACAACCTTTCTGACTGTAGCAATTAGAATCATTCATCAAAATTAAGGTTTCTTCCATTAATCAATTTGAGTTTCCTACTAACTTTTGGTTTCATATTATAACTTAGCATTTAGCATAGCAACCACCAATCTGTTTGTCATCTGCTGAGGAAAAAGAAAAAAAAAAGGGAAATACCGAGAGACTTTAGTCACATGGAGGGTGGTGTGGTTTCGCAGTGGTTTCTGCTTTACACTGAGTTGCTGTGAATGATGTTTCTTCTACTGGCCTGCTAAATATCAGCTTTGGCCCTTCAGGTATGAATTAGGACAATGAACAACAAAAGAAATTGGTGGCTCTACTAAAGATAATAAAGTGCACACTGCAGAGGTAGATTTTACCATAGTTGCTGCAGTGAACATGGTATGGGGAAAAGGGATACGAATTATTTGAATGATGATTGAGGAGAACTTTGTGGGTCTTATTTTACTAGTTCTTTTTGGGTGATTGGCCCCATAAATTGATGTTAAGACGACCATTGCCATATTTGAAATTGCATAAATTTCTTGTAGTCGGTCAAAGATTGTGAAAATGAGCCGAAAGTTTGATTTGCCTTTGCCCTTTCGTTCAATGGAATAAATCTTAAACCTACCGTTTTTCACCGAGGTAGACCGTTAATTTGAATTTCAGGTCCTAAAAGTCACTAGCACTGGTCGGAATGGTTGTTAGCGTATGATGATTGATGAATGCGTATCTTCAAAGTTGATGTGTACGTGATTCAGCTGGCTGACTTATTCAATTTGCTTTTCGGTTTTCCCTACTGCGGACTCAACTATTAATGATTCCGTTCATTTTACCTGTGTAGTCTACTATCGTTTGAGATTCCAAAGCAGCCGGTCTGAACCAAATATTCAACTTTACTAAAGTGACCCAGAAATGAGGAAACATATGAATGAACATAGCTACTTGCATCAAATTTGGCACGCAAAATTGACTAGAAATGAATGCCTAGAAGACATGCCACTGTCCATTTTTGTACCGTCCAGACTAGGTTTTGTCTAGTCAAGAATATGGTTTGAACCCACTGAATGCAATTATGAATGCCCTTATTTCATGATACTAGTTCTTATATTTCCAAAACACCACCCATAAAAGACATATATAAAGAGAGATGAAAAAAATTATTATCTGTTTCGCTGGTCAATTTCTTCTGATCGGATCGGAATTGGTTATGGTGGAGAGGTTGGGTTCTGGGTTAGCCTCCCGGATCTGACCTACTTCAGACCAACTCCATTTATGGCTTTTCGGTGGCCATTGTTTTTAGGGACCAATGGATGAATAAAAAGGTCAAACTCATCCACCAGGTTTCAAAGCCATGTGTATTTGAAGCTGAATTTACTTGGGTGAGTGGTTTTAGAACTGGAAGCGTAACCAGTTTTGACCCAGATTAAGCCAAAAGCAATTGCCAGCTACTGCTGTCATCAATAATGCCTCTACTTTCCATTTTAAAGCATTGGACCTTAAGAAAGAAAAACAAAAAGAAATTAGACCAAACAGATTTCGGCTATTGCACGATGGCTCAATTTTCCTTCTACAATGGTGACTTTCGCAACCATCTCTCGTCTCCCAACCAATTCAACTTTAATTTCTAAATTCTAAGGGCTTTGTTTATTAGAAAATTTAAAGAGAAGCATAAGAATTAGAAAATAAAAAATAAATTTAAAATTAATAAATTAGTTTTAAATATATTTAATTTTATTTCAATTATTTGATGTAAAAATTAAATAATTTTAAAATATACAAAATTTTAATTAATTTTATATTTTTTTATAGTATAATTAAAAATGAAAATTTATTTTTTATTTTTTGGAATCAAACCTATCTAAAGAGATATGACACTGAAATTTAAGTTTAAAAAATCAATCTTGGAACAGTTCCACGACATCATATCTTTTCAACCAGTTATCATTTTTTTCTCTCTCTTCTGGTCATCGTTCAAATATCTTCCGTAACTCCTCCATGGTGATTGATTAATTGAATTCTATATTATTATACTCAAATTCTGAGTGCAATGATCCAAAAATAAAAATAAAAAATATTATGGACAAGTTCAGGAATGTGAATAATTATAAATTTTTTTTTTTTTTGAAAATAGCTTCAAAAAATAAATTTTTAATTTTTTTTTTATTATAATAGATGTTTGTTTGGAAAATAGAAATATTTTAAATTTATTTTTATGTTTTTAAATATAATTTTTATATGTAATATTTTATTTTTATATTTGAATTATTATTATTTTTAAATAATCTAAAAAACATGAAAATAATTAAAATATATTATAAAAAAAACACTTTATTTTCTAAACAAACTTTTAAGAAATTATTTTTTTTATAAAAAATTCCTTACTATATTTATTTTTGAAAAAAACTTCCCAAATATATTCTATTTACACCAATCATCAAAGAAATTTAACATAGACAAACGACCCAACATATCACATCACAATCAATTAAGATTTCAATAATGTTTCATCACATATTATTCCTTGTTATCTTGTTGATATGATAATTTTTTGAAAATTTATACAAAAATCCCTTTTTAGTCTAATAAAATGCTTTGTTTTTCAATGAAACGTGCATGAGTGATCCCAAATTTACCCCTTCGTTTAAGCAATGAAGACTTTTGTGTCATCATATTTATTAATATTAATATCGTATTTCTAGTCCTCACAAGCATGAAACTTGTGTACGAATTTTTGGGATTTAAATCACCTTCAGTAAGGCTATATGAGAATCAATCTAGAAGAAAAACTACATGTGAATTCACATGCACGGTAGATGGCTTTTCCCGCTATGACCAAAGAAATTTAAATTTTGGCCTAGAGAAGTAAGTGCTCTAGACGGTCAGTGTGCAAGCTGCACGGAGTGGTTGGATCATTTATGCACAAAATGTGGTGCATAAATCTCAGTGGTCAAGACTCGAGAGGGTTATAGAGAGAGAGAGAGAGAGAGAGAGAGAGAACGCTTCATATATTGCGGCCCACCAGCTCACAGTTCTTGACCATTGAAGGTTATTGATTTTTACAGATAGATTGGCACGCTAAAGGCTTGGAGATGTTTGTCACTGAAGGTCATCCTTTCTGATAGGATCTAAGACATTCTCTTTTTCATACTACTGTGTATGAATCATGAAATAGAAACTAATGTTTATATGAGAAAGATGACTTCGACATAACCAATCAATCAAGCAGCGGCCAGGATCATAGAGGGGACCATTTTGCTTTTGAAATTCTCCTTCTCGGTGGACGGAGTTGGAAACTTTCCCCACTTCGTTATCATAATCACTTCCATGTCAACGTAATATTTTTGTTGTGTCCCTCTGATATCATAAGCAATCTCATGTAACATAATATTTTTGTCGTGCCCTCGAAATTACGGGTCAAACAAACACTATTTATAAAGTCAAATAAACTTTCGTATCCAGATCAGAATCAAATCTAATACCATTTCTCGATTTGTGTGTATCGTTCGTGTACGAGTCATGCTAATATTCTTTGTATCGATTCAATTTTATTGGAAATGAGTAACCACATAAAAATTATCTTTGAAAAATTGAATTAAAATTATTTTTTGACTTTTGATTAGATTATTCAATTAAAATTATTAGTTAAAAAACTTTTCAAAATTTTGAAGGAATGGATTCACAGGATTATAATATTTGACGCATTAGAATAATATATAGAGGGGCCCATCAGCTCGCAATTCTTGACCATTCAAACTCAGGATGAAGACACTGCAGGTTATCGATTCAAGTATTAGTATAGTGATGGCTCACAGTATTCATGATTTTTACAGATGAGTTGGTATGCTGCAGTCTTGGAAATATCGTTTAGGTTATCCTCTGGATCTCCTTTCTGAATGTGATCACGACTTTCTCCTTTCATACTCCTGTGTATGACACATGAAATGGAAACCAATGGTTATTATGAAAAAGACAGGAAAAAAAGTATGTTTTCACATTAATCATAAAATGAAAACTTTAAAAATATATACCATTACCTAAAAAAAATAAAATATTCCCAGTCACCGGTACTTAATAATCCATTAATTAATAAAAAAAAAAGAAAAGGTTATAATAATAAAACTATCGAAAAAATACTTTTAAATTATAATTGTATTTTCTAAAATACAAAATCTTAATATATAAAAAAGTTAAATATATAATTGAAAAAAAAAAATTATTTGGAGGGTGCTATCTCCTAAAACTCCTATGAGGTAATCAAAAGCTCAGTTTAACTCTTATAGTGTATTTGACAGTAATTTTAAAAAGCATTTTTGATATTTTTAATACCTAAAAGATAAAAAATTTTAAATATAAAAAATATTAGAAACACTTTTTAAAATCACTATCTTTTAGTTTTCTAAATAAAATATAATAAAACTGATTTTAGATTCACAATACAAAAAATAATACTTACTTTATAAGGCAATATCTATATCATTAAATATATTAATTGGATGGTCAAAGATTTTACTTTTATGATATTTTTAGTTTTAAAAAATATTAATAAAAAAAATATTAAGAGAAATGATAAATATAGGGAAGATGAGTATATATAATTAAAATTAATTAAAATTTATATATATTTAAATCATTTAATTATTAAATAGACAAAAACAAGTGAAATAAGAGTAACAAATAAAAACAATTCATTAATTTATATTTTTTTATTTATTTTTATCATATTTTCCCTTTTTCTACTTTTCAACGCGGATATTCATTTTTTCATAATTTTTTCTTAAATTTTTCAAAAATCAAACATAGCTTTAATTTAGGTTCTATTTTATGTTTATATATATATATATATGAGAATGAAAACACACTCTAGAAAAGAAAAAAAGGATAACAAAGCCTATCGGTGAGCAGGGACCACGATCATAGTAGGGGATATTTTGCTTGAGAAATTGTCCTAGATGGGCAATGTTTGACGGCATGGATTCATGGAACATCACATTTGATGCATCCCAGAAGAATATATAGAGTGAAGAAGCCTTGTTAGATGCCACGCTCATAGGTACTTTTCTTAATGACCCAGCTCGATCTAGATGGATAGATGACGTGAGTACTCTTTTGATTAATTAGTCAGTCAAACCGAATAATTGTCAGGGCTAAGCCCTTAGAGTAACATTGCTTGACTGGAGCCCTGAGCAGTGTGTAAACCGGGTCGGTGGAATTGTCAGGGCTAAGCCCTTAGAGTCCTGAGTGTCGCCGTGCTTGACTGGAGCCCTGAGCAGTGTGAAAACCGGGGTGGAAGTGTCGAGGGCTAAGTCCTTAGGGTCCTGAGTGTCGCCGTGTCGTTGGGGAGCCTTTAAATTATTCTTAAATTCTTGGTCGTACATGAAAGTAACGGACGTTTCTCGGGACTTTTCCCTTCTGTGCGTGGGGTTTATTATTTTAATGGAGACTCCATAATTCACATGATCATAATTTGAACAAAATTTAGAAGGAAGCCTTGCTCCCCACCATGGTAAAGTTACGTACGGTCATGAAATCATTTCTAGTTTTCAGATGAAAAGCATCTTTAATTAAAGTGTAGCCACTAATATTTTTCATGATTATTAGTGGGATGTTTAAATATTGGTATAGAAAATCCGGAAATTGAGCATTAGGCAACAGGCATGCAGGATTCGAGCTCAACGTCCAATATTTAAGGAACCAATTCATATTATAAGGTAACCCTAACATCAGTCCCTATTGGGGTCATGTGATATAGTTATTAATTTATATCAAGCTGCCTTCAAGTTTAAAAATAAGTAAAAAAATAAAAATAATAAGATTAATTATTGGTTTTTAGTTATTTTATTTATTTTATGAGATAATATAAGATAAACTAATGATCATAATAACCTGAATAAAAAATGGGTGAAGAAATTGGGGAATATTTTGACTATGGTTGGAAAGTATTCTCAAGAATAATCTTTTGCTTTTGAGAAAAAAAATATAAAAATATATTTGGTTGCCAATTGTTTTTAAACCATATTTTTGAAAATTATTTTGAAGATAGATTATTTTTTTTATCATAATATATTTTAATTGTTTCTAATTGGTTTAACTTATTTTTTAGGATTTTTTCAATGACTTGCTTTAATTTAAAAAAAAAACTATACAAATGTGAAACTTATTGAAAATAAAGTACTATAAATGTAATGACCTATACCTAATTATATAAATATAACAATTTATACTTAATTATATAAATATTGTCCGTTTTGGGTTTAAAGGGGTTTTTATGGTTTTAAAATGTATCTACATGATTAAGAAAAACTCATAGATATATAATGTCAGAAACTTTTTCCCTTCTATCTAATATGGAGACATCACAAACACCTTCTTATGAGATTTTAAGATCAACAGACAAATACCATGTACGAAACCAAATAAATCCTTATATCGGGGTTAATGATCGACTTTGATACCATTTATAATGATCCACATTCAATCATATAAATATTTTTCGCTTTGAACCTAAATGGTCCTAACGACTTTAAAACGCATCTATATGATTAAAAAGAGCTTATATTTATATAGTATCAGAAACTTTACCTCTTATCCCACATAACAATAAAAAATATTTTTAAGAATTATTTGAAAACAAAAATTTTAAAACATTTCAAAGGTTTCAAATAAAATTTTATTTAATAAAACATCTTTTTAAAACTTGTTTATGAAGAATTGTTTTTTAATAATTATCTTCAGAAAACTGTTTTGATAACTCCCACACACCCCATGCCTATTGATAATATAAAAACAAAGAACGCTATGTTGACCAGTGAATTATTGGTCTTCTTTGTCCACTTGAAATACATCCGTTCCAACCTCTTAATTATGGTTCCATTATTTACTGCGGGGTTTTCCTCAATCTATGTATCCTTCCTTGGATTAATTTATTTTGCAAAAAAAGGGCATATTTTACCATCTTAGGTAGCTGTTGGAAATCATACACATGTTACAGATGGGACACCTTTAATAACTAAAAAGGGCGAGACGAATTCTACCATAGAAACATAGTTGTTTGTTTGCAAGTCACACTTGGCAACTCAACTTTGATTCATAGAATTGGGGCAAACAGTGCCCCACGGCGGACATGGGGGCTGTCTTAGATACAATATTCTGCCAAAAAAAAACAAAAGAAGGTTTAAAGAAAGATCTCCAGAGACAGTTAACGACAATGAATTATAGCCAGCTTTAGTGGGTTCCTCAGATTTTGTTAGAGCTGTCTGGAAAAAAAGTGGTCCCAAGTCTGAACTCTTGAGCCCAATAACTCAATTATTGATGAACTCTTCATCCAAATGTTGATCCCAAGTGGAAGATGGTACTAAGAATATATTTTTCTTAATATTACTTATGAAAAATTTATAGTGTGTTTGATATTGATTTTTAAAAATATTTTTAAAATTTTTAATAGTTAAATGATAAAAATTTTTAAACTTTAAAAAAATTAAAAATATTTCCTATAATTATAATCAACCCGGATTCCGATTCGGCCTCAACCTGACACAGATTAGTCGGAGGACAAGATGATATTTCTCTAATAACAGCGTCCTTGAGCTAGGCCATTATTGAAAAGAAATACGTAAAATGACATATCTTTGGCAATGATTTATTATCCGTGGTACAATTTCTCAAATTAAGATTAAAACCAGTTTAACTGAAACATATATATCAAGCACTCGTCGCAAACCAAGAGAACTTCGAAATCACATAATAGACCTTTGGGCCTTCTTGCAGAGAATTATTTGTAAGAATTTCAATGGCATTTATCCTAAGTATGTTTCGTATTTTGTACATTGAACTGTAAATCATGAGAAATACCCTTTAAACTTCTCTCTAAAACTACTGATTTTGGGTATTGGATTGATCAAAAAGGCCTTTTGAGATCCTTGAAATCCATCGAGTCAATGCACTCCAACCTCTCCCTATGAATGTTCAACAATTTCAACAACTCAGTCGCCTTCTCCTTTGTTCGGTCAGAGCATCCAACCTGTAAGAGCAACAAGAGCTTCTGAAAAGCACCCACTTGAAGAGCTTCAACAAGGACGCTTCCATCTTCCCTCTTCTCATTTTTGCTGAGCTTCCAAAGGATGGAAACTGAGAACTCGGTAGCCAAATCAGAAACGCGCAATAACTTCTTAACCAGAACAGGCATGGTTAGAGCATGGCCGTAGGCCTTTTCCCTCCCTTCCTCGCAGCCGCAAATGCCATCAAGAACACCCAATGCCTTCTCGCATACGCTTTTCTCAGAGTCCACCAGTAGTTCTAGGAGCAGCTCCACTAACCCCATCTCGACAAACCTTACTTTGGTATCTTCATTTGAAGGAGATGATGAAACCATATGGAAGATGACCACCAATGAAGTTTTTGTTGCAGTAGGGCAAATGGGCTCTTTGACGAGCTTCACCAACGCTTCTTTCGCTCCTTCTATCTCAGACAAAGCATACACCTTTCGTTTATCTGAAGAAAGTAGCTCTTTCAATGTCGAAACAGCGTTTCCTCTTGCTGACAAATCTCCAGACTTCAAAAGCCATACCAAACAATTCAAAGACGCGGCTGAGCTAAGGTAAGATTTGGCTTCTCCATCAAGAGGAGACATCCAAGTGAGAGCCGCCAAGATATCCTCCAAGACTGCAACATACTTATCGAAAGAGGCACTCGAGAATGCTTCAAATGCAGCTGATAAAACACCAGCAGCCCCATTGATAACAATGCATCGCTTGTTGCGCTCGCTTTCCTTCCCCTTTGACTTCATCTTTGCCACCAACTCCCGGCACCCAGCTTCATCCTCTCGCCGATAAGCCATCTTAAACTTGGAAAGCATATCTGTAACCTCGACAGAACTCAAAGGAATTCGAGGCGTTGGGATCCTCTCAATCCCAAAAGACCGGTTCTCGACACACCAATCCTGTATCATCTTCCGAATTGTGTGATTGGGTATCGGCTCCAGACTCCTCAACACCTGGTTGGTAATGGGGCAAGTCCGGTTTCCGGCTTCAATCCACATCTCGATGCTCTCACGATCATATGTGATCCCTGTGGACAATGTAACCGGATCTTTCATCAAGTCCAGAGATATCGGACACCGAAAATGATTAGGAGTAGTCAATTCCATGCTTCCAATATCATCTTCTGCGTGTTGCTGCAGCTTGGCTGCTCTCCGCCCAGCTCTCCGCCTTCTCCAAGAAGAAATCATTGCCAATAACCCGTATGAAAATTTAGGTAATTAGTTCGGAAACGAAGGAAATCTACAAGTTGTGGTGTTGGGTTTGCGTTCAACAATTGAATAAACTGATGATAATCTTAGGAGGGCATCCACAGATATATATATACACACGCAAACATACACGTACAGCTGTGCTTTTCACGCGTTCAACCTTCAAAACTCGGGAAAAAAATTTGAAATATAAAAGGGAAAAGGAAACCGTTCAAACCATGGACATAGTAAGAGGGTGGGGAGAGGGTTTTTTGAATATTGACCGTTGAAAGTTTGAAATGGTAAGCTGAACGGAATGAGTTTTATGAACAGTGATGGAATTTGGAAAGGAAGGGGTTGTTTATTTATATTTTGTTTTAACAAATCAAAAGTTTGACTCAGGGCGTCAACGGGGGGCGGTGGACCGACCGACCTTTGGGCTTGCGCCACGTCATGCGCGGAGCTTTGCTCCTACCCGTTTTGACGCGCACTTTACGCGACTCCGACACTCTGTCACGCTGCCCAAATTCTTTCATATTTTTTAATTTGTACGCGATTTTAGAATTGTTACCATCCAAATTCTATTCGTATTCTTATTCCTATCAAGGGAAGGAAGTAATTGAATCGTTGGCTACGTTAGCATGAAACATGAAAAAATAGGGCATAAACTAGAAAGGAATCTGTTTATTTTCAAACGAAACTTTCAACATAAATAAAAATATATATAGATATATTTCATAATGCTTTCAAAAATCAATTTTTAAAAATAATTTTATGATATTTTATAGAATAAAATTTTATTTAGGAATTTAAGATATTTTTTATTTATGAAAATATTTTTAAAAATCATTTTTAATTATAATATCTTATTTTTTAATCATTATTCTTATTTATATAATTATTTTTTTTAATACAATTTATATTTAAGAGATTAATCATTTATATTTTGATTTGGATACTGAAGCTAAAATACAGAAAAATTAAAAGAAAATAGAAGGAAATACTAATAAAAGATAGAAATAAAATATAATTAAAAAACTTACATATATTATGAAATTACGACTTGACAATTATATTTGAGAAATCTTTTTTTATTCCACAAGTAAAACCCATATTTGATAATTAAAAATTATCTTTTGTTGTTTATTTTTAAGAATAAAAAGTATGATATTTTTATAAAATATTTTTTAATTATTTTATATTAAAATAATTTTTAAAATATATTTAAAAATAAGTTAAAAATATTTCATATTTTCAAAAAAAATTTTGTTTTATAAAATATTAAAAAATTATTTTTTAAAACTGTTTTAAAAAAACAAATAAATACTTTTATTTTTAAATAAACGAAAACCTTTTAAAAATGTATTAAATTCAAGCATAACATAGATTCTCGTATTTTTTTTTACTTGTCAAAATAAATTAGCTGTTCTATTATTCTATAATAACCAATGTTTTAAAAACCGAACCGGTCATTGAACCGGAAAAGTTACCGGTTCACGGTTCACTGGTCGGACCGGTGGTCGAACCGGTTGAACCGGTGATGTCATAAATATATATTTTTATATATTATTAAAAATTTTAAAAAATTATAATATTATTTTTTATATTATTATTAATCAATTAAATATAATTTAAAATAAAACAATTAAAATTATATTTTTTTTTAATGATGAACCTTAACAAATTCAAAGAGTATCATAGTCTAAGGTAGCATACATTCAACTCAAGCCATGGTTTTGATTTAATAAAAATTACGATGAATTATTAATAATTAATAATTATTTATATGGAGGAATTCTCTCGCTCGAGGCATCAAAAAGGCCTTTTATGTTTTCTGAAGTTGCCCTCCCCTCCAGGCGACACAATCCCTAAAAGGTAAAAAATCCCTACTTTCCTCTGCCACTCTCAATCCTTGCAGTTACTAATCTAATCATGTTTTTGTTTTTTTTTTCTTTGCAACCCCTGTTTGATTCGCAAGAAAATCCATCCCCCATTTGATTTCCGGGAAAATTCATCCTCGTTTGATTTCCGAGAAAATCCATGCAAAACCCCCAAGGAAAACCAACAAAATTGTATTTTTTTTGCTCCCTATGTTTTCTGGATCTGTTCTTGGGGTCTCTTTGCTTTTGTGCGAATGGATTTAAATTTCACGAACCCTAACCCAGGATTTTTGAGAAATATCGCCAAAATTTTTTGATATTTCAAACACTGCCGGCAACAATGGGAACAGCCGCGGGGGATGGGGGGTTGAGTGGCCGGCGACGGGGCTTTGCAGCATTTTGGGGGAGGGCTTTCCAACGCGTGGGGGCTGCTGCCAGCGGGACGACACTCCAGTGACCGGCGACAATGGGAGCAGCTGCGCGAATGCTGGGAGGAAAAAAAAAATTTGAGCCGGACGGTTCGAAGGGAACCGGCCGGTTCGTCCGGTTCGGCGGTCTGATCGTCGGTTCGTCCGGTTCGATTCCGGCTCAACCTCTTTGCGGGCCAAATGGCCGGACCGGACCGGAATGGTGACCGGTCGACGGTCGGACCGGTCGGACCGGCCGGTCCGGTCCGGTTTTTAAAACATTGATAATAACACAGGTAGGAATTGACAACTAGCAAAGATATGATTTCTTTGTACTTGTCTTGGGTATGATGGTGATGGTCTAAGATAGGTGGCCTAACCCATTTAAAATCAGGATGGCCCCATCCCTAAGGGCATAACACTCGATCCCCTTGATCTCTCACAAAATGGGAAGTGGGTGGGAGTCTGTCATAAATCAGGGACCCTAACATTGCTTGTGGTGTGGTAGGGTTTTCCCTCGAGTTTTGATAGGGCAGCTGAAATTTGTTAAATCCGGAATTCAGGGCTGTGGCTTGACTTTGGCCGTACCTAATTGCCTAGTGAATACTGAATAGTAGGTAAACAATTTGTCCTTCACAGATTTACAACATGAAAATTTGAACCATGACCACACGCACAGTCCAACCCTAATTGAATACCGCGTTGAAAGTAAAGGGGGTTTTGGTGCGGGTCAATTTGATGCATTAAACAGGGGTTGTCCTCCAGTTCTACTTCTTCCTAGGTTTTGCGCCGTTCCAGGTCTGCACGTAGGGGAGGAGTTGAGGCAATTTCCGCTTTGGCGCTTTCATATTTCCACTAGCTAACAATGATAACAAATTCTAGAGTCTCGACTTTTGAGTCAAATTTTGTGCCTAGTAAAGTAGTTTTAAAAAATAATTTTTTAATATTTTATATAATAAAAATATATTTGAAAATTGATATATTTTCAATCGGTTTTAAATATTTATAAATTTGTTTTAAAACTAATTTTATATTTAAAAATAGTCTTAAAAATATTCTCTAAAGTGTTTTGTGTTTTGTGTTTTCTTAATTTTTCTTATTTTTTAAAGAGAACAATTACTTAGATTGATACTTAGTCTTTAATATTTTTTAATTTAATATTTAAAATTTTAATCACTTCCATGGCTTTTAATAGCTTGTTTGCGATGGTTTTTGTTTTTGGGTTTAATTGAAAATTAAATTTCAAATAAAATTAAAAAATTTAGCGAGTAATATTAATATTATAAATTTTTTATTAAAATTAAAAATAAAAATTGAGTTTTTATAAAAAAAAAAATATATTTTAGCTCATATACTAAACATTTTTATCATAAGTTTTATTGAGTAAAATAATTAAACAAACATTAAAACTCTTATTAAAAAAATTTAAAAGTATTCAAAATCTTTATTTGGTTTGTCTTAATATATACGGCAATAAAATTAAACAATAATAAAGAAGTTATTAAATTGTAATTGATTTTTTTATTTTTTTTTGTTTCTTTCAAACTTTTCCACTTTGAGTAAAGCCTTGAACAACCTCAAATTATGTCATGAATCATGACAGACTGAGGAATGAAAATAGAATATGGTTTTGATTTTTGGAAAATAATTTCTAACCAAATTGAAAAACTTTAAAGAAATTCTGAAATGACGTATTAAAAGTAAAAAAAAAAAATAGTCAAAGGGATCGCCGCGTGGTTACGAGTGGGCCGGTAGAGCCTAAGCCCATTGATGGAATTTTGAAGGGGCCTTCCAGGCCCAAAATTGACTTTAGACGAAGAATAAACTAAGGAATATTAGGGTCCAACTCCAACCCGTTCGGAACTCAAACAGGACCTTGTGGCAGATGTTGCTCTCAAGTGCCAATTCACACATTCACACAAAACTCAAGTTTCATTCCTTGGGACTTCGAAATTTCTTGCGTGATGCCCACTTGGGCATACGCCAGAAATATCAATAAACCCGATTATTAAAATTGCTCAAGGTAACCCTTTTTTGGCTTCTAACATCTACATTTGCTTGACACGTATCTCCTTTCTATTTTCTATTTTAGCCCGACATTTGAAGGAACTAAGAGATGGAGAGTTAAAATTTCAATTTATATATTTATTTATTTTTTCCAAAAAAGATATATAAGGTCCTAAATTTCTAATACAGTATGAAAGTATACTTTTTTGATGGTATGATTATACGTAAACTTATGTCTTACTTATTATATGATTTGATTATTTTATTTTATGTCGATTTTATTTTTTGTATCTTGATTTTATTTATTTATATAATTGTATCTTTATTTAATAATCTAAATTTCGCTTTCTTTTTTCATTAATATTTTTCAACACATAAAAGAACCTATGAATATGGTTGCCCTGGAGGGGAGGAGAGGAATGTCCCGGGGGGCGGGGCGTGGGTTGCACTCATCATGAATGGATTGAGCATGCTTTACCTAAAAGCACGTGGTGTCCCAATGCCAAGGGTGTCGGGTGTTGACATGCTGAAAAGTGGAACTGCCTTTCTGGTCCTTCAACACAAATTTGTATCCCTGAAACATGGGCTGTCCCATCCAAATCCTTTAATTTATTTTTCAATAGTTTTTTTATTTTTTATTTGAGTAAAAATAAAAAAAATATTTTTATGCTTTTTGTTACTTAAAAATTGTTTTTAAAAACAATTGGCTTTATTTTGAAAAATAATAAAATGTTTTTTTTATTTGTCAACATCAAAATGGGCACACTGTGAGATACTCAATTGGAAAGCAAATTCACGTTTTTACACAACAAAAAAAAGTAAAAGATTCATAATATTTCTCATAAAAGGGGTTGAGTGCATTTTCCATGATTGATTGGGTCCTGTATATCGGTTGGCATGAGTCATGACTAGTGACTAGACTTTGTTAGTTGGAAAAAAAGTTAATTTCTTACCTCATCCTCATCCACTTTCATCATTTTATTACCAACTCCTGATTTTAAGCCACCACCCAATATGATGTTTTTCAAACCACTATTATATCACACGAAGTGGGCGGCTTTCCAATTTTTAGCCTCCAACATCTTCATCATCCACACATCAATGTTGTCATGGTGCCACTCAAAATAATTAATTCACGTTGTTTGTATTCTACTTTTATTTGTTTACTGATTTATATCTTGATTCCATTCATTTGTACCATCATTTGGTAATATGTTAAATAATTTGGATAATTTGTTTTTCCTACACTAGTAGCAACCTCGCCGTGAAGGGCAGGGTGAGTGCCAATGTGCCGTGCACCCATGATGTGTGCAAATTGTCATGACCACCATGATGCGTCTTCTACGAGACCAAACCGCTTAACTTTGACCCGTCACATGGTCCAATAAAGATCATTACCAGACGTGGAACCCACGCCTAATCACCCAAAATCTCATTTAAGAATAGCTTCAATTGAGTATGAATTGAAAAAAAATAAAATTAACCGGATAATCCGGAGAAGGAGCAAATAATTCACAAGTAGACATGATGACCATGAATCATGCAGAAAGTGGTGGGCACCTAGGAGTGATTGCTGGGGGTGGAGAATATTCGAGTGGGAAGTGGGTAGGCATCTGAATGTGAGTTCTCTCCCTTTATCGTCTATTTGTGGATTGGGTTGAGTGAACAGAAAATTTGGCATATGAAACAGACATGGGTGGGTTGGTTATGAGCTGTAAAGATGGGGTTGGATGTCCTAATCTCTCAAAACGTCACCATTTCCCTTGGGTTTACTTGTGAAAAGGGCGGTGGTGGTCGTGGCATCTCTGCTATATCAAATCCAGATTGGGACATCACTCATGCCCACCAACTCGCTACAAAATCCATTTTTGTCATTTTGATTCAATGGTTATGGTTGCCGTACTCCCAACGAATTGTCCCAAGGCACCCAACACATGGACCATGGTCATTATCAACAATTATCAACTCTACAGGCAACAATAAAATTAAAAAAAAGAAAAAAAGAAAGAAAAAAAAGGAAAACCAATGTTATTGCATTGGTTTCATTTCCTCAGTCAATATAACTAGGAAGTAAATATCAAATCCCTTTTATATCTGTTTTCCAAACTTCTAAAAAACACAGAGGAGACTACAAAGAGAAGACATCTCCAGCAAAGATAAAAGAAAGAGAACAAACCTTACAAGAACAAACGAAGAAGAGAAAGGATGGAGGAGGAATGAACAAACCCAGCATCTCATAACCATGGACAACAACTCCACTTCCGCTAGTCTTTCTAACCATGAGCTAGAACTCTGCTTCCAATATTCTTTCCTCAACCATGCCTACCGCCCATCTGCAGATGTAAATGATTCTGCAAACCCATATGGTCGAGTGGGAATGCTGGTCTGGGTATTATCAGCACTGGCAATATAAGATGATGAAGAATCCAATTGGCTACTTCCTTCGAATGCCTGCCACTTCTTGAGCGCCTGCGGTAAGGTCATATCAAGGTCAATTCCATACATGTCTTCGGAATCTAGATCAGCGGGTTTCCAGAGCTCAACAAGAGATGAAAGCACATTGACAGCATGGCTCATGTCTGGTCTTTGATAAGGCTCCCTAGCACAGCAGTGGCCAGCCAGCTCGGCAACAGTGCTGATACTGGCAAGGGTTTCTTCATCAAGATCAATTGTCTGGTCGATGGACTTCTGGAATGACTCCTTGTTAATTTGCATCCTCCGAAACCAAGTGACAAGATGCATGCTCTCCTCGGGCTGAGTTTCATCAAGTGCTCTTCTTCCTGAGATAATCTCCATCAGAATCACCCCAAAGCTGAACACATCAACCTTGGTAGTTACTCGTCCCGTTACTGTCCAGTCAAATGCAAAATTTCAGTCAGTGCCAAGAAGAGGTTTTGACTAATTTACAAGAAAGACAGCATTCCAATACCAATTCATAGCTTGAACTTGCTGAGGTATCTACATTCAAATTGGTTCATCATTATCAAACATTCACACCAGCATTTGGACACCCAACAGGAAGGGAAATTACGAGAAAAGAGAACTTCCATATTGTTGCCTACAGCTCTTAAAAATAGATCACAAAGTATTGATTAATGGGTGTAATTCACACCCATACTAAGAATGAATCCATCAGTAAAGTACATTAAATAATGACAAACTTTTCTTGCAACCTCAAAAACTGTCCTACAGCTCCAATGTAAAAATCTTTCAAAAGTTAATGAGAACATAGTAATATACACAATCAAAATGCAATGTAGAACCAAAGAAAGCCATCCCAGAATAATATACACAATCAAAATGCAATGTAGAACCAAAGAAAGACATCCCAATATATTTGGTTTCATTCTGCTGCATTCAGTAATTATTTGTCAAAAAATAAGGATATTATTACTTAGAGCCCATGTTGTCAAAGCAACAGTGAGATGCAAGAGTGTGTTTGACAGTGATTATGGGAAGTGTTTTTAGCATTTCAAGTATTAAAAAGACTAAAAATAGTTCTCAGAATCACTACCAAACGCACTTGAAGTTGAATACAGGAGGCTTTCAGCCTGTTTGATAGTGTTTGGCAAAATTTACGAAACATTTTTAAAAATTTGAAAAATCACTTATAGTGTTTTGTGAGAGAACACTTGATAAGCGATTCTCCCAAAAACACTTAAAAAAAAAAAACACTTCCACAAAAAATATTTCAAGTAGAAACGCTTTCAAACACATTCTTCTCATTAGGTTTACCCTTTTTAGTTCAAAGTGCATATTAAAGTCCCATCTGTTAGCTCAACACACATGATCTATCAACCAGATGGTTCAAGGAGCTACTTCATGGTTGGCACTAATGAACTGGTTATGGAACTGTGTTCTTGGTTATCCAATCAGGACCCAGTGGGCAGATAGAGGTTCCCAACTCTGTAACACTGGTTTTAAATGTCATAATGGAAAATAGTTGTAGCAAGGGAATACCACTAAATTGTAAATGATGAAACAAATTGCTTCTGGTACTTTCATAATTTTGGAAACCTAAATGCAGAGTCTGCTAACTAAATGGGTTCTAAAGAGCCTCATTTTTTAATATGTAGATTCTCATCCTTGGTACTTTTTCTTGTTTTCTATCCCAGTTTAATGATGTCTTCAAATGTTGTTTTTATGTTTGCATGTTGTTTACATTGCAAACTTAACATCAAATCAGACCTCTCCGCTTGTGTATTGATTTCAATAAGCACAACAAACACAATTTTTTTCTATCTAAGCATACAAAAATGACAGAATGATGTTGAGAATCCCAATCTAAAAATGAGAAAAGTCATCCAAAAATTACCTGCATATTCTGGTGCGAGATACCCAAAAGTTCCTGCTAGTCTTGTTTCAATTGAGGCTTTCCCTTCTGGGGCAAGACGAACCAATCCAAAATCTGCAACTTTAGCCCGCATATCATCCCCAAGGAGAATATTGGAGGGTTTAAGATCCCTATGGATGAAACTCTGATGGGCTAAGCCATGTAGGTATTCAACACCTCTGGCAACATCCAAGGCAATGCTCAACCTTTTCATCCACTCAAGGGGTTTCATCCCTTCCTCCTTCCAATTAAATAGGTGCCTACTAAGAGTCCCCTGAGGCATGTATTCATAAACAAGGAGCCTTTCATTTCCATCCAAGCAATATCCTAGAAGTGCAACCAAATGCCGGTGTCTAACCTTGGTAAGAACAGCAATCTCAGATTTAAACTCTGTTAAACCCTTCTCACTCACCACTCCGGATTCCATCCTCTTCACTGCAATCTTTGTCCCATCATGCAATTCCCCCTTGTATACAGTTCCAAAGCCTCCTCTTCCCAATACATTTTCTTCACTAAAATTGTTAGTCACATTCCTTAAAACTTGAATTGAAATTACCATGCTTCCAGCCTCAATCATTTGGATGTCACTAGGCCCACTACTTGCGTGACTGTAAGTTTCACTCCCTCCACCATTAACACTTGAATTAGCAATTGTGATTTTAACAGCATCATTATCTGACCCTGAATGACGAGGATGAATCACCATTGTGTTTGGACTCTGCACTCTCCCAAAGTGCTTTTGTCTTGTTCTATAGAAACAGAAACCTACCAATCCAATCAAGAAAACTGCTCCAACAGAACCAACAACACTACCCACAATCACTACAGTGTTAGATTTCTTGCCGCCATTTCCAGGAGAATCTGCATCAGGTGAGGTTGGTGAGTCTGGAGGACCCCCAGATGGAGTTCCTGGATTTGGGTCATCACCACCCTCTTTTCCAATATCAGGATTACCCTCAGTTTTTACAATGACATTACTCCTAAAATTTGGTATTTGGCCATAAAGTTGATTGTTTGAGACATCAAGCTCCCTAAGGTTCTGCAGATTCGTAAGCTCCGCTGGTATGGTACCCGTGAGATTATTATCAGCAAGAATCAATTTTTGCAATGAACCAAGAGTGGAGAAGTTTGAAGAAATGGTACCCGAAAGACCCATTTTCTGCAAATTAACAACTGCAATGCCTCCATCATCACAAGTGAGTCCAAACCACTGGTCACAAGGGTCATTCCCTTTCCAATTCTTGGCAAGACTACTCGGGTATCCCATGGATTTTGCAACCTCAAGTAATGTATTAACGGTTTGACTACAGGGACCAGGTTCAGGCAAACAAAACATGTTCACCCCCACCATATCCGCTGCAACAGAACTTGCGAATTCCGGCATGGGTCCCTGAAGCAAGTTATTGGTCAAATTCACCGTTTTAAGAGACTTAAGGTTCAGTAAGGTAGATGGAACAGGACCCGTGAATCCATTATCCCTCAAATTCAAATCTTGCAGATTCGTTAAGCTGGAAAAATCGGGCAAAGGACCTGTAAAACTATTCATATTCAACCAAACCTGTGTCAAGGATGTCATGTTCTGTAGCACTTCAATTGTACCATTAAGTTTGGAGGCACTCTCTTGCCCATTCAACCACAAAGTCTGAATTGAAGAACCAGAGAAGCTGGAAGGCAATCCACCTTCCAGAGAATTAAAAGCCAAATGCAAATCCGTCAAACTAGGGAACGCTTCGAAAATTTCAGGAAATTTTCCAGAAATACCAGCAGAATTAGCAGAGAAGGATTTTAGTGAACCAGCCGCCTGAAGACTCACCGGAAATACCCATGGAGAAAAGGGGTTGTTGTCTAGAGCCACGGTTTGAAGAGATGTCATTCCATCGAAGAAACCAGAGGGTACGGAAGTGAAATTGTTGTTGCTGAGTAGGAGTCTCTGCAGAAGACTCAACCTAGACAGACTCGGCAGTGGCCCACTCAGTTGGTTGTACTGCACCTCCAATATCTCCAAGGCAGTGAGGTCGGTCAGATTCGAGGGGAGACTACCCTTGAGATTCTTTCCTCCGATCTGAATCCGTGTGACCCGTCTATCGCCATCGCAGCTCACACCGTCCCATTTACAGGGGTCGGAGTCGGACCACCCCAAATCGGAAGGCTGGTTGAGATTCTTCTTCAAAACCTGCATTACATCGGCATCCCCGGAACTGGACTGAGACTGCACGTTAAGGGTGAGGGCGAGGAGACAAACAAGAACCACACAAAGCTGGCCCCGCATCTTCCTCCAGAAAATCAGACCAAGAAAACTGAAATATCGGATACGGCGGTGAGCGAGTAGTGATAAAAGAAACAGGGGGAGAGAGATTTCTAGGGTTTAGGGGGGCATTGCGTTTGATTGACGGGAGAATTGGAGAAGGAAAGAGATGGAAAACGGAAGCGGGTGTTCTAAGAGAGTAAGCGGCGGAGAGGGAGAAAAAGTTGTGGGGAATTTGTGTAAGAGAAAGGGCGTATTTTGGAGAAGAGGGAAATAGCTGGCACGTGTGGGCCCACTCATTTTAAAAGCTTCTCTGCAAACTGTGGGCCCATCTACTTCACACTACATGCACCCAGTCATTTGCCCATAAAATCATGGATTTCTCTTTAAAAAATTATTATTAAAAAAAGAATAATTTAAAAGATAAATAGAAAAATAATTGTAAAATCAAGCCATAATTTCCTTTATAAAAAAAAAATATATATATATTACATCATCACACTCCGAGTGCCATGTTTTTTTCCTTTCCTTTTCTTTTTCCCTCCAATTTTCTATTTTTGATTCCATTCGGTTCTTCTCGAATATAAGGAAAAAATATCAAGAAAATCCGCTACTCCTTCTGTCAGTTTCTAGACTAATTAAGCATTCAGTTTGTGCCAAGTGGTCTGAAGACTCTGAACTGAAACGGATTGAACCCATCTTGATAATGGTTAGTCAGACCACGAATCAACTTATCAATTTTCTAATGATTATTTTAATTTCATAAAATATTAAATCCTTGATAGGCGGGATGCGATGTGAGGGGGTGTAAGCCTGTAAGGCGAACATTCGGGAGTATGTCTAGATTTTATTGTTTAAATAATATCTACTTATGATTAGTTGACCAACAGACGTGTAGGGTTATTACTTAAATCTTTTTTTTTTTTCCTAATAAGAATAAATTAATATTAGTTTAGTCACCGAATGCGCCTGGTCATCTTTGATTCATCATGTGTTTGCAGGGATTTTTATTTTGATGACAAGTCTACATATACTCAATTAGGTGACGTGTGCGAGGCCGGCGGTCCAGCTGGCTATTTATTTATTTATTTTTCTTTTCCGTGTTGTGTTTATTATTACTTGATTTACTCATCCTAGAAAGGGAATAAAACCATTTTCAATATAAAAAAAGAAAAAATATTTACTTATACAGCTAATATGTTTTGGTTTGGATATTTCCTGCACAATCGAAATCTTCAAATTTGGAAAACAATCTCTCAAAATTTAAATTCTATCGTTTTACCTATGGGGAAGATCCACGTAATAATGCTTGCATTAAATGTAAACACACCCCCCACCACCCTTTTTTTTTTATTTTTTATTTTTTTAAAAGAAAAACATTTTCTCCAACCTCCTCCAATCCACCCTAATTTCTTTTTCTGCATCCTTATTTATTCCAATTCTAAACCTAAGCAAATCTTTGAACATTTTTTTAAAAAAAAGAAAAAAAAAGAAAAAGGAAAGGAAGCAAAGTAGAAAACAATTTCTAAGGCTTTATTCAGTTGGTATTTTTGAAAATTGTTATGAAAAATAATTTTCGAAAACAGTTTTTCATGTTTTTATAAATATAATTATGTTTAGGAACTGAATTTTAAAAAACAATTTTTGTTTTAAAAAAATAGCAAAAACATGTTTGATTGAGTTAATAAAAAGAGTTTTTTAAAACCAATAAAACAAAAACACATGTTTGTAAGTTGTTTTTATTTTTAATTGAGTATTTTATTAAATGAACTAGATATTGTAAATATATAAATAATTTTTAGATTTATACTTCATTTAAATTTAAAAACTTATTTACATCATATATAACTTTTCTTATACAAATGATTATTTTATAAACATGTGTGTGTAACTATATTTGATTCCAAATCACACGTAAATACAAAAGACCTTTAGGCTATGTTTGGTTCCCGGAAAGTACAAAAAAAAGAAAAAAAATGTTAAGAAAAATGATTTTCTCATGTTTGGTTGTCCTATGAAAAATATCAAAGAAAATCAAATATAATTAAAACTAATTAAAAACTTATGTATTTTTAAATTATTTAATCTTTATATTGATGAGTTAAAATAAATAAAATGAGTTTGAAGTAATAAAAAAAATAATTTATCAAATTTTAATCTATTTTTTTATTTTCCTTCACTTTTTATTTCCTTCTACTTTTTCTTTGTATTTTCTTTCCCTCGCATTTTCCCTCAAATTTTCCGGAACCAAACATAATCTTAGAGATGACAAACTTCCTACAAAAGTCTCCCACCAAAGAGTTGGAAGATAAACCAATTAGTTGAGTAAGAAATCTCCTTGAAAGAGCAACCTATTTTTGTAGACAAGTAAAAAACTTTCCAAAAGAAAGATCCCACTTTCCAAGGCCATTTTTTCTACACGCGCATCCAATTCAATTTCTTTCAACTCAACCCACTTAGAAAAGGGAACCATTTTTTCTACCAGCACATCCAATTTAATTTCTCTCAACTCAACCCACTTGGAAAAGGGAAGTGAAAGAGGAATAAGCTCTATAACCCTTAGAAGTTGTTGGGGAAAATGGACCAAAAACAAAAAGGATGGGAACATACTGATAAAATCTCCTTCTATTCCCCCAATGAGCTCTACAAATTTCAAAATCATAATGACTAAGGACTTTCATGCACTATTCAATGACAGCTCATATGGGCATGGTGAGATTGAGGAGGTTGTGTATTGTTGACAATTTGATTTATCTTGCTCTGAGAAACCATTGTAGAGAGAGAATTTAGAAAATGTAAGAAACGGAAATTTGTATTTTAATATCAACCTAACATTTTAATTATTTATCCACATTTAATAAGGAACTAACTATGCATGAACCATAACTTACAATATCTACTCTTACATTGAAATGAAATGATAAAGTGGTTGTGCATGAATTATAACTTTATAGTCTAGGGTTCGATTGAAATGAAATGATAAACAGAAGAAAAATACTCAAGGTAACACCTTATTTGGATTGACTAATTCATTGAGCAACGAAGAAATGTTCTCTAAAGCATTTTTTTGAATGTCCATTCCATAAACACAACCCTTGCCTGACTCATCAACAACCATTTTGAGCATTGCTAAGATATCATATCCATTGCCATTAACGACATCAACAACTGTGTCTCCTTTTTGGACGACATGCTTTCATACCTTGGTAAAAAATGAAAATGCCAAATTATTCCAACTCAAAGCACCATAATCAAATAAAAATAAGGCACTATGAATGAGAGAATGAAGCCAACCATTGACTTAGCAATGATGGAGAACCATACCTAGAGTATATGGTTCTTTGCTTGGATTAGACCATTGCTAAAGGAAGATACTTTTCTTCTTCGCCTTTTGATTTTCCAAACTAAGTTCGTAACAAGTGTTTAGGATATGATGGGTAAAGAAACAAAGAATTGGAGTACCAACCAAGAGCCACATGGTTAGTTCTCTTAATCAACCACCACAAAACTGATGAGATAATAAGCGAGTGTTCTTATGCTTCACTTAACAACTAAATTCTATTATAATAATTCCCTTTAGTGGGCTCATCAAAGCAACTAAGAAAATTTTTGTTCTTACATTAGTGGGTTCCAACTTCATATTAAACCCCAATAAACTCTCCCCCAATTCCTCATTAACGTAGAAAGTTTCACCTCACCAATTTCACATATTTACCTTCAAATAGACATATCATAGAGAACATTACAAATGATAGAACTAAGATACAACTATTAGGTTCCCAAAATGTTCTATCGGGTATTTTTCATTCTTTCTCACATCTCTATCAACTTTGTATAGTTTCTATAAGCACATCTCTATTTCGTGACTTTTTCTTCAAATGACTCAGGTAGAATATTTATAGAGATATTCCTAATAACTTTTCTTATTTTATAAGAAAATCTAATATTATAATGATGTATCAACTAAGAAAATATTTTATATAATATTTTTTTATAAAAAAGAATTTTTACTAATTAGGAATTTGGAACACTTTGCTACATCATATTCATAATTTTTGAGGTAAAACCTAAATTTCTTCTTATATAGATAACTGAAATTTGAAGGTACTAGACATGTGGTTTGGGAGAGGGTTAAAGGTTTTGGGTTAGATAAATCCCTATACTCAATTAATTTTCTTTATAATAGATACTTTTGATCACTTATGAGTTCATAGATTTTTTTTTATATATTTAGAGGTTTTTTTTATGTTAAATCTTGGTGTCATTGTTTCTTAGTCTTTATCTCTTCTTTTCATTGGTTTATTTTAGCGTATGAAATTTTCATTGATTTAATGTGTTGGTTTCTTAAAAAAATTGGTTAAATTTTGATCATTTAATATTTATAATAGTGTAAAATAATTTCTAATGTGGTCTTGATGTTAATGAATATGTGAAAATGTATTTTTTTGAATAGTTGAAATGTATTGTAAATCTTGGTTGGAGACCGATGACACATTTGTATGTGGATTATATGGACTATCATGTTGGGAGAGTATCGACACATCCATTCTTACTTATGCATTTGCTTACTTATCAATGAAATTGAAAAAAAGGACAAAAATAATAAAAAAGAAATCGGGCAAGTGATTAACATTATGGGAAATCATATCAAATTGATTTGAAAAATATTCATTCATCACTCCTCTAGATGTTATCGATAATTGAGATTCATTTACAGATATTTTACTATTATCTTAACTATTTAGCTTTATTATTGATTTATAATTACAAAAAGTTGTTAAGGTTTAATAAATGAAAGTAAAGAAGAAAAACAATTTGCACCTTACACATGCTGATGATGGATTTTTATTTAATGGAAATGTGTTTCTTGAAAAGTTGGTGGAAAAATTATTAAGATTTATTAACTTCACCCAACACTTGCTGCCCACTATGAACTGCATCCATTCTTATGGTGTCTGATGATGATTCATTAGTTGTATTATCTCCTTATATTATGGATAATTTTTTATTCCAAATTGGAAAGGTTTAAGGGAGTCAGCATCAAAATGATCACTCATTTCGTATCAAGAAATTGAAGACAAGAAATAGGGAAGATGAGACTTATGCTATTTTTAATTTCAAAGAAGTACTATGAAAAAAAGTTTAAAAAAAAAGTGATTTTTTTTACTTGATTTTACTTTGTAAAATATGAAAAAATAAAATTAATTAAAAAATTATGCATATTTAAATTTTTAATTTTTATATAAAAAATTAAAACAAGTGAAATGAATTTAAATTAGTAAATAAAATAATTTAAATCATTTTTTTTTGAATTCATTCTTTTCTTCATATTTTTTTTCTCACTTTTTTTTTTATATATTTTTTTTTGGAAATCGAAGATAACTTTAAGAAATATCGATTCTTTGTGGTTGTGGGTATAAGTAAGAGATTTGGGGCCTATTTGGTAACTGTTTTAAAAAATAATTTTAAAAAATGGTTTTTGAGATCAGTTTTTAAAAATTATTTTATAATTTTTGTAGAATAAAAGTTTATTTAATTTGAAAACTTAAAAATGTTTTTAACCTATTTTTAATATTTTTAAATAATTTTTATATTTAGTGTTTTATTTTTAATTATTATACATGTTTGTATAATTATTTTTTAAAACAATTCTCCAAAAATAAGTAAAAATAATATAATTTTGTTCCAATAAAAAATAAAAAATAGTTTTTGATTGTCAAATATATTTTCTGTATTTTTTGTTTTTTTTTAAAAAAATTATTCTAAAAGACAATTTTCTTAAAAAATAATATAAAATAACTAAAATATATTATCTAAAAATATCTTATTTCCTATTGAAAGAAAAAAAAGATTTTTTGTTTTCAAAATTTTTTTTAATATTTTTTATTTTAGATAACATTTTGAAAAACGTGACTTGAAATGTCGCAGTTTTAACACAAAAATGCTCTTCCATTACATAGTGGAGTTCGAATCTAATTTTAAGAGCTGGAGTCAAGATGCTATTTCGTTTGCGTATGGGCATTTAGTGCCGAGTCATGTTACAAGAATAAAATAAAAGATGACCGTTCAACTCGGTGTTTTGAGTCTTTTTAAATTTTCAAGAAATTTACTTTTCTTCAGAGTTCAGATATAAAAGTTAGGTCCAGGTCTATTGACTTAGGATTTTCTTATATATTTCTAAAAGCCTTTCTCCTACAATTTCTCTTTTTAAGAAGTCAGGCCTTAGTGATGATATTTTCAAAATTCTGCAAAAGATATCAATCAATAAGCCAGACCTTGGTTTCTTTGGTAGAAAAATGGTAAAATTGTACAAAATTTGGAGTATAAGCCTGGCCAATCACACTGGATCATATCATTAGAAAGAGAACTTCAAAGTAAAAAATGATTTTTACAGAAATAAAATCTCACTAATAAGTGAGATTTCATTTAATCTTTAATATGAACTATTTTTTTTTTCCATTTTTTACAAGTTGTTTTTAAAAAGATTTTTCAAAAAATATAAAATTAAAAACTTGTTTGGATAATTTAAATCCTCTTTGATTTATTATTTTAAAATTTTACGAATTCTTCGTAGCCGACCTTTATCCTTACTACCTTCGTTCTTGCATTCCATTCTAAATTAGGAGAAAGTGTTGGTGGAGATACTTAGAGAAGGATAAACATCCATTAGAATTTCAAATATGAAGTATACAATATTTAAGCTCATGTTTGGCATGTAGTAAAAATGAAGAGTGGGAGTAGAAATCTTATTTTTCTTCTCCTAAATTTGAATAACTCAATTAACAATGGAAATTGAATAAGTGAGATTTCATTTAATCTTTAATATGAACTATTTTTTTTTTTCCATTTTTTACAAGTTGTTTTTAAAAAGATTTTTCAAAAAATATAAAACTAAAAACTTGTTTGGATAATTTTTTTTTAAAGTATTTTTAAAATTTTGATTTTATAAAATGAAATTGTGAATTTATTTTTCATCATATAAACTAAGTTGAATTCAAATCTTATTAAAAATAAAAATAATTTTTTGATAAAAAATTTAAAAATAAATCTTTTTTAATACAATATGAATAGTATTATTATAATAAAATCATAATATATATACCATTTTTTTCTATACATAATTATATTTTTTATTAATTTTTTTATTAGAAAAATAAACTTCAAATAAAGTGACACTTTGTATTAAATTCATATTAAGGTTCAACAATTTTTAAAAATAATTTGGAACTAAAAAAATATAGTGATGAGAATCAATAAACATTCAAGGATCCATTACATGTTCTAGTTGGGCCTGTTACTAAAGCAAGATCCAAGAAGATCAAAGAAGCACTTAATGGGCTAAAAAAGAGATTTGGGCTGATTCTAACGTAGCACATTCCAAGCTTGGCTCAAAGGAAGATGAAGGTATAATAAATTTAATCCAAGCTATTGGGGGCTAATCTGGCTTGATTGGGCGTGATTTATGGTGTGGATTAATGATTGATTGACTTTCTAGCTTCATATCAGTTATTTCCTATTCTAGAGCTTCTAATTTCAGGCTAAATCTACCTTAATTTTAGGCTTTTATTATTTAGAACGTTTTTTTTAGCTATTTTCCTATTTTGGATATGCTAATTTCAGACCAAATCAACCTTTATTTAGGGTTTTAATATTTAGTAAGTTTTTTTCATGACATATGAATAGCATGCACTCATTGTAAGAGGAGATAATTTTTATTGAATAAAACAATAAAAAAAGGTGAGGCTTTGCTATTTTTTTGGTTCTTCAAGAACTGTGAACTTCTCAAGGATTCTTCCTTGTGGCGTTCAACTTTATACCTTCGGGTCATGATTCCATTGTAATCATTGGGTCAAGGTCTGTTACTTATACTTTTGGTTTGCGTTTCACTTATAAACAACGGTTAGGGTTCTATAAAAAATCTATATTTTTGTTTTCTTGGGCAATTATTCCAATACTGTTTGTTGGGTCTCAAAGCGTGTTGATTGAGGTTTGCATCATTTGGTATTAAAGCACATGATCTAAAATCAGTTTTTTATCCCTTTATCTTTTGTTTCCTGTTATCATTCTATCTTGTTCCTTTTGTGTTTTTTATTCCTCGTTCTTATTTTTTTGACGTGCACTAGGTTAAAATCGTGCACCAAGCTCCAAAAAAAAAAAAAGATATATATATATTGTGTGTAGTTTCAATTCTCTCAAATCAAAATATTATTTTCTTTTGTCCTCTTCCTTTGATTTAGTGTTTCTGTCATATTTTCTTGCCATTGGTATTAATTTAAATAATACAAGTTGAATTTCTTGATCAAGTTTATTAGTTTAAATAGAACTGAAAAGGGGAAGCTACGAATGGAGATAGGCAAGAGAGTGTGAGACTAATATTGGGAAAAAGCCAATTTAAGAGTGAAACATGAGTGTAAGTGCAAACACATGAGGGAGTGTTGTGAGGAATTATTTCTAACATTTTTTTTGTAGTTTCAAAAATATGTCTTCCAAGGGCAAAACATCAAATAAGGAAGAAGGGGAGGAGTCATCCCTCATGTTGTAGGCTATACAACAACAGTTTGAACGCATGAAGGTGGTGTTTAATGATATTCGGGATCGGATGGATAGGCAAGACGTTGTTATTGCTTCTTTGCATGAGGAGCGTACCCAAAAAGCCCATAATGCTAGAAGGCAAGGAAGGTGTGCACGCGTTGATGATTCTGATGACTACCATGAGGATGAGTTTGAAGATGAAGAGGATTAAGCTTCATTGAACCATTAGGGCAGGTTTGCGCCAAAGGGAGAAAGGCGTGGTAGAGGTTTCCAAAGAGCTCTAAGATGGCAAGATGTGACTGATAGAAACCTAGGAAACATCAAAATGAAGATACCATCGTTCCAAGGGAAAAATGTTCCAGAAGTGTACTTGGAGTGGGAGAAGAAGATGGAGTTCATCTTTGAGTGCCATAACTACTCCGAAGAGAAAAATGTAAAAGTAGTTGTGATTGAGTTTACTAACTATGCTATTATATGGTGGGATCAACTTGTGATGAACAGAAGAAGAAACTATGAGAGACCTATTGAGACATGGGAGGAAATGAAAGCCACCATGAGGAGGCAGTTTGTCCCTTGTCACTACTATAGGGGCTTGTATCAGAAATTACAAAGTCTTATTCAAGGCTATGGAGCGTGGATGACTATCACAAGGAGATTGCCATGATTTGAGCTAATGTAGAGGAGGACAGAGAAACTATTATGACAAGGTTTCTGAATGGGTTGAATCGGAACAATGCCAACGTGGTGGAGTTACAACACTATGTGGAGTTGGAGGACATGGTGCACATGGCAATAAAGATGGAACGACAGCTTAAAAGGAAAAGAAC
Organism: Vitis vinifera; assembly: GCF_030704535.1. NCBI lineage: Eukaryota > Viridiplantae > Streptophyta > Magnoliopsida > Vitales > Vitaceae > Vitis > Vitis vinifera. The sequence goes on from NC_081805.1 coordinate 5,914,788, forward strand.
TCGGTCATTTCAAAATCCCGGCTCCTCTGCTTCATGGAGGCCAAATGAGAGGAAAGATGAAAGGCCTGTTTGTTTAGTGTTTTCAAGAACTGTTTTCTGTTCTTGAAAACAAAAAACACCAAAAACTTGTTTGGTTGAGAGAGTCATTTTTGTTTTTGTTGTTCCCCGTGTTCTCAAAATGGCACTGTTTAGAGAACAATAAAATGTTGTTTTCCCCGTTTTTTTACTGTTTACAGAACAAAATTAAAGAACAAAAAAACCATCTGTTCTCCGTGTTTTTTTTTTTTTCTTCCCGTTCTCATCTCTTCTCCAGCACAGTCGCGTCGCCTCTTCTCCAGCATAGTCGCGACATCTCCAACAAGAAACAAAGGTAATTTCCACATATGTTGAAGTTATTTTTTATAGATCTAGTAAAATAGGCTTTTTTTAGCAATATTTGTTGAGGGAAATGTTAGATATGGGTAAAGAGATATCGAATGAGAATTGAGCTTTTTTTTTTTTTTTTTTTTTATCACCTGCTGTTAGTTTCTTTTTTTCCCGTTTATATTTTCCTGTTTGGATGCTGAGAAAAGTGGGGAACGAGAATGAAAATAGAATGAGATCTGAGTTTTTTTTTTTATCACCTGTTGTTAGTTTTTTTTTTTTTTTTTTTTTTTTCCGTTTATATTTTCCTGTTTGGATGCTGAGAAAAGTGGGGAACGAGAATGAAAATAGAAAAAAAAATTCCTGATTTTTTCCCGTTTTGATTTTTCTTGAGTTGTTCTGTTAAAAAAAAACAAAAACCTTACTTAAAGACATGGAAATCAAACGGGAAAATCCAGGCTTGACGGGTGAAATACCTGAGGGAAAATGGAAAAAATGAAAGAGAATCAGAAGAAGATGAGGTGTTGAATCACCAAGAACCCTTTCTCTTTGTAGATCTGCTCTTCCTCTCTCTCATCCAGACTCTAAAGCCTGGTTAACCTCTACTCCAAAGTCGGTGGTGCGTGCGTGGAGAAACAGAGGAAATTTGGCAAGGTAAAAGGCACCTTGCGAAATTTTCGCAAGGTGAATTACTCATGATGCGAAGTGCCATATTTTCGCATCATGAGTAAATTCACCTTGCCAAATTTGGCAAGGTGTATTTTCACCTTGCGAAAATTGCATTTTGGCAAGGTACTTTGCCTTGCCTTGCGAAATGGCTATCTCTTTGTTTGTGCTCGTGTTTTCACTTGAAATTCAAGCCTGTAAACTTCCAAAATCCTTGCTTTAACTTGTCCAAGTAGCTCCTTCATCATTTGGCATGCTTGAATTGATTCATAAGCTGATAAAAACATGTAAACTTGCCACAAAATGATTAAAACCAATTACTAAGAACCTTAATGAATTAATTGGGTTAAATGAATATGATTACTACTCAAAGGTGCTTAAAACCATTATAATTAGGTCTATAAAATAGCACTTTTTGGTAGTAATCACCACACCTCACCAAACATCTTGTTTTGTCATAATCCATTTTTCCTATTTTTTGTAGCTTGTTTGTATACTTGTCTGATTTAGAAATGCTATGGTGCCCAAGCAAAGCTACTTCTTCCCTTCTTCCCACCTTCCGATTTCATGAAAACAAAAATAATTAAAAAATTATAATAAATTAAAAAATAAAATCAAAATTATTAAATTATTTTCTATATATTACTTCAAACTTATTTTAATTTTTTCTGGTTATCCTTGTATATCTGGATTTTTGCCACCATATCGAGGTGAGCGATATCATTTACAAGAATATCGGGGTAGACATAATCAACCTATCAGGTATAAAGAACTTTTTAATTATAGACATTCATCTCTTCGGAATATTATTGAAAGATGTTTTGGTGTTTTAAAGACCCGATTTCCAATATTAAGGATGATGCCTTGTTATAAGCCAAGTAGGCAACCATCAATTGTTGTTGCATGTTGTACCCTTCATGATTGGATTCGTCTATCAACTCGGAATGATCAATTGTTTAGAGAATATGAGGTAGAAGACCTTTCAATTGAAGGTGAAGAAGAGAGCACAAGTAGCAGAAACCATTCAATTGATTTATCAGATGAGAGTGCAGCAGCTATGGCAGCTTGTAGAGAACAAATTGCTGAAGTGATGTGGGCAAATTATATTAATGTCAATCCATGACTTATCTTATTTTTAATTTTAAATATTTGCCAACACTTTAGTGTTTTGTTAGAATTTATATATATTTGTTAACTTAACTAGTTCTCATTAGTGTTACGTGATGTTTGTTTTAATTTCTAATGATTAAATATTGCTTATAAATTTAATTTATAATTGTAAAAGTAGGATGGTGATTACTACTCAAAAAGAGCATATTTTAGATAATAATTCTCATGATTTTCACATCTTTTGAGTAGTAATTATGCCTAAAACACTCAATTAACATGTTTTTTTCCCTTGCAAGAGTTACTAACAAGTTTTATGAAGTTTTGGAGTCATTTCAAGGTATAATTTTGATAAATTGGTGACAAAAGAGATTAATCAAATTGAAGAAAACAAATAAAGTTGATGATGATCCAAATGCATAATGAAAGAAGCAATGCAATCAGTTTAGATTGGGCTTTGGAGCTTAATTGAAGGTGGTGGAGATGGATTAAACATGAGCAAATGAGAGAATTTGCAAAGAGGAGCCGAAATAGCATGATTTTCGATTTCGCATGACCATGCGAAATGAAACAGAGAGGGTGTGGCTGCAGCACATGAGGAAATTGTGAAGAAGTGATTTCGCATGACCATGCGAAATTTTCGCACAGTCATGCGAAACGCTCCAGAAGAACGAAATTCCAACTGATTGGTTCTCCACTTCGCACCATCATGCGAGATCACTAGGGGCTCGTGCGAAAGTGCATCCTCTCCAGATTCCTTGATGAAGAAGCATCCGGAAGACCTCTAAAAGGTTGCCAAGTGTCCTTTTTACCTTGGCCTATAAATAGAAACGAGATTTTCTCATTTAAAAACTTTTGATTCATTTTATAATTGTAAAACTTTTCATACTTCTTCTCTCTATATAATTCTCCATTTTCCTTCAGTTTCTTTTATTTTCTCGGTAGCCAAACATGTCTTGTGAGATCAAATCTCCAAGCATGAGTGGCTAAATCTCGTTTTTCTCGGAGGAGGGAGGATCTAGAGGCAAGATCTATGGTGAATTAGAGAATTGAGCTTGAATTGCTAAGGTAATTTGATCCAATTGATTGATTAATTGAAATTTGGGGATTTTTCTCTTCAAATTGTCTTGGATGATTACTACAATGCAAGCTAGGTAGATTCATCAAATTCTTAATGCTAGATTTGATGAGATTGAATAGTTGCATTGTGTGAATCATTGGAAGATAATTTAAGATGAATTGAATATATGATTCAAATTGATCTCTTGGATTAGATTACCTAATTTGAAGAGAAATTAGATCTAGATTTAAAGCTAAATCAAAAATCGGTTTTGATGAAAATTTAGGTTTTCAATCTAACTTGATGAAAATTAGATCTTAACACCTATTCACCATGGAAATTGCTCTCTAGAAAATCCTAACTCCGAGAATCTCACATCTTATTAATTTTCTTCTCTTTTAAACTTCATTTTCAATTCAATTTGAATACATTGTTAATTTGGAATTTTATCATGCAATTTCAAGTTGATTTCACTTTTTCACAATCATTTCTTATCATCTCATTCAAGCCTTAATCACCAAGAATAATCCATCCTTGTGGACGATACCTAAAAACCACTATGCTACAGTAGTTTGTACTAAAACCACTTTTTGATCGGGTACAAATTGCTATAGAAGAGTGAATTAGGTTATAAATTTTGTTTTGATCCAATAAACGACAAAAATACGAGCGATCAAAAATGGCGCCGTTGCCGGGGATGGTGCCAAGGTGATTGAGGCATTTTCTTTGGTGAGGATTAACCCTTGCGATCCACATCACAAGATTGGTGAAGTTCTCTTTACCGATTCTCCATTTTTTTTTTCCATTTTTTTTATCTTTTTTTTTTTTTTTGTTCTTTTTGTTTTGTTTTGGTTTTTCTTAACTTGTTTTGTAGGCTCTCCATTGCATGCTACATTGAGAATAAAACTCAAGGGAGAGATTGAAAAGGACTTATATTGCTAATCAATTTTGGTTTGTGATCCAATTGTTGAGGAAATGGAAAATCAAGGGGAAAATCAACAAACTCAACAAGGACCAAACAATGGCAATTCTCACATGTCTAGATCAATGAGAGAATATATGCATCCTCAAAGGATAGGCATGGGATCATGTATAGTTCTTCCTAATGAGCCTATTGTGATAAAAACTCACTTGGTACCCCTTCTACCTCAATTTCATGGAATGGAGAATGAGAATCCTTATACTCACATCAAGGATTTTGAAGAAGTTTGTCATACTTTTCAAGAAGGGACTGCATCCATAGAGCTTATGAGATTGAAGCTTTTTCCATTCACATTGAAGGATAAGGCTAAGTTGTGGTTCAACTCATTGAGGCCCCAAAGCATAAGGTCATGGTTGGAACTACAAACAACCTTCTTGAAGAAATTTTTTCCCATACATCGTACAAGTGGCTTGAAGAGGCAAATTACCAACTTTGTGGCATTGGACAATGAAAAATTTTATGCTTGTTGGGAAAGATATATGGAAGTAATAAATGCTTGTCCTCATCATGGTTTTGACACATGGATGTTGGTGAGTTACTTCTATGAGGGCATGTCACCAACTATGAAGCAATTGCTAGAAACCATGTGTGGAGGTGACTTTATGAGCAAAAGTCCCAATGAAGCTTTTGAATTTTTGAATTATGTGGCTGAAATATCAAGGTCATGGGATGAGCCACATGAAAGGGATTTACACAAGTCCAAGTCTCAAAGCAATTCAAAAGGAGGAATGTATATGTTGAATGAAGATGTTGATCTACAAGCTAAAATGGTAGCTTTGACAAAAAGGCTAGAGGAACTTGAAGCTAAGGGATTTCACGAGGTGAATGCAATATATGATAATCCAATTTACATGGAGCAATGTTCTAGTTATCAATCTATAGAACATGAAGTGAGTGATTGTCCTACAATACCAGCCATGGGGGAAACACTTGTTGAGAATCATCCAAACATGTCATGGAATTATGAACAAGAGCAATTTTCTTCAAGGCAACACTCACAAAGCCAACAATTCATGGAAGACTCTCCACAACAAGTTTCTTTGGTTGAGCAAGCTATTGTAAACTTGAGTAAAATTTTGGGAGATTTTATTGGAGATCAAAAGAATATCAATACTCAAGTAAACCAAAGGATAGATCATGTGGAGACATCTTTCAATCAGAAATTTGATAGCTTGCAAACCAATCTCACATAAAGGATTGATAATATGCAGCTTGCTATTTCTAAACTCACAAGCATGCATACGGTGCAAGAAAAAGGAAAATTCTCTTCACAACCCCAACAAAATCCAAGTGGAGTCCATGAAACTGGAGAGACAAGTGAAAGTTCTATTGAGAAAGATGAAGTCAAAGCAGTCATTACCTTAAGAGGTGGTAAGCAAGTTGATCAACCTATGCCAAAACCAAAAGAGAATAAAGGAGAGGAACAAAAGGAAAATGTGAAAGAACAAGAAAAAGGGAAAGAGGTGAATGAGGATGATAGATCAAAGGAAAATGAGATTGTTAAAGAAGAGGTTAAGAAGAAAGATATGCTCTTAGCTCCACCTTTTCCCAAAGCTCTTCAATCCAAGAAAGGGGTAAATAATGCTCCAGAAATTTTTGAAGTTCTCAAGCAAGTCAAAGTCAATATACCACTCCTTGACATGATTAGACAAGTTCCAGCCTATGCCAAGTTTCTTAAGGATTTGTGTACCATAAAGAGAGGGATGCATTTGAAAAAGAAAGCTTTCTTGACTGAACAAGTTAGTGCAATCATCCAATGCAAAACCCCAATCAAGTATAAGGATCCGGGATGTCCAACTATCTCGGTGAATATTGGCAACACTTTTGTGAAAAGAGCACTTTTAGACTTGGGGGCAAGTGTGAATCTTCTTCCTTACTCGGTATATAAGCAATTGGGGCTTGGAGAACTAAAGTCTACTTCCATCACACTTTCATTGGCGGATAGATCGGTTAAGTTTCCAAGAGGAATTATTGAAGATGTGTTGATCCAAATCGATAATTTCTATTATCCAGTTGATTTTGTGGTGCTTGATACGGAACAAGGAACTAGTGGACTCAACCATGTTCCTATTATACTTGGCCGACCTTTCCTTGCCACAGCAAATGCATTGATTAATTGTCGAAGTGGGGTGATGCAACTTACCTTTGGTAACATGACAATTGAGCTGAACATTTTTCATTCATGTAAGAAGCATGGTACCAAAGAGGATGAGGAACTTAAGGAGGCTTATTTGATTGAATTGCCTATGGAAGAGCTAGTGAAAGAAAAGGTTGAAGATAATTTTTCAAAACTTGGTGAAACAATTTCCAATGAACGGATTGAAGTTTGGAGGATCAATGAAGAAATTCAACCTTTGAAGTTAATGAAATGGTCTTTCAGCTTCAAGAAAGTGAAAACCATGAAGCATGGTGTGCACAATAATCCAAAGACCATGAAAAAGAAGCTCAAGGAATGGCATGACCAACTTATTCAAAAGAACAAGTTCAAAGAAGGCTATTTCAAGCCACATATTTTTCCGAGAAAGCTTAAGTACCAAGGAGTTGGTCCATTCATTGTTTGCAAGCCATATCCAAATTGAGTATTGATGCAAAGGTTAATGGGCTTAGTCATGTCAATGGCTAGCTAGCCCAATGGTTTCTCATTTCTCTACTTTCCTTTGAATTTTGATTTTTTTTTTCTCTTTTAGTTTCCATTAAATAAATCCATCTCAATTTTTTGATTTGTGTTTTGAAGGACTTTCCGGATGGATGGAATGCATGAAGCAAAGGAAAAAAGAGTTTTAATGGCCCAACACCAGTGTGCATGTTCATGCCAAAACAGGGGAGTCTTCATGCCAAAACAGGGGAGTCTTCATGCTAAAACAAGGGAGTTTTCATAACTTCAAAAATGTGCAAAACGAGTCTCTGTCCCAGTTGGCATGATCATGCGAAATTTTCGCATGACTATGCGAAACTAATGTGGATGACTGCAGAAATTACGTGCATGTGGACCATTTCGCATCAACATGCGAATTTTCGCATGATTATGCAAAAATTCTATTGAAGGCCACAATAAGATAGAACTCTCTTGACCAATTCATATGTACATGCAAATTTCCGCATGATTGTGCCAAATTATTTCAAAAGAAGAAAGTGGTTGCAAGGCATTTCACCTTCTTGTCTAGTTTGCACACTTGTGTGAAATTTTCAAAAACTCCATGAGAATCATTGACTTATCATTGAAATTATGTTTTCTTTGGACATTGTCATCATTTATACCTTGATTTTACTCCATACATTGTTTCTCTAACATAGTTTTTTTTAATAGATTTGTTTTCATATTTTCTTCTCTTTTGTCATTCATATCCAACAATTCTCATGTGTGATCTTATTTTTGTTTTAGCTATTGAAGCTGAAATTCATGAGAGATTGAGGTATCTTCCCTTCCTTTCTTTATATATTTTCATTACACATTGAGGACAATGTACAAGTTAGGTTGGGGGGAGGGTTAGAAAGGAAGAGAAGGAAATATGTTGTTAGTTTTGTTAGTTTCTCTAGATTTTTTTTTTCATAAATCACATTTGTGACTTATTTGGTGAGATTTTTTTTTTGAGATGACTATAGCATTTGTGATTGATAAATGAGCAAACCTAACTTGAAAAAAAGTTGATTTAGAGTACTAGCTTATTTGCTTGATCTTAGAAGATTTGTTATGTGAATTAAAGTTGATTTGACTTTGAAGTCTTCATTTTCCAAAGGGTCATTTCTATTTGAGTCTTGACACATACTGTGCACTCTAGACCCCGGATATAAGATGAAAAACTATTCTAACCTTAAGACTTAGACTTAATTATCTTGTAACATTGATTACTCTTGAATTGAGTTGAGACACCTTAAAAAGAGGCCAATGTGCCCAATTGAAAAAAAAAAAAAAAAAAGTTGATGAATAAAAAGGTTGAGTTATGCTTGCCTTGAAACCTGAGCAAGGTTCGAGGGGTATATGGCCCAAAGGTCTTTAAAGCCTGGTGCCCTAAGCCATTTTGGTTGGGAGCCACCGACCTCAATGCTTGTTGCATGGGTGGATAGGTAGAGTATGAACTCAATTGTAGGTGCTAAGGTATTGGATCCTAATTTGAGGAGTCCGGGGTGAAGTCCGAGAAGTTAGTGGCTAGTTAAATAGTCCTATAAACTTGGTGCCCTATGCCTTATGGTTGGGAGTCATCGATGAATCCCGGCTACATGGACCATATACTTGGAGATACCTTTAGCATTGCACTCCTACAATAAGTCCTTTGAAAATAAATAAATAAATAAATAAAGATAGGTGCTCAAAAAGAGCATATTTTAGATAATAATTCTCATGATTTTCACATCTTTTGAGTAGTAATTATGCCTAAAACACTCAATTAACATGTTTTTTCCCTTGCAAGAGTTACTAACAAGTTTTATGAAGTTTTGGAGTCATTTCAAGGTATAATTTTGATAAATTGGTGACAAAAGAGATTAATCAAATTGAAGAAAACAAATAAAGTTGATGATGATCCAAATGCATAATGAAAGAAGCAATGCAATTAGTTTAGATTGGGCTTTGGAGCTTAATTGAAGGTGGTGGAGATGGATTAAACATGAGCAAATGAGAGAATTTGCAAAGAGGAGCCGAAATAGCATGATTTTCGATTTCGCATGACCATGCGAAATGAAACAGAGAGGGTGTGGCTGCAGCACATGAGGAAATTGTGAAGAAGTGATTTCGCATGACCATGCGAAATTTTCGCACAGTCATGCGAAACGCTCCAGAAGAACGAAATTCCAACTGATTGGTTCTCCACTTCGCACCATCATGCGAGATCACTAGGGGCTCGTGCGAAAGTGCATCCTCTCCAGATTCCTTGATGAAGAAGCATCCGGAAGACCTCTAAAAGGTTGCCAAGTGTCCTTTTTACCTTGGCCTATAAATAGAAACGAGATTTTCTCATTTAAAAACTTTTGATTCATTTTATAATTGTAAAACTTTTCATACTTCTTCTCTCTATATAATTCTCCATTTTCCTTCAGTTTCTTTTATTTTCTCGGTAGCCAAACATGTCTTGTGAGATCAAATCTCCAAGCATGAGTGGCTAAATCTCGTTTTTCTCGGAGGAGGGAGGATCTAGAGGCAAGATCTATGGTGAATTAGAGAATTGAGCTTGAATTGCTAAGGTAATTTGATCCAATTGATTGATTAATTGAAATTTGGGGATTTTTCTCTTCAAATTGTCTTGGATGATTACTACAATGCAAGCTAGGTAGATTCATCAAATTCTTAATGCTAGATTTGATGAGATTGAATAGTTGCATTGTGTGAATCATTGGAAGATAATTTAAGATGAATTGAATATATGATTCAAATTGATCTCTTGGATTAGATTACCTAATTTGAAGAGAAATTAGATCTAGATTTAAAGCTAAATCAAAAATCGGTTTTGATGAAAATTTAGGTTTTCAATCTAACTTGATGAAAATTAGATCTTAACACCTATTCACCATGGAAATTGCTCTCTAGAAAATCCTAACTCCGAGAATCTCACATCTTATTAATTTTCTTCTCTTTTAAACTTCATTTTCAATTCAATTTGAATACATTGTTAATTTGGAATTTTATCATGCAATTTCAAGTTGATTTCACTTTTTCACAATCATTTCTTATCATCTCATTCAAGCCTTAATCACCAAGAATAATCCATCCTTGTGGACGATACCTAAAAACCACTATGCTACAGTAGTTTGTACTAAAACCACTTTTTGATCGGGTACAAATTGCTATAGAAGAGTGAATTATGTTATAAATTTTGTTTTGATCCAATAAACGACAAAAATACGAGCGATCAGATGGACAAAAGACCCATGTGAAATACATACATCATATTTTATTTTATTTTTAATAATTTATCAACTTATATAAAAAATTTAAAATTAAATAATTTTTTAAATTTAAATGAAATGTGTATTTAAAAATATTTATAAATTTATAATATAAAGTTACTTGAAGAAAATATTTTATTAATTGAAAAAGAAAA